>NC_091813.1:67788940-68399565 GCF_041296235.1 Equus asinus
TTGGCTCTGCAGCCAACAGGATAACTCTCCTTGCACCCAAGGATGTCAAGAAGGGCCTCCAAGGGGCTCGCCCCGGGGTTAAGTTCGCGCGCTCTGCTTCAGCAGCCTGGGGTTCGTGGGTTCGGATCCTGGGTGCAGACCTACACACCACTCATCAGGCCATGCTGAGGTGGCGTCCCACATAAAAGAACTAGAATGACCTACAACTAGGATATACAACTATGCACTGGGGCTTTGGGGAGAAAAAAAAAAACAGAGGAAGACTGGCAACAGATGTTAGCTCAGGGCCAATCTTCCTCACCAAAAACCATACTTAAAAAAAAAAAAAGGTCTCCAAATGTAGAAAAACATGAAGTAGCCATAGTTTTTTTGGAAAGAAACATTTGGATGAGGAGGAGTGGAGGCAGGAGAAGGGTTTATGAAATTAAATAGTAATCTGGTAACAAATTGAACAAGAGTCTCTAAACTTGTAACACTGTTCTAGAGAAACGAGTTCACGTCTGCCTAGCTTGCTCTGTGTAATACCTGGAATGGGCAACTTACTAAAAACAAATAGGGGCAGTCAAGGCCACTATTAAAAATACAGTGAAGCTCCCACCTTCTGGAGCAGCGTCCTGCTGGCCTTGCCAGAGGCCCTGTCTACCAGAGTATCTCAAACTAAACGTAAAAACTTTTTAACATTTATTGAACCATTACTATGTGTTAGAAATTTACATTTAATCCAACCTTGATCCCTACTAAGACTAATCAAATGAGACGGGCACTATTTTCCCACGTCCAGATGAAGACTCCAGACCTGGAGAGCATGGGTAACCCCAAGCCTGTGCTCATCAAAGCAGACCCGGTACCCACACCCAAGCCTGCACCAGGCGCCTGCTCTCACCGTTCTTCCACAGCTTCCTGTCTTCTAACCCTCTGCCTTCAGCCTTCTGCAAGGTCTTAGAGATCCAACAACTCAAAAGGGATTGTAGGTCCTAATGTCTTTTTAGTGTATATTTTTAAAAAGCAATTTAAAATTTTTTCTTTTGAACTTTACCAATTTTGGCAATAATTACTAACAAGTACTTTTGACCTCCACGAGTGTAATCAAACCTACCAACACCAAACCCAAGTAAAAGACACCAAAGAAATGCTTACTAACAAGGTATTTTATTTGTAACGAATTTAGAACTGCACCTTCTGATCACACGCTGGTCCTTGTTTCTCTCATTTCTTGCAAGGCCTTTAGAGCTCCTCCCCCAAACCAAAGAGGTGCCAAAAGGTGTGAGAAAGTCTCGACCTAGAGCATTTCTGAGCCAACTCAGGTGTTCTCGAGTGAAAGCAGGATGGGGGTGGGGGTATCATGTTTCTTGGAAGGTCATTTTAAAAACCTGCTTTTTGTAACCTGATCCAACAGCTATTTCATGCCTTTTAATGTTCTATGCACAAAATAGATGTAGGCCAATACTTGAATAATTTCCATCAGTTTAAAAAAAATGCAAAAGATGGGAGAATTTATTGGTGCCTGTTTCGTTTAATATGCAATAATTTACTTCAAAATGCTTTAGCATAAACTTTGTGGTGTATGTGTGCACGTGAAATTTAATCTTAGCCTGGGGGTAGGTCAGATAGCATCTGAAGGCCCTCAGGCTGGTGGCTAGGTGGGTGCTAAACACTGTCACCCAAATCTACACCCGTGTTAATCAGCATAAGGATGTTAGTATTTGTCATTCGTGAATGGAACTTGAAAGGCTAGAAAGCTTTCGTCTAGAAACAGTCTGAGAGGCAAAATGCCTGAGACGAGCTGTAGGAATGCGGCAGACCCTGCGAGCTCATGGGTGTCCACTGACTCCTCGGGTCTAAAGCACTGTTCGCTCTTGTGCCATCTTCCCCCGAACCCACACGTTTGAGACTGTGCCGCCTGATGCCATCAGTTACCCTATCCTGCCTGCAGAACGCCACGGCTCTGCTTCCCTGTGCATCTCTCAGTCAAGGTGTGCGTGGGATCCTGAGCAGGAAGACACTGCCCCAGGCTTTCCAAAGGCCCTGCTTGCTGATAAGTATCTGTCCATGTGCGAGAACTCGTTTCAGATTTGTTTTGATGGTGCTGCACCATCAGGGGTGAGGCTCGGCTGGAGGCACCTTCCAGGAAGGCTGGCGACCATCTACCTAAGGAACCCGCCGCTGGTGACTGAACCGGTCTCGACCATCTACAGCGGTGCGGGCAGGAAACCACAGGCCCATCGCCCTCATTCCTGGGGAGGGTCCATCTGATCCTGAGGACCGCCCTTAATGTAGCGTCCACTGGAGACCCGTGAGGTCAGCAGGTCAGCCAATCTTCAAGGGCTGGTCGGAAAGCCAGCCAGTCACAGTAAAGGTCAAGGTCGCCCTCTGGCAGTGTGGTTCTCACACCTCTAACAGCCTTATACTGCTTCTAGCCAAAGCTTGATTACTGAGCAGGCTTCCCGTTTGCTGAAGATGGCTTAAGTTAAAAACACAAATGAAAAAGGGCAAACCTAGCCAAAATAGAACTATTGCTCTACATTTTAAATAATTTTTTTTAAAAAATTATTATTTAAAAAAAAATTTAAAAAAAAAGAGGTCCCTATGCCTCTTCAGAGGAAGCTGGAAAAACTTCATTGCAGCTAAATGAAAGGCAATTTGAAAGCTCAAGAATCAACCCGAGTGAAGTTATAACCATGAGAAACCTGAAAGTAAAGCTACGTCCAACACATTTGGTGTTTCATGCTAGGTCAGTTTAAAGAAATAGAACAACTTTGTTAAACAGATCTCTTTTAATATGACTATGTGTACATGGACAACTGAGAATAGGGAAAAACCCCAAATTAATGTTTTAACAAATTACAGCTGGTATTATGGATGATATGCTTGGGTTTTAAGGAAATAGTCCAATAAATGAACAGTCCCTCATTCAGTAGACTCACCAATCTGTCTTTTCATAAAACAAACACACTACAGTGGTCGAAGTTTACCCTTTTTTTAACACTCCACATAAAACCATGTGGGCCCTCTCCTTCAATATTTAGTTTTAGTAGTTTCTAACATTGTAAAATTGAATTTATATTAAAATTGAATGAATTATATTATTTATGAAAGTGCAAGTTTGTATAGCTTAACTCAGCAGCAAAAGTGAAGGAGAATGAACAGTGAGAGGTGACGGACGCCACGCAGAACGAGGACACTTGTGCAGGCATCCTGCAGCATCCTGTGTGCCAAACACAGTCGACATTCCATCATTTTCCCATTGCTCTTAAACGAGCAAAACCAAATTCTTTTTTTATTTAAAGAAATATTAAATCTTTAGTCCCCCCTACATAATTTGTGATCAGGTAAGGCAAAGGTAAGTCCCACCACCACTGGGGACAGCAGCAATATACAGACTTCGGAAAGAGCCCTGAATCGTCATGACATCCTCTCATGGTGACATAAGGAATGCATCTAATAAACCAAATTTGCAAGGTTGCCACATTGTTTTAATTTGTTTGATTAGTATATCTGGAAGAACTTTATAAATACATTATTTAAGAGGAATGTAAATTATTTTCTTGCTCTGAAAAAATAACTTTTTTTTCATATTTTAAAACTGTTTAGTATGCTTTTGCAAAAAGGAGATGCAAGAAGAATGTGACAGCTGGGTCTGCAGAATGTCCATGTACAAATTGCATTTACAAGAACCTGGTAATCTGCCTATAATTTATCTCTACAAAGAGACTTCTTTGCAATAATATTTAAACAAACAGGCTTAATTTAAACACCTCTCCTACTCACTCTACTTGTAGAGCTAAGAGGTACTTAATTTTTCAAGTATTAAATTATAAAAGGTGAATTTTTTGTGCCAATTTTACACGTTAGCTTTTAAGACCAAAATATCTATGTGAAAAATCATGCCTAGTTAGCCCATTTCTTTTAGAGCCAAATGCTTTCATCTTTTAGAGAATGCAGAAAAATATTGATTTGCTAAGAAGGACGACAGTGGAAAAAGCTATTTTAAAGCACTGAAGAATAAGGAGCATTTCTCTTCTCTACTGGCGAAAAGTGTTAGAAAAGCTATCCAGTCTGTTGTCTTTAGCTGGTTTTAATAGAGTCTTTTCAAAATGATCGTCAAGAAATCTTTAGAAAACTGGAGGAGGGGCATGCTCCTTTATGGCAGGGAAGGGACTCCAGGAATTGTAGACATTCTTACTAAATTTCTGCTTTGGCTCTTCAGAAGAAATGCTCATATAACTTCTACATTAGGAGACAGAAGAGAAAACAGGTTAATAAGATTCTATCTAAAATCTTAAAGAATACAATAGTAACATCTTAAATTTCTAAAACTTTACCACGCTTTTATCTACCTCGTCTTACATAAGAACAGGCAACTGGACCAGGATCCACAGTCTTCTATTTAAGTGAATTCTACCACTAGGAGGAAAACTTACGTCCTTTCCTTCCTTCAACTCAGGCTGTGTCATTTCCTTTTCTAAACTGCACACACTGATTGCACTTTCCTTTGAGGTTAGGGACGTACACTCATTCATCTCGTCTCCTCAGTACTGATACTTCGGGCTCCAAACATATGTTGGAGGTTAAACAAATGTTTGTTGATAAACAGTCAGGACCCCACAAGAACCCTCACACCACGTAAGGTCACAGTCACTGGACTAGGTTCCCAGGGAGGGGGGAGAAGGGTGGGAACAGTGAGAACGACTGACAGATCGCCACAGGTGTTTAGGGCCTGGCACACACAGCAGGACGCCATCCAGAGGCTCCTCCCCTCTCCGTGAATTTGCAACACGAGAAGGCAGGAAGCTGCACCAGGAGCATTTCCGCCACAGTACAAGTAATCAGATTGTTCCCAGGGGCTTAAGAATTAGAATGCCAGACCTGGGATGGACCTTACAGCTTCCTTTGACAGTCTAGAACGGTAGATCACTAAAGTGAAGTCGTACTCCCAAGGCCAGTGCACCAGAGAAGGACAAAGACCAACTTCATCTGGATACGTGGTTCAACGCTGGCTTCTTAACCAGTTAAAGTGGAAAATATTTGTTACAAGTTCACAGAAGCAATCTAAAAGACAAAACAATCTGACCACAAATAATTCTCTACTGACTCCATTTAAACATGCCGGATTTGGCCAGCTCTGTTCATCCTAGTACAGAGATGCTGGTCAATAATATTTCAGGTCAAGTGGGAGTCCCAGGGACAGGTCTAAGAGGCTCACTGGCAGTTCCAACAACAGCTGCCGTCACTCAACAAGGGACGGGAGGCCCCTCGGGCTCAGTGAGCTCCTGGTTTGGAATACTGGTCTCATTCCCTAAATTGTAACTATCTTCTTACATTGAAAAAGGACAATAGGGGGCCTGGCCCAGTGGCATAGTGGTTAAGTTCACACTCCGCTTCAGCGGCCCGGGGTTCATCGGTTCGGATCCCGGGTGTCAGCCATGCTGTGGCAGTGTCCCACATATAAAGTAGAGGAAGATGGGCACAGATGTTAGCTCAGGGCTAACCTTCCTCAAAAAAAAAAAAAGGACAATAGTATATCATCTGGGTTGCTAAACCCAAACAAGAGAAAAATGGTGAGAGAACATGAAGACAATTTTCGAATATCTGAAGAGCTGCGAAAGATGGAATAAACCCAAACCGACCTTTTCTCCAGTGGGCAGAACTAGGTCTAAGGGTCCCTAAGTTAACAGCGAGGCAGGAAGCGTCTGCCTTAACGTGAAGCCTGCTCCCACAGCCAGTGCCACTGGGCCACGGGTACTGCTCCATGAGGAGAGGCTGCAGGACACCCACTGGGTGCTGCGACTGGATTTCTACACTGAGTGGGAAAACAGGAGGGACCCCAAAAGTTGCCCAATCCAACTCAATACCCACTTTCTGTGATCCACGCACAGTCTTTTCCCTGGGGCTTATCTAGCCGGTGCCTTGAAGGACAAGGCGTGCCCCAGTCACAGTGCAGAAGGTCCCTCCCCTCTCGGGCATCACATGCTCCTGACGGTCACTGACGGCAGCGTGAGGCAGGCTTACCTGCTGTCTGCTGTGTCTGAACACCATCCACCTGAGGCCGGGGCCCGAGCGTCCCTTCATCATCAAAGGCCAAAATTGGATTCAAAGGAATTTCTGGGCTCTCGCTGTTCGTGACATCCAATCTGGATGGTTTAGATCCAATGGGTAAGTTTATAATTTCTTCAAAATTTTCATTCTGAACAGATACTCCATTTTCATTTGGTTGTCTTTCCAAATTGGGAGTACTGGGAATTTGAAAGACCAAAATTAAAATGAATTAGTATTGAAACTGCAAAGCATATTTTTAGGACAACCAAAAACTGCTTTATAATAAATAATTTAATAATTTTACAATCAAAATTTTAGACTGATTGACCACATCATTACTAACAAAAACAGTGAATTCTGACATATTGGTATTTTTAAAAATCTGCTCTTTTTGTTACAAAATTTATCAAATGGAACAATTTATCAATGAGAATAACCATCCTCGTCGACAGTTCTGCACAGATGAACAATGTCCACTGCGGGCGCTCCCACATCCCTCTGCTGATGAGAGCCCTTATCAGGACCTTCACTTCCAAGAGGAGGGGATTATAATTTGGGGATGACGGGATAATTTGTACAAAGTCACACAACTACTGAGAGGCAGTCCAGGCTGAATGCACGATCTCTTGATCTTCAGTCCCGTGTTTTTCTCACCACATCCTTTTGTACACACTCCCTGCTATTCAAATTCTAGCCCTTCCTGGGTATGTCCAGCTTCCTAAGACATGTACATAATTTTACAGGTAAACTGTTTAAGATCACCCTTCTCATCTTTATCCCTTAAATCTGCCTCTGACCCCACCTCGATTCTCATTAATTCATGCTGAATATCTTGTATCTACTTTTGAGGTACATTTAACTGGCCATCAGACCCTGAATTTTCTACCTATAGTTTCTCTCAGGTTTTTCACTCTCTTCACAAGCTCCATAAACAAACTCACAGCCCTTGATGGCATGTATTCATTATTATGCCTCCCAATGCAGCAAAACAATGTCCACACATCACATGGATGTCAACGTTATTGTTCACGTCATCTGACTGCAGCAGTAAACAAATTTGCAAGCTTCATAATTTGTTCAGTGCTCAACTCATGTACCAAAAATAACCCTATTTGACGAAATTCTCGAGTTAAAATTTTCAAAAGGAAAACAAAAAAGAGTAAACTTATGAAGCAAAAATTGTGAAGGTTTTAACTTCTAGTACATCCTGATCATAAATGGAATGCTTAGCTATGGCAAGAGGCCAGAGATCAGCAGATCAGGGGTCTAGGGTCAGTGATGCCAACCACGTGAACTTTAGCAAGTCGGTTACCTGCCCCCTCTCCTTCCCAAACGGTAAAATAAAGCTAAGGTCCATCCAATCTTTCAATTACATTTTTTTTAAGGAGTCTTTGCTTGTCCCCCCATTGAGGAAACAGTTTACTTTCCCTAATCAGCAAGAAGTATTGACTTTGTGGAATACACTACAAAGCACTTTTGATTTGGATATTTTGGTACATTTTTGTTAATTATTAAACCTTTTCTTCTAGAAACAAATTAAAGATGGCTGTCCTAAGTGTCTCAGAAGGCACTGCGGGTACGTTGAAGGCACTGCTGGAAACAGCGCTGTGACAAAGGACGGGAAGGACAGACTCAGCGTGTGGGGGTGCTTTTCTGCTCTTTCACTGCAGAGGACAGAGGCAGCTTGGCATCAGGGTGGTCCACACAAGCGGGCACAAGTGCACACGCACGTGCCCACACCTGCCGTTGTGAGTGCTTGGGCCGCCACACCCATCGTCCTGTTCCTTCCCAACACCGATGGGCTTCCGTCACCAGGGAAGCAGTTCTGGTTCTCATCCCAAAGAGGTTTTAAGTAGAAGTTTTGGCAAACATAAAGAAGAGGACTGCACCTCCAAAGTCCTCACTCCTTGGCCGCCTCAATCCCGCCACCTCCCAGGCCCACACGAGCTAACAGGTTACAGGGGCAATGCCAAGGCCGACCCCACCCCCAGACGTGAGTCAACAGCTGACCTCCTTTCCCCTCCACTCCTACCTGACCACCCATCACTCGTACTTGTTAGTAACTAGAGGAATAATGGTGCCATAGGCTTTGGGTGACCAATGATTCCACGTCCAGAGGAGACTGCGACCAGCAGAAACTATAAACTGAAACTGAAGTCGCTGGGCTTAGGGATTACGGACCCGTCTCCTCTCGGGACAAGAGCACCAGCTTCCGAACTCCCCGTCTCGGGCTACGCCCTGGAGGAGAGGCTGGACGCAAAGTCTTGAAGACCACGTACTTCACTTGGTCAGTGCAAAACCCACCCAGGGAATGGGGCTGGGACCGTGGTGGGAACACGACAGTCCACACAGCTTACCGTGGCCAGGACCTTACTTTTTCTTGATGTTTCTTATCATGTTATAACAAGCAATTTTAAAAATAAAAGTGATACATCTCTTTCTGCTTGAATGCTGGGGCTTGGCAATGTTACTTTTCCTTTAGGCAAAACTGAAAACAATGATAAAATCCTAAGACTTGGAGGAAAACCACCAGTAATAACAAAAATTAATACAATAACCAAAATTACTACAAATCCATTATTTAAGAGAGAAGGAGCATTCTATTGAAGAGGCAGTCCCCGGGTCAAGAACAGGCATACAATGTCTTTTGGGGTATCAGGAGGGTAAGACAGTAGCCTGTACACCCATGAGAATTCTTTAGCTTCTGGAACAGAGATTCCCAGCTGGGCAGGAAGAACAGAATGACGTGAGAAACAGAATCATTTCCTCCCCCACACTCATCTGAGTCCCCTGCTTCTTGTTCTAAAGCTAGCTTCCCATCCATAGACAGACACTCTCTGCCATTCCACAACCACTTCCCTCTATAAATCCTCTCTCTCACGAACAAGAATGGCTTGTGGAGTAAGAATCACCCAGCTCAGGCTCATCTATTTCTTTGCACCTTTAAAAGCTGGCCCGCATTTTCGTGACTCCAACCCTCACCAATTCTACTTATTGTCAGTGGGGAGCCTGCTGGGCGAGGAGAATGGCTTTCCGGCTTTGAAAGGATTGCACACCTGAGGCTGAGCGCCAGAGAAACCACAGGGCCCAGACACCTCACCCAGGCCCCTTGAGGTTGGGGGGTGGGGAGGTGGGAGGGCGGGGCGCCGGGTGTGCCTTCACAGGAACTGCTGCTGGTGCCAGGTGCTGGAGAGGTGACGTGAGGAGGACACTGCCATGCAGGGGCTGCCGACAATGTGTCACGTATCCCTGGGGTGGGGAGGGGTGAAGGGAACCCTGTTCACAGCACTCATTTATTCTTCCTGAAGAGAAGGCAAGCCAGTGTATTCAGTACTCGAGACACCAGGAAAAGCGAAACTTCTCCCAAGCTGAACTGAAGACACTCACTCTGAGGATGGAGTTTCCGGTGAAAACAAACCCGGCCCAGTGCTCGCAGCATCCTTGCTGGTGGACTTCCAGAGTACCACCCACATCAGGCTCCTCCCCACCATCAGGAAGGGACCTGGGGCTCCCATCAGTGATGAACTCGGGGGGGCAGGCTGGAGGCATCCACAGCTCTGCTTCGGGTGCACAGGGGGTGTCTAATCAAGATGGTGGCTGGGTCCGAGGACTATGGATGCTTCACTGAACAGAACACACGGAGGGGAAACGGGGACTCTGGTGAGCGACTTCAAGGTCAACTTGAGATTGGGAGTGACTGGGATATGATTTATTGGCAACGTTAAAGTCTTTACCAGGATTTTAGGAGTAAACTGTTTAAGGACGAGTCCCCACTGAATCAAAGGGAACATTTATTCGTGAACAGGACACTGTCTTAGGGAGGGTACTAAAGGCCAGTTTAGGTGGGTCCTTCTCTGGAGGGAAGAGCGTGAGTGGCAGGGAGCCTCAGGGTCAGTGTTAACGCTACTTCTAGAACAATCTGGAAGACGTGAAGGATGAAAAATGGAAGTATGCAGATCATGTTTATTCTGGAAATGCGAGGCACAAAAATAACCCCTTGAGGGTAATAGGGAAAATCAGTAAATGCAGCCCATGTCAGAACAGTGGGTTTAGGGAGCCGTACGGTGAACTGTCCTTAAAAGATGAAGCCTAGGGGCTGGGTTGGCATGGCAGCGGTTAAGTTCGCACGTTCCACTTTGGCGGCCTGGGGTTCACCAGTTCGGATCCCAGGCAGACCTACACACCACTTGTCAAGCCACGCTGTGGTAGGCGTCCCACAGATGAAGTGGACGAAGACGGGCAGTGATGTTAGCTCAGGGCCCGTCGTCCTCAGCAAAAAGAGGCCGACTGGCGGCAGATGTTAGCTCAGGCCTAATCTTCCTCAAAAAAGAAACCAAAAAAAACCATGAAGCCTAATGGTGACAACAGTGGTAAGAGACCTGGCAATCGCTGTAGGCTGCTTTCTGGGGACACTGACTCCTTACGTTTTTATGGGTAAAAAAGCACAATAAAATCAATAAAATGTGAGAAGATGGGATAGCAGACACAACCCAAAAGTGCTTTTCTACAACATGACACTGAGCTTGTGGACCGGACGCTGCGTAAAAGGATAAAGACGACATCTAACAGCTGGTTGGTACGATGGTCTTCAGAGCCCTTCACAGACAACATTTCTTTGGATTCCCCCCAGTACTTTGTGGGGAAGGTATCGCCAGGTCCAGATGAGAAAAGTATGTCTTACCTAAGTACGTTAACCCCAGAGTTGCTGAACTTGTGAGAGAAAAAAATAGGAATTCAGCCTGGGACCTTCGGTGCCAAAGCTCTTCTCCTCAACCCCACACTCATGCTGAACAATCTCTAGAGAAATATGGCTAAAATGATCAAGGGGGTGGAGAAGGAGACCTTTAAAGATCAGGTAAACCTGTCAGATGAATTTTTTGCCTCTCAGCCCCAAATGCACCCTTCATTCCTGCTCTGTGAAGCTGGATCTGGGTCCTTCAAACAATCTTCCTTTGCCAGCTGGCACCATCTCAAGCCTTGTCAACGGAGGCTGCTGGGGAGCCCGCAGGCGCAGGTTGCTTCCTGGTGTGGGTGTGGTTGCTCAGCGGGCCCCTGCAGCACACCCTTGCAGCATCCCCCGCAGTGCATGAGGCTTCCTCAGCCCTGGTCCCCGCAGCATGAAGGGCTTCTCCACTGCCCAGCAGCCTCCCCCAGCCCTGTCCAGGGCAGACTTGTACCAGCGCTCCTCTGCCGAGGCACCTCCTGGCGGAGAGCTTTCTCAAGCGTTCCAGAGGTGGCCATGAGGCAAGTTCTACCATCAAGGAACCACAGCACCTTCTCCACCCTCTGGTGAGTCATAGCCATAGCCTCTCCAGCAAGGTCTGGGCAAGTCCTGGGGGAAGGGGCTCCCCTTGAGTACGGCCCAAGGGCTGCGGCTGCTCCTCGTATCTGCTATTCCTGTCTTCTCCGGAGTTCTCTTTACTTCTTAATGGCCAAGCTCCCGTTACTCCAATCCCTAATAACAGTTAATGACTCTTGATACTAAACTTTCCTGTTCAAAGTGATCTCTGGTTTCTCTCTCCTGAGTGGGCCCTCACACAGTAGGCATAAGAGGAATATTCAGTTTATAAGAAGCAAGCAGAAGGGAATAGAAACAAAATCCAAAAAATTTACGGAAGGTATGGAAACTAGAAAGAGGACTTCTTCCCTCAAAACTAGTTTATGACAACCGTGGGTCCTAACTCTGAAACTGCAAATAAGTAGCTGTAAAAGAAGTAACACATTTCTGTATGTGCTTCCTCTGTTGTGCTTGTCACTGCAAGAGATGATGCAAAGTGAAAATAAAGACTGTTTCAAGATTCGTGTGGATAAATTCAAGGAAGATAAACTTAAAGACAATGAAGGGAAGCAGAGTTTCTGAGGCTCTGTGTCACAAACTTCGTGTATCGCCCAACGGGGAGCAAAGCAAACAGCACATTAAACACTCCATGCCGGCTGGGTCATGCGGAAACAGACTGTGCTTCTCAAACTGGGTCCAATTCTCTACAGGAAATTTTATAAATTTATGCTTTCACTCTGATAAAAATTTTAAACAATCAACAGAACAGTCTGACTGTGTGTGCGGCTGACTGTCACAAAGCTGAGTTCTACCACATGAACGTAGTGCTCCGTTTCTCAACAGTGTTTCAGAGCACGCTGGGGTCAGAGAGCATCAGCTCATGTGACGAGGGCTCACGACAAATGAACTAGGTTGCACTGGGTAAATAGACACTGTGCGAGCGCCAAGGAAAAGCCAAGTGACATCGTGGTGCACCGCATGAAGAGACCTGGGGTCTGAGGGCAGGTTAAGCAGAGAACAGTGATGGATGCCATGAAGGATCAGTGCTTGTGGCGGCATAGGCTCCCTAACGCAAAGGGCTCCCCCAGACCAGGTGGGCACTGTCCGCTGAGTTTCAGAGAAACGTGCATCCCAATAATGGCCTATGTTTAATTTGAATGTTCTTGGTCTAGCTGTGCAATTTTTTTACTTAAATTCGTGATTTGTTGTTTTGGCTTTGTAGATAAGCAACAGCTATAAAATTTTAAAACTGAGTTTATATTTGTAAGAATAATAAAAGTAACTCTTGTATAACTCTGGGAATCTGCTGGAATTCTTTTTTCCTTTAAAGGGGAGACACACTGGGGTCAATGGATTCCACGTGTTAGAGTCGTTCTTGTATTATCTGCTAACCTTTATATTTGACACTAACCCGGACCTGCCTATATTGTTAGGTGAAAGAGCAGAAAAAGCCCGTGGTTTATTTTTCCTACTGGTTTGACAGGGATCGAATTCCACATATGAAAAAGGCAGTTTACTACTCGGTAAAGACAGATGACACCAGGAAGTTCATACTACTATACTTTTTGTTTAATTACAATCTGTTGCCTTTCTGTGTGAAGAGGCTAAAATCATATCTGTATCATTTTACATAGTAAAATTATGTTTCAGGTTCCTATAAAATGATTAATTACTTGGTGATTTTACCACAAAAGAGTCAGCTAATGTATAAACTAATTTTACTGATCAGATAGACTTATCAGTAGCTTGATAAACTTGTTCCTTATCATAATAATGAGGTTCTCTTTGTGGTACTTTCTATTCTTTCCTAAAAATCTCTCAAGCCAATGAATTGAACATCATAAGTTACGAAAGTTGAGAATGAACACTTGACTTGAAAATCTAACTAAAAGAATTAAATATAACAACATATATCTTAGGTAATCATGATAATAAATTTATTCAACATAACTGAAAGCTTATTATTAAGATCTCTCTTGGGAAAATTATTCTCTTTAGTATTATGGTGGGCAAAATGAAAAGAAATTTACTGTCTGAAAAAGATATCAATGGATATCTTATGACGTATGGATATCGAAGGATGTCCATCTCAGGGTGACTTATCTTTTCATTGCTGCCAATTACATTATAAAATGTGTAGTCTGTGTTTTTAGATTAAGAAAAAATTAATTTGAGGACCTTCAATTCTCTTATGGTAGCAAAGAATCTGACATTAGACACAGGAAAACGCATAAAATAATTAAGTAAATTCCAAAAATTAAAAAAAAAGTCATAGCTGAAATTTTTGAACATTATTACAACTATTTCTACCAGTTCTCCCTGACTGGATTTTCAGGCACAGGCTACGATTACCCTTATCCTGCATTTCTGAGAGTGCTCTTATGATGCTGGTGACATACATGCCAGGGAAGAGAAACGCAGTCTGCTTTCCACGCACTTTCTTTCTTGACTGTTGTTAGCAACTGTTTGATTCTTCAATGAAAAGCCCTACTATTACTAGATGGTAAGAAACCTTTCACTGCGGAACAGACCTGAGACTCGCTATGATGTGACGTATGGTGAAAACCCAGTTGTCATACACAATTTAAAGGGTAGGAATGTGGTCTAGATCACGTTAAATATATACAAAGAAAAGTAAATTATTGCCTGTAATTTTCTCTATCAGTTACACAAGAACTTCACCATGATGTTTAAAGACTCAAGAAAAAAGAAGTTTTACCTTTCTCAGAGTACAGAATTCCTGGCTCTGCCTAAGATTAATGGTCTGAGTAAAAATAAATCTTAATCCAAGACTCTGACTCTCCGCCAGGCCCAGGGACTCTGGCGGGTCTGGTGGGGTAAGAACGGACTGCTCTGCCCCACAGGGTGTCAAGAAAAGGCCCAGGGCGTGGAACTCACCTCTCCACAGTCACCTTCGACGGGTGTGAGGCAACCTCGCATGGGCTGGCCGCTGATTCTGCATTCCCTGGAGAATTCGTGACACACGGAAGCACAGATACCGCTGGACACGGCAAAGAAGATGGAGCAAAGGGTTACTAGTACCCTATCATTAACCCAAACCCCAGAGCCAGATGCCTGCATTCTTACATCTTGGCTCTGCTGCTCACCAGCTGTGTGACCTCAGGCCAGCCACAACTCTCTGTGCCCCAGCTTCTTCATGGATGACAGTACCTACACCTCACAGGCTCCTGTGAGAATTAAATGTATTAACACGAGCAAAGTACTCAGGACAGTGCCTAGCACATTGTAAAGGCAGAAATCAGTTGTTATTATTTTTGCTTGCACTAAATTGAATTTGGACAAAAAATGTATAATATTGAAACCAAAGCAACTGATGAAGGTAGCACTGAGCTGACTTATCAGGCTGACGTGGAACATCGTGACCGAAGGACTGGAGGCCACTCACCATGAAACACCTTAAGCAATAAAAAATGTTTTCTAAAACTCGTTTTAGTTCTGGGCACACTGAGAATGACAGGGATTTCACGAACGGCAGGCCAGTGAATTGCACCCGACTGTGCGGCCTCCTCATTCAGGGCTCAGTGTTGGAGTCCAGCGTAAGCCAACAATCCCGAGGACTGACTCCACGATCTGGGGCAGGGCTACCTAAAGTCTTGTAAACCTTCGTATTCAGTAGGGCAGAGTTTCAGGGAAATTTCTGGCAGTTTATGGTTTCAGCTTGATGTGAGAACAATTCAAAGGCAGTGTTATTTCACAGCCTCGCACAAATTTAGTAAAACTGTCAGAGGTACAAAGAGTCTGACAAGTGAAGCGAGGAAGTGATTGATAACTTTAAAGCTGCCCAAATTTGCAAAGCTGGTAACACACAGCCTCTGAGAAGACTTCTGATAAGTCTGAACACCACCCGCCTGCCTGCCTACCCAAGGACGCTCTTTGGGGCACCGGTGACCCCATTCAGCCCTCAACCAGATGTGGGGCCAGGATAAGGGGACTATCTGTCAGGCGATGACCCCCGGCCACTTTTAGCAGTGCTGACTCAAACTGCATTTGCTGAGTGTTGATAAACAAGTTGTGACAAGCAGCAAGTTTCACCTTTCCTCTCGCCATTGTTGCTTCTCGGACTGAGGTACAGAGAAAGTGGAAGGAATTGATCCGGGAACAGCGGGGAAGAAAAAGACGAAAAAGCAAACACACGACAAGGAGCCTGGCCAAGCACAAGCTACAGCGTCAGCCGCGGAAAGAGGCCTGAGTTGGTCCATTTGCATCCCAAGGTGCTCAGTGATGACCCACGGGTGCGCTGCCTGCTCACAGCCTGTTACTACATTCTCAGCTCAAAACGCAGGAGGTTACTATGCAGCCACTGGGCTCTTCTCCAAATAAACAGAATTAGGGCATCCTTAAAAGAGCATGAAGACCCCACTACACAGCAATCGTGACAGAGAAACTAGGAGTCTCTACTAAATAAAACCAAACCCCAAATACCAATATTTTACATTTGAAAACCCCTAGTGCTTACAGAGAATGTTCTTTTACATAAACCATTTTATTTAATCTTAACTCCAGTCTTTTAAGTTAAAAAAATAAATCCAAAACAGAAAAGCTGAGGTATCTGTGGCCCTTTCCTTTTACATGGCTATTGCAGACGAGGAAGAGGAAGACTGAGTGACGGGCCACCCACCAACCACCTGGACGGACGAGGTGGGGTCCACCTGGGGGCGCGGAAGGAGCAGGGTTAGAAGCTGGTGACTGGGACCTCAGCTGTGTGAGGGCCCCTGGGGCCAGGACCCTGCCTGTCCTGTCCACAAGGAGCCCAAGCCCCTACAAGAGGGCCTGGTACACGGCAGGTCTCCGGGACCCAGGACCTCCACCTCACGGGACTGCGGGGGAAGGAAAGGAGAAACGCATTCGGGCCCACCCGCCACCAAGAGGGTGCTCTACCCGCACGGAGCGCGTCTGAGCACTAGACCACCACGGTAAATTTGATTCATACCAAATTTGGCTTAAAATCATCAGGAAATCAATCATCTCTGTCCAAACCCGATAGCATAGGAATAACTTTCTAACAAAATTTAAAAAAACTTTTAATTTTAACTCTATTCTGAAGTCAGAATTACAGGAAGTAAGGTTTAAATCCTTTTTTGAGAACTGCCATAAGTACAAATTGCCAAAATTTAAGTTTAAAGTTCTTAAGAGCAAAATATAAATACATGTTACTTTAGCAGACAGTAAATAATAAGTGAAATTTAATTTTATAAACACAAAAGAAATTCTTCTAACCCCGTGTGTGTATACGTAAATATGTGTCTATATCTCTCTATAGACATATATAGACACACAGATACATACACATTTACAAGGATACATATGATGTAAAATGATTTAAGATATTATGCACTTCACTGGAGTATAAACAAATGTGCAAAAACATCTGTCAGGAATGCTAGGGAGAGTCTTACATAAATGGGAAACGTGTGGACCAAATGACACACATCTAATCTTCTGCAAGTCAACGAGCATCTTTCTTTTCAATCAATCAGTGAATATCTTGATCTCTAGAGAGTCAACTGAAAAATTCTCTATTTGAATTGATTTGAGTTCTCTGAAATACATACCTGCTCCCACAGTGAGGGTTCCCTTGGTTACATCTCCATTTCTCTGATCAACAGTTTTCTACCAAAGAAAAAAAAAAGAAAAAGCCTTTCTAATGTTAAAGTTACAAGTGAAAATAAAGGAAAAAAAAAAAAAAAAGCAAGCCGTGAAGAACAGGTACAGAAAGGCGGGCTCCGTACCTTGTCTGCAGCGTCTGCTCTCCTGGTTCTTTTCATAATCTCCTCGAGTCGCTACAAGGAAGGAAGAACGGAGCGCAGGATCAGACCGGGAAAGCAAGCCAGCCTGGCCCGGTCACCAACTAGCAAACAGCAGGTCACTGAGCTGTGCCCGTTTTTCTGGGAGAACATGCCGCCCAGTGCTCAGTGCAGCTGCGGTTACTCAAAGCTGGAACCGGCTCCAGCCCCACGACCCGCAAGGCGCAGTGTGGGTGAAGGCCGGCACAGGAAGGGAGGTTATTCACACAGAGCTACTCCAGTTCATCTGGAATGGGCAGACGTTTGGTTTCTGACGGCAGGGAGCTAGTCTCTCGGACTCTGGATGGAGTCCAGTCCACCCACGAATCAGAACAAGGATGCGGCCGCAGGCAACTACCTTCTTTCTCTCCAGGCGCTCCTGCTCTTCCCTCTGGAAGTGCTTCTCCCGTTCCTGACGGGCCCTCTCCGCTTCTTCTCGAACGCGAGCTTCCTCTTCCTTCTGAAATCAAGAAGGCGGCATCCACTTGTACAGACAGACCGGCTCTGCCCGCAGCCCAGGTCCGGCTGCCCAGGGACCAGGGGAGGACGCGGGCGAGGCGCGCGTGGAACGGGAGGGCCAGGGCACAGAACATGCTCCGCCCGCTCGAGGACCCGGCCGCACCTGCCTCTGGGCGCACGCGGAACGTGGGCACCCACGGCACTGAGCATCCTCCGCTCACCCAGCCGGGACTGGGCCCCACCTGCCTCTGGGCACACGCGGAAGGTGAGTGTCCACGGCACCGAGCATCCTCCGCTCGCCCAGCCGGGACTGGGCCCCACCTGCCTCTGGGCACACACGGGAGGTGAGTGCCTGCAGCACAGAGCATCCTCCGCTCGCCCACCCGGGACCGGGCCCCATCTGCCTCTGGGCACACGCGGAAGGTGGGCTCCCACGGCACTGAGCATCCTCCGCTCGCCCACCCAAGGACCGGGCCCCACCTGCCTCCGGGCGCACGCGGAAGGTGAGTGTCCACGGCACTGAGCATCCTCCGCTGGCCCAGCCGGGACCGGGCCCCACCTGCCTCCAGGCGCACGCGGAAGGTGAGTGTCCACGGCACTGAGCATCCTCCGCTCGCCCACCCAAGGACCGGGCCCCACCTGCCTCTGGGCACACGCGGGAGGCGAGTGCCTGCAGCACAGAGCATCCTCCGCTCGCCCACCCAGGACTGAGACCCACCTGCCTTTGGGCGGGCGCGGAAGGTGAGTGCCTGCAGCACAGAGCATCCTCCGCTCGCCCACCCAGGACTGGGACCCACCTGCCTCTGGGCGCGCGCGGAAGGTGAGTGCCTGCAGCACAGAGCATCCTCCGCTCGCCCACCCGGGACCGGGACCCACCTGCCTCTGGGCGCGCGCGGCCTCCTCGCGCTGGCGCCGCTGCAGCTGCTCCTCCCGCTCGCGGGCCTGCTCAGCTTCCAGCCGCCGCGACTCCTCCTCCCGGCGCATCCTCTCCTCAGCCACCTTTTGAGCCAATTCCTCCCCCTTTTGTCTGGAAAAAGACAAAAACAAAGCAAAGGCACACGAGAGGATCCCCTTAAGAGAGGCTGTGACCGACCACCTCAAGGAGGTTCCTTCAGAGGTCTGACAGAACACCCTCCCCGGATGTAGCGTTCAGGGACAAAACATGGGCCGCCCTCTACTCCTCCTCGCATCTTCCCAGCCTCGTGCTGCAGTCTGGCAGACAGAAGCAAATGCAACCACTAATATTTTGAGGAGAGCTTTTTTTTTTTTGGTGAGGAAGATAGTCCCTGAGCTAACATCTGTTGCCAATCTTCCTCTTTTTGCTTGAGGAAGACTGGCCCTGAGCTGACATCTGTGCCATCTTCTCTATTTTATGTAGGACCCCGCCAGAGCATGGCTTGATAAGCAGTGCTAGGTCTGCGCCCAGGATCTGGGCCCATGACACCTGGGTTGCTGAAGCAGAGTGTGTGAACTTAACCACTGCACCACCCGGCCTTCCGGAGGAAAGCTTGTTTTTTAAAAGGATCTGCAATTTAATTATCTTTAAAGGCTGAGACTTGTTTAATCCAATAATGTGACTTTTTAGCAAGAAATTGGAAGCCGCCTCCCACCAAAAAAAAAAAAGGGAAAATCTTTTAAATGAATAAAGGTTATAACGTTCTGTCACAGGACAGGCAGGGTGGTGGACCACGCAGGCTCCCTGCTGGGACCAAGGGCGGACAGCCAGGGTGGTGGCCAAGCACGGGGCTGTGTGTGCTGATCTGAAGGACAGTTACACTGTGCTGGCCTCGTCAGCCCAGGAGGACACTGGCTAAGGAAGCACCCAGCATGCTGCCTGTCAGTCCCGGGCCGCTCACCACCCAGCTACCCTCTGAGAGGAGCTCTGGAAGGAAGAGAACATGGACTCTTATGACACAGCTTTAAAATAATTAGATGATGAAGAAACATGGGGATTAAAGATATGCTAAGAAGAAAAACTCAGAGCGTACAACTGCACCTCTATCGCGGGCATAATTACATAAATACGTGTGTGTGTTTATGTACCTATATACACCCACATACTGTTCAGAGACTGGAAAGGATTGCCCAAAATGTACAGTTACTGAAAACTGGTAAGATCATGGATAAATTTTTTTTCTTTAAACCTTTCTCCATTAATAATGTATTTTCATTATAATAAGAAAAAGTGATTTAACAAATATCACTTAGTGGTCAGAGGAACCCCAGATAAGAGTAGCCCTGAACACCCAGTCCACTCCCTTCATCACCATTGTTGCCTCTGGCCTCCAGGCCCGAGGCCTAATCCAGGGACGCCGTGAGGCCACTGATCCCAGCAAGGAGCAGGCCCTCCCTCACCTCTCCCGCTGCTCCCTCTCGCGCTGCTCCCGCTCCTCCTTGTCTCTCTGCTCGCGGGCCAGCCGCCTCTTCTCAGCTAACAGCCTCGTGGCCTCTTCTGGGTCGGTGGTGCCTGCAGAGGTCTTAGGAGAAGTGCTGGCAGTCACAGTGGATGGCTGGCCTGGGACCGGGGCAGGGGCTGAAGCTGGGGCTGGGACCAGGGCCGAGGTGGTGGCCGGGGCTGCGGCTGGAGCAGCTGTACAAACAGGTACAAGGAAAGAACCAAGTGGAAACAAAACCCAAAGAACAAAATGAAAACAAGCATTCCCCACAGCCCAGGCCTAGAATGCATCATTATAAAGAAAAGGGAATGTTTATCACCGTGGGTTCTCCCAGTTTCACTGCAGTCTCTGGAACCAAGCAACAGGTAACAAAAAGCTGCCTGTCTCAGTGAGCCATCCCGTCAAGGGCCCGCTCTTCACCTGGCCTGATTCTCAGATGTTAAATCGGTTAACACTCGTCGAATGAGTACCGACTACAGAGCCTCACCTTAGGTTGGGTGGGGAGTGGCACCCTGAGCAAAGAGAGGATGGGATCCTTCATTTGCCTTTCACTACATTTAAAAAACTCCCTCTCCTGAGTGACTACTCGTCACGAGAGGATGAAAGCCTTCCTGCGAGCCTCCTCAGCGTCCACACCGTCAGGCCCGGAAGCTAACACCCAGTGAGGTGGTCCCTGCTGTCTACCCAGAGCCATCTCCAGGCTGAGATGGGAGGAGCTGGCCCTCGTGCCCCTCACCCATCCTGGGCCTCCACTGTCAGTCCTGATGCAAAGAAGCAAGATGGGAGCAGATGTTCTCCGACTCACTCAGGTTCGGGAGAAAGGCCTACAGAGCCGGCAGAGCAGGGAGCCCACGGAGGCCGCAGAGCGAGGCGCTGTCTCGGCACCCGACCACTCCAGGCCCTCCTCTCAGGATTTACGTTCCTCCTCCTGCTCCCACAGGTTTTCCTTTACCCTCAGGATGCTCTCTGGCCTTCCTCCCTTCTCCCATGCAAATGTGGGGCTCCTCCCCCTCCAACCACATTATCATCTTGAACATCCATTTTTTCTTTGCCCTGACCTGCTCTGTCTCCAAATTAAGTCTTAACAAGAAAACGTTTGAATGCAGACAATTTTCAACGAGAAATAGCACAGGCCTAGTTCCAGGTGATTTTAAACTTCTAAACGGCATTTGATTAGCCTGGCAGAGAGGAGAGCCTCGGGGTCTTTTGGAGAAAGTTCTGACCCTGGTGAAGCGCACAGGCTGAGCAGGGTCCTTCAACTCCCGCCCGCACAGGAGGAGGGTGATGACTGGCCCCTCTGTATTTATCTGCCAACCCTGCACACAAGTCAACTGCGAGCTCAGTACCCTTCAGAGTGCCGGGGCCCCACCCCATATTCTGAGTCAGTAGGTCTGAGGTAGGGCCAAGGTTCTGTAGTTTGAGACACCACAGATGAGGAGGCTTAAAAATATTTCCATCGATTCTTTGAAAATCTTCCCTATAAAAGGCAGAGATGAATCCCCTCCACGGGAGTGAGCTGAACTTACTGACTCGCTTCCATGAAGAGAAGAGGGCAGAAACTGTGACGTGTGTGTGTGACGTCTGAGACTAGGTGTAAAAGGCACTGTGGATTCCTCACGACTCTCTCCCAGATCGCGTGCTCTGGGGGGAGCCAGCGGAACAGGCAGGCAGACTGAGAACGTCAAGCAAGCAACCCTCTGGAGCGGCTCATGTGTCGTGAAATGGAGGCAAGCCACCAACAGCCACCAACCACCCAACTACACTGCTCCCAGATTTCTCACCCAAGGATCCAGGAGACGTGATAACCACTGGTCGTTGTTTTAAACTGTAAAGTTTTGGACGATTTGTTACACAGCAATAGATAACTAATACACGTGGGTCTGACGCCATGCTCTAAAGGCACGCAGTGTGAAACACGGGGCTCAGCCAGTGAAAGGAATCAGAAGCCACGCCTGGGTTCATGGGCTGCGGCTCCAACCATAGGCTTTGGGATGTATGATTCTACTTTCTTTATATGTAAGGAAATTACCTAAGGCCCCAAAATTAGCCTCAGAGTGAAATTTATAAGTTCCCAATAAGGAAAAAAAAAAAAGCTGAGTAAAGGCAATGCAGGAGAAAGGGAGAGCAAGTAAAGAGAGCCAACACCCACTCCTGCCAGCCAGGGGCCCTTACCGGGGGCGGCTTCTGCCTCCACCGGTGTCCCCTCTTCCACTGTGGCTTCCTCCACCTTCACTAGGGGTGCTCTGCCCTTTGGCCAGGGCTCACTGGCGACTGCCTGAGGCTCCTCCTCAGGCTCTTTTCTCTCAGGTTGCACCCCAGCTTCTCTCTTGACAGGGCGGATGTTGCCAGGTGAGGGGGGCCAGGCCTGCGAGGGTGCAGCCTTGGCTGAGCCGGGAGGCAGGGTGGATGCTGGTCTGGGTGTGCCGGGCAGGTGAGGGAAGGACTTGGATGGGAGCCTGGGCGACAGACCAAGGGCAGAGAAGGGGACACATCAGCACAGGCTTTCTGGAACTGTCCATCCCCGCCCCCCCACCATGTGATGGTCCCAGACACCCATATGGAAAGGAATGACGGTCTTCAGCTTTGTGCCTTTGTCTTCCCTGATGGCAGACGCACACACGTTCACTTTAGAGGCTCTCTCCAGGTTTCTTTCTTCTTCCCTATGTCGAGGCCAACAAGTGGCGGAACAGCTCCTCTGAGGGGACGGAGGCTGCTGAGCCTCCAGCGCGAGCAGCCGCCAGCCTGCCTGCCTCACTCACCAGAGTCGGGAGGGAGCCGGTGGCCTGGCTTTCGGATGTGACGGGGACAGAGCCCTTTGGACGCCAGCTGTCGGGTGGAAGGGAACGTTGTCTCGCTCCCTCTCTCTTTTAGAGCCCTAAATTCAGAGAAACACAGGAATCAGGTTTTTCAGGAGTGGGACAACCACATTCAGCAACTCAACTAAGTCAGGAGCTGCAACCACTGAATGACTTTCTGGAAGTTTCCCATCTCTCTCATGTATATATCCAACCCCCAACAAAAGGCCCTTGTTAGCTTAAAACCGAACATTATACCTGAATTGACACCATGTGACACCAATAAGGAGGTTCTGGATGTGTGATTTGGAGTTATATTTGTAAAAACAAACGAACAAAACCACTCATCCTTTTGGAAAGCAGCCACACTGTGTGTCTGAACTACCTGGAGCAGAAGCTCATCGTCCGGTTTGACCCACACCAATGTGAACATAAAACTCACTTCCAGGTTTTTTCTTTTTCCACACCTTTATCTTTTTAAATTCTTTAGCCTTTTTCCTTTTTCACACCAAAACATACCGTCGCTCAGTCTTTTTTTTTAACGTACACATCGCTGTATCAGACATTAATTCATTATTTTCTTTGCACTGATGTTATCCAACCAGCCCTTCCTTACCTGGTGTCCTCTGGCTCTCGAAGGAAAGTCAGGTTCAAGGTGAGGAACTCTAGCTACTTTTAGTCTTTTTCACTAGGGATGAGACTGAAATCTCATGGTGGCCAAACCACCCACCCTCCTCTGACTGCCAACTAGGGGTTGAGCCAGAGTGACGACACTTGTCCCAAGTCCAAATGGGCGAGAGGAAATGCAGAGACATGTGTCTACAGTCACCCAGACTAAAGGAAGCGCAGGGCCGAGGGGACTCACCCAGCCTCTGACACTGGCCGACACTGTTTGTGGTGGGAGCGGGGCGTGAGCAGGCCCCTGTGTGGGCGCCCGTCAGCCCTTTGCTCTGGGGACCCCTGCAGGACCGCAGACCGCCAGGGCTAGGGAAGGGGCGGAGTAGTGCCCGGGCTCAGGGCTGGCTGGTGCTGAGCCTTCTCCTCTCTCCTCTCCGCCTGGCTCCAGCTCCAACTCCCCGCTCCCTTCTCTTTTGTCCCCTTCACTGTTCCTGTCCCCATTTTCCTTAGTAGCATCCTAGTCGATGGACTGGGATATAGGCAGGGGAAAGCATCTAAGTGTCCATAATACTTGATGTCTTCCCAGGATTTCTAAATGAAACAAATGAAGATAGGGGCAGGAGAGGGCTTCGCAAGGTGTGTGCCAGCTCCACACCTCTTGTGGCTGCATGCCCACCCTCTGCCCCCACCTCTGGTCCCTGCAGCACAGCTGTAGTCCTGGGGGGCAGAAGCGGCAGCCACCATAGAGACCCCCCTGCAGGTGTCCAGGGTGGTAGTCGCGCCTCTGGCAGATCAGCCCCCAGAGTGGAAGGCCCAGGGCTCTTCCCAAACGAGGCTGGGGTCAAGCACCTTGAGTAGCTTTTTTTCCTTTTTCTCAAAACATTTTAACTGGGCTGCAGTCAGATCGAGAAGAGAACTGAATGGGGAAATCAGTCAGGAAGGGTGATCTGTGGTGTGGAGCCTTTGGGGATGAACTCCATCACCTGTGCCGGGATAAGACAGGCGTCAGGGAATGCCGGGGCCAGGGCCGGCTGGAAAAATGCTCACTACTGAGATAACACCCTCCAGGCAGGGGGATGTCTTCACTCTTAGTTCTTTTTAATGGCTTTTCACTGGTCTTGTACCCAGTCACCTGTTTGGGTACCACACCTGTATGTACCTAGACAGGTGCTCCTGATTCCCATCCTGAGCTGAGCAAACAGCCAGCGGTCTGCGCAGTCATCTCTCCCCAAGGCTGAGCTGGAACATGAACAGCAAGCTGCCCGTGTCACTGGTCTGACAGCTTACCGGCAGCACAAGGACTTCAATTTTACAGTTAGAGTTAGATACAAATCACCTTCAAGGGAGACAACGCAGACAGAGGCCCCGAGGCAGCACTTCCCAGTGGCAGCCACTAGCCACATTCGGCTATCTGAATTTAGATCTAAGTTAATTAAATGTAAATAAAATTAAAAAGGAAATTCAGTCTCACAAAACATATTTCAGGTGCCGAATAGTGGCTGTTTGAATTTAGATCTAAATTAGTTAAACTTAAATAAAATTAAAAAGAAAGTAAGAAAACATTTCCATTTACAACAGCATCAAAAGAATAAAACACTTAGGCATAAACTTAACCAAGGAGGTAGAAGTCTTGTACAAGGAAAACTAGAAGACATTGCTGAAAGAAATTAAGACACATAAATGGGAAGACATCCTGTGTTCACGGATTGGAAGCCTTATTATTGTTAAGATGTCAATACTATCCAAAGCAATCCACAGATGCTATGCAATCCCTATCAAAATGCAATGCCATTTTTCACAGAAATAGAAAAATCCATCTTAAATTCATGTGGAACCTCAAGGGACCCTGAACAGCTAAAACCATCTTGAAAAAGAACAGAGTTGGAAGTCTCACACTTTCTGGTTTCAAAATATATTAGAAAGTTACAGTAATCAAAACAGTGTGTCACTGGCAGAAAGACAGACATAGAGACCAATGGAACAGAACAGAGAGTCCAGAAATAAACCCTCACATATACAGTTAAAGGATCCTTGACAAGGGCACCAAGACCACTCAATGGGGAAAAGACAGTCTCTTCAACAAATGTTGCTGGGAAAACTGGATATCCACACGTAAAAGAAGGAAGCTGGACCCTTACATTACACCACATACAAAAATTAACTCAAAATGGATTAAAGATCTAAATGTCAAACTTAAAACTATAAAATTCCTAGAAGAAAACATAGGGGAGCTTCATGCCATTGGATCTGGCAGTCATTTCTTGGAATGACACCAAAAGGCAACAAAAGCAAAAAGAGACAAATGGGATTACATCAAACTTAAAAACTCCTGTATCAAAGGACACAATCAACAGAGTAAGAAGGTAGCCTGTGGAATGCAGAAAACATTTGCAAATCATATCTGCTAAGGGGTTAAGATCCAGAGTATATGAATAATTCCTAGAACTCCACAAGAAGAATTAAAGTTGAAGATTAAAAAAGTAAAATTAAAGATTAAGATTAAAAAATGGGCAAAGGAGCTGAATAGATATTTTCCAAAGATGATATACAAATAGCCAACAAGCATATAAAAAGATGCGCAACATCACTGATCATTAGAGAAATGCAAATTGAAAGCCCAATGAGGTATCGCTTCGCATGCATTAAGATGGCTACTATAAAAAAAACAAACCAAACCAAACCCCAAAATAAAAAGTGTTGGCGAAGGTGTGGGGAAACTGGAATGCTTGTGCACTGTCGGTGGAAGTGTAAGTAAAATGGTGCAGTTGCTATGGAAAACAGCATGGCAGTTCCTCAAAAAATTAAAAATAGAATTACCATACGACCCAGCAATCCCACTTCTGGGTACAAAACAACGGAAAGTAGGATCTCAGAGATATTTGCACACCCACGTGCACAGCACAACTATTCACAAGAGCCAGGAGGCAGAAGCAACTCAAGCATCCATCAACAGATGAACAGATTAATAAACGTGTGTACACACACAGATGCACGTGTGCAAATAAATACATCCACATACATACATATGTGCATACAATGGAATATTACTAGCCTTCTTAAAAAGAACAGAAATCCTGTCACATTCTACAACATGGACGGGCCTTGACGACTTTCTGCTAAGTGAAATAAGCCAGTCATAAAAGACACACACTGTCAGATTCCATTTACATGAGGCATCTAAAGTAGTCAAATCCACCAAAACAGAAAGAGAAATGGTGGTCGCCAAGGTCTGGGGAGAAGGAAACAGGGAGCTGTTTAATGGGTATAGTTCCAGTTTTGCAAGATTTAAAAAGTTCTGGAGATTGGCTGTATAACAGTGTGAACACAATTAATGCTACTGAACTATATACTTAAAAATGGCTAAGATGGGAAATTTTGTTATATGTTTTTTGCTATAATTAAACATTTTTAAAAACAGAGGTAAAACTTGGTCTGTTGGCCTCACTGGCCACCATTCGAGTGCTCAGCAGCCACATGTGGCTGGTACTCGGCTGGAGTCCATGGTGCCATTCTGGGGTACACATGACTTGTAGAGTCATTTTCTGGCAATAGGTATTTACCTAAATTTTTGGTTGTAAAGAGGAGAAAAGAAGGCCCATAGATCAAATACAGAAAAGGAAGGCATTAAAAAAATAAAACGTGGGAAAGTGGAGACTGGATCATGTGATGAGAACCTCAGTGAATAGGTTGGCCAAGGGTGAGCTCTCCTCCTCTCCTCTTGGAGTGTTAATTTTTGTTTTCATCCACAACAAGATATTTCTCCTTCGGTAACGCTTTCCCCTGCCCAATAAGTGCCCAACCTTTGGGGCCAAAGCTGTTCTGCTTAACTGCTGCTTTCTGTCCACGGCTGGGATCTCTGAAGCAGCAACATGCGAGTGAGGGACACCTTCCCGACACCCCAGGGCAGCTCCCCGTTTGGTTGAAGGGCTGGGGGTCTGACTCAAGCAGGAATTACACGCTGACTCCCTAACGCCTGACGGGCTTGAAAAACTGCCCGCAGGCAAAGCCATCACGCTCTCACAACCCTGGAATTATCCTAAAATGCCTAAGCAAAACCCTTTTAAGGGCCCATCAGCTTTATAAATCTGAACTGCTCTGGGAAGTTAAGATCTAAAAAAACTGTTCCAACCTTTCATTAACTCGGTCATGCTGTTACCATGGGAGAGAGACAAGACCTTCTGGTTGACTGGCGAGTCCTTTCAGACTGAAGTATGGTGTCTGAAGACCACAGAACAAGGTCCATATCTTTCATCGGATACCAAACATGCACAGTTTAAATCAAAGAAGAAGAGAGATTCCTGGAGACACACAAGTTACATCAGTGCCTTTACGGCACAGTGGAAATTAACCCCAGCTCAGCCTCCTTCCAGGAATAACCAGGATGTGTATTATATTCTTTACTTGTAAAATCTGAGTTTGTAGCACAGCCTATTGGCTTTTCAAGAATTAGTTACTTAGCAAATAACTAGTGTTTTCAAGATACTTTGTCACCATATCTTAAGATCTGGGCCCTGACAGGGACTAGCTAAGCAGATAAAAATTCTTTATATTGCTTTCAGTGAACACTGGTTAGAGGTCTGCCAGCTTCTGGATCTGGCTGGAATGAAATGCAGAGGCAGCAGCCCAGGCCTCACAGGTTTCCTTACTTTCAAAAACAGAAGTATGCTGGCAGCACACTTATTTGTATTGATGAAGACAAATACAATTCCATGCATGTTTACACATTTGAACAGAGAACAATTTCATCTTCAAATTCTTAGGGGGAACAAAATCCCCAAGTGGAGAGGGAGCGTGAGGACGTGACCACCCAGCCAGCCAGATCCCAGATGGGTGGATGGATGGGACGGTGGAGGTCGCCACCCCTGGTCTTCCTGACACCCACAGTGGGCCTTGGGGTGGCATCTGCTCCGCACAGAAAGTGTGCAGAGCGCCCAGCGGCTCCCAACACTACTCACCACTGTGCCATGGACAGTCCTCCTCCGCGCAGAGCCCTCGGGCGGCGTTACAAAGAATTTTGGTCGCTCCATCGGATTTCTAGAGTGTGCAGCTTTGTAGGGCATGATGTTGATGGGGCTGCAAGATGCTGAACGAGGACAAATGGGGATAACTAGGGTGCAGGGGGCTGCTTTACACACAAGGGTGCCAGAGGAGCAGCAGAAGGAAGGGCAAGAGCAGGTTCGGGACAAGGAGCAAAGCAGAGACAGAGAGAAAAGCAGGGAGAAGGTGTCATTACCCAGAGGCGTCCAGAACCATCACCCTCAACTGTCCTCACAGCCCTGCCAGTTTACAGTGTCCAAAAGGAAGGCATGTCCAGACGAAAAATCTGGAATATATAAGCTATCTGGCTACTTAAACACGGATTAAAGATACAGATGTAATCTAATGACGATGGAAAGCAATGGCCTTCTATTCCTATAAATTGATGGTTCTGGTAAAACGCTACATTAGCGATAATTTTTGTCTATGACTGGTTTATAATCAGCTTTTTCCTAATTAGCTTTAAGATGGAACAAAAGGCATAAAGACAGGAAGCGAGCAAGCAGGCAAGCAAGATTCCCTACAGCTGCCGCAGGAGTCGAGCCAGCAGCCAGCAGGGACAAGCAGCCGCATCTTTAAAACGTGCAATGACCAAGTCTCCACAGGTGTTAAGACTTGTTACAAGGACAACCAATAATTTCCAGAAAAAAAATCCTGTAAATGTTTTATCTATTTAAAGGCAAATCAAATGCCTGCTCTGGGTCTTCCCAGAAGCCACGGCATTTGACGGTTCACAAGCAGCAGCAGGAGAGGACACGGGGACAGACGAGATGTGAGCGTTTTAGACGGTGAATAGAACATAAATAGGTTAGAACCACCAAAAATAAGGTCAAATCATGAATAGCTTTTACAGGTTTTCTCAAGATGGAATATTTTCTGAAAAACCACGTACAGTTTCTGATAATTTGACTTCAAAGAAACACTGTCATTAGCCAAGTGATTCTGAGTGACAATGGGTTTAAAGAAATTCTGACAAGGATGCATAGGTGTCTCAAGTGTGGGCACTAAGGAGCCAAGGTCCAATTTCAGATCTCATCCAGAAATTTTGTTTTCCAGCAAAAAATACAACAATTAAACATGACTACTGAGGAGAATATGTCTTTGCACCATGTTATAAAGTGACTCCACCCAACTCTAGCCATCGTACAATCCTTCAAAGGGAGGATTTTGTGTCGACTGAATACGATAGTATTAATAAATTAAAAACTCAAAAGTTCACAAGACAAATTTGGGGTAATCCTAATTTCAGAATCGTAGAGCTCAAAGAACATCTGTGATTTTGGTTTAATCTACAGACAGTCGATCAGACTGCCTCTTCCTTCGTGTGCTCTCTTTCATCCAGTGCGGTACCCTCTGGTCACCACTGATGGTCCGGGTGGTGAAGGGACTGGAGGCTGCATTTCCTTTTCATTTCAAAACAGAATCTGTTTCTTCAGGATAAGCTACCTTCGCATCCCCTCAGTTCTCCTTAGCAGAACGTGCGTCTTACTTGCGAATGGACATGAAGCTCTGCTTCCGACCCTGAAGGTGAAGGCAGGTCCTTGGTGCTGCGATCACAGGGCAACTACTTGAAAGTAACCCCTCCTGAAGTGCCACACAGAGCCTTTGCATCCCCCAGACAGGGAGAGAGGTCAGTAATGCGAAACCCTGCCAAGCCAATCGAACGCACTTCAAGAGTAACATCCTGGCCCGGTCGCCTCTGTGGGGCCCTGGGCACAGCCGGAGGCCATTCCCAAGGATCGAGAAACCCGGGACAAGAGCCCTGCTCCAACACTGAAAAAGGAATGCAGCACAGAAATATGACTTCTTTTTCCTCTGGTGGAGAGTAATAATTTCAGGGGTGTCTGTGATTACTGCCTGAGACCACCCTGGATGTAGCCAATCTCATCAGGCCTCTAGTCCATTCCTTATCACAGCGTGAGGTGATGCTAAGCAAAGGATGACAAGATCCTTAAACCTTCCAGTGCAGTCTATACAGAAACCCTCAAGTTTCATTGCTCAAGAAACATCGTCTGGCTGAAATACACACTGTAAATTCCCTCTAAGGGAATACATTTCATGAATTCACTGTTGTTCTGAACAGTAACTACTGACAAACCGGAAATCTTTAAATCAATTATTCTAATAATCTAGCCCTCCTGAAGGGACAGGAAGAGCAATACATATATATTCTTTTCCTCAGAGTGCCCTCTGTATCCCCAAGGCAGTTTTACTGAACATGAAAATTCTCTTTGGAATGTCTCTGAGGAAGTCTTGCAGTGTCTGTATTCCCTTCTCCTCTTGGTAGCCGGTGTGTGTTAATTTAACTCACTCGCAATCTTCCCTGTGAAATAACGGTGCAAAGATGATGCAGTTCTAGTGGCTGGAGTGCAGCACAGAGAAGAATTACATAGTAAAATAATAATAATCTTAATAACATTTGTTGAGTGACTCTATGTGCAAGTAGCATTCTAAGCATTTTACACATACGAACTCATTTAATCCTGAGCTCTAATAATCACACGTATTTTAAGTGAATTTTAATAAGCGGGCGTGGAAAAGCCAACCAAAAGCAGTGGCCCCAACGAGAGGGTCAGACTGATTTCCAATTTCCAATGGCTCTTTTCACTTGCTTGGGGAGTCTGCAGCCACCGAACACCCTAGGGGTCAGGAGGGCTGCTCTCATCTGCTGCTGGCACCCCGGCTCTCGACGAGGTCATCCTCTTGCCAAGGGCACTTGCACATAAAATGAACTCAACGCGGGGCTTGCCCTGTGGCGTAGTGGTTGAGTTTGGTGCCCTCCACTTCTGCAGCCCGGGTTTGCAAGTTCAAATCCTGGATGCAGACCTACACCACTGGTGCGCCACGCTGTGGAGGCGTCCCGCATACGAAATACAGGAAGACCGACACAGATGTTGGCTCAGGGCTAATTTTCCTCAGCAAAAAACAAACAAACAAAAAACAAAACAGAACTCAAGGGACAACACTAAAATGGGAAGACAAGGGAAAATCCTCAAGGAGAGCAGGTGGGAAATGAAAGTGATGGAAAGGGTTTTTGACAGGATACACGTACGAGACGTTTACATATATAATTTCAAATGGAAATGTTTAAAAAACAACAGTTTTGGTTCATCAAACATAAGCTGTATTGATGCAATGACCTAAGGAAGGTATTAATAAAACAGGCAACTCAGGGGCCGGCCGTGCATTGCTCCACGCTCAAATCAACACGGAAACGTGCCGATCTGCCGAAAGGAGGATGGAGAAGTTGCAACGCAAAAAGTGAGTCAGCAGGTAAAAAGCACCTTGACTGAGCACAACAGTGAAGAAGGATGACGGAAGACGGGCCGGGAGAACGGGTGGAAAATGGGGAGAAGGTGCTGGAGAGACTACAGGGAGGGCAAGAGGACAAGAGTTAGTGATGACAGGAACAGCAGAGGGACACTGCTTTTAGCCGTGAGGCCGCGCTTTAGGACAAAACAACACACAATGTGGAGATTAGAAGCACAGTTTCCACAAGCTGTTCAGAGCCTGTGACACAGGAGCGAGAAGCAGTTCTAAAGGTTCTTCAATTAGCTGGATGTAAAGAAAGCTTTCACAACTTGCATAAAGTATGACATTCACAGGCTTAAGAAATAAACTATCTTGAGAGGAGCTGTACGTCTTCCTCCAGGAAAATCTCAGATGCAATGTGACAGCTGATGGGAGAGGCAGTCAGAGAACACACAGAACACGGAGGCCCAGCTAGCTGCAGGCACACGTGTACACGGAGCAGCTCGAGGGTGCCGAGGACGGAGGGGTACAGGAGCAGGTTTAACATCTGCCCGCCTGTCCTCTAAGGGGCCCTGCTGTGAGTCAGTAGTTGGCACAGCAGCCGGTTTCCGGGGCAGGTGGTGGGGACGCCTCCAGAGGACTGTGAGAACCAGGGCTGATACTAGCGCACTGGGCACCACAGAGGGAGGACATCACAGAGCCACCAAGAACCACTCCCTGCAAAGAGGCTCACGAGCATGAAGAGCTTGCAGAGGACACGTGATGGAGAGGCTACGCCACTTCTAAGTGCCAAAGATGAGCGCTAGTGGCTGGGGCACGGGCGTCCCAGCTGTGCCCAGAGATGTCTGGGAGACTCCAAATCAACTCAGCGCGTGAGGGGGAGCGCCAAAAGCCGAATGTGCATCCTTCCTCCCAGCTGGAGAAAGGCTCCCAACTAACTTCTCATTAAATTAATTGGCTCATTCAGCACATGTTTTGCCTTTCAAAAAAGTAGAGGAGTTACAACTAATTATGATAACCAGCACTTGGCACATTTTACGTATTTTTAACGTATGTAACAAATAAGAACACTATAATTAGCCTTCACACAACTCTCAAGAGTTTTGGAAGGGCACATTTACTCCTCGATTACATATAAAAGGCTGACACAGGGCGGCTAAGTAGCCAGTGTGCGGCCACTTTATGAAACTCCAGGCGTAAGTGGGCTCCTGCTTTGATTTCATTCCCAAGTCTGCACGTTGGTATCAAATATTAACTTATGTCTACCTGTGACCACCTGTTCAGACGCAGGAGAAGAAGAGCAGGTAAGGATAGGTATTTCTGGTCATGTAAGGCACAGATGGAAGCATCTGAAGCCACCTGACCTCAGGCGGGACATCCTCTGTCTGCCTGCATCTCGTCCCAGCAAGATGCTAAGATGGACGCGAAGGGGAAGCAGTGCCAGGGGCATGGAACCAGTGCCGACAGGGTATCCCCAAAGCCTTTCCACCCAGAGAAGAGAAGCACACGGGAAGATGGAGACGAGACAGAGGAACACTGGCGGCGCAGACATGCTTCCCAGGCTTCACCTCGCCAGGAAGCGCGCCTCGGTGGTTTTACCTGCGTCTCCAGACAAGGCAGCTGTGCTTTTACTTCTGGCCAGGAACGAGTGGGTGGGCGTCAGCAGTCTGCTAACAACGCTGCTCTCCCATGGGCTGAGCTGCAGGCGGCGAGCTAAATGTCACCACATAAGCGAGATGTTAGAAGTATTCTCTCCAGGGGCCAGAGGGCACAGCACATCCCACCTATCGCTTCCCAGGCCTGGCCTTTGAGCCCAGGCTCTCCAGGGAGGACAGCTGGCGAGCGTCAGGGCGACAGGAACCCGCCCAGAGGAGCAGCTCTCCACAACGGGAACTTTCTTCAAGACGTTTAGTTTGTGGCAGGCTCTGATCACAGTTTTATGCACTCAGATTTTGCTAACCACCTTCCTCCAGGAGTCAACACGTAACAAAACAGAAGTATCATTTCAACTACAGGGTGGGACGTGTAGCTGGCTCCAGTCGTACCTGCTGCCCTCCCAGGATGGGCAGGGGCCTGAGGGCACACGCGTCAGCCAGAGGGCCTCCTAGGTGCCCCCAGTAACCAACTCCAACAGAGGCTGTGGCAGGTGAGTGCAAGACTAGATGCACATACAAATACAGATAGACAGGGTCTCCATTCAATTTTGATAGATCTCCCTGAACTGCTACTTGGGCCACTGGGTGAAATCAGATACAATAAAGTGAAAGAGGACTCATGCAATGTACTGCATGGATTTCCTTTTGACTTTTCCACTCAGCAAGCCAGGCTCTTTCAGGTCCCTGTTTGGCAACAAAATAAAAATTTTGGCGGAGGATAAGGGTCAAGCTAAACAAGATAAAATTAAGCAGAAAAGCCAAAATTCAGTATAAACATGATATTGGGTGGGTGTGTGAAGAATCTAGAAAATGAATTTAAAGTAATACAATGACATATGGTCCCAAATTATACTGGGGCTTGGCAAGACTGGTGTTAGGAAATACATGCCAATTATACATTACTTTGCCTATACTGTTAGCTTCCAGTGATGGCCCATGAAAATAAAGAAGGTACTTTGCAAAAATACCGGGAAAGGAGCTTGCAAAATCCTACAAATATCAGTAAAGTGATCGTATACTATCTCTAGTTTAGAACACGCTCACAAATCACTTATAAAAGTCTTTAAACTTGTCCAAACCTGGCAAGGCCACATCTATTCTGCACCACAGACAGCCGGTGCGAGTCCCTTTGCCCCTGGAGCAACTGCTCTTATAACACCTTTATCTGTCGTATTTCAAAGGAATGACGTTCAAATTCTGGAAATTAGTTTCACTTAATAGAAGCCAACTAATGTTTAATGTTGTTATAGAACATACTTGCTCCTACTGTCTGGAAGGAAGTACCAGTCTCCAATGAGTACCTTAATTATCCGACTTTATTTTAAAAGAGTGGCTATTTTGATCAAGGCTCTGGCAAATTTAAGAATTAGTGAATTGTTCATTCGATTTTCTGTTTATTAGGAGAGTCTTCATGGTTAAATTAAACCTTTTCTGACATTATGACATGAATGAAGAGATTTGTTATAAAACTATTGTAATAGTCACACAGGTCACAGAGCACACAACGAGATACTATAAACCAGGGGATGGCAGAGAGAGATGTGTGTGCGTGAGAGAGAGAACAACAGAGCATAATGTAACCTAAATTAATTAGGATACATTCACAGAATAAAATCACTGGAGAAAAGTGATTAGGATTAACTGAAAACCTTCAGCAGATGAGAAAGGGAAGAAGAGATGAGTGCTTCCTTTTCTCGCATAAACTCTGACAGACGACTGGCTCAGAAGTGCAGAGAAGGTTTACCATTGAAAATGATGTCTTCCCCCCCGATTAAGAAGTTCAATTACTTTATTTCTGTGAGTCTTTTTAAGGCATCAAGCAAAGAATTTGCCCCAAATGAAGATCATTAGAAAGCCTCTTTGACCTGTGTTTAAAGCAAATCTGAAGAGATTTGTTTCACAGCTCTGACACTGTGAATGGTTTTGCTAGGAGAAACTTGTTTCCACTTCCACCACTTTCACAACTGTGCCCTGAGCAAGAGAGCGCTAGATCTCTCCCGAAGACGACCCTTTAGTAAAGGTCAGCACAGGACGGTTAGTTGTTATTATTATTTTTTCACGTAGAGGGGCCTGATTTTAAGATAAGCTCCTGAAGGAGGGGAGAATAATTCTCACAAAACAACTCTATAGTATTGATCTTATTTAAGTACTTAAAAATGAGGTACTGACAGTCCCCACAGCAGAGCACCTGGACCAGAGGCGGCACGCCCCACAGGTGTCTGCACCGCCACGCTCCTCCCTGAGCAGCAGGCACTGTTTCAGTTCCAGAGGACGCGTGCCATGCAGTAATCACGCAAGTGTTGCCAGATCCTCATTTTTCATTAGAAGTAGGAAAACTAAATGTTGTCAGAAGTCTTCCATTTTTTAAATGTTTAGCAATTAATTCAAATTAAAACAAGAACAAAAAGCCTGCTCAAGTCACAGAGAATACGTCTGTGGGCAGAATTCAGCTTGAGGCCTGCCAGGGTGTCCTCTGATCATGATTCTAGGAAAAAATGGAGGGACTAATTTTAAGCAAAGAGGAGGCAAATTCACTCTTACTTTTTTCAAACTCCCTTTTTTTCTTCCATGAGAAAAGAGCTGGTTAAGCAGGTAACTTAAGATAACAAGAAACACATTTTTAATGCAAAACTTTCCAGTGGCAATATTCTTTCTACTGCAACGATTACAGACATCTTTGGTAATCAGAGGTTTCCGTTAACTCAGGGCATCTCATCAGTCGATGTGACACTATATTCAGTGTGATAATCAGAACATTTTAAAACCGGCAGAGCACAGGCGCAGAGCTAAGGGACGCCGCTCACTGCTCCGGAGGCCAGGGAAGCGCAGCTTGTGGAGGTGGATGTCTACCAGGCGGTACGGAAACACTTCAGTATCTGTGATAACCAGTGAGCATCCCAGCTGAAGATCAGCTTGAGAGCATCAGCGTGTGGACAACAGCAGCTTCAGGGCCTGTGCTGAGAGCCGAGAAGGCTCCCACAGTCTAGCAACGGTGTGCACCCTCTGACTGAGGAGTCTGTAAAGCCTCTAATTTGATAAGTTGATAAGAATGTTGTCTCACTTGATTATAAAGGATAACTTTAACAAGTAGCAGAAAAGAAAATTAACTAAATTACCTAAATTTCTATATCAGAGAAGCTGAAATTCAGAAGAATTTCTGTTCTCACTAAAGGCCCGGTCCTCACTGTCCTGAGGGTTCCGTCTGACTTAAAAAACCTGCTTCTTGGACCATATGGCAGGCCCTGGTGGACACACTGTCCTTCCAGGCTGACCCTGCCTGTTAGACCCAGGAACCGGGTCACAGTTCTTTTGATAAGGGGGCGGAGAAGCAGAACTCCCAAATTTACTGCTCTTCCTCCTATCCTGCCGTCCAGCTTCGTACTGGATTTTCTAGGGCTGCACCATGGTTCGAGGGGCAGTCTCCTGGCCCCAGCTATGAACTGGTTGTTGAACTTCCCCTGACCCTTAAACTCACCCAAAGAAGAATGCACAGAGTAAGCGTTGATCTAAGGAAAGGGTTCCACGTGCACGAAGGTAAGCACAGAAGATGTGGTGTAGCAACAACATGGTTAGGGGCGGGGGTCTCTGTGCCAGGCCCTCTTCTCCAATAATCAGCCTGCAGGCTATAAAGTCAGGCCCTTCACCTCTGAAAGCTCTATCATCCCAAGGGGAGAGATGCGCCATCCAGCAAATTTTCCCAGTTCTAAGCTCCCAGGACTTAGTAATATCCTATGAGGCACCCCCATGCAGGACCTATCAGGCATCTTACTTCTAGCTGACACAGCACCCTCCTTCCCAGGAGCCTCGACAGGATATTGCCTGGTTCAGGGCCCATCTCCCCACTCCCAATCTTCCCCAATTTCAGGTTTGGGACTGTAGGAGGCAGCAAGTGAGGTTTAACTTAAAAGTGCTGTAAATCCCACTTGTGGTTTGTCCGAGACCCAGGTTCACGGACGTATGAAATTAGAGTGTTAAGCGGCCAATTCCAAAGAAAAGATGAACAGACAAGTGTAGGAAGAGCCTTCACGGGCTATGTTTTACGCTGTATTAAGGGAAGGGCTTGAAAATAGAGGCTATGAAAGGAATTTTAATTCATAATACTTTTCTTTAACATATAAAAAACCCCTAATTTGACTACATGTCTAATATCGATGAATGAGGCAAATTAGGTTAAAAAAAGGAATGATTTAGGTTAAAGGCAAGATAGGAAGTTGTTCAAACATTTAGTGCTTTAAGAGATTAGTTATAAAATAACATCAGCACACGTAATATTGTACATCACAAAAACACCATAAATATTATACAATACAAAATACACAAATACACAGAACATGTACACGTCACATTCTTTTTAAAGACTATAAACACTGAACTGTTCCCAGTTTCTTAGGAAAGCACTCAAAGTAACCACAATTTGTTACTTTTAAAGAGTATGTGTTTCTATATTGCACATAATTCTTTGGTTTTTTTATTTAAAATCATTTCAGTTATCTAAAACAGCTTATCTTAAAAGCTTGATTTTTCCTTCTATATAAGTATGCAAAATAAAACTTTTGTTTTATAAATAACTCGAGATTCACATACTATAAATCCACAGGATGAATAAAACTCAAAATTCAAATACAATGTTAATGGGAGAACTACGAGTTATTAAAATTTTTAGGAGACTTAGATGGTATTCTTGAAGTTAGGCCAAAGCCCTTAAGAGTAAATGAATGGACGCCAAAAACCAATCGCACACACAAGAAATGCAGTAAGAAAGGTCTGGTTAATGAGAAACACATTAGCAAAATGAAATCTACCAACATGAGTCATTTCAAAAGGTGTTTTGGAAGGCCAAAGCCTGGAAGTCCGGAGTGCAGACGGAAAGTCAAGGACAGTGTGACGGAAGTGAGATGGATGTTCGTGACAAAGACTGTCTGCATGCTGGTGGATAAGTGGGTGATGCTGGAGCTGTGAACGCATTTACTAAAGGTCGAGAGAAGCACCACTTTCATCCCCGCTAAACCACTCAGCCAAGTTCTAAAATGAGAACGTTCTTGTTGCAAGGAAAATGCTGCTCAGCCGTTTACTGCTTTTTTACTCTGAAGTTTTTTTCTTCCTATTTAAGAAACGTAGGGAAAGCAACTTCAGATGCTTATTTTTATCTGTAAACATCCAGAAAAAAAGCATTAGGTAAATAACAGAACACTTTGTTTTCCTTTTGACTGTACCTCTATCTGGAGAATTTAGCAAAGTTGCAGATGAAGAGGAGAGCCGCTTGCTAATGACGGGATCAACATGTTTCGAAAGATTCATGGTGGAAACTGATCGCCTGTCTGGATCTAAAACAAATGGAGATAATGCTAATTGACAGCCAGCATGCAGGATTGCCGCTTCCTACTTCACTGATGGAAGGAAAACTAGGACTGGATGCTTCCAGCTCTATTACTAGATCTTTCACAGCAGCACAGTTTTCTAAGTGGATATTTTACTGGTAACTTAAAGGCTAGAAATAAAATTCATTTTTCTTACATGGTAAAATAAAATTGAGCTCGCCAGTTTTCAGCCAGGAAATTCAAGCATATTGTTATTACACACAACAAACGGATGAAGACTAAAGGGCGGCAGCAGAGGGCAACTAAAGTCATGGAGACAGGCTGCGGAGCAAAGGGGACCACAGACGCGAAGCCATTCACAACATCCCAAAGTCGGAACCCTGGGCAATAACAGTGCTGGTAAAGCAGAATGAAACCCTCACACAAAAAGAACGCCAAGTCCTGTGCGCCTGCTGTGACCGTGGCTTAGAGGGTCATTTCACCCGGGCATTAAAGTTCATCACAGAAAAAAAGACTAAAAAGAAAGAAAGAAAAGGGAACTCTCCTGGTGTGGAAAGGATGGCCACCATAGCACTTCTCTTTCAAAGGTCTCCTAGTAAGCACATCTCTGAGCCTGTAACACGGAGTTGAGTGTGCTTTACAAACATAGCATCAGCCTACACGGCTGCCGACACAACTGACGGCAGCATAAGGAAAATCAGAATTCGTTCTTTAAGTTTATGAATAATATGACTGTTTGTCCCGCAGCTGAGTAATTTTAGCCTCATTCTTCAAGTCAGAAGAGAAATAGCCATATAAACGGCAAAAATCAGCTGTTACTTTGCTGTCTGCACAGTGGACCAAGCTGTAACCATGCTCATTAGCACAAGTCACGTGTCCTGAAAATAACTGCATGTCATAAGGCCTAAAAGTCTCACCACTACATTCATCTGGCAGGCAGGTAGATGTTCTGACCTATAAGAGCCAAAGTTGGAGGGGTTTTGCTGTATTCTGTTTTATCTTCTATTGTTAGCTTCTTCTAGAACTAAAAGCAACCCAAAATATTGCTTGTGGGAGAGGCTTCAAATCCCAGCTCCCTCTCGTCTGACTAACCTCGGTAGTAGAAACTGCACAGAGAACCTCACCCACAGAATAACCGTTTCTGGCCATATTACATGTACAGGGATGAACAAGTCTCCACCAACATTGGACATCCCCGTCTTCTCACTCACCTGTGTGGTCGAAGCAACTTAATTATTAAAGAAAACCCAAGACATCAGTTCTCTGACTCAAAATTTGCACTTAACTGATGGGCTCTTAGGGCAACCCTAACATAAAGAAAAGACTGAGGGCAGACTATCAAAAGGAACGTCTTAGTGATGAGACGTAAGGCTCCGGGCACAGGGACAGAAGCCACTCCCGGCGATTTCACAGTGGTACGTTTTCTGGTATCCCTTCATATGTCATGCGTTAGCTGGGGGACATCTGTCTACATGCAGGCCTGTCCCGGAAGTTAAAATGATGAAGGCATAATATGTATTTATTATATTAGTTAATATAGTAATTTTTAATCTTTTCTTTTTTTCACAGAACAAAACACAAATTCACAAGAGGATTCATGGAGAATTGGTTTAAAGGTATAAAGTTTTATGAACTAGCGCTAGTTGATGTGTGAGCAGTCAGACAATACACAGCTATAGTCTGGATTGAATCTAAATTCTAGGACGCACCTGTCAGTCGGCAGACACATCGCGAGCCAGGCGCTGTGTGAAGTACAGGTATCAGAACGAGTAAGGCCTGGTCACTGCTCTCAAGATCACAGCAGATCATTTTGACCTTTGAGAAGTCTGGCAAATTCCCATTATTTTCAAACTTCTCTGTTCTGGTACAGCAGCCATTTCCTCTAATTCACAGCCCTTATAAAAACGCCTTCATCTGACAGCTCAGCAACACAGCACTGGTTGCTCTGGCTCTGGGCAGCAGCAATAAAGTCAAGCATTAAACTCCGGGTGTGGGAGCAAGGACTACAGCTAAGCAATTTGTTCCCCCTCAAAATCATCTGAAAATCAGTAACAGAGTATACTTCTGCCATACATGTGAAAAACACGAAGCCAAGTAAAAAATAAGTGAGTGTATAAAAATATATCCCAGGACAGCTTTTCTACATGGGACAAATACGCAGAGCTATCCTGAGGATGAAACTTCACTCGTAAACGATCTTTATGATCACAGATTCGATATGGGCGCCACCACACACACTGGGTCGTGAAGAGCCAAGAAAAAGAGCTTTCAGTGTGGTTCACTGTCACAGGAAAGTAAGCTATGGTAATCCACTTTTAGACTTTTTAAAACAGAGGAGTTACAGAAGATACACTGGACGGTGGGAAGGAAAGAGAACAGGGCAAACAGACAGAAACCCACAGTTACTTAGATTAAAACTAAAAGTGGCAACAGCAGTGTTGATGGGGGAAAGAAAACCAAACTGGATGAACCTGGATCCCAAGTAATTGGTTAGCTAAGAAACATTGTTTTAAGGTTTTACCCAAAATGATCATTTCAAGAGAAAGCAAACATATGGAATTACTTTATTTCAACCCCTTTAAGTCACCTGAGTTTTATCATCACACTTAAGAAACACTGTGCTGTATCCAGATCTTGGTCTATGCAACGGGATCTGAAGCATGCACGTGACTATGGTGGTGGTTCCGCTACGATGCACTGGCCCTAGTCTGAGGTCTAGCTACGGGCAAGCAATCAGCAACCACAGGGACGTCAGTACCAGGTTTTCTAGTACCACCAAAAGTCGTGACGTGGTGGTCCAGGCCTGCTAAATCGAGAAGGGTGAATGACGACTCAACAAAACCACCTGGGGACAGAATGTAAGACAATGGTTTTTCAACGTAAATTAAAAAAAAAGTTTATTAGACTCACACAAATGAAAAAGAACTGACACACTCTATAAAACTCAAGGTGTACTGAACTTACAGTACAAAAATAAACCCTCTCCCTCCGTCCAAATTGCAGAACGATTATGTCCGCTAGGGAACACGGGAGCAGCTCAGACTGCTACCGCTTCTAGTTTGGAAGCCTGCACTGCCTCTCGCAGGGCAGCAGTGTTGCATACACTTGAGGGTCAGAGTATCAGCTCAGAGCATTGATTCTGATCAGCCAACAGTACTATGATTCCTCCAGAGCAAAAGATAAAGCTGGTTAACCTGTTCCATATTTCTGAAACCCTTATGCAGATGAATTATTTAAAATAATGCAGAGCTGAAACTAGCATGTTTACTTGGAAACATTGCATAGATTTGTCTCTTCAGGGAATTCTGTAACAAGCGAGAGAAGCAGCCTGTGTTAAGGGAGAGAACCTATCTTCTTACCTCCATCTCCCTCTCATCCTCACACACTAGAAGCAGCTGTGATTGCAGTTTAATCATTTCAGCAGGATTTCTGCTTTTCACACTTAGAGAAAAGGCACCTTGGCTGTGCAGGGAGGCAGCGCTGGTCTGAAAGCCGGCCCTGCCTGCTTACCTGCACTGTGGGCGCGGGGGCTCCCGTGGAGGGGGCCTCCCCATGACCACCGGTTATGCTTCTGTTTTGGCTTCTGGCTCCTTTCCATCGTGCGCCGTACGACAGCTTCATGGCGCTCCTTAAACAGAAGAGGCGAGCGAGGATTAGTCAGCCTGGCTGCTGGAGGCTTCCCCAGCTCAGGCAGAGTGGAGCGAGAGGTGCCACTGACACTGCAGCCTGCACCTCCACAGCCCACCTGAAGGGGAGAACAAGATCACCCTGGGAGGGTTACTGAAATCGCTGGGTCCCTGCACACACAGCCCTCAGTATATGGTAGGTGCTTAAAAAAATGACTTTTCTTATTTACTACTGGACTGCGATGCTTTCATCAATACATAAGCACAGCAGTGAGGTCTTAGCTTAAACAGATGCTAAATATGTGTGGTACCACATCTAAGAAAATGGAATTTGGAATCTGTGGATGTGGGTAATTCTGACCCCATGACAGTGAGTTGTATGACTTTGCGTAACTTACCCATTCCACGTTTACAAAAACTGATATATTAACACTTACTCAAGGGTTGAGTAAGGGTGAAATGAGACAACCTATGTGAAAACGTTTGTAAATGGTGAAGCCCTATGGAAACCCAATTACTTGGAGTGGTCCATATAGACAGATGGAACATAAAGAAGTTACAAATTAGACCACAGACGTGGACTTTTAAAGTCACTGTGGCGACAACAACAAGCACATGGTTCCCCGCCCGGCTTCCACGCCGATCTCCCCTCACGGGACCGTCTGCGCAGCGGCTTCCTCTGACACGGTCCTGCTGTGCGTCCGGCACGTGCGTGGACCGTCTCCCGGGCAGTGGGCTGCACTCCTGACTCGGCGAGCCTCCCCACCTCCCAGGGGGCGGCGTCCTCACCTTGTCCTCCTCCAGCCTCTGCCTCCGCTTCTCCTCCACCGCAGCCCTCCTGCGCTCCTCCTTCAGCCTCTGCTCCTCCAGCTTCTTCTTCCGCTCTTCCAGGTGCTTTTCGTAGTGCTGCCGGGCTCGCTCTTCTCTTTCCAGCCAGACGATTTCTCTCGCAGCTTCAGGAAGAAAAAGGAGGGGATTCAAACACAGGCAGGTTTGACACTGGAACGGTGCGGCTCGTGTAAATGGCCCTCATCGAACAAACGTGAGCCCGCTTGTTTTGTATTAACCAAGCACGGGCTTCGCTTTCCTCAGTTTTCAGGAAAAAGTACGCTGTTGATTTTTGGCCTAATGTAATATGCCCACAACGAGGCGGGAGCAGCAGTGAATTCTGCTCTTTGGGAACCCGCACAGCCCTCTAGTTGTCACATTCTTACTCCAGAATAATGCACATCACAGGCTCTGGTCTCCATTCTGATATGGATATAATGTCCTCAAAACCAACAGACCATCCGCCTCTGTCTTTTTAAGAAACGTGACATCCTCCAGATGGAAATGCTGCGGCTACATCTGTCCCGTGTCCCAGCATGGCACGGGCTCTCTGAAAGCATTAAGGATTTGGAGACAATCCCAAAGACTGATGGTGATAAAAGACGTGAAATGCCTCACAGGGCTATCATGGGGAGTCGCTAAGCGATGGGAGGGATCACGCACGTGGCCGATCTTGGTCTGCAGAGCTCACAGTCTAGTCATACAAGACTTAAAATTGAAAGCTCAGTGAAAAATGTCGTTCAGCGATGGAATGCTTTTCTTCTTCACATATACACATTCTTTCCTCATTTTAGGGGAAAATATACCCCACAAAACTAGCTTTTTAAATATGATGTTTCCCTCAGCCCTGATGACTAAACCATCTTTAACACGAGTTATTAATACTGTAGGTAAAAGTGTCCAAACGAAATTTAAAGCATAAACCTTGAGGACACTTCATGGCATATAAATTAAAACGTTACTTTTTAAGAGAAAAAGATAGAAATTCAGAACATTTCCGTTTCCTCTAAATGTTTAATATTAAAGATTCTGCATTTCTGCTACCATTACATCTTCCCAAAGCTGCTCATCTGAGGAGAGAAATCTACTGAAAGGGACCTGAGTTGATTCCACTTTTGTGGAAGGAGAAGGAAGAGGACAAACCCAAGGTGAGAGAACCAGGGACCAGCAGGCGAGGTCTGGGCTCTCTGGGCAGCTCTGCCGCCAATGGGGTGCCACCTTGGACACGTCCACTTGGATTTCAGGTTTCTCTTGACTAAGAAGTGAGGAAATTGATCTTCAAGGTTCCTTCCAATTTTGAAAGCCCATGGTTCTAAAGAAATTCTCAGGCCCAAGTCAGAAATTTTCTTTAAGAAAAATGCTCAGTAAATATTTAGTCAATGACTGAACAAAAAACACTATGAGAACACATGTTAGGGGCCGGCTCTGTGGCCGAGTGGTTAAGTTCGGGCGCTCCGCTGTGGCGGCCCAGGGTTCGGATCCTGGGCGTGGACATGGCACTGCTCGTCAGGCCATGTTGAGGCGGCATCCCACATCCCACAATTAGAAGGACGTGCAACTAAGATATACAACTGTGTACGGGGCGGGGGGGGGGGGGGGGCGGTTGGGGAGATAAAGCAGAAAAAAAAAGAAAAAGATTGGCAACAGTTGTTAGCCCAGGTGCCAATCTTTAAAAAAAAAGAGAGAAGAGAACACACGTTAGAAGTAACAGACGGAGAGGAGGATTCCGACACCTTTGAGGACGCACTTACAGTGGGTACACATCCGTATGTAATGCCTGTGCATTTTCCACGTGACACTGTCTCACTGGCAGGCTTTTAATGACGCTACACATTTTCATTCACTTACGAAGGTGGACTTACAGTGATAGATTCTGTCAAAGCCTAAACAACACGAAATATTAAAAGGCTGAACTGAAGGCCTTACTCTAACACGAGGCCTCTTCGTGCAGTCCAGCTTCACCTGTTACCAATGTGGAGCCTGTATCCTGTAGCACAGGAAACCTACAGTTCTGCATTTTGCTTTTTTCACCCAAAATATATCTTAGAGATCCTTCCATGTCAACACATGAAACACTAATCTAGCAATCTTCTCATGGCCATACAATGTTCCATGTCTCATACCTTACTGCATATAACCAGACACTCATCGGTGGGTTATCTAAATCACTTACAATATTTTATCAATTCAGACCCTGAGAGACATCACTGTGCTATCTTGAAACTGTGTGGATGTCTGAGCATCTCTGTGGCCTCTGTGTAGAAGCAGAATTACTGAACCAAGGGGAATATACATTTAAAGTTGTGATAGATATTGTCATACTATCTTCTGTGGCGGTCACAACAATTTATACTCCCACCAACAACAGATGAGAGTCAGAGGCAGAAAAAAGAACAGATTTATTCCCTGAAACCCGTGGATCTGCAGGATGATACGTCTATTTCTTAACTCTTAGCTTTCAAACCACGTAGTCTGACTTTTATACCCCAATTTGAGGAAAACTTCAGATTCTTTGAGGATGTTTATGAACACAATGTATTCCTTTCCTGTAAGAGACCTGCAAGCCAGAAAGACAAAATAAGAAGTACAGGTGCTTATGAGATATTAAGAAAATGTGTTAAAAAATTAAGGTCAAATTTGTAAAATAAGAGTTGATTAATTTGCAGATTAATTTTCCTTAATGTTTTCCATCAGGCTACTTTCTTGCTCGTGAATATTTGTGGCTATTTCCTCGTTAAATTTAAACTCTCCTGATTTCTAGAGACCTGCCTAAACTTGGCCTTAACATACCTACTGGCAGTCTCCTTACTACACCCCCCAAACGAACCCTGCGCCCGCACCTCTGCTCCTGGTGTCGCCCTGTGGGAAGGCTGCCGTCCTGTTCTGTCCAAACAGATCCAGCCTCTCAGGCAGCAGCCTCGTGACTGATTGTAATGTATTTCAGCATCACCTTTGGAAGGGCGGGTACAGGGGGAGAGTTTACTATTTAAAATGTATATTCCTGGGCTCTAACCCTCATGTCCAGATTTCCTAATTCTAGGATGGGGCCCAGTGATCTGCATTAAAAAAACAAAACCCCAGGTGAATCTAAGACAAGCGGTCCCCTGATGGCACCTGGGGGGACGCTGACCTCAAGGTCTCTGCAGGAGCCTCTCCTCTTCCTGGCTCCTGCTGTCTCACGACATCAGCCACAAATCTTAGCACGTCTTCTGTTCTGATTTCTCGTAGCAAAGCTTTTTTCTTTTCTTTGCACTCTCTATAGTGCCCTTCACAACTTGAACACATCCAAGGGCCGTAATGATTATTCCTGATTCAATCACCCCTAACTGTGTGGTCTTGGGCAAGTTACTGAACCTCCCTGTGCAACGCTTCTTTAGGGTAAATTGTGCATAAATATAGGACCTTCCTCACTGATTTACTGTGAGGATTAAAAGAAAAATTACACTTAACATAGACTAGTTCTCTGCACTTGGTAAACACTCAGTAAATATTAGCAGTTACTGCCATCTTTGTCATCACCATCATTTCAATTCAGAAATTAAAGGTAGTTCTAAAGGTTGTGCTATAAATCACAACAGGGCTAGATATTATTACAATAATAATTAGTTTTACCCCAAACAACCCTTTAAAGGAAGAATATTTCTTTATCTGTCAAACTCTTGAGTTCCAGTTTTATTTTCTACCTGGAGGTGGAGACCCGACGGCAGAGCCATCTTCACACACCTGTCCCTGTTACACACGTCATCTAGAGACGAGGCAGACGATGCCCAAATGGCGAGCACCACTCCCACCTCTCTGCAGAGCGCTGGGGCTGCGAGGACTGCTGCCGACTACTGACCATGCCAACTTTTTAACTGGAGGATAACACGTAAAATAGCTCAATATTTTAATAAGAATTGAAGGTTAATTTATTCTAAGAGGTTTAGTTATTTAAAATATTCTCTAAGGATGACAGATAATGTCAAAGTCTTGTGTTTTCTCATTAAGAAATGAGACTTTTGGGGCTGGCCAGGTGGCGTAGTGGTTAAGTTCACATGCTCCACTTTGGCAGCCTGGGGTTTGCAGGTTTGGATCCCAGGCACGGACCTGCACACTGCTCACAAACCACGCTGTGGTGGCATCCCACACACAAAATAGAGGAAGATTGGCACAGATGTCAGCTCAGCAACGATTTTCCTTAAGCAAAAAGAGGGAGATTGGCAACAGAGGTTAGCTCAGAGCCAATCCTCCTTACCCCACCAAAAGAAGAAATGAGACTTTTGGAACACAAGAAAAAAAATCAACAACTGCTATGGACTGAAGTGTGTCCCCCCCCCCCCGCTCCCCTGGCCGCCAATTCTTATCTTGAAGGTGTAACGCTCAGTGAGACTGTATTTGGAGACGGGCCCGTAAGAGGTAGTCAGGGTTAAATGAAGTAATGAGGGTGGGGCCCTAACCCAATAGGACTAGTGTCCTTATAGGAAGGGCCATGGGTGAGTTCTCTCCCCCTCTCCAAGCACAGAGGAGAGACCACGTGACGACAACGCAGCCGTCTGAAGCCGGGGAGAGAGCTCTCACCAGAAGCGGAACCTACTAGAACCTGGTCTGGAACTTCCAGCCTCCAGAACTGGGAGAAAATACACTTCTGTTCTTTAAGCCGCGCAGCCTACGGCATTTCGTTATGGCGGCCTGAGCAGACTGACACAAAAACTCATTCAGTATTTAAACCTTTAACGATCACTAATTTTACAGAGGCAGCTCTATAAAAGAACAGCCTGTCCAGAAAAGGAAGCGTGATGAATATTATTAACCTTTACTTTTGTGAAGTTATGATTTTCCCTTGGACTGTGGGATCAAAATATAAAATGAAAGGAAAAATACACGAGTCCCTGAAATAATGGACACTGACAAGTCGGTGCCACCTCTGAGCTGCTGCCACCAGGATCAACACTGTGAAGACACTACAGCAGTGTGTCAGGGCCACGCTATCCCTCTGGACTCCATTTAGAAACGACAGGGACTCCTGTGCTAGCAGCAGCTTCCACGAAAGGCAGGGTAACCTAGTAGGTGGGGCACAAGCTGTGCCTCCCAGGAACCTGGGTCCACCCCCAGGCCTGCCCCTTACCAGTCATGTGCCAACAAGCAAGGTGATTTCTGTGGTCTTGTTCCCTCAAACTGCTATGGCCCCACGTCGCGATAGGTGGCTGGGTGGGCCCACGGTGGGACAGCGCCACGGCCACAGCAGGGACTCGGCACACGCAGGTGATCACAGCAAGTGCGTCTGCATGACCATCACACCAACTCCTGTCCTGCTGCTGCGGAGAGAACGCAGCTGATGGGAGAACACAGGGGCGACAGGGCGCTCAGACGGGAGAACGCAGGGAGGACAGAGCGCTCAGACGGGAGAACGCAGGGAGGACAGAGCGCTCAGACGGGAGAACGCAGGGAGGACAGAGCGCTCAGACGGGAGAACGCAGGGACGACAGAGCGCTCAGACGGGAGAACGCAGGGACGACAGAGCGCTCAGACGTGTAGCCCGGGCCGGCAGACCCTCCGTCCCTGTCCCACTGGAGTGCCCAGCCTGGTCCTCTGAGCAGCTCACGCCTGTGCGGGCGGAGAACATTTCAGCACCACGTGAAGGAAAGAAGCGCAACAGTCAGAGAAGACAGCAGGGTGAGCAGGAGCCTCTGAGCCACACACAGCAGCTGCGTCAGCTTCACATCCAGATATGCAAAGACAGGAAGAGGCTGCAGGTAACTCGGGCACCAGGGCAGCCAGCAGCAGCATGAAGAATCAGAAAACAGGTCTTAATTCTGCCACTAATTCTGTGTGACCTTGGGAAAATCAGCTCGCCTGACCGAGTTCTAAACTGAAGAGTGGGACAAGATGTTATCCAGGGCGTTTTCAGCTAACTCCCAGGACTCGGTTTCTCCGTTTACCTTGGAGGATGCGTGTGGGATTATATCAGGTTTCTTTTTGTTTTGACTTTGAATGTTAAATTTTAATCTTTGTCCTTTATCTCAATAATTACTGTCATTACTTACATTCAAATAAATTTCATTTTCATGTTGCTGTGAAAACAGTGATTGACTATATGTGCTAAATAATAATTCTTGGGGAAAAAAGGAATCTAATGGCTTAACCGAGCTCATCAACCCTAGGAAGGGGGCTGCGGAGCGGAAAAATACGAGCATCTGTATGGGAAAGACGAATTTCATTTAATGGTCAAAACACGGGAAGGAAAAGCTTCCCACCAACGTGTGGACACTCACAGCACAACGTCACCCTCGAGAAGCCGAGTCCTGCATCCCGCATCACTCCAGCCCTGACACCCCACCCGCCCAGCCCCTCCCACAACAAGGGAGAAAACAAAGTCTAAAAGACAAGCTAAAAGGAACAAAATCAAGCCTATTCGTTACGACTGAGACTTCCAGAGCAGGCCAAAAACAAACACCCAGTTACGTTGTTGAAAAGAAACAAACCTAAAACAGTGTCAAAGGAAGCACTAGAAGCAAGAATGAGCCAACAGCCACCAAGCAAATGAAAACAAGAACGTAATAAACATAGGAACATTACTACCAGACACAACGGAATTGACCAAGTGAGGAGAAAACCCAAAGGAGGTGAACAGCTCTCCCAAGGCGACCTGGTCCAGAAGCGGCAGAGCTGCACTCTGACCCCAAAGCCCGTCTTCTCAACACACTGCACTGCACGTTCCCGTCTGCTGCCTGATCCCACCCGACAGCCCCGGCAGCCACCACGTAACCTCACTCAGTATCTGCATATTTGTCCCACCTCAACCCAGGGCCACTGTGTCTTCCACGTCTGATTCCAGACTCACAACCCCCACGGGGTCTGCAGAGTGAGACTCCTCTGGGTCTCCCACTTTCTCCCTCACACACGCTCCAGCCCAGCTCCACATAGCCGACAACCGAGCCTGCACCTGAGCCGTCTCTCACACTCAGTGTCTCGCTCCAACCTTTCTGTAACTCCTGTGTTTAAGCCTCACTCCTTTCTCACTTCTTCTGAGGTTTAGTCTTCCTCCTCTTTACACCACATCCATACTGTTCTCAGAGACATCTTCCCCCAAAACCCAACTGATGTCATGGTCCTGCATGAAAACCTGTCAGCTCCCCGCTGCTCCCTGCTCAACTCCTTAGACAGGCCGCATGATCACGCACCTTCATACACATGACCCTGCACCCCAACTGTGGCGACCATCAGGTCCAGGATCCTCTTGTTACTGCCTCAGCCCCGCCCCACTGTCCGTCCTCACAGAATGCTGCCCCCTCTCCACCTGGCTGCCTTACCGAGCCCCCCCCTGCCGGACCAGGAAGCACCGGTGCCCCTCTCTGCAGCTCCCCCTAGCTTCCCCGGTCCCAGGCATCCAAGTCAGCATCTGTGGAATCACGTGAGCTCCCATCCTCATCTCTGTCTCCAGCATCATCAGGAGATGTCTCCAGCTCTTACTTTGTGCTGACACGAGCGATTTACAGCACTATCTTCACAGCCACTCTATGAGGTAGACTCTGCTATTAAACTGACTTTACGACGAGAAGTCTGAGGCCTGAGGAGCGAGGAAAGCTGCCTGCCAGCTCACAAGACGTCAGCGTGGAACTGGAACTCCCACTCTCGACTGTCTGACTCCAGAGGCCAACAATGAGCCATTATGCTAAAGACATGACCTGGAACACCTCCCCACGACTAAGACCCTCCTGTAGATCGGGACAGGGTGGTCATCCAAAGTGAGGATCTCATCTTCTGATGCCACTCTCGGCCTTTACCATCATCTGTTAACAAGACCTCTTACTTTCCAGGTATTAAGATCTTTTGATCTTCAGCCTCAAAGGCAGAGTAAACTCGTGAGAAACAAAGAATGGTGTTTAGTCGCGATGATTCATCTCATTAAAGCCCCGGCCTCGGAGCCACCTACCCCGAGCTGACTCACGGTTCAGCGGCTCTGGTGTGTGCCCACGTCCACACCCCTTCCATGGGGCGCACCAGATCCCTTAGCTGTTCACAACCTGCCCGGCCGCCTTAGGAGCTTTTGAACACTATGTTCATTAAGTGACAACTCTAGGTGACTGGATGCCAAGCTTGACCACAGATCTATCAGTTTTAGGCACTGAAACTGCACAGACGACTGCTTTCCCAAAGCCCCTGTTTTTTGTGGTTAGTCTCGTCAAAACCAGTGACTGCCCGAGTCCCATAATGTGACGTGTGGAATCAGGGGCAGCTTCACTGACGACTCTAATCGGTTACATATAATTTAACCGACACTTGTTTGAAGGTCAAAATCCTTTTTATATTATCTTGTTGTTTCTAATATACGACATTATGATAGATTTCTTGTGCAGCTTTGAACTTAGCTACAAACCCAGTATGAACCAATTGAATGATAGATTTTATAAGTTCAGATTTTTCTTCAAGAGCTAGATGAGTCAATGATAAAATTCTTTGATAATCTTTCATGATTTTACAGAATCCCAGAGAGCGCAGTTGGGAATGCAACTACGAATACACAGCAATACTTCAAACTTAATCTCTGTCATTTTCAAAAAGGGAAAGCCTGCATCTCCCTAAACACAGGAGACCATCTGTCTGCTAAACGGCCCGGCAACAGTCTCTCGAACTTTGTCAACATATTGTAGGACTCAGTTTTACAACATCTCTGAACAAAAAGCAGTTTCAAGGCACAACTATTCTATAGATTACCTTTGTGTCCTTGCTCATCTAACTGAGAAAATGCTTAAGCATTTAAGACTTGTTTGAGCTACTGTAAGGGCAGGTATGACCCAGTAATTTGGTAATGTCTTAGCTCAATGGCAGTATCCTGCTGCGTTCACCTCTGCTTATGCTAAAATGCACAGGCGTACATTCATGCAACAGTCCGCAAGCAACTTATGGACACCGACTCTGTGCCAGGCCCAGCTCTAGGTACTGGGCTACGGAAATGAAAGGAGGACACAAGCCTGTTATCTCATGGAGCCTGCGTTCCAGGGAGGGCAGGCAGACAGTAAACAAGCAAAACATGCAGGTACTCTGACGCTGACAGCGACATGGAGGGAACCAGAGCGTGCAGGCTGGGGCAGCCGCGTGTGTGAGTGAGGGGTCGGGAAGGCCTCACTGAACAGACGGCACTTAAGCAACATCTGCAGGAGGAGAGGCAACAACCACGGGGACAGCTCAGAGCAACCTTCCAGGCGGAGGGCAGAGCTGTGCAAATTCTAGGCGGTTAGGAAACTGACCACTTTCATTTCAGTATCTGCGGAATCGCTGGATCAACGTAACCACACATTAAATGTTAGTTGAATGAATACACGAATTAAAGTAGCATGAAAGAGTTTAAAAAAAAAAAAGAGAGAGGAGATGGTTAGCTTCACTTTAAGCTACCTAGAGTCAAAAATTTATACTGCTGCATAAATTCTACATGCTCTGAGCCTTGGAAAAGTCTCTGAAGAGAAATTAGTAAACAGGATCTATTCTAAGTTCAAACAGAATTACTCTTAATGGAGTCCGAGGCTAACAAATGATCAATGCCATGAAATTTTCTTGAAAACATGTCACCAACTGCTCCACACTCCCCTCTTCCCCTCCTGTTGTGTGTAAGTGGAGAGTGAGCACAGCACCCGGGCACCTCACTTGTAGGAGGTAGGAGAACAGCCTCGCCTCCACAAGAGGGTCCGATACATGCCCAGCTCTGAAACTCCAGAAGATCCACCAGCTACAGCTAGAGCACAGGGATGGCTCTCTCCTTCACAGCGTCTCCACTGGTCCACCACCCGCACCCAGAGCACAGGGATGGCTCTCTCCCTCACAGCATCTCCACTCATGGAGGAATTTAACTGGATCTTGGTGATCCTCTACATATTAAAATCATGCTTAAGTAGCGATATAGCACAAAGAAAAAAGGGTCTATTAACTACTCCAGTTTTCTATATTCTCTCAGTTCCTTCCTATGCTAAATTATCACAATATATTTTAAAAATAAAACAAAGGGCATTCTAAAACAACTTACATTAGCATCTATGGCAGGCCCACACCATAAGTATAACCACTGTGTTAATTTGCTACTTAATGTGATAATACACAGTGAAGTGTTCAGAACATTGCTTGGCTCATAGTTAGTGCTCAGACATTATTATTATTTATTAATAATATTTAAAGACTAGAATATAATCAGGAAAAGTCAGCTAACATTTATTACACCTCTGTTTTATACTTAGTGCTTTGGGATGTATTGGGATATAAAGAATTAGAAAACTATGGTCATACCCTTTAAAAGCTTAAAATACACACAACCAGGGAGTTATATATAATCCATTAGGAAAAGTTCAGTAGAGGATAAGACAGCACTAGAATGAGCTAAAATACGACACCCGATCTAATACACAGTGAGAAAACGATACAATTTCCTAGAGGGGAAAGATCACGAAGACTAGAAGCCTAGAAAGAAGGAGTGGTACTAACTGAGACGGGGCTGGAGGAATGAAGGGCACCCAACAGACAGTTTATGATTAAGATAAAAAAATTTATTAAGGCCTGGTCTAGGATGACAGCAGAGGCAGCAAATTTAAAGGCATGGAGTTGAGATTTATGCTGTAGACAGAGGTCAGCTAGTCTTGAGACTAAATGGATTTAGGGATAGAGTGTGGCAACTTCACCTACACACCGGGCTAGAGACAGCTGAAGCCCCAGCTAGAGGAGCAGGCTGAGTCCAGACTGACTACTGGTGGCTATGAGCAGCTCACAGGCCAGGGTAGAGACGAGTCAGTGCACAAGTTTGGGCCACCAAAAGAGAGAATGCTTTATTCTGCAAGAGATCCGATTGCTAAACTGCGTGGTCAGAAAGATGCCAGAGCCTCTACCAACAGCAGAACCATCAAAAACAGCCGAAAGAAATAATTTCTTGGGGCCAGAGAAATATTGGTACAATTGATTTGGACACAGACATTACCCAGAGGAGTCAGTTTTACAGTGAAAGCTGGTGAACAGTTGAGTGGAAGAGAAGTTGAGTTTTGATAAGAGGAAGGCATCTGCTGTCCTCTGAGTGGCTGTAAGTGTGGAACCCAGACCATCGGAAAAGGAGAGCTGAAACCAGGAGAACAAGTACGATTCCCCGCCCAGAGAAAAACACGATCGAAGCTTAGAAGAGAGAGTGAGAAAGATGCAGAAGTCCAGAGAAGGGAATTTGAAGGAATGGCCTGGACAGAATCAGCTGAAACAGTGGCTGAGAGATTGCTCCACGTGTAAAGCAGCTAAGGCAGAAAACCACAGCTTTCAGGGTATATACGCTCCAGCAGACAGACAGAAGAGCTATGCCTGACTTCACGTGATAAACTGAAAGACAGTGTAGAAGGCAGGCGCATGGCATAATCCCACCACAAGAGCATTAAAGAACGACTCCGAGATTTAACCCTCAGAAAGTTATTAATAGCTCCTCTCATTTGCAAAACAGTACAAATACGATACACCAGCAAAAACAAAACAGAAAGACCTTTACTCTCCTTTTCCGCCTTGCTTTATAAAAAATGTGGATTAAAAAATCTTTAATGATTTCAATGTTAATTTCAACCTACATCCAACAGTGAACCATCAACTTCACCGGCCAATCATTTTAAACTTTGCTTTGTTGGAATTTCTGGAATGTATCCCAATTGTTTTTTAACTTGGAAAATTTTAAAGTTTGAAAGCTTGGTAACAGTTGGTATTACCAATTGTTTTTTGTTTTCAAAAGAGCACGGTCCAAGGATCTGCTATTCAGTGACAGCGCCCCTCTTCAAATATCCCACTGCCACTGCAGCTTCTGCAGAGCACAGTTTATGGGGAGCTCGTCAGGTGTGCTCTTGGATTTTCTCTGAGGACTAAAGACTTTTCAGCAATCACCCTTATGTGTTCTAAGGGACAGCTTAAATGACACGCTGGATTTTAGATGACTCTTTTACAAACGTTTGCATGTGCACTTGCACGTATGTTTGTGTATTTAGGAAGACTGAAGGAACCCTCTCACGACTTAGTGTCCACCATGACAGTCTAAGTGGAAAAGAACAGGCAAAAAGATGTTGTTTTAGAATTTAAAGAGCAAATGCAATTAGTACAAAGAAAAAATAAAAATTAGAATTGTATTTCATTAAGATTATGATTTTCAATAACAAAAAAACAGGTGAGGTCAGAATTAAGAAAAATTATGATATTTACCATGGCAGGGGTAAGAAGAAAGAGAAAAACTCTGCACATTATATGCTGGCTCACCAAAAAAGTCAAGTTGTGATAATAGGACAGTACAATAATCTGAAGATCACTTAGAGCCATTGACAATCTGAGTCACAGCCGGGTCTGTCACCAAACGCCTTTTCCACCCATCCCTGCATCACCGCCCTGCAGTCCCTGTTCTTCTGCCCCCATATGACTCCCCTTCATCCTCCAGCTGGAAGCTCAGGTGGCACCTGACAGCCCCAGGTGGGGGAGGGGCTCCTGTGGGTCCTCAGCACCCCTCATGCACACTCCTTCGATGCCGCCCATGTCTTTGTCTAGAGTGCAGGCAGCCTGAGGGCTGCATCTCAGCCTTTACTCACTTTTAACACTGTACCTGGCCAACGAAACGTCTGAATACACAAATTAACGAGCCATGTTCTGCACCAACGATACGAACTGAAATATGTGGCTACATCTTAAGAAAAAAATCTAGCCCCTTGACACACAAAGCCGGGCAATTTGTAGGGAGAATTTGCAGGCTCAAAGCTCTGGGTCTTACAACCTTATAACATAAGAAGTGAAATCACTTTTGTTTGACCAGCATATTCATATTTTCCACAAAACAAACTAACAACGCTTGGCTTGGAAGGACACAGAAACCCAAACGGAAAGGTGTGTGTTAATGTGTCAAAGCTAACTCCCGATGGGATCTGAATCATAAAGGAGTCGTGTCCTGACCCTCAGGAGCTGCTCTTCCTCAAGCAGATGTGAGTCTGCATTCCAGCTCTAAGGAGACGTTAACAGTGTGAGACCTGACCCAGCGGGTGGGATGCTGGGATGCGGAGGGCACGAGAGAGGGGAGGCAGGAGTGCTAATTCCTGCATGTATCCAAAACCAGCCCAAATACCAACCACCCCAGAACAGGAGTCAGTTCCTTCTTTTTGCTCATCTGGAATCTCTTCCTTTTCCCCCTTTCTCAGTTCTGATCCACTTGTCAAAGCAGCCCTGACTAGGGAGCCGTGGGCACAGTTCACGGAAGAAAAGCTCCAGACTGTAGAGCATTCCAGGAAAGAGGGAACCCTCGAGGCCACAGACAGCCCTGCTCCCCGGGAACCTACCAGCCGCAGGACACTGTCAGGGACAGTGACTCCAACTGTATGCACAGAAAACAATGCAGCCTGTCCACTTCCTGCAAGTCACTGAAATCTGTGTGGAAAAAACCCTGGCAGCAGAAGAAACGACCTCATACGACCATGATGGCAAGGGACAGACAGAAGCATGTCGGAAGACTGTAAATAACGTCAACAGACTCTTGAAAACCAGCTTCCAGTGAATTTCACAAATTTGGGTTCTTGAATAAGAATAAAAAAAGAGATGCGATAGAGGAGCTGGGCTCCCCAGTGGAAACATTAACTCAACAAAACGCACTTGAACTCTAGAAAAGTTAGGGGTCATGCGCTGGAAAGACTGTGGCAACCTAAGTTGGCTCTAGTCTTAAACTACCCAGACCCTGCAAACTCGGAGCCACGTGGAGCAGACACTCATCTTCCCAAAGCGCACAAGGAGAGGCTCCTGTTTAGCAACTCTGCACAAACGACATGCAAGTGAGGAGGAGGTGGCGGCAGCGTCCTCGCTCTATGTTCTGGAGGACGGTGACTGCGGAGAGCTCTGGCCTCGGCCTCCTGGGGAGCTCTTCCCATGACTCTGCTGGCGAGGGGGTCGTGTGGCAAACACTGCACTTGCTCACCTTTTGCGAGGGCCTTAGGCAGCAGAAGGAAAATCAGACGCTCAGCCCTAGGGCTCGTGCTTTTCCAGGCAGCGTACTGGCCGCATCTGTCTACGCGTTCAATGGCAGCATTATTTTAACACGGAAAGCAGGACGCACCTGGCAGCGCACAGGCTCCTAACTGTTCACATAAAAAGAGCCATATGCTCTATGTGCTCATATCATTTTAGGTGTAAAATGTGAGCTGAGCCATTCTGCCTCTACAGACACATTCGTCCACTGCCACAGCCAACCGTGACCACGATACAAGCGGCAGTGAAAACGACCCTAATCCCGGGCAGGACTTTCCTGTTGCTGAAAATTCAGTCCCATGCTTCTCTCATACTAAACTCTGTTTCACAAGGAAGCTGTGAACTGGGGAGGGCACACAACAGACAGAGCACGGCCACCACCACACCATCCGTCTGTCTGTCCACCATCCTAGAGGAGAAGGAACCTCCCCCCTAGGGTCCCCGAAAGACCAACGAGGCGAGGGTACCGAGCTGCTTCTCTCGCTCCTGACGGCGCTCCCGGGCCAGCCGCTGCCGGTCATCCACGCGCAGCACAGGCGGGGGGTCTGAAACGAGAGGAGAACACAGAGGAGCAGCAGGTTAAAGAAGGGGTCATAGAGACATGCGCGATGAACACCTTGCTGTGCAGCGACTGACGGATGAGACATCCCCACACGTCTTCCGACAATTAGACGCGGGGCTGCAGTGTCAGCAACACGCTTGATCACAATTTTTCTGAGAATTCCCAAGCGTTTTTGCTCAAGCATCTTTATTCTATTTATAAACATGATACAAGAGAGTAGATCCTAAGAGCTCTTATCACAAGGAAAAAAAACCCTTTTTTTGTATCTATATGAGATGACGGATGTTAACTAAACGTACTGGGGTAATCATTTCACAACAGATGTGAGTCGAGTCATTATGCTGTCCACCGTAAACTTACACAGTGCTTTGTGTCAATTATATCTCAATAAAATTGGAAGAAAATTTTAAAAAAAGAGGCACAGCCAAAAAAAAAAAAACCCATTATGTACAAATATAACGTAACAGTAACCTTTTGGCTATTTTCATCAAAAAATATGTATGATGTTTTGTGTTCCTAAAGCTACTGAACTTCCACTATTTTTATGCTGAGAAAGTCTGTTCCTTCACAACAAGCAGAGAGCTAAGTGAATTTACACTGAACACACGTTCACCAGCGAGACGTTGAGCCCTGCTCTGGCCAGGCTGAGCTCGAGCCCTGTGCTGTCCTCACTCGCTGTGTAAACTGGGCTGTTACCCACCTCTCCAACCTTCAGCTCTGCCATGGGTTTCATGGGTTTTCACTTATTACCTACAAAATGAGGATAAAACAGAACCCATCTCCCATCGCTGTAAGGATTTAATAAAATAACACTTCTAACAGCTCTAGCGCGTGCCCAGCACGTGACAGTCTCAGGAGAGTCACTCACTCGGTGCTCACCCTGCACACTGTGGTGCCCAGGCTGTCCACGTGCTAGAGAGGAAGCAGTCAACAGAAAGACAGAAACCTCCACCGACCAAATGGGGCTTGCTTTCAACTCAGGGAAAATTTAATTAGCAGGATAAATAAGTAAGACATACAGAACATGAGACTGAGATAAATGCTAAAGAGACAACGAAGCAATAAAGGGGACTGTGAACGGCAGGAAGGGGACGTTTAACATGCCGACAGTGGCCCCGGGAAGTCTAACTGTCATGGTGACTTTTAGGTGCAAACACCTGATGGAGGGTAGGGAGCTACCCCTGCAGACATTCCAGGAGATGAAAGGCAAGTGCAAAGGCCCTGAGGTTGCAAGTACCTAACGTGTTCAAGAAACAACAGGGAGACCCAAGCCACTGGAGCAGAGTGAGATCAGCACGTGATAGGGCCAGAGCCTCGGGGCCTGCTGGGGACTTTGAGTTACACTCTGGTGAGACGTCACTGGGGGCTTCCAGCCGAGGGCGACACTACTGGGCTTGTTCTGCCTGTTAATATACAAAAAGCAACATAATGACGATGCTGATAATAACTACACTTGAAATAGGCCGTATTTCCCCTCTACTTAACTGACATCACAATTCTCACATCTCACGTTGAAAACAGAATCCCACTGGAACATTAGAGACACGTGGTGGCACCTCCTCCATGCATTTAGAGGCCCTGCGCCCACAGGCCTGTCACAGAACTTGCACACTCAGGGAGCGACACTGTGGAGGCCAGGGGGAGCCTACAGGCCGGCGGGCGCCTCGGGGGCAGACGGGCCGGCACTTCACGCCTTACTGCATTAGCGCGCGGTTTTTAAAAAGTTGGTGATGCGACCCCCTCACAGAATTATCACTATGATGATTATTTTTCAGAGTTACCTATCATTTATGAGGTTTCAAATATTTTTTCTGTAGGAAAATATGGGCCCTGGCCCAAAAGGTTTTCTCCCGACACAAGAAAGTGGGTGTGGACGCCCCCTCGGGTGCTTGGTTAAGGGCCATGTGGCGGGTTTTGCTGTCATTTGTTTTTGGTAAAAGGAAACGACTGACACAGCAAAACGGTATTCTGAAGAAAGGATGATCTGAGAGCAAAAGCCAAAATGAAGTTGGAAGAAAGACTTTTAACAACTACTTATCACTTAAAAAATTCCTTAAATAACGAGGTTTACTCACTGGTAAAAACTTATTTAATTATAAAACTTGCAAATCAACTTTACTTATAAAAGCCATATAAGCACATTACATAAAATCTATAGAATTTAATTACTTTAAATTATATTGATAAACTCTATTAAGAGAATATGAAGTATGTGACGTTTCCAGCTTACTTTCAAGTACGTGACAAATTTCGCACAAAGTTTTAAAAAGAAGGTCTTAATAACAACAAAGGGGACACACACACTCACCACCCCGCCACCCTCTTCCCCTCAAGCCAACCCTGTGAGGCCGAATCGGTGACCAGGGTCCTGCAGGGAGGAGGAAATGGCCAACTATGCGACGTGACGCTTGCTTTTAGATGCACAGTGGGAAACCGGCAGTGCGGGACAGGGCGGAGCTTGCCTGATTTCTGTGCTATCATTTCATATGAAAATTATGCTCTTCACAGGCAACAAACCACACTCCGTGTGGTAACACAATACACGAGGAACAAGGCCGTGCATAGCACTACACAAGGACATGAGTTAAACACCGTAAATAAGGCCAATGCTTACAAAAGCACAGCGGCTCCCACCCGCCTTCTCTGAGACCAGCACTGAAATGGTAATCACTTTTCATTTGGAATTAGATCTCAGGGAGTAAAGAATTACTGAACACTTATAAAGTGCAAGATACACTGAGATTGTGATTTGCTGGATGATTTTGGTTGGTTTGGGAACCTGGCACTAGAAAATACTGAATTGTAGAGTGAAAAAGGTACTCAATTTAAATTGTGTCCATCCTTCTGATGACATCAGTAAGAAAGTCCCTTTGGTGCTGGAATGTCAATAATGCCTGTGGCAGATTAAAGGTGGCTGTAAACAGGTGTGGGGAGGAGCCAAAGCTGGTGGGTTTCGCACCCGGCTGGGCTCCCAGGGCCCAGGGCTGCACCTGGTGGAAGCAGCATCTTCCCGAAGTGTTCACTGAATGAATGAATGAGCAAAGAGCCTTAGCCAACCTTCAGAGCCTCTAACCTGCCATCAACCTGCACCAGGGGGCAGACCAATAGCAATCTCATATTTGATAACAGACTTCAAAAACTGTAAATGCTAGCAATTGAAACTTTAAGTTTCAATAACTAAAAACTGATAAAAATTATCTTTAAAGATCAGTTTTCAGAAAGGTAAAAATGCAATTGACTAGTTTCAAGGACAGAGAATTTTCTGTAATTCTTTGTCTCCCTCTCATTTCCACCCTCATATCCCTTTTCCCTGGAAGGAAATCAAGGTGGAGGAAATAACTGGACGTGGAGAAATTCCAGGTGCCCATCAGATCTCACGTTGTTAGAATAAAATCAATGACCAACTCTCAGAAGGAAAGTTTCACGAGAAGCAGAGCGTCAGTGCAAGAGCGCCCACACCTGCGTCCTGCGCTCCATCTCCTTCCACGAGGGCCAGAGAGCGGGGCCGCTGCCAGAGCGGACGCCAGTGCCGTCATGTCCTGTCTGTGCCAACACGCACAAACCTGGCCTGTCCCGCAGAAACCTCAACTAAAGAGAGGCCTTGAAGACAAGAAAGTCCCTCATGCTGTCAGGCTCTTCAGGAGCTGCCTGGAGCTTGACTGCTACCACTTCCGCCAGGGCTCTGCGCTTCACAAGGCACTTTCACATCTGTTAGCATCTCTTCCTCACAATGGTCCTAGGAGCGAGCCCGGCATTTATTCATTCAACGAAGAGCTGCTGTGCCTGTTTTCCCAATGGGAAAGCTGAGGGAAATGGCACTGTCGAGTGTTGAGCTGAGGCTTCAAACCAGGCCTTGGACTCCACCCGGGGCCCTTTCCACACCATGGCCCTCAGGACGGCAGGACGCAGGGACAGAGACGCTGGAAGACTCCAGCTCCCGCGCTCCTCTGTGAGGGAGATCTGTCGACACACCGCCAGGCAGAATGCAGTTTCAGGGGCTCTTGTAAAGACTTGGCAGAGGGCAGCAGACGGCGAGCAAGGAAGAGGGATTCTTCATGAACTAGTTTCTGCTTTTCCCGGGCACACGCAGGCCATGAAGAAAATGTAATTTTCTCTTCTAATTAGGTCAAACTCCTAATCATTTATCTCCTGCTTCTTCAGGAAACAGCAGCCACAGACGATCTGTAACTTTACCAAGTGTCTCTACTGGGCTGGGTTCAAGCGTCCACAGCTGAGAGCTCTGGTCCTTCCTGGCCAACGGGAGACACCCTGTGTCCAAACGCGTAAAACACCACAAGGGCCATCCTTCCAAGTTTGAAGGTCAAATAGTAACTCCCTGAATGTGGATTAGATGCTTTTAAACCCAAGAGAGGTTGCAGAGCTCCAGTATCAGAAGGTAGGAGGGCAGGAAATTTAACTAAAATATACTAGGTTAAAAGGGACCCTTTTTCATTTGGTCAGGAATAATCAAAATACCCTAAAATATAGCATGCACTTTTTTTCTTTTTAAGTTCTAGAGAATGAAAACCAACAAACTGCTTTAGGCAGACGTTCCCCTGACTCGTATCCCATAAAATCAGAAGGTTTTACTCAAGCCTAGCCCTCCAACACGGAGCCTCCTCTACCACCCTCCAGGGACACACAGGAAAATCACACGGTGGTTTCAAAAATAAAAGCCTTATTTGTAGATGCAAGACAGCAGACACAAAGATACTCAAAGGACGCAGTCTGAAGTGAAATGTCTCCTCGCTCAACTTGACGTTCGCCACGTAAACCCAATGGTCCTGGAAAGAGACGGCCAGTCGGGTGGGAAGCTTTTTGGCCTCTGTGCTCTCCAGGAACTCTGCATCTTGTCACACTGGAAGCTCCTGTACCTGCATATTGGTTTACTCCACCATCCTGTCAACTAGCTGGCAGGGACTGTGTCTGTTAATAACACATCCCTAGTACATACACAGTGCCCACGCCAGATGAATAAATGAGTTATCAGGGTAGAAAAGCACGAACTGCACAGTAAAGAATGGCAGGTACTACAAGTGATGGCTGATGGGGAGAACCAGGGAAAACAGAACAAACAAAATTAGAATTGAACAAACCATGTTCAATTCTCATGGGGAAACATGGGGTTTTCACGCTAAAAAGCCCCACAAGGACGTTCCCTTGAGAATAAGGAACGATGTCCACTAGAACACACCCTAGGAGGACACGGAACCCGTTCTTTTGCTCAGAGAGTCCCTCTCGCAGGCCCAGGCGTGGAACAACTACTCAGTAAACATCAGACGGTGGCTGGGTGATGGGCGGATAGATGGATGGATAAATGAATGAATGAAAAGGCAAACTGACTAGTACTTGTTATGCGTCTTTCTTCTAAATAACAAGCCAGACTTAGCTGCCCTGTCCAAGACCTTTCAGACATGGGAATAAAGCACAGAACAACATATAATGGGGAATGCTTTCTGTGAGGCTAGATAGTCGTTTCCATGTTTGTTCTCACTGATGCACCGTTCCGAGTGACTTCGGCCTTGTACTCAGCACGAAGCAGGGTTCCAGGAGCCCCACAGGGGGTTCCATCTCCTTTCCCTCCTTTGTTGCCTCTTATAGCACCCTGCACATTCGTCTCTCCCAAGGTCCACACGATGGCTGCTGGATACCTGGAAGCAACTGCACTGTCCATTCAGCTGTCTGTGTTATGTTTCCAGCTGTTTGCTCCTCTGTATTATTGAGTGGAGCAGACCATGAACCAGGGGCTATTAAATGAAGTCACTGTGCAGGCAGACAGTCATTGCAGGGCATGGGGAACAAAACATGATTCTGTACCAGCTTTGCTGCGTGTAAAGATCCCCTTAAGTGGCTTCTGAAAGAGTCACAAAAGAGATATGCAATAATGCTGGCACACAGGAACAAAAAATTGTGTCGTATCTCTCATTTCAAGCAGAATAGTAAAACTATTACCTCTCATACATGGCCTGACAGTGAACAATGCATCCACATACACTAGTGCACTGTCCAGGGGTTCTGAGAGGTAAACAGGACCCGTCTCTGAATCTCCACTTGGAAGGGAGAAAACCTAGGCTTTGAAAGCCTTGCTGGCTTGAACGCACACACACTAGCACAAGCGTGGGTTTCGGTGGCAGGCTGGAACAGCTCCCCAACCCTAGCATGCCTTTAAAGCTTTTGGGGTAACAGCAAACGCAGCCCCTCGTACCTGGTTTAGATCCTGGGCGGCTGCCACTCTGGCCTGAGGCAGCTGTGGAGGGTTGGCTGGGGGCCGCCGCTCCCCTCTCCTGCACTTTGTAGCTGTCTGGGGCTGCACAGACGAGACAACAGAGAAGAGACACGCTGAGTTTCTTAAAATTTACTGAGAAACACCCACCTAGTCAACATTTACTGTTAACCTCGTATCAGGTACTAGGCAAGACTCAGTAAACAAAAGATGCAGTTACCGCCCTGCCCTCCAGAAGCACGCGGTTCCGTGGGAAGACCCGCCCGAAAATCAACGGCCTTAGTTCAAGTGACCAGACCCGCGGTGGCCTCTCCAGGGCCCAGGAAGGCCCTTACCCGCTGGCCCAGCCCACGCATAAAGCAACCACGTGGGAGCGTGACTGGAACCCACAGTCTGATTTGAGTTCTTGAGAAGTTCACATGTTAGGAAGCAAACAGCTCCAAGAACGTAACCAAGTAGGTCACCAAAAAGGAACCACGAGACATAATTTACCAGGATTTTGAGAAAGCCTGTGACAAAAGTTCAATAACGAAGATGATTGAAGAGACTAAGGGAAATGTATCCCAGGGCAGGAAGGAAGGACAGACCCACCAGCAATTCTCCAGTCACACCCAGTACAGGGTCCTCCAGGACCAGGCAAATTTTTCTTTACACGTATTACTTTATTTAACATATATATCTATTTTTTGCTGAGGAAGATTCTCCCTGAGCTAACACCTGTGCCCATCTTCCTCTGTGTTTTAGTATGAGGGACAGCAGCACAGCATGGCTGCAAACAGAGCGGTGTAGGTTTGTGCCAGGAGCTGAACCTGTGCCACCAAAGCAGAACGTGCCGAACTTAACCACCAGGCCACCAGGGCTGGCCTCTATTTAACATATTTTCAAAGGCTATTTAAAGGATATGTGCTGCTGTCTCAGATAGAAATCATGTCCAAAACCAAGCCCTTGAGTTTCCCTACCTCCTCCCTCTGCCTTAAAACCCACTCCACCAGCTGTCTTCCCATCAAGGTGATTCCATCTTCCAGCTGATCGGCCCAAAACCCTGGAATCATGCTTGACTCTCTGTTTCCATCACTCTCGACAGTCAACCTGTTAGTAAATTCTTCCAGCTCTACCTTAAAAAAATACCACACCACCTCTGCCACCGCCTTTCAGAGCATCTCCTCCCGGTGTGACCTCAGCATCCTTCGACTAGTCCACCCGGCCCTCCACTGACCCTGTCAGTCCGTTTTCATCTCAGGAGCCGCAGCAATCCCGTCGAAACACAAGCCGCGTGGTTCCTCTGCCCATAACTCGCCCACAGCTCCCATCCCACTCACTAACACTCCGTCTCTGCCACGGCCCGCAAGGCACGGCGGGGGTCAGCCCTCGCCTCGTGCCACGTTCCCTCCTAATCACTCTGCTCCAGTCCTGCCGACCGACCGTCGTCACCGCAGGACGGGGGAGGGGGAGGGCGGAGGAGGAGAAAAAGAAAATTGGCATCAGATGGTAGCTTAGGTGCCAATCTTAAAAAACAAAAAAGATTCCCAACATGAAAAATCTGGAAATCCTCGGTAGGTAGCAGATAAGATCACATATACTATTTCTTAATTTACCGTTAAAAAAATACCATTTTTAAAATGAGTCAGGTGACTCTCCAGTTTTATTTAAATCTCTTTTCTTTCATTTTCTGAAAAAGAAAACTGAGCCATATACTATGACGCCCAATTAGTCTTCGCTAGCCTTATGAAATCGGACTAATCGTCCTGCGAGCCTGAAAGCTGTGCTCCGTCAGTGCCGCGCGTGGGCGTGCTGGAGTAGAGAGGAGAGGAAGGGCGCACAGCTGCCTCCCTGAGCCCCGGGAACGTCTCTCTAAATCTCTGAAACCAAATGCAGAGCCGGCACACACTGGGCGCTTCCATCCAGTGAAACTCCCGCAGCTCCAGTGGGGCGCAAGCGTGCCTGCAGAGCCCACGTCCTCTGTGCGTCACTGCGGCCCCTGCAGTGTCTTCCCATCAGGGGCACGGGGTCCTCACTGCTCTGCTTCTGTTTCTGTCTGAATGGTCTGGCTGAAGAGTCTTATCTCCACTGATCAGAAGAACTGGCCAAACAAATGCTCACTTCAGTAAAAACGCTGACTCTAGTAAGACGTCTATGAGTGCAACCTCAGGGACCACCCTGAGTTTAAATCCCATGGAACCATACGGGGCCGTGACATCCACAAGGATAACTATTTATGTCGCTATTTAAAAAAAACGTGAAATGTGGTTTGGGAAATAGCAGAGTCTAGCCTCGCTCCCGGCTCTGTGGAGCTGGTTCTTTGTCGCATTGTTCAACTGGACCTGGTGACACACAGCTACACATGTAGCTTTGGGAGAGTCACTGGAAGACAGAATAGAGGTTGAACCACACGTGATGGCCACTTCTGCAGTACAAAATGGCTGAGCATGCAACTTCTTCTCAATCCACAGTTCAGACCGCCTTGCAGGGGAGCGTGAGCACGGCAGCCCAAGGGCGCTACCCTCGAAAGGCCTGTTTGCTTCCCCCTTTGCCACACTACATCTCAGCCACGAGCAGACTCTATGCTGAGGCCTGAGTCTTCCAGCGAATCACAGAACCTCGGGTGGTCTTGGCAGACCCCCGACACACGAGACAAATAGCTTATTGGAAAATTTGGCTACAGAATACTGTTCGCAATTGAAGAATGTTATTGGCTTAAAATCATAACATACAAAGATAACAGAGTAACCTTCAGGCAATTCAGAGTGTTTCACCTAAAATTTCCTCCTTTATAATGCTTTTGCTCATTTACTTGACAGTTAAATTTTATTCTAATCTAGCTGTCAGGAGCACTGTAACATCTGAATCATAATGTTAAACGTTTTACCCGATGTTATTTATGAGATGTGCAGTAGAATAAAGACATGAGCAATCTCGTGACTCTGAAAGACTGTTCCGATTCTGCACATGAAGGAGAGCTCCTCCTTAGTTTACGTTCCCCATGGTTGTACGAGTGGCTGTGTAGGGATGAGCAAAGCTCAGGGGAGCCAGCACCACAGGAGCTGGGTTTAATTTCCTGTTTTGTCTTCAAAGGTCTTCCGCCCTCTTGCGTTGACTCAGCACCATGCTTGGTGGGATGCTTGTGCTCAGCGCTGGAAAACAACGTTAAGCAAATAACGCATCTTCTACCACCTTCTCCTTCACTGGGGTCCTAATTCTACCTCACCCCCAAACTGTGTTTTGAGCTTCTGCTCCCCCAGTAATTTCTCTCCTCTTCAGGAAAGTAGCCTCCTATTACAGCCTGAAGCGCAATCTCTCTGTCAGGCACCTTCCAGCCTGCGTTATCAATAAGCCCTCTGAGCACTGCCCCGGCCTGCCCCTCGGGGAAGGCGCACTCCATCACTTGCGACCACGTCAGAGCTGGACTCACTGTCTGCACAGAATCAGCAACCCCCGACGTCAGCCTCTTAGTCACTATCTGTGGCACCACCGTATTCCCAGGCTCCGAAATGTGAAGCAGTTTTTTCAGTGAACACCTGCAGACGCCCCAGGAGCCAGACACTCTCCGTGCACCGAGAGCTTAAGGATCACGGGCCAGAGCAGCCACACGCGAGGTGCTCGTGACCCTCCGGAGGGGACAATACGCAAACACGTGAAACTGCAACAATAAACCGATCCCATTTCTAAGAACATCACACACCACCGAGGACTAATAACCGACTGAGAGACGCAGACAGTGTGCAGGGAATCAGAGGTGGAGGACGGTGCGAGACGGGGGCAGTCAGGATGAACAACCTAATCAGAAAGACTCTAATAACCGACCGAGAGACGCAGACAGTGTGCAGGGAGTCAGAGGTGGAGGACGGTGCTGGCCGGGCGCAGTGAGGATGGACAACCTAATCAGAAAGACTCTAATAACCGACCGAGAGACGCAGACAGTGTGCAGGGAGTCAGAGGTGGAGGACGGTGCTGGCCGGGGGCAGTGAGGATGGACAACCTCATCAGAAAGACTCTCAAGAGTGGAGAGGAGGCAAGACTGAGGAGTAAGGAGAGAACACTCCCGGCCAGGGCACGGCCCAGCAGGACCACAGCAGAACAGACGACCGCAGGGTCGAGTCGGAACCGGGGCTGGGAAGGCCGGTGGCTGACATTGAGACAGGCAAACAGGCCGAGGTCAGCGCCTCCGCAAATTTCAAGAGTTTAGACTTTACAACGAGGGCAACGAAAGTCGCTGAGGCCTGTCGGATGGAACTTCTAGCTCCAGTGGGTTCTGGGTAAAGAAAAGTGAAGCCTAGCCAGGCTGCTGGAAATGGACAGAAAAATGCATCTTAATGAAACAGTAACAGGAAACCAGACACCTAAGAACCCCGCTTCCTGCGTAATGTAGGAATTATTCAGGTTTTTTCACTCACCCCTAACATGCACCAACAGATAAGCATTTGAGATTAAGGGGAAAAGTGACATGAGGGAACGGGGGACCCCTATGCCTGCAGCTGTGGAAGCGGGGGCGGGGGAGGGGAGGAGCGGAGTCAGTGTGGCCACCTGGTGGGAGGCCCGGGCAGCCAGGGACCCTCCACAGGCTCTCAGCATCGCCCCTGCTCCAAATCCTGCCGGAAACGGGACCCCAGCCTTGAACTCCAGGGAGCAGGAGCAGTGGGCGGGATGAGGAAACATGGGACGGAGGCAATGCGCCTGGCTGGGAAACGGGGGTGTTTCTGAAGGTCACTTTGAGGTGGGTCAAGGAAATAAACTGTGGGTCGAGGCTGGTGGGCGGCTTTAATCTTCTGTGGATGCCACAGGCTGGCAAGCAGCCGCTCACTGTGCACGCTACAGGCGCCACGGCAACGTACGTAACCACGGATGCTGAGGAACAGCGCAGGGTCCAGCTTGCCTGTCTACACAGAACAAACCCACTGTGTGGTGTGGTATCACATCAGCCACATTTAACCTGACACAGCAACAAGAAGGATGAACCACTTCTTCAACACTCCATTGCTCATTTCTTTCTGCAGCAACAAATGCAATTAAATAAGAACATTCGACGATAACATATCCGAGTCACAGAGTGCATCCTCTTTATTCATTGTGCTGACAAACAATTCAATTAAGATTTACGTTTTCTTTGCATTTCACACGCTCCAGATGGAACAAAAAGTCATAATTTGGTAGCTACAGAAGACAGCATTAGAGGCTTATAAGACCGTGCGGAGGTTTTAAAATTTAGGGGGAGCTTGTTCAGCAAGAATGAACAGTGACTGGAAGTCGCTTTCTCTTTACTTCAGCTCTTCACACTGAGAAAAGTGAAAGATTTCTGACAGTGACGGAAAGTGATATTCAGCCAAGACGAAGAAATGTGTCCAACACTCAGGTAATACAAACCCAACACAGAAAGACTGATTTTATAAACACTTTTAGATGGAAACAAAACGGCCCCCAAGCAAGTGGAGCTACAGGCATTTCGTCTCTGATGCCGGCCAGTGCAGATCCGTGAAACGGTGCACTTGACCAGAGCCACATGAGCACAGGGACCACCCCTTTCATCCTTAAATCTCCGAGTCTTCAGTGTCCTGCCCACTATCTGGCACACACGTGACCTTGAATAAACGCTTGAGGAAGGAAACGAGAGAGCGAGAGAGGGTGGACGGCGGACCCTGAGCAAACTGTGGCAACAGCCTAGAGAGAAAAAGTATTCATGACAAGACAATAAGTGAAAATAAAAAGTGCACATCTGCTCATTTTCTGAAGGCTGAGATTGTAGAGAAAAGGCGACCAGAAGAACCGTGAACTCATAGTCACATTCACACCAGGTCAGAAAAGAAAGAAAATATAGAATCATTCTAGGACGGCTTTGATGTTACAGTAGGCAAGACTCAAGATCAAATGACTGTCCTTGGGGCCACAGAAGACGAGGCCTGCCCGCTGTCACCCACGGAGAGGGTCTGGGAACGAGCGATCAACCCCACACAGGACAGATGTCACCCGTCCTGCAGGGCAAACAGCACGAGGACATCACAGCCTTGGTAGGGACATCAGGAAGGTGACAGAAGCAGCATTTCAGCTTTGAGAGACTGTAAACTCTGACCTTTTCCTAAAACAATTCTGTAGATTTGTTTTGATAATCTGTTTAAAAGCCAGGGAAACATCCACCTGAGCTGGGAGGAAGTGCATATTTCAGAAAAGCACATGCCCCACATATTTTGTGGGAACTACTGGGAGTCACTTCTTAAGCCGTTTCGTTTCCATCTAAAAGTGGCTGCTTGATGCACATTACAAAGTCCTTCTGATACACTTAGCTGACGGGAGTAAACATTACACACTTTAAATTCAGCCAAAAGGGCCCTTATCTGAAAACAAACAAAAAATAAATAAAACAAACAAAACCCTTCCTTCAGCCAGATGGCAACAACATAAATCGAACAGAAAATGCTACCTTCTCCACCTGCCTTAATATAAACCAGATTAAAAGGCAACCTCGTCAGCCCCGTGGGTGAGTATCCCCAGTCACAGTGCTGGCTGCTACATGGACGCTCTCTGCCCTAATCTGAATAATGCTTATGACCCAGCACATACAGGGCAAAGTCCAGCAGAAGAGGGAGATGCCCAACCGTCCCAGAGGTTTGCCGGTTACACTGAGAAATGGGATGGTAGTTAAGTGTCTGAATTTCAAAAGCTGGACAGGGAGTCTATCTCATTAGATCCAATTCAATTAAATTCAATGTGTAATTAAAAGCAACTAATTAAATAACTTGGGAAAGAAAAATAATTAGAACTCAACTTTATTATACTCTGCTTAGTTAAACGAACCAACTGAAAGAAGTTGTCTTTACTTTTAACAGGATAATGATTTACTTTAAAGAAAACTAAAATGGCTAGTGCCAGTATCTTACAAAATGATTACTACAAGCCACAAAATAGGAAAGCTTTTGTACTTAAATGCAAAATAAAATTATCACAGTAGAAAATGTACAGTTCTTAGAAAGAATCCCAAATAAACAGTGGACTCAGTTTTAAACATCAATTTTGCAAAGAAATGTGAATGTAATTTTAATCCTATGAGTATCGGTCGACTGAATGAGTACAATCTGTGAAATAAACATACATATCCATGGCTGCAGAAGATCAATAATTACTCATTCCTCCTCTGTAGAGAATAACAGTGAAACACTTAACTTTAAATTCTTTTACGTAAAGTCTGAAAAGCTCAATAGGAATGAGTGGTAAATAGCAAAAGGGTAAGTTTATTCCAATTCATTTCAGGTGACTACGGAACGTTGCTTAACTTAAAGCTTGTTTAATTATGAGTCCACTCACTCTCACCAGGCTTCCCACGCTGCAGTCATTTCTACATCTGTGTTTCCTCTCATTGAACACCAGCTTCATCATCTCTCCAACTATCTAAACCCAATCCATCGTTTTAAAAAAAAATAATAACCTTTATTTTTTAAAGCAGTTTTAGGTTCACAGCAAAACTGAATGGAAAGTACAGAGTTCCCAGGTACCCCTGCCCCACATGTGCACAGCCTCTGCCGTCAACATTCCGCACTATGAGGTGCCTGGTTTCAATCAACGGACCTACACTGACACGTCCTTGTCACCCAGAGCCCAGAGCTCACAGCAGAGTTCACTTTCACTCCTGGGGTTGTTCTGGGTTTTGACAAACGTGCAATGTCACGGATCCACCACAACGGTATCAGACACAAGCCGACGCACTCTTCCTAGTCCAGCTGGGGCCTCTCTCTCATGGCATCTTTTCTACTACTCCTTCCTCGCACACACTTCTTCCCCTGACTTACCACGCGCCAAGTCTGCCCCATGCTGCGTAGCATTTGACTTCATTCTATCTTGTGTTATTTTGTAACGCATGTTTCCAAAAGTTCTAAATAGTGATAATCTGATGAGAGGCAAGGCAAAAAATGTGTTTTATAGTGAAAAACTGGGGACAGGCCTGACGCAGCATTTCTCTCTTGGAAATTGACACTGCCAGTTTGCACAGGGAAGGCTCCCTGTCGTTCCTGCCAGTGACCCAGTAAATATCTACCCTCTGATGCTTCTCTCCTAACAGAACCCTGACTGGCCACAGGGCACAGTTCAGGCCAACAAGGTGAACACTGGAGTTGTCAGGTGGGGTTTGCAGGAATGCCCCTAAAGGGGAGGCAGATTCAGGCGGCTCGAACCTCCTGGCTCCTCACCCCTCTTTTTCTTCCTGCCTTGAACATGGACATGGCGCTCCAGGCAGAGCATCCGCCTGGTACCCAGGAGGCTGTCATGAGGGACAGGCTGAGGGACGAGCAGAGACCTGGCCCTGACACCCTTGAGCTGAACAAGCACCAGCAACTGCTCACGTCCATGTTTCCTGCAGGTAAGAAGAACGAGAATTCCTCACTTCTTTAAATCATTGGGGTTTTTTCTTTTTTGGATTCTATACTCACAATTAAAAGCAACCTGTAGACTGACACACCTCCTGTTAACCTCAGCCTGAAGTGCAAGCGCCTCAGCCTTCCAAGTGTCCTCCACAGCCTGGCCCAGCCCACCCTCCGGCTCTCACTTCCTCTCTTCCCCAGCAGTCAAGGCCCCCTCCCAGTCAGACACCAGGAGGCTGGAGTGGAGACCCCATGGGGCTTGGAGGGGGTTGGGACTCAGGAAGGGCAGAGGACTTGATGGCAGAAGCAGCCCGTGCGCTGTGTCTGAGATCAGCCTTCCACAGGCGGCACTCACAAGCAGGCTCGACACACTGGCATTCGGTACACACTTCCGTTTCAGCATCTCCTTCATTCATTGTGAAGCTTAACGTATTCTAATTTCCTCCAGAAGTCAGAAAGCAAAACAGGTGCTGGTGCATCATATTAAAGCAGATCAGCAATTAGTTTTGAAAATGGCAGGAGGAGCAAAGTCAGGAGAAAAAAATGAGTGAAAGATGCTAGGTCAGGGTTTTAACAACATCGTTTGTGACAGAAATCAGTTCCATAGGAATTCAAACAGCTTAGAAGGCAGCGGGTTCCTGAAACAATGTGTGGAGTTCCCAGGGCAAACCTCCGCCTTTCTAAGTGGCCAGTCTCCCAAGGCCGGCCGCACCACTGCGCTGACTGCAAAGGAGGGCTCGCAGTGCCACGGAAGGGCTTAGCCAGCTCCTCCATCAGCTGGCCTGCACGTGCATCTTCAGAGTAAGCAGTAATTGCACACTTGCCTATAAAGAATAAAATAAAATTTTCAACTGATTTAGCTTAATTTCATTTTTAAGATAATATTTGTTAGCTTTTCTATGCACTATAGAAAGACTATGAAGATAAACTTTTGAAAGGCCCATAAATCTCATCACCCACAATAATGCATTTATTCTTTTTATTTTAAAAAAGAAACGTCTACTCTACGGTTAGGAAATTTAACTAGTACATAAAGCCGTAAAATGAAAAGACAAAGCCCCTCCCACCCTCCATCCTTTCTGGAGAACACACTCCACATACACACCTGCCTGCCTCCTACTCAGAACATCGTGCCCACTCGGCTGTCCCTTTCCCTTCTCGTTTGGTGATCTTACGCGGCCTACACTTCGAGTTCCTTCTCAACCTGCACCACATTTCATCACTCCAACACATGCCTACAGTAATCAGATATCCCGTCCCCTTCTCTGTAAGTTCTCTGAATCTGCACGGATGTGTGAGACCACGGCCCTGATTGAGCGTCACTGACCTTCCTCTGCCAACACCCACACCTGATCCCCTGCCCCAGAGCTGGTGTATTAATCTCTTGCAGTTCAGGCCTCTGCTTCTGCCAGTCTGGACTCCACTGGGGAGACAATCACTCCAAGGAAGGGGACTACAAAGAAAACCCGAGAAGGCTTTCCCAGGACAGATGGTCAAGTGAACCCAGGCAGGAATGGGATCCACAAGGAGCCACGAGGTGAGGTTTGCTCCATGTGGGGACGTTCGCCACTTCTCCCCTCTAGTTTCGCAGGCCAGTCCTCCATGGGTTCGAGATGTGGCTTCTGCCAGCTCCCAGGGAAACACTGTGGGCTGGGCTGGAATCAAATTCTTCTCTGGCAGCTTCTCTGCACAGGAAATGGAGCAGCGCAGCAAAAGGACAGGAGGACACTTCCTGGCCACCTCCATGCCACGTCAAAGTCAGGCCTGCAGGCTGTTAAGTCAGGGAGTGCCAGGAAGGGCAGAATGCTACAACTGCTCCTTCCTCTGATGATCAGCAGGTGGTGACAAACGGGGGAATAAGGCCGATGACACCTGCATGGGCAGACGGCACAGGCTCCAGGTCACCTGGGGAGGTGTACTCCCCAGGTACACCAGGGCTGTACCTGGGCTCACACGGCCAGTGACTCTCAGGCGTACGTGGTTTGTGGTCTGAAAACACACTCGAATCTCTTAAATAGTTACGACGCTCATCCTGGATAGAGGTGGGTCTAAGCCAGGACTCATGAGAGCTCAGAGTAACAGCCAGACTCAGCATCAGGCGGACGCAGGATTTAAACCACAGACACTCCTCCAGTCTTCCGCAGGAAAGAACAAGTGAGATTCAGAACTGTTGTTCTGCTCTCTCTTCTCTTGTCTTCCTACTAGACGTGGCATTTTATTTACTCAATTTCTTTAATTTCCCACACTCAAAACGTCCCCAAACAGAGGATCTCAAATTTTGGAACCTATCGAATATCTACATGTAGTAACAAATGAAAACAAAACAAACTAAAGGGAAAGGTCCTAGCCTGAGAAACGAGAAAGCAGCCCTTGAGTCCAGCCGACTCTCAGGAGCACAGACGATGTGAGCAGGTGCCACTGCCTGCTGCGCATCAGGGCAGACCGAGCGGCTCTTCCCGGGGCAGAGCACTAATCGATACTTGGTTTACAGCCTGCAACTTACGATGGTCCCCCCTTATCCGTGGCTTCAGTTACTGGGGGTCAAGGGCGGGCCAAAAATATTAAATGGGAAATTTCAGAAATAAACAATTCATAAGATTTTAGTTGTGTGCCGTTCTGAGTACTGTGAGGAAATCTCGAGCCATCCCCTTCCGTCCTGCCCGGCGCGTGAATCTTCCCTTTGTCCAGAGGATCCACACTGTAGATGCCACCTGCCCGTGAGTCACTTGGTAGCCATCTCGGTTATCAGATCAACTGCTGGGTATGGCAGTGCTTGTGTGAAGTCACCCTTATTGTACTTAACAAGGGCCCTAAAGCCACATTTATTATCAGTTATCGATGTGAATCTCTTACTGTACCTAATTTATAAATTAAACTTTACCGTAGGTCTGTACGTATAGGCAAACGCACAGTATATATGGGGTTCAGAACTCTCTGTGATTTCAGGCATCCACTGCAGGTCTGGGGACGCATGCCCCGCAGATAAGGGGCAGCTACCGCACATGCTCATTTTCCAATACGAATACTCATTTGAAGTACTCTACATTCTTTTCAAACAAGAGAATCCAATTACAAATTCTAAATATGCCTAAACTATAGGTCTTTCGGGGTCACAAAGAGCTAAGCCAAAACTAAGCTGATAAACTGACTCCTTTCTTCTAAGTTATTTTGGAATGCATTTTATGTGACCATTGCTTACTTGACAACCTCCCTTTGGGAGGGGGTGGGTGGAGAAACCAGAGGAGGGGGACTGAGGGTAACCCTCGAGACAGCTCCGCCTGGAGGGGGGCACGAGTCCACCATCACCACGGAGAGCTGGGGGTACGGCGCTGACGCCAGCCAGGCTGCTCTCCTTCCGTCCCAGCGAGCACCGGCCTGGGCACTCACCTGCCCTTGCTCCCCATCCTGCTCTTTATCCAAGGACCTGCTCCTAGACAACCAGCTCTGCTTTCAAAATTCCAGTAGAGTCACTGTCAGGAAGGAAAGCATGTAAAGAACTGAGCTTTCTAGAGAAATGGGAAGGAAATTCACTGTGGTCAGCGTCCCTCCTAACCTGCCACTTTCCCCCACGTCCTGGGAACAGGCTGTGAACAACGCAGCAAGATGGTCCTTCCTAGTTTACAAACGAAGCCCAAGCCCAAGACGCCGTCAAACCTTGTTGTGACTTGACCGCCTTTGTTTCGTAGCAGTGAAAAAACTTAGAAAGTTTTCAAAATGGCGTGTGCGTTCTGTAAATAGCGAGGTAGGGAGAGAGCGATACTGCCTTTGGTCTCCACGGAGACTAAGGAAGGTGCAAAACGGTGGGTGAGGACGGGGTAGAGAGAAAACCAGCTTTCGAAACAGAGTAAGCAATTTTAGGGTAGATCACTGTACCATCAGTAGAGACGTTTAAAAAGCGTTGAATGAACAATTCTGAGCATCTTCTTTTCATAGAGATTCTATGACATTACTACGTAACAGGTTAAACAGGCCTTTGAGAGTCGTCAGTTGCACATGCAATATGTTTATAATGTGAATACGTGGTCCAGCTTTCAAACAGCAAATTTATCAACGAACTTCTGGAACACAACCCACATATCACTGGGAATTGCTCTTTTTTTTAAACACTACAATAGTCTAGCAAATAAGTATAAGGTCAGGGTCCTAGGTGATCATGTTTTAGAGCTAGATGAGAAAGGACATTCACTTAATATAAATGTATTAGCCACTCAGATTTTTTAAATACCTTGTCTTAGAAACAGCCATTCACATGTTCCTCAATTTAGTACTTTTGGATATGCTGTTCAACCTCCTATAGGCAAGATTTTCTGGCAGATAGGTTGAACTTGACTTTGTAAAGAAATACTCAGTAACAAGAATATGGCAACCACTGATGCCTGACAAAAATTCCATTTTTCATATGTCTAAAAGGTGACGCTTTTCATCATCTGAAAACACTGGATGAACACTTACTCCACATCAAAGCAGGAATGAGAGGAACACGAGGAACGGCTGGTAGGTGTCTTTTAGTGAGGTGTGCGTCACACAAGGAAACACCTGCCTTCTCTAATGCAGCAAATCGATTTTAGAACATCTTAATCATAAAAAATGAATCGCATTCTGGACATTGGCCTTCAGAATGATCAAATTAATGTGCAACCACATTAAAAAACGGTTATTTGGGTCTTTGCATTCAATCATCAGTCATACACAATTTTTTCTGTATGCATATCTGCCCTCTACAGTAATACATCAGCCTCAGCTAAATGAGCACTAGGGACACGAAGGATAACTCCACTAGACATGAAGATAGACGTAAACAAAGATGACATCATCGTGCGTCATCGTCACTGTCAAGGCCGATTTGTAAATCCTGCACCTGGACTTGCACACGCTGGGCTAGACCAGGTCAGGAAATCAGTCAGACAGGTGGACCTCTGAACCTTTTGGACACCTGAAATTTCACCTCTATATTCAGTAGGGTGATCTCTCCATAACAAAGGAAAATGTTTGCAATGACATACATCGTTATCAGAAACATTACTGCCTAGAGCGGAAATAATACAGAAGGCGTGTTCCATTATCTTTAGTTTCAGCACAGAATAGCCTCCCTGCCCTCTCCTCCCTCCCTCCACTGACTGGCTCTGCGCGGTGTGGCCCACGTGGGAGGTCTCGCTGCTCCCCATCCGGTGAGACGTCCTGTGATGAGAGCCCAACATGCCTCCCTCGGACTCCTAACTGAACCGGAGAAGGGAGGCCTGCACCGGAGAGAGCACCTCCACATTCACCCAGTGTGGAAGAGGGGCCGGCCTTCCCTCCCTCCACCCCAGAGCCCCTGGCCCACTCTGCAGAGGTGCCCAGAAGACAAACAGCTTTGTTCCTCCGAACGTAGCTAGCTGAGGTATCGCCGTGCTGCACGGTCCTCCCCATCCTGCGAGCAGTTGCCTGAAACTCACTCTCCTCACAGCAGCCAGTACTGGCTCTGCTGCGGCCGGGGCTCTGCAAACACCGGCACTGACCGCGGCACACCGGTCTGAGGTCATCTGTGAAGTGTGCACGCGAGGACGACGGTTTCATCTAATTCTTCGGGACAAAGACGGAATTCACAGTCATTTCACAGGGCCTACAGTGAAACATCTGCTGGCAACATATTTAGTTCCACTGATCTGGAAGTTATTCTAAACCAGCTTTAAAAGTTTGTTGATTCTCATTTCATTAGGAAAAAAATCTTAGCCTTTTTACAAAACTCAACTTTAACAAAAAGTTTAGGCTGAATATAAAAGCTGGAAAAACTATCCTAATACTATGCAATGTTCAAAACGTTGATTATAAATCTATTTTAGGTTTAGATTATTATAGACCGTTTTAGATTACTTAACACCATGCTTCAAATCCTAGTTAGAAACGTCTGATTTCCTGCGTGCATCGTCCACCCCTCAGCGCCGGCTGCGGGCTTCGGCCTGCTCTCCACCCGGCGTCACGTGAACCTGGCAGGGACGGTGGCCTGAGGTGACGCTCACAGAATTAACACTACAGCACCAAAAACACACAACTGACACCATAAAACAGAAGACACAGACCGCTCATTAGAAAACCCACGCTTCAGAAAGGAAACAGGACAGCAGAACCGTTGGAGAGGAGAAGGGACGACGTGAGTAACGCTCACAGAAGCAATGAGGGCGGCGCCGTCCACCAGCCCCTCGGACCCAGGAGCACGTGCCAGAGGCTTCTCCACATCACATCTACCTCTGCAGTCGCCCTGCGAGGCTACGGAAACAGAGGGTGAGAAGGCAGAGCGGGTGGGGGCCAGGCTGGTGGTTTCCGCTCACCAGGCTGATCTTCCAGAAAAGGGTTAGATGAACTCAGTTGCTGGATGACCTGGAGAGTAACTGACACCCGGGCCTGGGGCCTGGGAGGAGACCTGCGGCTTTTCTGTTTCTTTTTTTTCTGATGAGAGAAAGCACGGAGAGGCCTCGCGCTTCTGACGGACCGCCCTGACCCTAAGGAGAATGTCCGCACCTGCTCAGCGGGCCTCAAAGCGGGCACGCGTGTACCTGAGGAAGGCTCCCACAGCCTCGGCTTGGGACTCCTTTGGCAACGGTCAGGCTCCATCCCTTCCCAGGATAATATTTTTAAGTACATAAATTAAAACATACAGCATTACAAAAAATACAATCATATTTAAGTTACATTAAAAGGTTGTGTCGATGGAAATAATCCATAACCAATCTATAAATCAAAACTGGGGTGAGTTTATTATGAGCCAGATCTGAGGACTAGGCTGGCCTGGGGTCTTTCTTCCCCGAGGAAGGAGGGCACTGAAGAAGTGGGGTGTACAGGGTGGTTAAATACCATCTCAGAACTAACAGCATCCATCACACACGACAGGAAGGCCCCTTTCACAACAGTCAGGAGATTGCCCAGGCAGCACAGCACAGCTATTCACACAGCAGGTAGCCCGTCTGCTGTCTTGAGCTGGGTGGTCACAGGGTGGGCACAGCAATCAATTCCTAGCCTAGGGAGACGCTTATCCTTAATGAAATGCCATATGGGGGAAGTTGCATCTTTATCTTAAGGCCATTTGTTTTTGTCTTTGGGACATACCAAACGCTGAAAGCAGATGTACAATGCGTGCCCACTGGCAACATCAGGCCCTTTTGGAAAAACAAGGTCAGGCCAAGTTAGTTTTACATCAAATGGCTTCCTCATGTGCTCCAATATATCCTCTTGTTTGCCATTTGTTTATCAGTTACGAAGATGTTAAAATGTTCACACTATGGAAATACATGCGCTTCCTCATTAACCCATTAAGTAACACAACGGGCCATGATTTCAGGGTCGTGACCAGTTTGCATCACCTCCTGAGACGTCGGAAACAAGTGTAGTGTGACACAGATATCTGACTTCTGTGGACGCTGACGCCACTGCAGGCTGTGGCTCACGCTCACACTCGTAATTAAAGCAAACATTCAACTTCCAGGAGAGGCGACCAGAAACACAGATGTGCTCACTTTCTCATCCAGATTCACAGACTCCAGGTGAAGAACCCTCGAAGGAGCACACGCACGCAGAGGGACTTAGGGAATCAACCCTGGATTCCTTCCCAGAACCTTTCCACCCTGCATTTCACACGCCCTTCCCCACCGTCCCAGGACAGGTGTCGTCGTGCACCCTGCACGTTCCGCGGCTCCTGGGGCAGGTGCAAACGCCTCCGAAGCGCCACCAAAGGAAAACGGAGAAGACTCTGCTCCCGAGGAGGAGAGCAAGGTGAGAGACTCTGGGGCAGGGCCTCGCTTCAGCAAGGGAAGGGACCAGGACACACCACCCTAAAAGACGCCGCTTTGGCATAGTGATTATTTTGAGCTGAAGGCAGATGAGAAACAGCAGACGCAAGAGGAGCTCTCTGTTCTCCCCGTTTCTGCCTAAAAGCTGGGCATAAATTTCCATTTGTAACGCAAGAAATTTCCATTTTAAAGGTGTTTCCTTTCCCATCCAGGAAAAGAATGGCTCATCACCAGAGACAACGTGAGTCTGCACAACAAACCTTAGTCCATAACCCTTACTTACCATTAGCTTCTCCCATATATTTACCTTCCCACAATTTATAGCCCCAGAAGCCCAAACCCCCTTTCCTTTGTCTAGTCACTTCTCCACAATTTATCACCCTTTGTTAAAATGGTACATAAGTCCCCGGGTTAAACACCTCTGTGGATTTTCACTTCTTTTCTATGAAGCCCCCATGCATATAAAAATATTAACATCAAAGAAACATATGCTTTTTCTCCTGTTAATCTGTCTTTTGATAGTTTAATTTGCAGGCCCCAGTAAACCTACCTAAGAGAGTACAGAAAAAGTTTTCCTAATCCTACACATGTAAAAAGGTCTGCTTTGCCTGTTTGTCTATGCTGATGTATCAGTGTCATAGGGCACAAATTAATACACTTATTTGCATTAAAAAGGAAGTCAGACTTTTTCTGTCAGAAAATCCAAGTATGATATGGCTGATTTGTTAAATCAATCAGGAGTTTTTTTGGATAAACTGAATGAGCTAAATCTGTAGCTCCAAGGTTTTGATAAAAATGTATTTAAAGCATGCATACACCATGCAATTTTCTTTTTTTTTTTTAAGATTTTATTTTTTCCTTTTTATCCCCAAAGCCCCCCAGTACATAGTTGTATATTCTTCGTTGTGGGTTCTAGTTGTGGCATGTGGGACGCCGCCTCAGCATGGCTCGATGAGCAGTGCCATGTCCACGCCTAGGATTCGAACCGACGAAACACTGGGCCGCCTGCAGCGGAGCACGCGAACTTAACCACTCGGCCACGGGGCCAGCCCCAACGATTTTCTAAAATTATATCCTTGGAAATGATTTAAACTATTTTCAAATAAATAATTTTGGATTTCAATTTCTAAATCTATAAAGGGGTACGTGATTTTTCAGATTTCTTCTAGGAATCATGTAAGCAAAAATGTGTGAAGGCCGACCAATGTTTCTTAGAGCGTGGTCCATGAGCCTCTTTCAGCACAAACACAAGGGTATCTGCTGAAAGTGTAGATTTTTACGCCCCACCCCAGACCTACAGGATTTGATCGGTAGGGTGAGATCTGAGAACCCCCACTTTGAACAAACATCATGGTTGCACTGGATTTATACCCAAGTGGAGGCCACTGCACTCTGTGCCTTTATACTCTTTATTGCTTTATGGTGAAATCTTCTAGAAATATAATAAAGTTTGAATCACTTTTTGGACCCACATTTAGTCATTTTTTAGACCCAGACCTTTGTTATAAGCTAAATTATATAAACTCAACACAGCTACTGATACTTATTCAGGATTTGTACCGCAGAGTCAATACAAAAACATCACTATTCTATACCACTAAAAATTAAGTGACGCATAAAAGTAAGAACCAACTCTTTATGCATCACTTAATTTTTAGTGGTATAGAATAGTGATGTTTTCCTTAATAAGTTCCTGAAAAAGGTGATAACACTTTTGGATAAGCTGTCAACAAGCCCATCACAGATGAGGAGGCAAGTACTCCCTTTGTACAAACATGACCCCAACTGCATGATCTAATAATGGGCTCAGACAATGGGCCACTATCTAACTGCTGTCAGAAAGATGATGTAAAGCTCAGGCATTTGCACTCCATGGGTATTTTATTAAGATTTCTAAAAAATTTCCTAGGCTAAAACTACATTAATCATGCTACTTGGAGCTTCAATTTACGGGCCTTGATGAATAAAAATTCAGCAAATGACCCAGTCTAAAATGATTCTGGAAGAAGTAAGTCTGGCCCTGCCCACTGGTACTTTCTAGAGGCAAGATGTGCTGGCTGCTCAAGCCGAGGGCTTCATTAGGTTGCTCAGTTTTCATGCATCAGGTCAACTCTACCCCAAGGGCAGCTGTTAGTTAAATCACGTGACTCCACTACTCACTGAACACAGAATGCATTCCAGAAACCTGACGAGGAGGACGACATCTTGCGCTCACTGTTACTCAAGAGAAAGCACAAGCTCGGCATCAAGAAGCTATTTTTATAGGGCTAATTCTTGAAGATATTCTACACTCCACCCCTATAGCAAGTGAAACTAACAGAGAGCCGAGCAGCGAACCGTACTGTCCTCTGCAAAACCTGCTCTGGAGGTGAGTGCCCAGCTTCACCAAACCAGAACCACAGCCTGGAAAGCTGCTCTGTACGGTACACGCCAGATGCTCCATCCGCTTCCACTGTTCTGATGCTCATTTCTACACTGAGCAACAGCTAAGGCTAAAAAAAACCCTGAAGTATTTATAGCATAACCAGGGTACTTTAGACTAAAACACACATCTCTCTCATACAGACACACCCCACAGAAACTAAAAGAAAAAATAAAACTAAAGATCTATTTTCTTCAGAGCTTCTCTTGCCTTTTTTCAATGCAGTACAGATGTGTTTAAATATTTCAATTAAGATTTATACTTTATAATACATCTTTAAACTGTAAAAATTAAGGCAAAATCGAAATCTTCAAAGACTGGATGAATAATCTTCATGGTTTTGAAAAAATACATAAGTATTTGATGTTTTAAGAAAACGGATGAGCCAGCCCAGTAGCGCAGCGGTTAAGTGCACACGTTCCACTTTGGCAGCCCGGGGTTCACAGGTTTGGATCCCCAGTGCAGACATGGAACCGCTTGATAAGCCATGCTGTGGCAGGCATCTCATATATAAAATAGAGGAAGATGGGCACGGATGTTAGCTTAGGGCCAATCTTCCTCAGCAAAAAGAGGAGGATTGGGGGCAGATGTTAGCTAGGGGCTGATCTTCCTCAAAAAAAAAAAAAAAACGAAAATTGAAAAAATATTATTCTTTTAATATCAATTTATCCTGAAAGTCATCACTCAAAACTTTTAAGCAATAACCTTCAAATAGTGCTATGCTAAAACACAATATTATTAAAAAAGAAAAAGAAAAAAGGATAGCAATGCTCTGGGGTCTGTGCTGGAAAATCTTTACATATAAGCTTAATTTGCAATAAGGTCCTTTTGGCAACATTATTATTTAAACCTTTGAATGAGGAGAGTCAAGCCTTTCAAAAGGCTATAATTGTTAAAGGACAATGAACTCCTATAAAGCATCCATGCCCATTCTACAAAATGGTGTTATAGCAACGCCTGACAGACACAAGATGCTGATTCTTTCAAACAGATGCTGAGAAAAGAAAACACAGCTACTAACATTTTATTACCTTTAAAGATGTTCCACGGATGTTAGAACGACTGAAAGAATCCAGCCCCATCCACTGTTCCATCCGTCCACTGTTCAGAGCGCCCGCACGCACCGCACCAGGTCGGCAGTGGGGTACACAGGTGGGCAGAGGCAGGCACGGTCCTGCCCACATGGACTACAAGGATCTACGAGGATACAGGGACACAGGCCTCAGGAAAATGATGGCACCTCTGAAGGTTACAGGATAAAGTGGATGAGGGCTTTGAAAGGGAGGACACAGCTCTGCGGAGGAGTACAACAAAAGAACCCGAATAAACGTCACTGCTTAAAATTCCACGTGGCTTCTGTTAAACCTTTGTCCTTCTCACCAACACATTCAGGACACAACTCCAGGGGGAAAAATTCTGTAACTACTGTAGATACTGTTGTAAAAAAAATATTTACTTAATTTATACTGTATACATCAGTATCTTAGGTCTTGAATTCATATCATTTTTCTTAAGAGGGGCTTTTTGAGACAGACATTTTTTTTCCCAAAGCAGCTGAATTTTCTCGGAAGAGGAGAGGCTAAATGGCATAAATCGATGTCCTGGTTTTTGAAGGTGACTGTAACACTAACACACAACTGCAGATGCACGGCGGTAAAAAGCTCTCTGTTCTTCTCATGGGTATAATTTCAAAACCTCCTGCTGGCTGTAAACCTTGTGTGCAACATCCAGCATATTTTAACAAGGCTCAATAATTAATGAACATCCTACGTCATTAATTTATAATAAATCGAAGCTGCTTCAGAGTTTTCAAACACACTGAAGATTCCACCCAATGGCAATTAGCTGATGGCGACAGTCCTCAGACTCCCTGATGTGCATTTGTCACAGTACGCCTTCTGGAAACTCCAGGGACTGTCCAGGCAGTGAGTGTAAGGACTCTGGCAGCGGTGGGCCGTCTGACGATGTTCCGTAACGAGACTCTGCCATCAGAGCTGACGCTGGAAGAGAGAGACGCTCCCCACCAGCCACCGGCGGGAGGAAAATCTTATGATTATGGTTATTTTGGCCATTAGGATGCTCACCTCTTCTTTCCTATGGGACGAATTTTGGTGAATTAATTTGATTTTTTTAATCTTTATGCCCATATGGAGCAACCGGGTCAAAAATTTTGACCCAATTCAAAATTACATGAATTTTTAAAAAAAGGCACCAGAGTGAAGACAGAGCTCCAGAGCACTCAGCCCAAACCGATTATTACTGGGACTTCCATCAACAAAGACAGACCACGTGATTTTACCTCTAAGTGTTCACTGAGAGAAGTTGTCTGTTTTCCAATGTCTTTTTTTACTTTTGTTTCCTCGTTTATATGGGTATGCATGTGTGTATTTTTTAAAGGTTTTTGTTTGTTTGCTAGTTTTGAAACCATGGAAAATATCAGCAAAACTGTTGCTTTTCAGTGCTCTGTCTCCATAATTAGTGTGTCAGCCTCTTGGTTCCCTCCCCGTCTAACTAGGTGCACGGAGCTCCAAGGATCTTCACAAACCTCCAGAAGCTCCACCAGCGGGTACCCAGCAGGGTGGCCCCAGCTCCAGGTCTCAGCCACAGATGCTGAGGCACACGCCCCTGCAGAGCCCACCCATCATCTGACGTCAGTCCCAGTGGCCATCAAACGCTAATTTGGACTTGGGGAGAACCGCTCACTAAGATTTAACCCCACCCAATGATCTATTCGCATTTTAGAAGGTATCTTCAGTTACCCCTCATCCAAAGGTCTACCCGGGATCGTTTGAGACGTTAGATGCAGCAGGGAGGAGGGACGCCTGGAGACCCACCCCTGCTCCGATTCACGCCGCCCCTGCAGCCACCGCACAGCCATGAACTCTGACACTAGCTTCACCTGTGGTTACAACTGTCCCTTTCTGGGTTCTGGGTCAGACAATCCCTCACTGTTCATCTAATGTGTACCCTGAGGAGGAACTAGACGTGTGCCTCCAAATGTAGCCCTAAAACCCTGAAAACACGTGGGGCAGAAAGCTGTACGTAGGTGTATTAAAACAGAGTGACAGGAGACTGGTGCACTGGCAGGAAAGGAATTTAGCAATATTTGTCTACCACCATTGAAAGGTTTAAAATTGTCGGCGCCACAGTCCCCTTTCTGAGACTCTATCTTCAGGAAATAATCTAACATATGGGAAAAGCCTTACACCAAAGATGCCCATGAGAGTGCCATGAAGGGCATCAGCAGATGCCACGCCAAAGGATGCACACTGGCATTAAGTATCAATGCACTGACGGCAGCTGAGAGCCAGCAGATGCAGGAAGAAGTCTCTGCTCACCTGCCTCATCTGCCGAAAACCAGGGCATAAATGTCCTTATGACAGTGTCCCCTCCCGTACCAGAAAGAGGAGACTGACTCTCACCCCAGAGACAGAAGAGTCAGCACTGAGGTGGGTTCGCCTAGCACACCTTACACATTAACCCTTATCTTCCATCAGCCCTCTCTCTCTATTTCCTAGTTACTTGTCCCCAATTTATTGTCTCTTGAAGCCCGAACCCCCTTTCCTTGTTAGAATTGTGTATAAGCCCCGCAGTGTAATCACGAGTTTCCCTTCTTTTCTGTGAACTCCTGTGCACATAAAAGTCAATAAAAATTGTTTTTCTTGTTCATCTGTCCTTTCTTAGTTTAATTCACAGGCCCTCAGGGACTTAACCTAAAAGAGTCAAGGAAAAGTTTTTTCTTCCCAACAACCACTTATAACCGTGAGAAATCACAAGCTGCTGCAGTCAACGGAGGGCAGGCCCTCATGGTCTGTTGTCTACCCAGTGAGGTCCCGGAAGTCAGGCAGCACCATGCACAACGGCTCGTAATGTAGCCTTAATAAAGTAATTAGATTATAAATACACACTGCCACTGATAGGGAAGGCACGGAAACTGCTACTGCCACATTAGGGGGACGGGATTATGGGCGATTTTCTTTTCTGTTTTTGCCAAACTTTCAGTAATGCTATGTTATACCCGATAATTTAAAATACTAAAAAATTTTAAGCAACATGTGTACAAAAAGATGATTGAAAAATAAACAGATATTTTTGTCACTAGACATAATTATCCCCCTAAGTCTTCACCAAAAACCAGATTACATATCACGGCATGCAAAAGGAAACCAGTCTGTCCTGTTGTTTTTCGTTTGCAAGTCTGTCTGATGTCTTCTAGGTACGATGGGTCCGCTGTCACATCCCAGCTCTCAAAATGAGCAAACTCACCATTTCCTGGGTTGGGACTTGCAGACTCCAGCCTCACCCACCATCAGGGGACCATTTAGCTCATCCCTCGCCGGGAGTTAGCTGTGCAAATGTGGTCTTACTGGTTGTCACGACACACACCACACCACACCAAAATCCAAGACCCATTTCAGCGTTTTCATAGAAAAAAATTAACTGCTTTAAGCTTACAGCACAATTAAAGAACACAGCCCTGCTCCAGACCCAAAGTAAACACACTGTTTCCGTTTCACACATTCTAAGGTGTGTGCAACAGGACTTATAATCCTGTTATGGCGACCATAAATCCTCAGTTTTAGCAACAATAAACTCAGGTGCTATTGGTTTCAGATGGTATAATTTATATAAAAAGTCTAAAACACTATACAAAATTGACACAATTGAGAGCTGCTTTAGTATTAGGGCCCCATCTAATTCCTAACACCCACTGTATACCTTTAAAAATATTTAACAAACTAAATATTTAAGAACATACTTAAGAATATGTCAAACGTAGAGTATTTGCTAACTAAGAGAATTCTCACATACAGATACAATTCATGGATGTAAACAGCTTTCGCTTAGTTCTTAATGATTTCACCTAACTTGAATCCAACAAAAATTCCTTAATGTCATACTTGTTTTATTTATTTATTTATTTATTTATTTATTTTTTGAGGAAGATTATCCCTGAGCTAACATCTGCCAATCCTCCTCTTTTTGCTGAGGAAGACTGGCCCTGAGCTAACATCCGTGCCCATCCTCCTCTGCTTTCTATGTGGGACACCTACCACAGCATGGCATGTCAAGTGGTGCCATGTCTGCACCCGGGATCCGAACTGGTGAACTCCGGGCCACCGAAGCGGAACGTGCGAACTTAACTGCTGCACCACGGGACCGGTCCCGACTTGTTTTATTTTTAACTTTGACCATGACTGTTGGTAGTATTGATAGCACTCAATTATTAAATCATACTTAAATGCTTGCATATTTAAAATATATATTTTGATCATCGGAAGTAAAATATAAAATTCAAGTATTAAAGACAAGAATTCTTAATGTTATATAAAAATGTCAATCTCTAACCCAGTACTTTATAACCGTTGTTACAGAAAAACATGAAAACCTTGCGTTGTTAATATTAGATCAAGCAAGGGAAAGCTTAACTATTAACTATTACCCTCTTGGTCTTTCAGCCTATGTTACTCGCTATTCAGGCAATGCTATTTTATTCTGTCTGAGATAAGATAGTAAGAATACATTTATACAACCAGATTATGATCCAGAAGTGGATTATGCCATTATCTTTTTAAATAGGTTTTGTAGAAAACTATCTTCTAATTGAGAAGGATTCTTATGCATTAAAAACCTAACCTAAGTTTTGAAATTGGCCTATAGTTCAGTTGAAGCTTATTTATTCCTGTCACCTTGAGGTTCTGATAAGAGAATGAGTTATATGGTCAAGATGGCACACCAGTGCTTGCAGTTCAGTACCGAAATCCAGATCAGAGACTTCACCTGACGAGGACAGCGAGATGTTCTGAGGAACGATGGAGGGCTTCCACGATTTGCCTCTTAGACTGCAGCTGTAAGTCTCGGAGCTTGAACGTCTCTAGTTGGGTGACAATACGTGTTGCTACCTTGATGCCTTTTTTGTTGATCTACATTTTCCCTGTTCTTCCATTCCATTTCATGGCTGGAACATCCCGCAGACTTTCTCTTTGAACGTGAGCCGCTCTGGCTGGACGGCAAGAAGATTCACTAACAGCAGGCGTCCCCAGAAGGGCAACCCTCACTTCCTGTTCTTGCTGGGCGCCTGCCCGTGCTCCTCCCTTAGGAGGGTGGGAGTTGCGTTGTGGAGGGCGAGTTACGCTCCATTCAACCTCGCACCCCTGGGGCGCTCTCAGGAGGGTTAGCTGAGCAACCGATGGTACCTGAAACTAACTGCTCTGATGCTTGTTTCAAAGCCCACCCAATCTCAACCTCATCAGGCTCAGAAAAGTAAGTGATGGAAAAACCAGAGAACCACTTTCTCTAGGGAAATTGCTACCAGATTTTTACACAGAGAATAGTGGCTAATTGGTGCATTGTAAAAGTTTAGTCCCATGTCACTGAAAAAGCAAACCATACACCCAATGGTATTTATAAAGAATTAAAATCATAACCACAGGCACGGCTGCATTCACTGACCATCCACTGGGCTCCAGACTATACTCCCGCCCTCAGCACGTGGGTCCATTCTGTTTACTCCTCACTGGAGCCGGCCTATTAGGTAACACCTTCCCCACGGGACAGAGATGGAAGCTGGGGCTCAAAAATGTTAAGACATGTGTCTAACGTAAATGGCTAAATCATAAAGAAAATCCCCATCAATTTTACTTTAAAATCTAGTATCTTAACAACTATGCTACAGTGTTTCCTCAATTTCTTTTCCAAATATAGCATTAAAATTGTACCTTAGTCTTTCTGCTGTTTTGCTGGGTTCTCCTCCAATTAATGACAGTTGACAAATATAGAATATATTTAAAGTCATAAAGCATTTAAATTATCATTCAGGGAAAGAACTTGCATTGTTTTCAGCATGTATGGATCTAAACCGCTTTCCTGCGAATAAACTCACCGACCATCCTAACTTGACGCTGGCAGGTGCGCCCGCGGCCGCCTTCCGGGGGGGACCTAGGCCCAGGGAGCATAAATGGGCTTTGCCTGTGGTCAGAGTCAGAGCTAAGCGTGGAAATCTGGTCTTTTGACTCTAATGTACAATGTTCTGTCTTCTTGATGGAGGTACAGATTCAATGTAACTCTGAGAATGGCCAGCCTTTCGTGAGAGGCGGTTTAACAAGATTCTTATCTTCTGAAAAATACGCTCAGGCAAAATTCCTGGTGAAGGAGCCTGAGGCCACCCAGCTGCCTGCGACCCTCACTGAGCCTGTGGGCGGAGCACTGCCCCGCCCAGCCCAGGGGAGGAGGGAGCCGAGGTGGCCTGTGACCTGGAATTTTATCACGGAATTATTTTGCTAGAGTGTTTAATTTAACTATTCTTCAGGGAAGTAATCTTTTGGCTTTCTGTTCTGCTTGGCACGTGGTTAATCATCTGTAACAGAAGAGGAACATTTCCTGCTGACTTTTTTTCCTTCTTCCAAAAGCTGGAACAAACCACTGGTGCTCTGTCAGCTGCAGGGTCAACAGCGTGTTCTAGGCCGTGAGACCCTGATTTTACGGGACACCGTCTCATTGCTTCTGTTACTCTGCGTGTTTCATCAGAGAGGGGTGGCCTTTCCTCTGGGCCGTCGGGTTGAAGACCAGGGATCCATTTACTAACTGACAAGTTGACTAGGTGCCTCCAGGCTGCCAGGCCCCGTGCAGGTGCCTGGGACACAGCAGTGAGCAAATCAGACAGAATCCCCTGGCCTCATCGTGCACCATTCTCATGTGGGAAACACACGTAAACGTTACCCAACAGCTGGTGACAAGTGACAAGGGGAGAAAAGGCCAAATACCCAGAGAGGGCAGTCTCATCCAGGGTCACTCCTACACCTGACACCTCACCCCAGGGCAGCTTCTGTTCCCGCAGCCCCCAGACTCAGGACGGGCAGGGGCTGCCGGCTCAGGTGTGGAGAGCACAGCTCCTTCATCTCCACCCCAAATACAGTCCCGGTTTTCACGCCGACATTTTAGTTTAGGGAAACACGAAGCTGCTAGGTTCTCTACTTTTGCAAGGTCTACTCAATATCAAATTAAAAGATGGAAATTGGAAAAGTAAGACCAAAATCCAGTGTCTTCAAAAAATGTAGTATTTTTAAACCACTTATTTAGAATTTTTTTTTTTTACCAATTATCTGGATGAAAAAGAAATTTCCCCTTCAATTTACAATTTATCTATTGGACATTTATCCAGTTTTCTCACTAACTTGCATTTCATTCCATTCAAGCAAACTTCCTTTATCACATTTACCTACAGCGCTATGGAACCCAGCACTTGTTATGCATCACTGTGTCTGATCCCAACGCTTGAGCACTCTGTGTAAGATGCACAGAGATCTCCACCACACACTCACTCAGTACAGCACAGATCTAAAAGCGAGTTAACTGAACCAGCACATGTAACAGTAACACCGATGTTTTTCTGGGAAGCCAGGCAGAGGCAAGGCGTCCTACCTCTTCTTCAGTGCATGCACAGCCCTGCACGTTCGAGACCACTCCCACTGCACAGCGAGGATACCGAGGCACGTACAGAGATAAAGAACGTGTCTGACGTCACAGAGTGAGGACGCATCACAGCTCAAAGGCAGACTCAGATGCAATTGCAAAGATTTTTCTAACACGCCACTCTGACTCCGTATTTCACCATGTAAAGTACCAAAGCAAACCACTTGTTCCTACCACAATCTGCCTCCTGATGGTTACTGGACACTGACATCATACATAACAAACTTCTCTCCTAGATCAGATGCATTTTTATTATAAAATTTGAAAGTATTATTATCTACGAAAATGAAGACATTTAATATTTTAAAAGTGCAAATATTTAGTGAATAAAGCATCTTTATTACTCTTAAAAATTAAACTTGATAAGATATCTACATGAAGAAACTTCTAGAGTAGAAATACAGTGATAAAAACCTCTCTCTAAACATAGTTCATGAGATCCAAAGCCTGGAGTTTTTTCTGTAAAGCCTGCGAGTCAGTGTTACACACCACAAAGGGAAGGTACTCTGGTGAGCAAAGATGCAGGAGGAAAATGCAGGCAGTGTTTCTGATTTTAAAAACCCAAAACTACACAAAAAGCCAGGAGGCAGAAAAGAGGTCTTTCCCCATAGCACTCCCCACATACACCCTCCAAACAGAAAGCAGCAACCTCTCAAAGTCCCTGATCTGATCCAGGCACGAGAATGCTAAGAGCACGGAGAAATCCTCGCAAGACAGGTGCCAAGTCCGGGTGTGTGTGTAGCTGGCTACTGCCTGGGTCCGGCATTTTCTTTAAGGAGACCTGAGGGGGTGTTGAGGTTTTCACTTGCTTTTTGCCAAAAGAGAAAAGGTAGGAACATGGAAAATGGAGAAGAGTGGTGGTTTGCCTTTAATTTTCATAGAAAGCTATCACGTGGCCCCAGGGCAACGAAGACAGCAGCAGAAATCCATCGCAAATCCCCACTCATCTTTCCAAGAACATTAAAACAAACGAGTTCTTCCTTCCCAAACAAAACTATTAAAAGATTTCCTACTCTGTGCTTCTACCTGTTGAGGCTTAATCTGTCTACACTGGTGTAAAGGCTGCTCGATTCCTGTATTTATTGAGAGTTTCAACACAGGCTGAGGAGCCCCGGAACTCACAGGTCAGCTCAGAGTCTTCCATCCTAAGGCCCTTCTTTCTGGAACATGCTGCCACATATCTGCGTGCTTCCTCTGCTGCTTTGAGCTCCTCGGCCAGGCAGAGACCAGCCCATCAGCGAGGCAGCCTTTTAACCATCCGGAGCATTCTCTCTCACGGCCCGGGTGCACTCAGGAGGGAGGCACGGGTGACAAGACAGACAGCTCCACGCCACTGTGTTTAACCAGTAACCTTGTTCACTGAACCAAGTGAAAAAGGAGAAAAGCTCCTGTTCAAAAGAGCCAGTCAAGCTCCAAAGGGTGTGGGTGGGAGCAGGGAGGCCTCCCCTGGTTGAGACGTGGCTGCCGAACACCAGCTCCATCTCAGGCATCAGACTCAGCCGGGGCCAAACACGACACGTCTAATATGTGCACTGAACACACGAAAAACGTTAAGTGTCTACCAACACCGTCTAAATGTTATTCACTATTTTCCCTGACTCTTCTGTCTTTTGGTTTCCTGATGTGTTAAAAATGACACTTAAAACCCTGCAGATGTTGGCTGATTTTGTTCCCAAACCAAAAGCATCTGCAAAAGGCGACCACTCAGAACCAGTGAAGCAGAGAGACGGCCACTCCTCCTCCTTCACTGACAGCAGACGTGGAGCTGCTGAAAAGCTATGTGAGATGACATCTCACTGCCCTTTGGAAGGTCCGAAAGATTGACTTTCTTCAGCGAATTCTGAGACATTCTGAAGGTCTTCAACGAGGAGAGGATGAACCAACGAACATAAACGCTAAGGCTTCAGAAATTACTTGTGGATAAATTAAGGACAGGTCCTCAGGATTTATCTTCTTTTAGCCAGGGACAAATTGCATTGTCAACTTTGAATGCAACATTTCTATCACAATTCTACCGTAGGCTTGTCTTTAAAGAAGCTTTGCTTCTAGGGGCATAGAGGGGAAACTGAGGAAAAAGAATCATGTCAAGTCCTTGCTGTGCCCTTACACAATTTAAACATGGGACACAGGGCCAGAATACTTTGATTAAAACCAACTAACTTAATGAATTTGGGTGAGCAATGGGCCCAATTTGGAAAAGGAAATACAACGAATGGAAGAAAACAAAACCTTTCCACCCTCTCTCAGTCATAGGACTTGGCCCAGTAAAGAAAATGGACACGGAGGGTTTCTGAGATGGACGAGGGTCAGGCCCCCGCTGGACTTGGCCCAGTAAAGAAACTGAACACGGAGGGTTTCTGAGATGGACGAGGGTCAGGCCTCCGCTGGACTTGGCCCAGTAAAGAAACTGGACACGGAGGGTTTCTGGGATGGACGAGGGTCAGGCCCGTGCTGGACTTCGCAGTGAACCTTTTTCATGTCCTTGGAAGGAGACTTCTCAGCAGGAGCCGGTGAAATGCCAGGTGCAGTCCGACACATCTCACCACCACCAGAGACCCAGCACCACAGCTGCCTGAGGACCGTCATGCCCCCAACGAGCAGCTTACATTTCCAAAAGTAGCCTGTGAATGCAGATGACATCTCCGACGCAGGGTTTCTCAACCCCGGCACTCCTGACAATCTAGACTGGATGACGCTCTGCTGGGGGGGTGGGGCTCTCCTGGGCACTGCAGGATGTTAGCAGCATGCCCCGCCTCCACATGCTCTGTGCCAATAGCACCCCACACCCCCTCCCTCAAAGTTGAGACACTCAAAGTCTTCAGACATTGCCAAACGTCCCCTGGAGGAGGGGGCAAAGTTATCCCTGGTTTTAAGAAAAGTGACAGCTGTAGTGGCTCCAAATCCACAGTGGCCTCTCCCCCCGCCCCCTCCAAGCCGGGCTGGTGTGGGGGAAGCTGGACAGCAGGCCATCGTCTCGACATGGGGGAAGTAAACAGTCAGTGCTTCCAGTTGTTGGCCATGGTGCTGGTTTTTCTCCAGCAGCTCTCAGTGCTGCTAAGCAGGACACGACTGACTACGGGGAAGGCAGGCCGATGCTGGCATCGCTGGTCTGGAGGCCTTGCATCCCTCCTGTGCGCACGTTGGTGCGATGGCTGCAATGTAAGAGGTACTCAAATATTGCCTAAATGTCTGAAGAGGAGGAAGGATTCTCCAGTTTTCAGGAGACGGCATAAACGCTAACCAAAGGAATACGTCGGCTATTAACTGCAGACATTTTTGAGGCGTGTTACTAAGTTACCAACTTATTCCCACAATTCCACACCTGTATACTCAGTAGGGCTCCACAGATGTCAGGACTGATACCCTAAATTACCTGACAGCTCATGTAAACATAAAAAGACAGGAACCGAGAATTCATCAAGCAAACAAAAAACAACTCCTATTAGCAAATTAAAAAAAACCTTTCATTCCCTCCCTCAGAATCTCTATATCGAGACTTCGGACCCACGTGGAACTAGCTTGTGTCTGTCTCCCAGGCCATGGGCGACCAGAAGCACCTGTCCTGAGGGGACAGGAAGTTCTATGCGCGGCTCTTAACTGGCCTCCTGAGGCCTGACCTCCTCAAACCAGTCATGGACACAGCAACGAGACGGATGTTTCTAGAATGCAAATCTGATGTGACTTTCTTGAAGGCCTCAGTTTCCCCTGGGATAAACTCCAGCCCTCAGCCTGAGACACCTGCTCTTCCTCACCCCACAGCTGCTTCCCCGCCACCCTTCAGCACCTCCTGCTGCGGTGACCTCGCACTCTCCTCTCAGCCTTACAGACGCTGCAGCTGCCGGAACTCGGGTCTCCTCTCACCATCGGTTTTGTACACGCTGCCAGGACCCCTCTAAGATCCTTCTGCTCCCCTCACCTGGCTAACTCCCACAGGCCTCACCTGTGTCCTCTGTCCTCTGGCTCCCCAGGGCCTCCTCAGCACCCACCCTGCTATCACACCCGTCCTTGCGCACTGTGACCAGCTGTGTGCAGATCCGAGCTTTACAGACGCAACAGAAGGCTAAGGGAAGAAGCACCCACCAAGGTCAGGCACTGTGCTAAGGGCCTTCACACGGTGACCTGCTCCAATCTCACCGCAACCCTACTGTCATGCAATTTTGCAGACAAGCAAACCCAGGTGCCCAGAGCGGGATCATCTGTGGAAGCCAGACTCTCAGGCCCCACCCTGTGCTCCACCGCAGCACCTGTCCTCCTCCAGGGGCCGTCTCGCTCCCGAGCGCCCAGGAAGCACGAGGCCAGTGTCGCTGCTGATGGGAAACGGCTGGTACCACAAGGAGGGAGATGGGTGGGGACAGACAGGGGATGACATTGTGTGTAGACAGTGCCCCACTCTTCCCTCGGGGACAACAGTCTGGAACTAAATGGTAGTGCATTCATCCAGAAAAGCAGCTGAAGGCTAACAGGAGAGGAGGAGAATAAAGGGCTTGCTATACGACAGGAGGCTCGAGGAGACTTTCACGGCCGGCCATGGAGCAGTGGGGACCACTCCCTTCTAATCCAATGGCAGTCTAGGACCGCTGCCTTCTGCAGACTCCCTTAACCTTAATCCTTGACTTTTCTGTTTCGTCCGTGTTCAGAAGTAGTGAGTGTGGCTTACAGCAGGGTATTTGTTCACTTCCAGGCTTTCAGCACATCCAGCACTGACTGACTTCTCTGCCTAAAAGTTACCTCACTCCATCTCTCCTCCGTTAGTCTCCAGGGGCCACAGTCTTTAAGATGCTAGAAAAGGAAGATGCTGCTTTTCCAGCCCCATTTCACAGTACCTTGGACAGTGACAAAAGCTGCCTGTGCTGATAAGTGATGAGAAACTCACGCACTGCAGTTAAGCTGGTCTGTTTCTCATCAACACTGACTTTACCCTAGAAACTTCCGTGTGGACCTCAAATTGCAGAAACGGTTGTTCTTCATGTCTACGCTTCACAGGAATGGCTTTTTACACTTTTAACCAAACGAATAAGAGACACTTTCCTTCTAGGTTGACGCCTTGTCGCGTGCCCATAACCAGATCTTCTCAGTCCTCTTCCTACCCCACCACGGGCCATGGCACCAGCCAGACGCAGCTCTCCTGTGGCACCTGTCGAGGGCACAGCAGTTCAGGGACAATTACATTGAAGTTACTAAAAATGCTTATGCTCGAAGCAACAGTTCTCACTAAATGCTTCCGCAAACTCAAGCTGCCCAGTCTGGATTATTGGGGCTGAAACTGATAGAAAGGGTCAATTGCTTATTTCAAGGAAAACTGTCTCAGACAAAATACTCTCTCTTCAAGCACTTTTTATGGCTTCTCAAAGGTTCAAACGTCCACTTTCATGTGAGAAATGTGTAGTCAAATATTATCCGAACTCTTCACCTTCTGTTGCCTATTTCTGCAAGCTAATTACAACATATTTAGAAGGGATTTCACTGACATGGAGGATTATGGGAGAGCTTGACAGCTGGAGTCCTGAGTTGGATCAGAAATTAAAATAAGGAACTGACCTAGTTCCAAAAGGGACATTGTTAATTTCCTCAACCCAAACCAGGGCAATCTTCCAGGTATTTGCCTTCAGAATCTGGGGCTAAATTGCCTAGGTTCTTGCAGGGTACTAAAATTTAGTGACATATATGTACGAAATTCTTGTGCAAAACATCTTATATCTTTGACTTAAAAAACACAACTTGCTGTTTCCTTTTCTGTATATCCTGGGCCATGAAGGTTCACTCTTTTCTCTCCCACCACCAGCCCCAGATATTCCACCGTCCTCAGCGAGCAGCAGCCAGTAATGCCATAATGAAGTGGGGGATGGAGGGAAGTAAAAATGTCAAGTGTAATACATCCAAGGTACAAATTCTTATAACCTAATTCGCTTGCATGACCAGACTCCGAGCGATTGACGGCACTACGGCAAATCCCAAGGAAGTAAGAGCATCCACATTTTGTGGGGTTTTCTCCTCCTAAACACACAGAGCTCGGCAGCCTACTTGACATCCTGGGCAAACAGCCTTGGCTCAAACCAGCACCACTACTGTGTTCGCCTTCAGCCTCCAAGCTGGCCTCACCACCGCCAGTCTTTCCCCTCCAATTCCTTTGATCTGTGAGAGGAATCACCTCCTTAAAACCAGCTCCAGGCACTCATCACTCCCATGCTCAGACACCTGCCAGGCCTCCCCATTACCTCCCAAATTGAGGCCACTCAATTCTACTTCTTGAGAATTATTTCCCAACACTTCCATAGACGGCCCCCGTTTCACAGGACAAGTCTGCTTCTCCTTTAACATGCCTCACCGTTTCCTTCACTGTCCTTGTCTCCTTCCTTCCTTACACGTGAAATGTCTCCTCAATCATCTGTTGAAGCTTCAAATACTTCAGGAGCCGAGGCAATGCCTTCATCTTCACCAAGTCCACCTCGATTCTCCCAAACAGAAGCGCTTGTCCTCGCTCTAAGCCGCAGACACACTGACTGGACTTCTCTAAGAGCGTCGCCAAAGCGGGGGAGAGTTACCAGATCCGCTGTCCGTCCCCCAAGAGGCTGTGTGCGGAGCTGAAGCTCAAGAAACACACGGAATTGCAAGGACCTGGCCTACAGCACACGGCCATTTTTTAGCAGTACTGGAGTGCATATTTCAACAGATAATCAAGTAGACAATAAATATTAAGTGGAGAAAACAGAGAGTATAACCATAAAACATTTAAAATAAGCTGCAATCTCAAAATTCAGACACGACCACGGTAAATATGTCAGTATCTGTTCCTGTAGATTTTTTTCAAAATATGCATGTCTAAGTGTAAAATACAAAAAGCAGGATTTTCCTGTTGTACTATTTTAGAATGTATTTTATGTTCTGACATCTTTCCACATCAACAGTTATGTTTCTAAAACACTTCTATTAATGGCGGCAGAACACTGTTCTGTGGGAAACGCCATAATTTATGTAGCAGATTCCCCAGTGCTGCAGTGTCCAATTTTTCAGTATCACAAACAAGGCTGCCCAGAGAGTTGCACAAATCTTACTGAAGCCGAAGGATAAATTCCTAGAGTGGAACTGCTAAATTTTTGGTTAGGAACACTCTTCAATGTTTTTAAACTTTTGAATGTTATATTTCACCAAAGAGTCCTTTTCACTGCATCCTCATAGACGGCAGCAATTCATTTACTGGATCATTTACTTATCAAGTGCCTACTGTGCGTCAGGCGTCACTGAAGAATCTTCTACCCAGAGGCCATCCCCATGGCTGAGTGCTTGAGTTCGTGTGCTCCACTTCAGTGGCCCAGTGTTCGTGGGTTTGGATCCTGGGTGTGGACCCACATGCTGCTCATCAGCCATGCTGTGGCAGCATCCCACATCTAAAATAGAGGATGACTGGCACAGATGTTAGCTCAGGGCCAATCTTCCAAAATGTCAACATCTGGGGAATCTGGGTGAAGGGCACAGAGGAATTCTTTGAACTACTCTTGCAACTTTTCAGCTTTTCTGTAGGTCTGACACTGACTGAAAAAAAAAATTAAACCAAGACCACTGAATCCCTATTTATTATTGATATTAAAAAAATTAACATAACTTTTGATTCCTTTACTCATTAAAACATTAATTAAAATTGGAAAAAACGGAACGCAAAACACAAAAATAATTTTTTTCTAAAAATGTACTATGACATTTTCTCCAAATTAAACCGAAAGGTGTAAAGGAGAAGTCAGCGTCTTACCAATCCCCTTCTGCATTGTAATTACACCTGTCCTGCCGGAAACTACAGAGGAAACACGAAACTCTATTCCTTCACAGAGTGGCCCACCTTCAGATATTTTTAACATTTTCTCTTTCAGAAGAAAAAAATCAATTTGATTTGACCAAAGGGAAAAAACTTTCTATGCTTAATGTTAAACTGGCCAAAAACAGACACACAAATTGAGTGAAGAGCAGCTTGAGTGTGAAATGAGCTCGCCCTGGGTGGCAGGACGGACAGAATCCGTCACGTCCAGAGCGGCAGAGATGAGCTGGGGCTTCCAGGGAGCCACTTCCCCAGCCACGCATTGGCTGACTTGAGACGCCCGCTCCCAGCTAAGCTAAGCCCCGCGAGAGCCCACCCTCGAGGGCCAGCACGCCCCTCCCCAGGCAAGGATGGACCTCAAGCCAAATTAAAAACTGGCAATGCTGTTAAACACGAAACCAAAGAGAAATGTTTTTCATACTTTTTCCCTGAAAGTAAAACAAAAGCTAACTAAGTATTCTCTTAAAGACAAAATATCATTATTTTGAAGCACGGCGTAAAAGCTACTTTAGTTGGACCCCAGCACAAGTCACATGTTAGGACTGTCAGAACGACCTGGAGAAGAGAAGACTCTCACTGCCCTCTCTCCATTTCCTTCTCTTCCCTAAACAGTCATTCCGGTATACATGAATTTTTGTATTTAGAGCTTTCTTTGCCACCTAATTTATCAAATCTTAGACTGAATTCCTCTGCTTTCTTTACCAATAACTTGCACAAAGAAACATTTGGGTCAAGAAGACGTTTTCTTAACGTATTAGTTTGTGTTTTGTGTACATGTGTGCTTGAATTGAGATGTTTATATACTTATAAATCCTGAGAAATAAAGAAATTTAACCATGTCGAATGATTCTTAAGCTGTGAATCATAATGATGATATTCTTAATCACTTACTCAAAAGCTTATACTTTGACTCAGAATTTACCAAGAGTGTGCTCCCAGTGTCGCTTCCTAAAAAGTGGGGTTCTGATGTCAAAGCATTTGGAAAATGGTATGAATTGTCTCTTCTTTTGAAGAATTACAACAATATAATTATATTAAATGTTTCGAGGAACCCTACAGTAAGTAAGCAATTTAATAAGGGTCTCCCAAATTTATGTGACCCAAGACTTTTTTTTTGCAATATTCATTAATCTGGGGTAGTTGTGGCATACACTTTACAGGTGTCATTACAGTATGTTTATAAATTACATTATTATAGGATTCTCTTTAAAAGACACACTTACATGATTCTACTTCAATCTGACATTTCTCATAAAATGAAAACAACGTAGCGGTAAACCCTTTCTGTGCATCAAATGTACTAGGATAAGCACATTGATCAGAAATTCAGGGGAAATCAAATTTAGAGGTCACCTGATTGCTTTAACAGAAGGTAACTAAATTTGATGACTTAATGATCAATCCCACTGAATTTTTTTTAAATTCTTTAAAATATGAATCCATAATGCATTTTTGCAGATGGCAAAAATAGACATTAACCTCCATTATCAGGCTCCACAAGTCTGCTGTGGATGAGCATTTTCCTCTTCCTAGAACCCTGTGAAACATAAAGTAGATCTAATGGACCAATTAGAGTGATGGACCATCACAGCCTGCTCACCACCCCATGCAAACGCACCGCTCCAAGAACAAGCCCAGCTGACTGCAAGCGAAAACTCTGGATGTGGAAAGAACCGGGGCAGCTATCTGCTCAGTTCACTAGAGTCACCACGAAGCCACCAAAAGGATGCAAAGGTCTAGGAGATGCCCACTTGAAAAAACATTTGGTGGGGAGGGAGAAAAAGGGAATAAATTACATTCGATCCTTCATAAAGTACTATATAATGAAGCAGGCAAAATCACGGAGACCAGCATGGAGGTGCCCTGCCTGGGAGAAGAGAACAGGGGCCACCACACACAGGAGGAAGCAGCCCCCCTGGGAAGAAGGCTGCAGGTGCGAGCTGAGGTCTCCCTCCCAGCCCCTACATCTAAATAACCTGAGCGCACCTACTTTGCTTTTTCATGTTAAATCCTCTGTACGTAATTTCACTAAGAACAACCATATGGGAAGCATCTGCAGCTTTTCTCAACTCTAATTTTCACAGGCAGAAAAAACATGGACAGAAATAGCTCCGCGGTCTGTCAGACCACTGCAGACTGACTGACCTAGTTAGACGCCGCGGGCCGAGTGCATCAGAGCTGCTTAATCCCGCCCCAGCGTGGAGCGGCCGTGCGCCCCAGAGGCCAGGCCGTGGGGTTCCCAGGTCTTTACAGCCTATGAATTACAGCTGATGGGTTACACTTGGGTCTCAGAAACCATTTTAGTGGGGATCTGACTGAACACCTACAGCCACGCCCAAATCAGCTCTCTGAAAAAGAGAAATCTGAAACCACCATTTTCAAAATGACAAAGATTTAAACAAACAAACAACAAAAATCCATAACAATATTAAAGTGTAAATGCTAAAATGGGAAAACATTTATAAGACATGTGACCAGAAAAGGGTAGAGAGCCTTCATTTACTAAAATGAAAAAGATAAACACACTCCCATAGAAAAATGTCACAAGAAATAAACATGAAATTCACAAAAGAAAGGAAAATGCTAAGAAACATAGAATTGTTTAACATCACCAGTAATCAAAGAAATGCAAACTGAAACAATAAACCATCATTTCTTTGCCCAAGAAATTGACACAAATTTCCAATAAGAAGCTATGATAACTGTTTTAGAAGAATATTTCAAAAATGCTTCTGACACTAAGTGGAAAGAAAACAGGTTATAAAACCACACATGCAATGACGGGACTAGTCTATACAGACATGGGCACATGCGTGCACACAAGCACAGGCAGAGTCTATACAGGCCAGAATATAGACACCAAAACGCTTACGTCGCTACATGTGGACGAGGGGATTACAGATGATTTAAAAATGCTTTCAATCATTTTCTGCATGTCTCACAATATTTATCATTTTTACTATCAGAAAAATGCATGCTATATTTAAAATATTTAGGCCGTAACTAGTAAGAGAAGCCTGGAGGCTATTTCTGTTCATAATTTTCTGTGCCCCAGTTGCTGCTGATGGCAGCAAGGATGTGTGAATTTGGACCACTGATGTGGGCGCTCACTTCATATGCCAACGTGGGGAGCTGAAAGCCTGGGGAGGGGCATATTTATTCTGGGAAAAGGGCCTCCCCCAAATATCTTCTCAAAAGAGGCAAGCCTTATGGAGAAAGGGCAGCTTACACTTTATTTACTTTCACATTATGTTCATATTTAGATAATTATAACATTTCACAAAAGTCAAATTTCTATAACTGTTATTTCATTTTCAAAATCCTTTTTTAAAGTTTTAAGTAGCTTCTAGACTATATTCCGATACAAGCCTCTCCAGTTTGGGGAGAAACCATATGCTGAGTGTTAATTTCTGACATTTTTATTCACTTTTTAAAGTTTGAGGATGGCGGCAACATTGTTTTGGCAGTACTCATAGAAAAATCTTTTTTTTGTATCATCAAATGTAGCTGAAGCGAATAATAGGATTCTACATTTATTTTATGAACAGCATGTGCTCTCCCCGCTAAAGAATCATTATCAATAGCATAAAATCCTATTTTGTTCTTAAAGTAGAAAATAACAGAGTCTTTTGCAGTCAAGAAACAACTATATATTGATTCTTGCTATGTGCCATGCAAGATACTTCTTAATTAAGTTCTTATATGCCATGAAAAATAACTAATAACACATTATAGGAAACACATGCAATACACAATGAGGAATTTTTAAGTTTTATGCATGACCCACGTCAATCCCAGACAGACCACGCTGACCTCCACCACCTCTCTTTTGCAGTGTTTTTTCAGATTTCTGCTTTTAGTAGGAATAGAGACTCTGGTAGATGCTGATCCCCCGGTCAACACAGGAAGTGGTTCCAAATTAAGGCCCGTTTTCTACCTTCTAAGAGTAAACTGTATTTCTTCATGAAATTTCAGAATTCATCCCCCAACGCACAGCGGCGGGGTGGAATCACAGCACGTTGTACCGACATGTAAGGAACCACATAAAGTCATTAACGTCCTGAAAAGTAACTCACAAATCTTCAGTGAGAAAAACGTACGCTTAAGTTGCTATTAACCAGAAAATACCCAATTAACCTCTGCCCTTCTATACCTAACGTTAATGATCCATCCTTTTCTCTTCCATTCTTACCTACGTCTACAACCTCGTTTCACCTCTTCACGCTGTCCATTTTATTTGGCAGCAATACAGCCTGGAGAATCCCGGGTCGTTGCGCTCTCTGTGACATCCGAGTTCCGGTACTGAGGACCTTGGCAACCCTGCAGACAGACCACTCTCCTGTCTTCTACCACGAATGCATATAAAATGCTTGAGGGTGACAACATGAAAACTGCCAGCACGTTGGGAGTGGTGAGGGCATCCCGGCAGCACTTCTGAGCACCTTGTGGCTTAAGATTATGAGGGAAAGAACAAGCAATGGGGAGTGGCGGGCATAGCGAAGAAGAATCATCCAGAGAGGCAAGAAAAACGAAAAGAGAAAACCATAAAAAATCTAAAGGATTGTTAAGAAAGCTCTGGATGTCAAGAGAAAGAAGCTGATCTGTGACTAAAGCAAATGGTAGTATTTAGTCAACCTTGAAATCTCAGGAGCTTCACATTTATGATTTAAAACTAAATAAATGCCACCCTCAACTAACATGGTGTGTTCTTTACCAAAAGCTGGGTAAAGTGTGGCTTCCTCTGCCAACACAGCCATCTAATCTGAAGGCTGCAAATCTATTCTCCATATTGCAGTTGTGAAAACCCATTCGGAGCCGCCAAGGCAACAACATAGCCCCTTAAAGGAATGAGAACAGCAGCTCAGGACACCAAACTTGTGGAAGCATCGATTACACCACGAGATCCACAGGACACATCTCAACTGCAGACACGCTTCCACTTCCACCTGTAACCGTGCTCACAAGCTGGCACAAGAAAGACTTTGGGAGCTGGCAAAGAGTAAAAAGTCTTTCTAGATCTAGGTGCAAAGTCCACTAGTCACTAGGCTTTCCACAATCACACGCTGTAATGATCAAACCTATAGTTATCAAGTTCTGCTTTTACCATAGAAGTGGCACAAGCAAGCTTGAGCCCAGAATAGAAAACTGTGACGATCCCAGAACAGCCTCCTCGGAGGCCACCAGAAAGATTTTCTTACATGGCTAGATAAAATTCTAAAAATGTAATTTAGGTATGTGAAATAAAAGAGCCAAGAAAAAGCTACTTTGAGCATTCTTGTAACTTTTGTTTTAATGATATAAATATGTTAAATGTTATCATCAAGACACAGTATGAGCTCAATTAATTAAACTTTACCTTTATACGGTCACATGTCCCTTAGCGATGAGATACGTTCTGAGAAACATGCGGGGCAACATCATTGTTGTCTGAACATCTTCGTGTCCTTACACAAACCTAGGTGGTGAGCTTATGACACACCAGGCTCTACAGTACTAATCTCATGGGACCACCGTTGTCTATGCTGTCCCTCGTTGACTGAAACGTCATTACGCAGTGCATGACTGCATACTGTCAAGGACCCAAGAAAAGCGGAAAATCCATGCGCGTGCGCTCACGTGACTCCCACACCCCATCATGCTGTCCTCAGACATTCAGGACCCTCCTTTCTGAGTAATTCTCACACACCCAAACCACCAGAGGGTCTGACAAGGACTCTTTTTCATCCTCAGTTACTGAGTTGATTACAGTTCACTGTCATCAAGCATGGCATGGATTGTTTCTTTTGGATATTTATTTTACTTTCCTAATAGTTAAGCAAAAACTGTATCTCTCAGATATGTGATTTCAGACCTCAGCAAACAGCATACCTTTCAGATGTGAGTTAACTCCTCCCGTGGGATAAGTGTGAAGGAGAAGCTATGTATGTGCCTCGCTCTCTCCCCAGACACCTACCTGTGCTGCTGAGGTGAGCTCACCTCCCTGCTTTCAAGGGCCTTGTGTGCCCCCCCGCCACGACAGGTCTGCCTGCCAGACCTTTGCTCAGAGCCTCATCCTCCACCCCCTTTGGAGCTTCCGCCTTATCCCTCACCCCTACGCATCCCCGTCTTCTCCCCATAACCGTTCCTCTTTATGATGCGTATTTTATGCTGCAAAGACTTCTGGCATTACTGTCGACAGGACTCTGTGACATCTTTGTATCCGACTTCTTTCCTGAAGTCCTGGAGTCCAACTCTATCCTATGTGGCATTTTTGCCATTAATAATGGAGTTTCTTAAAGTGAAAGGTATTAACTGTATAAATTCTCACACACTTTGAACGTGTTTTTAACAGGTATTTTTTAATAAAAAGGCTAAAAAATTATAGTGTACGAGTCTAAAATCTAACAGATTTCCTTCATTGTAATTTGTGTTAAGTTGAACAACAAAAATTGCCATTTAAGTAAAGAAGGGTCAAAAATGGCAATTTTGTTCAGTTCAACTTAATACCTGACCCAATTTTTGCCAGTGGTTGCAATGCCAAGACGAGCAGTTTGTGTAAGACAGCTGGCAACCAGCAAGCCTCTCGTTCCTAGGACAAGGCTGTTTATGACCAGTGACCTAGTTCACAGCCTGTGGAGCCTGAACCAGTCTAGGAAATGGCAGCACTCAGCTTACCGTGACTACAACCACACGGAGGAAGACACAACCTGGAGAGCACACGAGTACCCCTGTGCAAGGTCAGCATCTCCAATAAGTGGGGATCAAAGCTGGACAACACAACAAATAATAAAGCTCTCTCTTCTATTTTCTTTCAAAGTCACTTTTATGATACGAATCTAACATCCTTTTAGCGGGGTTCTATTGCATGGAAATCCTGGATTTAAATACTGAAATGAACCAAAAAGCAAACGCATTAGGGTGATGGTCCTGTAATCTTCCCCACGTGATGGGCTGGCTCTGGTTGGCTTCATATTCTGATCTGAAAGAATGGTTTTCAGGGGAAAACAGCAGAATAACCACACTATGAGAGCATTCATTCTACACAATAATCACCACTGGGAGCTTCTCCATTATTAATCATCTACATTCTCAACATCCAACTAAGCTGCCAGGGAAATGAGAAAAAAGCCATCTTCTCTGTCCGGCTCCCTCTCCACAAGCTCATATTCCAACAGGGGATGGTTAGGGCACATAAACAAGCAGCCACAACGCAAGACAGTGTGGAATTCACACAGCACAGGTGGGAAGCACAACACACACGCAACCACGCCCTGCAGCTTCGGGATCCAGTAACACGAGGTGCAGCATTTCTAAGTCGGGAACAGCACCTAGTGTCTCTACCTAGACTACGGAGCAGTCTTAACTTGACGCTTCTCCTCATCCTACTTAACCGGGCACTGCCACATCCAACCTTCTGAGGAATGAAGAAAAAAGGGAAACTTTCTTTCAAATAAGCACCGTTTGCTGCACATTAGTACCTAAGATGTTAAAGTACAATAAATATAACCCTCACTCCACTGGTTCTGTTTGAGAACTTGGGAAGAGGCATTTATGTTACCTTGGTGTCTGAGTTTTTCATCTGAAACGTGGAGGATTCATCCTGATTACGCAGTTACATCAGTAGAGCTGAAAGGATATTGTAAGACGAATGATGGATTTAACTCATTTCAGAATTACAGTGTAAAGGGCATTTTCTCCACATAAGAGTATAAGATATAATACAGCAAAAATAATGAAAACAAACTCATGCCTCTTAATCTTGCTGGGTGAATCCAAGAAATTTTTCTGAGAACCAAAAGAGATAAGAAGAACTGTCAAACGATGTTTTCATTCAAAATGTTCTCAGACAGGGGCAGAGGCCGTGGCTGGCACCAGACCAAGTCAGAGCACTGTCGCATACAGGACTTCCTGTCTGCCTGCGGGGAAGAAGAGACACCACTGGACAGAAAGCAGTGTATGCATACTTACATAATTGTGTTAGGTAAAATTCACGGACCTGTGTTCTAGAACCAAAAATTCTGTTATAGAGTGAAAAAAGTCTGCTGGATAAAATCGTACAAAGCTCAATACTATTATACCTAACAGTGCCAAGAAGCAGCCTGAGTGCCATCTCTATCTTCAACTGTTAAAAACAAACATTAGAATAAGGGAGACTAAGGGACTTTTGACTTTGAAAGTCACAATTATACAATAATTGTCTCAATAAAGTTTTGGAAAGTTATTTCTATGAAACATATTCAAAATCCATACTGAGAGCATCAGATCTTCTCATTGGAATTCAATTATTTTTCAAAACTCGGAAACATGAGATGGTGCTTTACTGCTGAAGCGTGCTGGTCCCCATCCCCCAACCATGGTTTCATCTCCCCATGAGTCTAAGAATGGCCCTAGACTCCATTCAGCATCCTACAGCTTTCAACAGCAAGCAACGCAAGTGGAAACCCAGCTCAGCTCCGATGAGGCTATTCTTTAAACTCTGAGCGTCACACTCTATGTCTATACAATGGGGGTGGTAAACCCCACCTACCTCTTAGGTTCTAACTAAGAAAACCTCTAGAGTTCTTAATACCCTACCATTTTTTATTTCTAAGATATAAAAACCACTCCTCTTTTATAGAAGTTGCATTCCATGACACTGAAGACAACGGAAGATAGCCTATCTCAGCCTAACCGCTAAACAACATCCGTTGTGCTGAACTGGTGGGACCAAGCATGCGGAGGGGGTGCCTCCGCTCTGGAAGCCAACCTTGGAATAGATTGTTACTTAGGAAACAGAAAAGGGAAACATGAGGCTCTGCCACAAGAAAGGCTGCACTCACAGGCTGCGATACACAGTAGCTAAATTAGAATCCTGACAGATTTAGTAACAGATTTGGTGGCAGTTGTAACATTGAGTCTTTTTTATTGTAAAAACCGAATTCATATGCTCAGTTATTTTAACATCACATTTTACTTATATTGTCCTTGGGGTAAGGTGTACGGTTTTCTGTGGAGAAACCTCTGACTAAGCCAAGTAGAGATACCTGCACAGAAAAACTCACTGTTAGAAAATCCCACTGTTGCATAGCAATGTGACTGCACTTAATGCCACTGAACTACACACTTAGGAAGGGTTAAGATGAGAAATTTTATGTTATGTGTATTTTACCACAAATATTTTTTAAAAATCCTTAAATAGTTACTCTCCTAATAGTTTTTGTGGACACTAAGCCTACAATAATTCACAGGGTCCCTTCAGTACTGAGCCATGTTTACAGGAGATAAAGTTATAGTGACAGGAGACAAACTAGAAAAAAGGTGGTCAGTCAAGAGATAGGATGACTTCATCCTTAGGAGTGGGGCTAGGAAACAAAACTTGAGACGACTGACACCTCACACCGCCAGTCAGTGGACAGAGCATTTTCCAGAGCCTCCAGGCTCAGAAACACGGACACAAGCATCTCCAGCTCAGGACTGTCCACGGAGACCACAACACAAGGTCACCTCACACACGTGAGCAAAGAGAAATGAACGACAGCACGACAACTCATCCTATAAAGCTAAGATCGTCCCTGAAGCTTCATATGCGGCAGCAGCAACCTCATCAAAAATACAGCCACTGGCCTAGCAAAAGCTCTAACTGGCTCTCGACTTGCACTCATTTGCTTTATATTTACCATTGTTGCTCATCCTCTGCCCACAGCCAGCTCCTCCCTGCCGCTCTAAATCTCTAAGGTCCTAAAAGCTTGAACATTTAGAAAATGAAAGTCAAGATTCTTCCAAGGAGAGGAGAAAGACATCACTGAGGTCCACTACCTAACTTACTCCAGGTAAGGGGTTGCTAAACTGTGTCACAGCCTTCTCCAAGACAGTCCATGAGCTCTGAATCCTCCAGAAAAACGCATACCCAAATGGCCGTGTGGGGCCCTTCAGTCTGGTCAGAGCTCATGTGAGCTCATTCTTGAGCTCCTGTCCTCCAGACCCTGGGTTTAAATACATAAGCCTATTTTCACGACCAGTGAGAAGTGTATGTGAGATTTTATATATGTAGAAATTGTGAGTAAACATACATGCACACATGCGTGCGTATGTCTACCTTTTTTAAAAATGTATTCCTGAAAGATGTATCAACCTTTCTTAGAAAGGTTCTTCCCACTAGGATTTTGCAGGTCCACATGTCCACAGGGCAGAAAACGATGGACATCTGGATATAATCTATAGCCACCTACAAAACCTACATCCTGGGAAAATGACATTTTCAAGTTTATGCTACAATTGTCTTCAAGGATCACAGGTCTTGAATTTTTCCCTTGAATTTTATTTATATAGATCAAAAAAAATAGATTAAAAACTAGAAAAAGAAAATACTGATAAGAAAGCTGAAATAATTTACTAAAAGTTCCCTCAAAATAAAAGCAGTTTAGAAAGTGTTGGCTCGGGGCCGGCCCCGTGGCTGAGTGGTTAGGTTCGCGTGCTCCGCTTCGGTGGTCCAGGGTTTTGCCGGTTGGGATCCTGGGCGCGGACCTAGCACCGCTCATGAGGCCGTGCTGAGGCGGGGTCCCACACAGCACAACCAGAAGGACCTACAACTAGAATATACAACTACGTACTGGGGGCTTTGGGGAGAAGAAAAATACGAGGAAGATTGGCAACAGATGTTAGCTCAGGTGCCCATCTTTAAAAAAAAATAAAAGTGTTGGCTCACCAAGGGCTGAATTCATAAGGAATGCTGCAGTAAAGGAATAATCAAAATACTCAGTAACAAGTTATAACAGTTTAATGTTTCCGATGCTACAAACTGTCAGGGATAACTTATATCCCAAACCATGGATCGATGACAGAGACAGTTCTTTTGCCACATGAACATACTGGACTGATCCCTCCCTCCCTACCCCAGAGGTGGCGCCAAGAGAAATTAACGGCTCATGAAAAAGTTGGCTTTTTTCCACTCAAAGGAAGCAAAGATGCCCACGCCAGGTCTCATGACTCAGGCAGGGAGGGCGGGGCACTGTCCAAGCCCACTCCTGGAGCAGCTCTTAGGACAAGTTTCACGTTCAAACAAATGGAGTTAACACTCAATAAACAAGGAGAAAAAGTGTAAAGATTTGTCAATATCATGTTTCCTTGCCTGAGAATACGATTACTCAAGACCTGTCAATTTTCACCTATACCAGTAGTTCCAACATATGAAGAGGGCATTAACCGGACTTTGGAAAACAGTCCTGATATCACAGCCGCAATCAGCCCCTGGGCTGGCCCACAATCTCCCCCATCGTCTAAAGCCGTGCACCGCCTGCCGGGCCACCATGGAGCAAGATCCTGGGGCCAGAGATTTAAGCTGAGCTCCAGGAACACATTCCCCCCGGTATGAGGATAGGGCTTTCCCCAGTTCCAAAGCCACAGCAATGGCTGTCAGAACCTAGGGGTGACTGGGGAGGGCCTGGGTCCTGAAAGGGAGGGACTGTGGGACCAGGGGGACTAAACTTCTTGGCTGAGCAGTCCCTGGAAACCCATCTCAGGGCCATCTCCTTTGCAGTCCTGCAACCAACCCCCGGACATCAACCCTATCAATCTCCAAAATACGATAATAGCAGCTACCACTTACTGAGTGCCTAAAATGTCCATGAATAATCATGCAAATTTATTAAGTACTCAACCTCATGTTACAATGAAGAAAACTGGATTTTGGAGGTTACAGGGCATGCCAGATGTCACACAGTTAAGTGAGCAGCCAAGATTCAAGTCGGGATCTAACTATTTCTCACTAGTTCCAAAGCCTGAGAGGTTCCCAACAAACCAGCAAGTGCTGGAGAGAATAAATGAAAACTTAGGGCACGTGGCCCCAATTCTGGCTCATAGAAGGCACTCGCTAACGCTCCCCTCTGTTTCCTCGTCTTGGGGACTGGCTGGATGACGCCCTCTCTACTGACACCAGTGGGCTCTTCCATTCCTGGCCTTGTCCCTACCCTCGGGCTCTGTACTAAGTACTTGGCAGAATCTGGTGAAAGCTACAGACTTCCTCCTTAGAAAAAAATGCACATAAGGACATATACACGTTCTCTGTATATTCCATGGATCCATGAGTCTTGTGGACGCCAGCAGTTTTGGGGGATCCCTCTTAAGATACTCTACCACAAAGAAAGAACTTTATGTTTCGGTTTTATATTCTAAAATTAAACCCATCTGCCTCTCAGAGAAGAACTGTAGAGTTTGTCACCAGCACGGTGGTGGGATGGAGAGAATGAATAAGGCCTCTGGTGGGGCAGCAGGTGCAATGCAGGACACCGGGGCCAGTGTGCGCTGCAGGCACAGGGAGACGGGAAGGAGACAGTCCCAGGACTCGTGCACGTTTCTCTCCCACAGATTTTGGTCAAGACAGTACATACATCGGTCAGAGAATGAAACGAAACCCAGAGGCTCTGTATGTCCTAGAGTGCACACAAGGGTCTGCACCCATACGAGCATGTGTCTGTCCAGAGAGAACGGACTGAGCATGTTTGGGGCTGGAGAGGGCACAAAGGGGGCATCCCAGACATCCGTTAAGGGGGGACCTACTGGTGATGGAGACACAAAGCTGTGTGAGTGGAGACAGCGCACCACCCTCTGGTCCCTGGGCTTGGTGGCTGTACCTAGAAGGAACGTATAAAATTACATGTGCCTTCTGAAACCCAGAGCAGTTTGTCTACAACTGTGCATGCGTGTACGTTGCACCTGAATATACGAATGTGCTAGAAGCTGACCTCTACTTTGACCAAAGAATCTCATTTATTGTATGTTAATGAAAATGCATCCAAAGAAAGACAAGGGATGCCTGAAATCATCCAGAATCTCGAAGGCAGCATTTTAATCAGTTTAGGAAAGACGTATTTTGTGACCTCTACAGATGTACACATTAACCTTCTCAGTCACTCATTTGCACGGCCCGCTGAAGGCCCCACCTGGCCCAGGGGGCCAGGACGACACAGGACGGATTTCTGAACGACCTCCTCCCAGGTGTAAAACATAAAACACAGGCCTGTTACTGGTACATGTTTTAATATGAAAGTACATAAGCACACTGCTAAGGACGTTCTGAGGGAAAAACAGAACACGTGTTGGTGTAAAAGTCTGAAATGCTTTCCTGCCAGTCCTCTGCAGGAGTCAGGATCAGGAGGCGCCCCGGGTTGGGGACGTCCGTGGCCATGGCAGACCGTGGTCCAGGCTCCCTCGCCCTCTGACTGAGCCAGTCCTCACACCGGGAGGGGGTCTTTTCCCTCCTTGAACCTGAGCTGGCCCCGTGACGGGTCTGGACCATGTCAGGGACGTGGCAGACGTGACCTTGTGCGACGTCCAGGGCTGGGCCTGAAGTGGCCTTGCAGCTTCTGCTTCCATCTCCTGGAATGCTTCCCTGAGTTCACTAAAGAGGTCCAGCCTACGAGAGGACCCAGCACCCAAGGGCAGCCACCTCGAACTGCCAGGCAGGGGGTGAGGCCGTCAGGAACAGCCAGCCCAGCCAGTGCCCACTTGGTGCAGTCCAAGAGTGAGCCCAGGCAAGACCCGCAGAGCGAGCACCACGCCAGCGCACAGAGCCGTCAGAAATGTAACTGTTGCTGTCTGTAGCCACAGGTGCTGGAGTGGTTTGTGACATAGCAATGGGAAACCGAGTCAATAACGTTCAGAATCTGAACGCCGGAGTTCTGTGGAGAAGCTGCATTTCCTTTAGGCCTGGCCTTCAGCCCCTTCCCTGGGACACGGAGAGCCAGCCTGACTGTATGGTGATGGCACACTGGGAGGCACCCGAGATCTCAGATGCAGAAGCAGCCCTCTGGCTGGTGTAAACCTCAGGCCTCCTGGAGGCTCAGAGACATACAGATGACCTTTGAGAGTCTTCCTGGACTTGCAATTCTAAATGCAAATCGCTAAAAAATGATATAACAAATTCAGAGGGCTAAAAAAACCTTTAAAATATATTTCTAATTACTCCCGAGCCTTACAATGAAGATCAAGCCCAAAGCTATCTTCTAAAAATAGCTTCTACCTCTAGGGAACAGCAGCAGCTAACGAGCTGACAGACGGCGACCCCACCCTGAGGCAGGACCTGTGTCAGGGCTGCAGGGGACATCGTGGTCCCCCACAGCCACTCTCACCCTCCCTCGCCGTACAGATGCGTCCCACTCAGGTCCACGTGTGGGTTCCGACGGGCCTGATAAAGCAAACAATTTACTCCCATCCTCCTTGCCACCATCATATTTTCAAGAGTGGTTAATACAGACAGAATCCTGTAAGAATCAGTGAGAAAATGTTATAGGCTGAGTTGTGTCCCCTGCAAATTCGTGTGTTGAAGTCCCAACCCCGCTCCTCAGAATCTGACTGTCTGGAGACAGGGCCTTAAACAGGCGACTAAGGTACAGTGAGGTCACACCATGGGCCCTGACCCAACAGGACTGGCATCCTTCTGGGAGAGGAGACCAGGACACAGACAGGCACAGAGGGACGACCATGCGAAGACAGAGTCGACGGGTGTGGGCAAGTCACGGAGAGAGGCCTCGGAAGCAGCCAGCCACCCCGCCAGCACCTTGATCTCGGGCTCCTGGCCTCCAGGACCCGGAGGAAACACACTTCTATTGTCTAAGCCGCCTGTTCTTGGGTGTTTTGTTAGGCAGTTCAGATATGTCCAATCCAAGCATCAGTAAAGCCCACTGAGCTGACAACGATGACGGCAGCTCACAGGCGTTCGTCACCCACAGCCCCCAGCACGGAAGGCTGTGGTCCGGCCTGAGCAGCCAGGGAGCCTCGGCCCTGGCTCCAGCTCCCCTCTCCGGGCAGGGCCAGCTCTGCCCTCAGGCGGGCCTCTCCCAGGCCAGCAGCTCCGGGGTTCCTCGAGCCCTTCGCCCCCAGTGAAGAGGGCCCCAGCGTCCTTGGGTTGGTCCTGTCCAGGAGCCAGGACGTCTCATTTCTTATTTCAGCACCCTGCCTGGCCCCGAGCTCCAGGGCACAGCTGCCTCTCGTCATGAGGGCTCCAGGGCCAACACTCAACCGGCACCATCTCGTGGGGCCAGGACAGGTAGGGCGCAGAGGGCACATCACTTGCCTTAAGGTCACGGCTGAGGGCGGAACAGGCCCCTCCACCTCCACCTCCACTGCGAGGAGGCTCCGGCCGCCCTCACCCTGCCACACCCGAGACCGCAGCAGGGGTCATCCCTCTCCGCAAAGGGCCAGCAGGGCAGACCCCAGGCTGTCGGGCCACACGAGCAGGTCACACGCCGTGTTGATTTTACAACTCTTTAAAAGGTAAGAAACCGTGAATGTACTGAATGCCACCAAAATGTACACTTAATGGTTAAAGACATAAATTTTACGTTATGGATATTTTACCACATAAAATACATTAAAAAAACTGTAAAAAGCCATCCTTAACTCTCAGTACAAACACAGGCCAAAGTCAGCTCTGGCCGCAGGCTGCAGTCTGCCAGCCTCTGACAGCCACGCGAAGTCACTTCTCTGAAGTTACCCTGATGGAGGAAATGAGCTCTGCACCCCTGAGCCGAAGTTCCGACAGGACCCTGCAGGCAGCAGCGGAGGCCCTCCCCCGCCCCCACGGGCTCCTCACCCAGGGGAAAGAGGATCCGCCCTCCTACCCTGGGACAAGCCGTGGGAAGACTCTCCCCAGGACTGTGACTACTGGCCGGAGAAGGGAAGATAAGCTTGAGGTCATGCTGCACGGAGACGGACGTCCACCTCAGGTCACCGATTCTGTTCTGTTTTGTCGTGCGTGGAGGATGGGAGCGGTGGGAAGGACACACCCCCCACTGCAGGACTGTGTCCAGGATCTACAGGTCCAGCAAGTGCCTAGGAACGGGATGAAACTCAAAAACTTCCAAGATTAAAGGACCCATCAACCACAGGCCCGGCTCTTTCCACTGTGGCCTGAAGTCTCATCGCAGGTCTGGAAGCGCATCCTGCCTACGGGAACCCGAGCCCCACCCAGAGGACCCGGAGTTAAGAAGGAAGTGCGGGAGACACAGCTGAAAGACAGGAATGGAAATGACCCAAAGGGAAGAAAAAGCCCCCAAGTCTACAAAATAGGACCAATGTTGCAAAATACCAAGAGTCAAGTTTAAGATTGTGGACTCCAGAGTCACAGACCTGGATTCTAACTCAGACTCCAGCATTTCCTAGCTGTGTGATCCTGAGCAAGTCACTTAACCTCTCTGAGTCTCAGTTTAGTCATCTGTGAAGAGGACGTTAATAGTTATCTCTATCCATCATAGGATTATTGTGAAGATTAAAATAAAATCATCTACATCAAGCACCCAGCATGTTCAAGCGCTCAAAAAATATTTACAACTATCACTAAACGATTATTCTGAGGAAAGTTCATATTCTGCAGGCTTCACTGGCATTCCAGACCAGGAGAACCATGGCCCACAGTCTCCAGGTTGCTTCTCCAAGTGTAACTTCCCTTCTCAGCTCCCTCCTTACGGAGCACACTGCTAATACCTGCCTGGTTCTCAGCTAATCCCAGCACCTCAGTGCCTTTGTGCGCGTAAGAGGCCCTGTCCAGCTGCTGCCAGAGCTGCCTCAGGGTTAGTGACATCCTTTCACTGATCTTGCATCACTCTGGGAATAAACTAAGCTCTGTCCGGGTTTCAGGGTTATGTCAGAGACACGACCTCCTCTGAGAGCAGGAATGCTCCAGCAGCAGAGGGTCGTGCTGAAGTTTGCTTGATGGAGCAAATGAGCTCTGCACCCCTGAGCCGAAGTTCTGACAGGACCCTGCAGGCAGTGGCAGAGGCCCCCTGCACCCCGCCCTCGCCCACCACGGGCTCCTCCCACGAGGCGCGTCCAGCTGGCTCCCAGAGGGACCTGTATGGCAGAAGCAAACTTCCGATCAACAGTCTTGAAAAGCAGGGCTTCCACAATCTGCTGTGATTAGCAGTCACACGCTCCAGTCTCAAACTTCTGCTAAATTTTGTTTTAAGAAGAGCGTAGCTCATCTGTTACAAAACAGAACAGAAACACGTTCCGGCACCGTCAGGTAGCACAAGCTTACAAATAATTGGGGGATGATCTTAGGTGGCCTAACCACGGGGAGTTATGAAGTAGGTGGAAACATCTACTTTCCGAATCACTGGGAAGACGCACAGAAAAAAGACTGGAAGAAAAGACATCCACAGGTCAACAGAGACTTTTCTCAGAATGATGTTATTATTGGGATTTTTAGTCTCTTTTTAATACATATTTTGTATTTTACAAACATGCTAAAATAATCACATGCTACTTTTATATTGAGTAAAGAAAAGATTATTTCCAAGGCGAAATTGATAAACTAAAAACTGTTGCTTATTTTTTTTGCATGCTGAAACAGTTTACCACACCTGATGTTTCATTTATTTCAAGTCACACTAATCCAGTGCCAGAAGGAGCACAGTGACCGGTCACTGTGGGGCTCTGACCCTCTGTACTCCGTGAGCCCCCTCCCCTTCCAGCCCGGACAGTCTCCCACGGCGAGCAGAACGAGCAGGTGGCGTGGAGCCTGACACGGGGTCTGAGCGCTGGTCCAGCACGTCTGTCTGAACTGTGTTATTTTTGGCTAGTTACCTCACCCTGGAGCTTCGGTATTCTACTGTGTAGAATGGGGTTAACTACTGCTCTTAAGAGAATGTTGTGGGAATTAAATAAGAACACATGGAAAAGTGCCCCTCAGGCCTCTCACGTGGTCAATGCTCCTTCATAATGGCCTTTCTCATTTTAGTACGAACAGAACGCTACAAAGCTGGAAAAGGAAACATTTTTGGATCTTTCTTTCCATTCCTTTCTCTTTAATCCCATACATCATTTATTTTACCCCAATTATTTATCCAAATTCTCTGCCCAAATGTCTTTCATTATATACACGTCAAACAAGTAAGTTACAGGATGATTGAACTAGAGCACAACATAACGCTCGTTGCAGTTATCCCTCCAGAGCACAGACAACAAACAGATCGCCACGACTTGCTGGATGCAGCTCTCAGGTCAGCTCTGGTGGAGACAGTAGCGTTCCCGTCACAAGCTCCCCCTCCTTCTCTCACGGGAACGCCAAGTGAAGGGAAGATCACAGTCTGTGCACGACGCTGCAGGACAGACAGACCCCTGCCATGAATTCAGAGAGCCGGAGGTGGCCCTGGCTCCAGGCACCAGAGTCTGGCGTCTGCCTCCAGCTTCCAGAGCAAGAACCAGAAAAGGCTAAGATGCCTTTTTGTGCATTTTCACCGGCAGCCAAGTTAGGTTTATAGACTTCTGTTAAGTAGCAGGGGTGCAAGTCTGACTTTAAGAGAATTCAGATACATCAGGGCTTGTCAGAGGATCTATCAGAAGCCATTTTTTAAAAATCTAACTCATCCATTTGCAACAGACCAGCTCACAGCTTTGGCACCACGCGGTGGAAAATGAGGAATTTCCCAAATGGTGCTTTGCATGCATGCAAACACAGACAAAGACTGCAGAATCTCCTCAAGTGGTCCTCTGTGTGAGGAGACACACGTACACCCACACAAAATTATCCCTTGGTCAAATAAGATCACTAATTCCTTTCTTGGTGATTCATAATAGCATAGTAAATGCCTGTATAAGTCCTATAGTAAAAAAATACATTTCCTAAACTGATCTGAATTAGAATTGCTTTTTTGTTGGCACATCCATTCACATCCTGCAGCAACTACCATAGAACAGTTTGGGAAACGTGCCTTTCCAGCGTGAGTCGTGGAGGAGTGCACAGCACAGCTCCAGAGGCGAGGGCGCCCTGTGGTCGGAGGTGGCACCACTGCAGGCAGCCTCGTTCCTGAGCACACCAGATGCTGCCTGGGAAATGCCTAAAATTTTGGGAGGGATACCTTGTAGGGTCTAGGGGTCCTGAATCGATGAGTTAGAGCAATGACCAAGGTAATTTTAAATTATAAGTATAGTAATAATTTTACTTATGATTATGCTAGGTACGGCTCTCCTCCCAGAAATTCTGATTGTGCCCTTATAATTGATAGAGAGCAGAGAATACCAGTTTTTTCCCCAGCAGTCTTTCTTTCCCAGGAAAATAAGGCAACCACACAATGTATCATGACATGCGGCTGAGCTGAGAGCAAACTGAAGTCTCCAGACCAGCAGCCTAGGGGTCTAAGCTTCTTCCTGGCACTAAAACAGCCTCCACAACCATAAAAGGAAGCCCTCAGTCAGTATAGCATAGAACTCCCTACCTTTAATTATTCATGCTAATGCCTCCATTTGTAGAGTTTATACCTCACAAGTGCTAACCAGGCCCGAGGATTACGTGAATAATGGAGGCCACAAATAACAACGAAATCTGATTTTAAGCAATGATTTCAACATGCGCTCTCCCCAGAACTCTCCACCAAACACTGCCTCTCCTCCCCTCCACTTACATCCTTCATCCTGAAAGAAACCTTACTGTACTAGTTTTGTCAAGAAGGTCAACTTAACTTGTGTCTACTTTGCTTTTTCTCTGGCAACCTAACAGTAGTGACGCTGAATGACCAAAAGGAAGCAGCAAGAACAGAAAACCGAAAGGCTCCGCAGGTGGAGCATCCACAGGTGGAGCAGACACGCTGTTCAGACGGGGAACCCGACACCCGGCTCTGACGCCTGGCCCCGCCCTCCCTTCAGACCCACTCAGTGGTGGTGCTGCCATCTGCTTCTTCCCCCGGACTCGGCACACCTGCCAGGAACACGAGCGTTAGACCGGGTCATTGACGCAGTGGCTCCCCTGCGCTCCTCTGGGGAGAAAGCACCTCAACAAAGCTGGCGTTCCCATTATTCAAAGAAACCTACATTAGCCAATGTCCAGTTTTGCTAATTAAAACCAGGTACCATTTCATACCATCCAACTGGCAGGAGTCCACGTGTCTTACTAATCCAGTCTGAGTGAGGACACAGGGGATGTGGACCCTCACATATGCAGGTGGGACCACGCTGATGAAGTGATTCTGGAAAGCGACTTGGGTATGGAGGCGCACACCACTTCCAGGAATGCACAGAGACCTGCGCACGGGTCCGAGGAGAAGCCCACGAATGGCCCCTGCAGCACCAACTGTCACAGCAACAAGGCAAAACCCATAACGGAATCGCCTTCTTGCCCGTCAGAGGGGAAGAGGGCGTGACCCATGGCGAAGTTGCGTCACACAACTACAGGCAGCAGTCACACCAACTCGGCCGTCACTCTGCACAGGCCTTCACAGCTCGAGCGAGGAAGAAGCCCAAGGCGCAAACCGATACATTGACATAACTTCTATTAGCGTAAACACACAGGTGTTTACAGTCAGCCACACGGAGCGGAAGAGCGGACACTGGCAGGAAGAGTGTGTGTGGTCTCCCCAGGAAGGGAAGGGGAGGGTAGATGGAAGGAGACAGATCCTGGAAGGATGCGCAGGGAACCACAACATTAGCTGTCATATTTTATTTACATTTCCCACAAATACTACATATTTTAATATAAAATATTTAAGTGTTTAAAAAAATGGTCTGGGTGCTGGGTATATGGGTATTAATTGTTATCTCTGTGCTTTTTATATTTTTTCTTAAAATAATGATTTCAAAATATTATAAATTATAACCCCCTTTTAAGGATCAAAATGAATGGTGAAATAGTGGACTGAGAAGATTGTATAATCTTACAACAATGTGTAAGGTGAAAATGAGTTGGGCTATCAAGCCATAAAGTAGCACCTTCTTCAATCTGTCTTAAGAAGACAATGATACACAATAGTTTCCAACTCACTCCAGTGTCTTCATTTTTGTGTGGCTGATAGAAAAGTGCTGTTTGGCTCACAATGCTGTTATGAAAGTAACTGCCAAGGATAATGACTTCCAATAAAAATACTTGCCACAGTTATACAATCACTAGGCATCTGAGATCTCCAAGTTATGAAAAGTCAAAAGTAGAAGAAAAATAATCTTTATTTAATCAAATCTCACAGAGCAGGTACAACTTTATTTTAACTGGTTTCAAGTCTCCTAAAATTTAGAAGTGTCAGGAGAAATGCTGGTTCTTTTAGAACTGCTACGAGAAAGCCATCAAACTAAGGACACTTTTCAGATAACACTGGTTACCGCTCACATGCTAGCTTATTAGTGCTGGCTTGTAAGCACGTTTTCCTATTACCCCACCTAATCCTTAACAACGCTATGACATGGGTGTTACTCTTATCCCTGGTTTATAGATGAGGCAAGTTGGCACTGAAATATCAAGCACCTTACAGTTGGGAGGTGGTAAAGCTGGCTCCAGAGTCCAAGTTATTAACCCCCACCATATGGCCCACCAGGAGACCAGATTATTGACCCCCACCATACGGCCCTCCAGGAGACCAGATTATTGACCCCCACCATACGGCCCACCAGGAGACCAGATTATTGACCCTCCACCATACTGCCCTCCAGGAGACCAGATTATTGACCCCCACCATACAGCCCACCAGGAGACCAGATTACTGACCCCCACCATATGGCCCACCAGGAGACCAGATGATTGACCCCCACCATACGGCCCACCAGAAGACCAGATGATTGACCCCCACCATACGGCCCACCAGGAGACCAGATTATTAACCCTCCACCATACCGCCCCCCAGGAGACCAAGTTATTAATCCCCACCATACGGCCTCTCCAGGAAACCAGATTACTAACCCTTCACCATGCCGCTCCCCAGGAGACCAAGTTACTAATCCCCACCATACAGCCCACCAGGAGACCAGATTATTGACCCCCACCATATAGCCCTCCAAGAGACCAAGTTATTAACCCCCACCATATGGTCCAACAGGAGACCAGATTATTGATCCCCACCATACGGCCCTCCAGGAGAGCAAGTTATTAACCTCTACCATACGGCCCACCAGGAGACCAGATTATTGACCCTCCACCATACTGCCCTCCAGGAACCATGATGACACTGCTCAGAAGCAAGTGGCCTCAACTCAACTTTTACTTTGACATAGAATCCCCAATTTTAAATTTCAGAAATCCTTGTAGGACTTTAAAACTTGATCGCTCATTTTACCAGTCATAAAATTTGGTTTTCACCAGGAACCACACCATGAAAGACCTGTGCCATCACCAGTCCTGAGGCACCACTGGAATCTGAGCAGATCATCTTCATCAGCCTCAGGACAAGGCAACCCATTTTTCTCAACCTGTGAACTTAGCAGAGATCAAGAATTCTGAATTTTGGCACCAACACGTTCCGCCACCCGAACTGTCCTAAGCTGCGTACTGATCCAGCATCCTTGCCACGGCTTCATCCAGGACGCTGCCCTTCTTTAGTCATCTTAGAAGAATGAACTCTGGTCTCAGGGCCACACGGAGAAAACAGAAAATGTAAATGCTACAGGCTCGTCCCAGCGAACCACCAGTCACAACCCAGGATGGTTTTGTTACTTTTTATGTTTAACTTTCACACTAAAACATCGCAGTGAAGTTTTAAGATAAAATATGCTAGAGAAAAACTGAAATAGCCACATATTCAGCCAAGAAATTTCCTATCACCTAGTGCCATTAGAGAGTCCTTAATCTGGGAAGAAATCAAATCCAGGACACTGGGAATGGCTAAATAGGCCTCCACTTACGCAATGATTATGACAGTACTGTCAGGAGAAAGGCATTCCAGAGACACTAAGTTCTGGAATTTCTAGTCCTGAAGCAAAGCTTTGCTTTGTAACACATCATCTGAAATGGGCTCATTCTTTGACCTTGTTCCCTCGAAGTCATAAGACACAGATCAGTAATTACATTAACTTGCTCCTGAAGCATCTATAGTTGTAATGATCCACAAGAAATGACCAAGAAATCCCCAGATGGGGCCTGAAGCATTCAATTTTCTTTTCTCTTACCTATAAAGCTTCACCAAAACACCATGTCGCTGGCCACAGAGTTGCCATCCTCCTTTGACACTGGGTTTAGTTAAAGCCCATGTCGGTGGGCCAGCAGTCCTTTTAAATCTCACCCTCTTCCTTCTTCAATATCATATCAAATGAAAACAAGTTCATTACTCTTCTCTTTTCTGTCATTGAGTTTTAATTAGAGTAATACAGCCTACATGTCTTTCTACTTATTTTCTCCTTCTATTCAAGAGAGTAAATATGACCTAGCAGCTAATTTAATACATCCTCAATGTTCACAGCAAAGTGGCAGAAAAACGTTAGATGTTAAGAGGGAGGCGGAGTGGACGTGCCAGCTGGTGAGTACCAGCTGTGCTGCGGTTTGACTGAGACAGCCGGCCAGCAGCAGTAAGGGCTCATCAGATGGCGAGAGCACAAGAAAGTGGAACAGACCTCCGCACTCTCACGTGACCCTCAGGAGCCCTAAAGAAGAAAGAGGCAGCCCGCGGGGTACTCAGCCTGCAGGCAAGGCCCAGGCATCATCAAGTGCACAGTGGAAGTGGTTACCCACGTGTTCCAGGCATGAAAACAGGACGAGAGCTGGAAGGCACCAATGACTGTGAGCACACAGAGGGTTCAGGAGCTCAGGGTTCTGCAGAGGATGAAGGGTGCAGAGGGTGGAGCCCCGGTGCAGGCAGGAAGATGAGCTCATGCATCTGTAAGAGCTGGCACGCTGTCCAGCACGGGCAGGCACACAACCAGCGTCTGCCGAATGGGAGCTCTGTGGGTGCCCAGGGGAGTTTCTGCATTCATGACACAGCAGGCGGAGTGCAACAAGCCCCAGCACAGACCCACGCTGCTGGCTGGCCGAAAGGCGTCGAAGCGAAGGCCACGCAGCATCAGAGTTGACGTCAACGTCACTGCAACTCGCAGCAGGGGGTGAGGATGATTCTGAAGTCATCTGAGTTGTGACAAGATGTTGTAAAGTTGACTGATGCCTGAATGTGGACCCTCGCGGCCAGCTGGGAGTTCCGTCGTCATTCGTGCGAACGTGAATGTAATAGTATTCTAAACTGCCAGACAGGTCGGGCAGCTGCAGGATGACGGCCGCCAGCATTAAGAACTAGGAAGAGGATTCCTACTGCGGTGTCACAGACAAATCAGAGGTAACAAACTTGTGAAAAGACGACGTGGTTCCCAAAGCCAGCCCCCAGGAACACTCAGGGTGCTGAGGTCAGAATCCAAACATGTCAGCTGCTACTGTGCATGTCTACAGGCTGCTGACTGGAAGGTCTGCACCAGCAACTGCCCACTCACAAAGAACCTGTTTTTCTGGCCGTGGGAAAAAAGTCTGGTGCAGAGATGGTGTTCTAAAACGGAATTTCTGAGGGTGGCTTAATGAGACGCGCTGGAACGGGGGAGGGGAGCAGAGGGAGGTGACCAGCTGCTCTGAGATGCTTCCTGACCCACAGGGAGCAGGAGGGAGGGGGAGACCCCGCATCAGAGCGCCCAGGGGGCCGAAGTCGTGAGGACGCGTTTCTCCTGCTATTTCCCCTGGCTTGCAACTCATGCTTTATAGTCATGAGAGTGAATTTCGACTGCTCAAAAGGGAGGTACATGCTTATAGGACTTCAAACATGGGCATAATGAATATATACCACAACCCCAAAATGAATGTTTTCTAGTGAGCCCTGGCGGTTCAAGGAAATATGACGGTAGAAGGTGCTTCTGGAACAGTCCACTGGAATTTGGTCTAAGGCAGTCATCGCAGAGTCTGCAGACTCTCCAGCCATAATGTCCTAGCAGAAAACTAACAACAGGTCACCTCTGCACAAAGGTCCTTAATACAAAAGTCACTGACGTGTCTCCAGGCACGGTGATGATCTGCCTGCCATCTGTGGCCCTTTGCCAGATTCAGAACAAAGTCCTGGACCCTGGAATGTTCCAAGGCCTGGACAGACCACCTCCCCCAGCTCTGCTCCTTCATTTTTCTGGCTAGTGGACCCAGTGTGTCATCTCTCATCAGTCAGACAACAAATATCTAGAGAGCCTCCACTACGTCCGAGGCCCTGAACAAGGAGCCGGGGCCACAGCCGAATGAAGGAGTCACGCTCACTGCCCTCCGAGTCTAGCTGGGAGACAGACATCAAACACCTACACAACACACACTTCATCTACAATTTAGCTGCAGGAAGAAAGCACAAGAGCCTAGAACAAGGGACCTAGCCTGATGTGGGAACAATGACATTTTCTTTAGGAAATGACATTTAAAGTGAAGGATGAGGAGGAGTTGACCAGGAAGAGCGAAGCGGAGGGAAGAGGAGAAGCCGAAGGACACAGCAGGTGGAGGGAAGAGCTCTGGCCCAGGTACAGAGATCCACCAGCACACCGTTTAGCAACAGCAGCATCCAACATGGCGCTCCCACCACAGGTCCACCAACTTACTTCTGACCGACTAGTGGAAGGAACAAGACGCCCCAGAGAAATAAAAGACCGAAACCAGCCATACTTAGGACAGGAAGTCCAGGTCCTGGAAATAAGCCTATGAGAAAAGAAAAATGGCCCGTGTAGGGCTGGCAGCCCACACATGCGCGCCTATAACCTGAGTCACTGGTAGGAACCTGCCCACAAGCCCAGGACGTTTCCACCAAGCAACTGGCACACACACCCACCCCCCCACCAGGAGGGAAAAAAACGCAAATTTTAAGGAAAAAACTTCCTTTTGCTTGGTTACCAAGGTGGTGAGGATCACTGCTGTTGCCCTCTGACCACGGCAGACTAGTTTCCCATTAATCCCGGGGACAAAAGGTACACTCCCTTAAACGTGTTGGAAATAACAACCAAGCGAGGTGACCTGACATAATGGTGATTTATCTCCTTCGCTTCACATGACAAAATTACAGGGTATTGTGATGAGTCATCCAACTGACACCTAATACGTCTGATCCACAGGACAAGGATCCAGTCAACAGGCCTATGGTGAGGAAGGGGACGACAAGGTCCCAGAAGAGAGGCAGCTCTGCAAACTCGTTCACAAGCAAGCTGAGCTACAAGGCTGGACGAGGGAGCACATGTGTAACAAAGAGGCTGGCCAAGGTGCTGGGGCAGACGCAGGAAGAGCTTGCGCGCTCCGCTTCAGCAGCCCAGGGTTCGCTGGTTGGGATCCTGGGCACGGACACTGCTCGTCAAGCCATGCTGAGGCGGCGTCTCACATGGCAGAAGCAGAAGGACCGACAACGAGGATGTGCAACCACGTACTGGGGTCTCTGGGGAGATGTTAGCTCAGGGCCAAGCTTTACAAAAAAAGACGGTGTGGGATGTCTGGTTACAAACCACCATTTTCATAACTCATTTAATGAGCCCACTTCTTTCCCAGAGAGTGCGCTGCACCTGCTGTGTTATCTCTCATCCTCACCACCGCCGTGAGCTCGGTTCCAGTCCCTCGTCTCACAGCTCAGAACCCGAGGCCTGGAAAGGCGGAACAGCACTGACTGCCTGCTTCCACGCACAGAGCTTTCTGCCACATCACCGTCTCTCAGCCCAAACTGAGTCTGAGTCTCTGATAAGCCTGGCGAACCTGGACCATGGCCACTCACTGCGGGTCAGGCTGGTTAAGCGTCTCCCGCCATGCACACTGGCACCCCCGGCGGTGGCAGGTCCCGAGTTTCCGCAGCTCCATCCAGGGCTCAGGGGCAATGTGCCATGCGAGGGGAGCTGCTTTTGACGTCCCATTTTTACTTAGATTTTGTGCTATATCATTTGGGGAAGTTTTTAAAGGGGCAGACAGATTTCAACCCTCCAGCCCCACTCCAAGCCACTCCTTGACAAATACTCCTCTCGGGTCCTGACTTTGAATGTTATCCTACGAGGGGTGCAGAGGTGGCTCCCGCCTCCACACTGTTGTTCCCAACGATGGTTTTAGGTTCCACGCAGTCCTGTTATTTTAATATCTTGCTACTATTTTATTAGGCCTTGTCTTTAACTTAAGGATGACTCCAGCCCTGAGAACCATTATATTCAAGATCAAAACTGTGAAGAACATTTTCCTCGGTCTACACTCCCAAGCTCCATTCTCCCTTCACACTCCTCACTGAAGCCGGAGGGTAAATTCTCTGGAATCTGGACAGAATCTATTACAGTCCTCTCCCTAACAAACCATCACTGGACAGAGCGCCTAAAAAACAGAACTCGCATTTTACCATCAGCAAAAATATTCAAGGTGTTCTGTAAGTGTTTCAAACACAACGCCTGTGACCATCTGTGGTACACGTGGGGCCTCGGCATCCGGCTCTCGGGTTCCAGGGGGTGAGACTTGCCCTCTGAAGTTGGCAATCCAGAACAAAAGCCCAATGCGTGGAGGGTCCAGCACAAGGTGGGCTCTTTCTAAGTGCCTGGAATCTGAGAATTACGATGGACTCCCTCAGTAAATCACCTTTGTTGCTTTGAAGCCACCACTTTCTGCTAAATGAAAACCATGGGCCAGGAGCCTGGAAGTCACCTGGAAAATTTCTGGTGACAACGAGTCAGATTTGAAGTTGTTGCTGGCGAGGCGCTGATGTGAGCGAAACCGGATACTCGAGTCACTTTCCGATCCACAACGCCTGAGGTCTGTCAGCCGGGAGATACTCGGCAAGCACTTAATGTGTTCGGTCCCACGGTGGGAGCACTCAGCTATTTTAGCCCCATCAATTACAGCTCTTCAAACATGCACACAACTTCTAAGCCTTTCAGGTTCATACAGCAAGCAAATTCCATTATCTATCATACCTCACTATACAAAACATTTGGGTATGTACAGGTTGAATCACGTTCCCCTTGTGTGCAGTGACACGGGGGTCACTCTTAATCTGCGACACAGAACGCCTGGGGACAGTTCTACTCACTCACTCAGATGCTGACAGAGAGCCCAATGGGGACAAGCCGTGCCTCAGATGCTGGGATCCTTGCTCCTCACATCCCCTATTCTTATATTTGGACACACGTGCTTTGAATAAAACATTATATTTAGGGTCTCTTTAGCAAATAAAAGTCACGCCCATCAACTTGACTTTAAGACTTCCTCCTTGTGATAAGGATCTTTGATATGACTGTTCTTCTAAACTAGACTTTTGCCTCTCTAGCTGTAAAATTCTACTGCCAAGACCTTGTGTCTAGTCCAGAAATGGCTCAAATAGGGACACTGGGAACAGGCAACGTGGTCCAAGTGTCACAAAACAAGAGGAAAAACGAGGAAACGTGTGAGATGCTGCTGGAGCTGTGTTCAGACTCTTGACGCCACACTCCTTGATGAGGGGGACAGGACGCGCAGAGGTCATGGCGGCGCGAGACCCTCAGCCACCCAGCAGGAACATGAACGGCAAATGGCAGATTGTATTTCCTTTGGAAACCTCCACAGGCAGAAATTCTACCTTCACAGAGGATAAGCCGAAAGCAGAGCAGTCAGTGCAGGCTCCGTAACACACATTCTCACAAGACGGGCAGCACAGTTTCTCAGAACTGCTGCGTCCTGACTTCAAGGAGAAACCGTCTTCCTACAGAATCTAACCTGCAATTAGCTACGAAAAGGCGCGGAAGGCGTTAACCTAGATATTAACAGAGGAGTCAATTGACATCACCTTGTAAACATACAGTTTCATTTTTGCACCAAAGAAACCGGTGAATCTGATGGAAAACTACAGGGAAACAGAGCAGCCTCTCGGATACCACTGGACGAACACAGTGGTGGAGAGCAGGACAATGTACGTCAGACACCTGCAAACACAGTATTCGCTCTTTCCACGCAGGTGCCTCGGAACGACAATTCTAACGCCATCATGTTTCTTAGATTTCCTACAGGACCTCAGAGCCTGTGAAAATGACTTTTGAACGTGAAGTCTACCTCCACGGAATGCCGTTGTACGCGCTCTGCAAAGTACTTATAAAGACTAGTCCTGGCCCTCAAGAAGCTTGCAGACCTGAGCAGACCACAGACGTGTGCACAGACCATTTCATTAGGCCATCAGCCCTTCCCAGTCTCAGTTTATTGTTTCCTCCACCCAACAGTTAACACTTCCGAGAGCAGAAAACATGTCAATGATCTCCGCATCACTCCCGCAACGCCCCAGCAGAACAATGTGCACGGGACGAGCATTTAACAAATCTGGTTTAGGGAGGAAACGTAGTATTACCTTAACAGTCACACCGTGCTCAGCAAAATCCATCACAGGCAGGTTCGCCGTGAAGCTCCTCCAAGGGCCCTGAGTCTCTGCAGCAGCAAACAGTCCCTCCCGAGCCAGTCCTGAGGGCAGCGTCACACTGCGGCTGGCACTCCCAGGTGTAAGAGCAACAGCGTAAGCCCAGCTGACCCCCGGTTCCTACCTGAACGTCAGACGTCAGTAACAGCGAGGATGTAGAACGTTTGCTCTCCCAGTAATCAAGAGGAATGCAATCTCTCCTTCAGGAACTGATCCAATCTACCAGCCAACCAAAGGACTGTCTCACCCCACCAGGTAACTCTGAAGCCACCACTGGGAGTCAGGTGGTAACCGACACTGAGCTCATCGTGATGGTTACCCAACGGCAGAACCCCTAGAAAGACACTGCTCGGCCCGACCCCGGGTCACCTGTACAGAAGCATCTGGACAGCAGCTTCTTTACTGCTGGTAACGAGAGAACAGATACTCAGCATGAGGACCAGGTTCGGACATGGTTGGCTGATTAGGCCACAGAGTGGACAGAAAAGAGATAGTTTCTGACTGCTTAATAGTCACACATAAAAGATAACCTGCATGCCATCTTGTTTTGATGCTTTAGAAATAATAATTCAGAAAACAGGAGTCTATTAAGAGATGCCAATGACTGTGTATACCATATACTAGTGACTGGCAAGAATAATATCCAGAATAGGCAATAGCATTTAAGTGGGAAAGAAAAAACGCAGTTGTCCATAAATGCAGATCATCATGCTCCCTTGCAGGCAAGGGGCCGTGAGCTCCATGACGCCCTTCCTAATACCCACATCCATTTCAGGACCAGACCTGGTGCCAGGAAGCAAGAAGGATGGACAAAGCAGAGAGGAGCAAATTCGTAGCTCTACAGATTTGTCCAATAAGGTAGCCACTAGCCACATGTGGCTATTTAAATTAACCAAAATTTAAAAATCAGTTTCTCAGTTGTAGTAGGCGTATTTTAAGTATTCCCAGCCACATGCAGCTAGTAGCTATTGTACTGGACAGGCACACACAGAACATCCCCATCACTGTTCTAGAGAACAGAGTTAGACTGGAAAGTGAACATTCCTATTGCTCAGATAGACCTGATAAGAAATTCAGAATCAAAGCCAATAGTCTTACTCATCAAGAATCATGAGAGGTACCCGAGGCTGTTTATCTTCTCTTTTATTGACCGTGTCCATAGATCAGAGACATTTGGGGAAAGTCTGGACATCCTTGTCAGCACAGGATTTCCCCCCGAGTCTTTTTCTTCTTCTTTTTCTCTCTTGGGGTGAGGGAGGCAGAAAAGAAAAATGGCAGGGGGATCAGAAATTCTTTGATTTAAGTCTCTGTTATGCAAGAGTTGCATAAATTGCCAAAAACAAATAGATTTTTAGAAGCATCTACTTCTCCCACCTCTCTTTCTTTCAAATAAAATACTAAAGGCAACAGAAAAAAAACAGGAGAAAGGAAGAGGAATCGAAGAAAATTACCAAGAACGAAATGGATGGCTGTCCTAAACTACTGTTCTAGGACAGCCAGGAAAAAAGTGCCACAAGTCAAGAACAACGTTTCCAAAAACACAGTGGCCACAATTCAACAAGTCCACATTAATTTTCACAGGAACCAATTCGTAGGAGGCCAAATGATTTGCTACTAACAGTGGAAAGTATTGAGTTTTCAGCAAGAGCACACTCTGGATCAACCCTCTAATTCATGGGCACACAAAGGGCTCACCCGGGTCATCTTCCATTCATGGCATCATTAGGCTCCTGAGGTTATTCGGTCCTCAGAAGCTACATCCAATAGTAAATAAAAATCAACTACAACCACAAGATTCTACTTACTAGAACTTCCCTGTATACGATCCTTTAAAAATGAAGTAAAAACATACTTTTGGATTTAAACTAGACAGTTTCAATGATATTTAATATAAGCAAACTAAGATTGACTTGAGAACAAGGAAAAAGAAAACCAGTATCTTCAGACGCTGGATTCTATTTAAGCACTCATTCTGCTTGCCACTTTGCCCTGCTACTGCTGTGCCACACTCGGGAAAATCTGATACCTCAGTGACCGAACAACTTGAACGCAAGCTAAAATTTAATCAGCACATCAGAAACAACAGAACCAAGAAGATATCAGCTTAAGAGAAGAACAGTTTATATACTTTTGGGAAGGGGCTGCAAGAATTAGGGTCCTGTAAAACCTAAAATGCAAGCCTCAGCGTCCTTCTTCAGAGACACCTGGCGTAGCCGCCTGACTGAGCCTCACAGCCCTGCGAGGGTGGCTGTGGGACGGACGGCTAGGCGATGCAGCCCACGGTGCAGGAGGCTGCGAGCTGCCGCGGCGTTTCATCACGGCAAAGGACAGCTCAAGAAGCCCTCCCTTTCTGAGCCCCTCACGCTTCAACCCCTATACGGGCGTTCAGGAGCAGAGTTCCCATCAGAAGCTGGAAAGCCTGGGTCCCTCCCTGCTCCTTCACTGGGCCCATTCCGTGACTCTCAGTGTCTGTTTTCCTCCTCTTCTGCCCTCAGCATTTCAGAATAGAAACGGAAGTCACATCCTGACCCTCTGCCCAGGGGAAGGCTGCCCTCTTAGCTTATCTAACTCTTCCCTCTCAAGGAGAAACGCCTCCTTAAACAGAAATCACCTGATACACCTGAGGAAGGTGCGAGATGTTTGTTGAAGCCCTGATAACTCACATTTCCTCCTCCTGATGAGGACATAGTCACCAGTAACTGTCAAGTGAGCTTGTGAAAATTAAAGCTCTCCAGGGCAAGAGAGCAACTTGGGTCAAAAAGGCAGCTGATCTGAAGCCTCCCTAATCTGCCAAATCTGGTCCCCATGTCATGCACACACGGTTCCACGGAGCGTGTGAACACCCCCAGCACACTGGAGAGGTGCATCCACACAGCATGCACCACCAGCACAGTTTGTAAGACGTGCTACGGGCATGTGGGAAATGGGCTGGCTCCAGATCCGACCAAAGGGTAGAGCGAGCGCGTACCTTTCAGCCTTCTGGAATTCCCATTCTTTTGCTGTTCATCTTCCTCATTAATGGTGAACAAACCAAGCGGAACTGCCCTTGCGTTGGTCTTCTTCAGCCTCTCTTGTCGGAGAGCAGTAGCTGGTCCAGGCATACCGCCGTACTTGCTTTTTAATTATTCTTATGTTAAAACTCTGTGCTTATGTAATTGCAGCTCCCAGGAAGCTGCTAGTCCCTAAGCTGCCGGTTCATCTGAGCACTCGTAATGGATCCCCCACGGGGAAGCAGTGTGCAAACAGCTGACAGATGCCACCAGCCACTTGGCAACTGAGGCCCTGCAGTTCCCCTCACCTACAGCGGCCCCCACCAGCCCCCTCGCACTGACGTCCTGCAGGCACGCGCACTGGCTTGAGCACACGCACACACATGCATGCACACGCGTACACACACACACACGCTCACTCTCCTTCCAGAAAAGCTCTCTTAAAGGCAGGCAGGGTCGGACGCCTCCCTCCACTGCCTACCCTGCTCAGTCAGACGCAGCGTCCCCCTCCTGCTGTGGCACCTTTCCCAGCCTTCTTCTTGCTCCTGCACAGTAAAGCGGTCCGCACCCGGCACAGGGAGGAGAACACGACAGGCTGCCGTTCACAGTTGCCCTGACAACCCTGACATATCCTAAGCAAGGAGGGCCGGGAGCGGCTCCATCTCTGGCGGGCGGAGCAGCGCAGGCAGGCTGCGGGATGCTGGTCCCGGGAACTCACCAGCAGAGGGTTCCAGCCTGAGGGTGGGCAGCTCCCTCTTCCTCTGGGCGGCAGGAGTGGCTGGATGGGAGGAGAGAGGCAGCTGCGCTTGCACAGGCAGCAGCGTGGAGAAAGGGACTCAGAGGAAGAAGCAGGCTTCTTGGGGCCAGGTTTTCTAGCGTAACGATGTTCGCGAGTCCCTGGATGAAGGCAGGCATGGTGGCAGGCCATGGCCCCCTTGGCGCTCAGTATCACATCCCAGCCTTCCAGACATTCTCACAATCCCAGGGTCTGTGTAAACACAGGTTTGGCCACACGCATCACGAGGACCAGCCTGGCCATGTCCCTGAGACCCCCAGTGGAGACAGGCAGGGGGAGAAACGTGCCTGTTCCCACAGGGACAACAATTTGGAACGCCCCTTCTGCAAGTCAAGCGGAAAGGACACAAACGAGACACCATAATCCTCCAAAGGGAAAAGACGGCCCCGATTACATCCAGCAGACTCCCCCGTCCCGCGCAAGTCTCTGCCCGCAGGCTGAGCGATTCCCAACGCCTGACCCAATTTCAGTTCTTTTTTGGACTGTTTGCTCCAGAGCATACAATCATGTGATTACTGTTTTCTCCTGAAATAAGCTTTCTCACTTTAAGACTTTCTGTTTCCAGGCTGCCTAAAATTTACGCTGTGTGAAAAAACTATAAAAAATATCAACTGTCACATTAAGAAAATAATTTGATGTTTTCGCCTTTTAATTAAAATCAAGTCTGCTTAGAAAGTCCAAAGCAACCCTCCCCCCAGACCACTGCCCTGCCCCTTCTCAACACTGGAACCTCCAGGAGGGACCCCAGGGACCGGGAGGCAAGTCAGCGTCCCCTCGAAACCCGTCCATGGAATAGTGACCGCAGACGCGTCGCCCAACTACTCCTGCTACCTCAGTGATTGCGGTAAAACCGGGGGCACGACGCCACGTCCCCCAGAGGACCGGGGCAGAGCCGGGGGCGCGACGCCACGTCCCCCAGAGGACCGGGGCAGAGCCGGGGGCGCGACGCCACATCCCCCAGAGGACCGGGGCAGAGCCGGGGGCGCGACGCCACGTCCCCCAGAGGACCGGGGCAGAGCCGGGGGCGCGACGCCACGTCCCTCAGAGGACTGGGGCGAGGATGAAACGAGTGCAGTCCTGGCAGTGAGAAGTTCTTAATGAACACCGGACGCCTTTATTATTTTATAACACACTGGTTGTAACCAGTCCATTTTTGCTTCTTATTTTCAAGGTGGTTACAGTTCGACTATCAGCTCCATCAAAGGGTACTTCTATTTTTTATCTACTCACGCAGCCCAGCCCAGTGCTGGTCATGTACTAAATGGTTAGCAAATCCAAGCTGAAAAAACAAATCAATCTTCAGAAAGCTCTCCCTCAAAAGCGGCAGGATTTAATTAAGTTAACACTTGTTCAGATCTGTGACTTGGAGAGATGCAGGAAATTCTGGACATGGAATTGACTTAAAATCGTGTTAATCTGTGTAAGAGGCATTTGGAATAAGAGAGAATGGAGTTTAAGAGCTCAACGGGTCTGAGAAGGCACCTGAACCAGCATCGTCACACACGAGGAAGCAGAGGCCATGACTGGATTCCTCGCCCAGGTCAAACGCCAGTTGGAGGCAGGTCTGCAATGAAAATGTGCTTCTCCATGACACACACCTGGCCTGCATGGTTTAGGATCCTAGCCCCTCTCTCCAACCCCCAGAGAGATGGTGCCATGCGGAACGGAAGGAAGGGGAGGACCTGGGTCCTGAATATTCAAGACCTTGTTACTCAAGAAACAAACAGCAGATACAAACTGGCTAACGTAATTCCATAATTTTCTGTAACTGGTACACAGTTTTTACTGACTTATAGATGACTTGTTATTGCCTATTTATTTTTCTTTAATCAATGATTAAATGATCAATAAATTTAGGCCAGTACCATACACGTGTATTTGTGAAATGAAAATATTTTCAAATGCACTTTAGTTTCTTTCTTCCACTTCCAGAGCATCAGGTGAGTACTTACAACAGCAAAGCATACACATGACAAGTATAGCTGAAACTACGTTCTGGCAGAGAAAATGAAAATTTATATCTCAAGCAAGTGACAAGTTTCATTTAGAAATGTGCCTCACTCAAATAAAGACAACAGCGTCTGATTGTCTCTGCTGAATTTAATAAAGCTATTACTGAAAGGGGTAAAGCTAAAGAAAAGGGATCTTTCCCTCCACCCTCCAAATAAAAAGTGAGATGACAATGTTTTATGCGGTGTACTAGGAGGACAATGAAACATCTTCCTAAGAGTGGCTTTAAAAACGAAAAGTAGGGCTGAATTCAAACGGCTTCTGCAGAAGTTGGACACCCCACTGCTGTCAAGCACAGCTCAAACATTTCGTGGGAGGAACAGCAGCAAAGCGACCGAATGAACCTGTCCAGAGGAGTTTACGAATCTCAGGGAGGCACCCTCCTGAGGCCTTCGGCCACCCTCTGAGGCCTGCGCTCACCCTCCAGGGCCCCAGCAGAAGGGAGCCACAGTGGTTCCCCCTTATCCGTGGTTTTGCTTTCCATGGTTTCAGTTTCCTGTGGTCAGGTATAGTCCAAAAATATTAAATGGAAAATTCTGGAAATAATTCATAAGCTTTAAATTGCACTGTTCTGAGTAGCCTATGAAATCTTGTGCTGTCCGCTCCATCCCACCCAGGACGTGAACCATCCCTGTGTCCAGGGTCTCCACGCTGTACACACCACCCACCTGTCAGTCACTTAGTAGCCGTCTCTCGGTTATCAGATTGACTGTCGCTTATCACACTGCTTGTGTTCAAGCAACCCTTATTTTCCTTAATAATGGCCCGAAAGCGCAACTGGCACTGCAGCTATGCCAAAGAGAAGCCAGGAAGTGCTCCCTTTAAGTGAAAAGGTGAAAGTTCCCAACTTAATACGCAAAGAAAAAAAATCCTATGCTGAGGCTGCTAAGATCCACAGTCACTTTTACTACAGTGACCGTCACATTGTTTTATTTTATCATCAGTTATTGTTGTCACTCTCTTACTGTGCCTAGTTTATAAATTATACTTTATCACAGGTCTGTATGCAGTATATACAGGGCTCGGTACTATCTGTGGTTTCAGGCCTCGCCTGGGGTCATGGATAAGGGGAGAGAGATCACAGACAGCCCCTCCAGAGCAGAGGCCTGAAACTGAGCCCACCTCCACCACGCCCAGCAGACCAAAGGCTTCTCCTGTGTTAACTTCAGTGCAACATCCCTCACCTGACCAAGACGGGATCCTTCACGCTCTAGCCTGAGGGCTCTGACGGAGAACTGTGATTTGTATCAAAATGTGGAAAGCACCAATAAGGCTTTTTTTTTTTTTTAAAGAATTCAAGTTATGCTAAAAACCATTTACTAGGGGAAATGAGAGCCTAACCAGAGGGCAAAAGCCACCCTTGTCACACAGCCATGAGCAGTGTGGGGTCAGGTTAAGGTCTGTTAGCTAGAGCAGCCCGGAGAGAGGAGTTATCACCTGACAGATTGGGAAACTGAGGCTCGGAAAGGTTACTCATCCAGCTGGTTAGGTCACTGAGTCAGGATTAAACCCAGGGCCATCTGCTCTGGAGCCAAGATGCTTTTGTCCTGCCGCCGTGCAAATCCTGACTCCAGCATGGTGAGCGCGCCCCCCTCACAGCTGCCGTGCAAATCCTGACTCCAGCACGGCGAGCGCACCCCCGTCACAGCTGCCATGCAAATCCTGACTCCAGCACGGCGAGCGCACCCTGTCACAGCTGCGACCACTGACGGGAAGGCAAGCAGCCGAGGCCACACCATCACAACGAAGGACTTTTTTCCCCCATGAAGTACACATCTCTCATCTCATTTAAGACCTATAAATACATTTGAATTGGTTTCCTAAATGCTCAAATCCAATCTTTAATGGATATAGGGCTTAATTCTATTATTTAATTCCAGTGGCTTGAACGCTGTGGGGGGCCTGGGGCCACAGCCTTCTCCCTTTTACACTCTGACCCAAAAGGAAAGCAAATATGGAAAGGGGATGGCGAGACCTTAAATGTACATACCCCCCAAAGTAACCAGAATCCCCCTGAACGCCTGCACTGTTCCCCGGCACCAGTAAGGGTTGTCAATTCCACGTGACACAGCTGTCCTCTCGTGTCACCTGCAGACACAGACTCTTAATCCAGTCCCCCTGGAAGTGGGGTATGCAGACTTCTAAGAGTCAGTTAGGTTTTGCAACTGTTTTGTTTAAACTGTTAAAATAGTAAATGATGTGTTAATGGTAAATGACGTGTTAATGGAGACTGCGTACAAACGTGAGAGAATGTCATTGCCTAGTGCCCAAGGGTAGCCTGTACAACCAGACTGCCTTCACACAGAGGACAAACGTTTGCAGCATTATCCTAAGATGTAGTCGCGATCACAGGTGACAATGGTGACACTCATCCACTAGGGACAAGACTGGCCAACAGGCCCTGGAGCAGCTGCTGTCCCCCCTCTGAGTACACAGCAAACGTACGTCTGTTTGCCCTTCTCTCCTGCTGCCTGGCCGTTCCGGCCCAGCGCCAAGCTGTGAGGCGGGTGAACAGGACAGTCAACCTTGCTGGTCTCAGGGATGCCAGCACCTGACTTGCGCGTAGCCATCACAAGTTATATAACAGGCGGCACACGTGGAGGTGCACACACATACACACCCCCTCCAGGCTTCTGTTCACACTTACGCTTCCTACGCTTTTATTCTGTGACCATAAAACTGGAAAACAGTGCATCCAGGGGTGAACCAAGAATGTCCTCTTGCAAAGAGAAATGCGTTTACCCAGTAGGAAGACTCCACAGGTTCTCCACTCCGAAAGCCCAGTGAGCCTCACAGAAAATTACCCAAATGGGGAAGAGCCTGGTTTGCACGATTCAAGGACCGCAGTTGAAAACAGGAATGATCACTGCTGGACTGAGCAGCCGTCACTGGTAAATTACGAGCTCTGGATCCACAGAAGTTAGTTACCTTTCAGGGGGCCCACAAGCACCAAAGTGCTTTTCTACATTTCTACATTAGAGATGATTAAGTCTTCAAAACTACTGGACTTAGTAATCTTTTAAATATGTAATGCATCTCCCTGAGGTAAGCTGCAGTTTACTTCTGGCAGGAGTTTTAGAAATCCACATTTTAGTGCAGCTTAAAAAACCCGGCATATGGTTTGAAAATGACAAAGCCAGCCCAGGCTGACGTGGACTCAAACAACCCCTGGGAAACAAGGGGCCCCAGCTGGTTCTCTGCCGTCCCCATTCCTGGAGTTAAAGGGGTCCCTCAGTTTCCCAGATGATGCCACTTACTGATGGTGTCTGTGGCAACAGAGGCACAGCATTCTGCCACCTGCAGCTTGTACAGAGCTTCCAACAGGCTGTCGGACAAGAAACACGGCACAGACTGATCCTTTGAAAGGAAAGTAAAAAGGCAGGTTTGCTGTGATCTTTATTTCACTCCCTTTGTTAACAAACATACAGGAAAGACAGTAAACACAGTCAGTAGTGATGTGCCATCAACCAAGAAGCACGGGGGCCCTGCCATGCCTTCCAGAATGTTCCAGAAGTTTCTGTTGCATGGGGAACGCTTCTCAGTGCCGAAACAGTTCATTTCCCCACGTTGGCTCCACCATAAACAAATTCTAAACCCTGGGCGTTTGTTTACCTGACGTGAGGTGTGGACACTCGGCTTTCTTTAAAACCCCTTCCTACATATCAGCTCTCACTCGCCAAGTTTCAAATATTATAAAACGCCACATTAAACTTTAACCCAGTAACAGGACAGAAGGCCTACAGGCCCTCCTGTTCATTATTCTCACTGATAATACTCTCTTAATGTGCACTATATGAACTTTGAATTCCTTGACAAAAGTGAAAATGTGCACTGAAGGTCCTCTCCTCTAATGGTGACACTCTTCTTAGGTTAGAAATCCGATTTTGCAGATTAAAAAGGAGGCAGAGAAATCAACTGCTGGGTTCAACAGAAGAAGCAGGCAGATGTCCAGGACTGTGTTTCTAAAAGTTACCTAATTCATCGTTGGTCTGTGAGTACTTACGTGTTTAGATTTATTTGTGAGCCACACCATTAGAAAGATGAGAAAACTGAAAAACTGGTCCTTGTCTTGCTGTCAGAGTGGTAAGAGCACGTCAAGGACGCACAATGGAGCGCTGTGGGGGACAGCCCGAGAGGGCAGGTGGCAGCCAAACCCTCATGTTCTCCCAGACACAGGCAAGGAGAGCCGCTGAAGGGCGCTGACGACCAGGTGTGTGGTGAGACAGGTCAGTCTGGCAGCTGGTGGAGGATGGGGTGGAAGGGAGAAGGAGGGAGACTTGAGAAGGAAAAACCAGCTACATAACTACACTGTCCAGGTGGAGAAAAGAGCTCTCAAGTGGTAGCCGTGGGGACAGAAGGTGGACAGGAATACGAGAAGCACTCCTGTTTATCTTTCTAACAGGCACCCCAGGGCAGTGTGGGGGACTCATTTCAGGGGGGTGAGCATGCACATCAGTTCCTGCAATAGTCCAGGTGAAAGTTGGAGAAGGGAGCCATGGGAAGGAAAGGTGGATAATGTGTTTTTGTTTTTGCACAGGGAAGACTGGCCCTCAGCTAACATCTGTGCCAATCTTCCTCTATTTTATGTGGGACGCCGCCACAGCATGCCTGAGCAGTGCATAGGTCCGCGCCCAGTATCTGAACCCATGAACCCCAGGCCACTGAAGTGCAACGCGTGAACTTAATCACTATGCCCGTAGGGCAGCCCCGTGGGTAATGTTTTTATGAAAGGTTTAGACAAGAACATGGCTTTATATCTGTAGGTAAAACAACTCTGAGAGATGGCTGGAAGCAGGTCCAAAATGATCTCAATCGATCAAAAGAACGGGCTTCAGCTAAAAAGATTAATTTAGTAGTGATAAATATGAAACCTCTTCTATTAAAAACATGCAACTACTAGGTACAAAACCAAGACCTGCCTGAGCCTCAGCAGACTCAGGAGGGACGGTCGCGGACAGCAAGCTCAGCACAACGCCGCGTGGCGAGGCAGCCGTCCTAACAGCACCATGGGTGCATCTGCAGACGGCTGGCGTGCTGGGCAAGGGGACAAGCCTTTCTGGTCCTCAGACCACAGGGTCTGAGCTAGATATTTCAAGTGGATGATAAATTACACCACCTTCAGATGAGAGCAACCCGGACTTCTCACAAAGATCCTGGGCCATAACAGGAGGGTCATTTGAAGGAAGGGACACTTTCTCTGGAGAAGAGAAGACTCCGGAGGAATACAACAACTGAACGAAGGTTAACGTATGAAAGGGTTTCTACTGCTGGTGTAGTTCTGGAATGGACACCTAGGATTGCTGATTGGAAGTTACCAGAATGCAGTGAGCTGTGCCTTTGGTGGCTGACGACAGCCGTGCACAGACACTGATGGGGGAGGTGTGCTGCATCAACGCACCGTGCACAGCTGTCATTTTTAGCTCCCTAGCATCTCTTCTCATCCTGCACTTCCATGACCTGACAAAAACAGAAACTCAAGTTACACCCCAGGGGAAGAGTCAGGCCGAGGGGAAGAGCAGAGGGATTCACACAGCCCTTCCCGCTGATGCCGTGCTCTGCGCTCACACAGCCTCACGACACGGCCCTCGTGACACGGCAGCTCGGCTGGGCAGCTGTGTTGCCTTTCTCATTCGACGGATGCCCCCCAGAGGTTTAGACTTAGAGCTAAATAACGGAAACAATGGATGCTTCAGGCAGGTTCTGGCTAGAGGAGGACCACACGAAGATTTCCGCACCTGCTGCTGGCCGGCTTCCCTCGCTCGCTCTCCTACCTGCACCGTAATGACAACCACCACGTGAAAAACCCCAGGGATGAGGAGAAAGACAAGAAGATACCCGGTCTGCCCTCAGTGACAGTTTACTGGGACGCGTCACTGTGGCGATGTGACCTGAGAGAGGAAGGGGAAAGGACAGTAAGCGGAGCAGAGCAGCTCAGTTCACGACTTCACAGGCGTCTTAAGCAGAAGGGGAGCCCTAAGGCTTCAGGGCGGGAAGAACCAGGCAGGTCAGAACCCCGTGTTTCAGACGGAGACTTTCCCCAATCCCGTCCTCCGCTACTTGGCGGCTCCTCCCAATTCTTTCTCCTAAAAGTCCTTGAAATTAAAACTGACTTCAATTAAGATTTTTTCCAGTTTAGGAAGGTTTAATAGCCTCTGTTTTCACCTTAAAAATCAGGTTAAATTAATTTAGAATTTTCTCTCTTAAAAAGCAATTACAGCGTTTTGTATAATTCTGGGGGGTAAACCCTTGATTTTCAATGAATCAGTCAGGGTTCTCCAGAGAATTAGAACCAACAGTATTTTTGGTTTTGAGTTTCTGGAGAAAACTATAACATATAAATTATACACATATATAAAGTGGCTTATTTTAAGGGATAACGGCTGCTGTGATTGTGGAGGCTGGCCAGTCCAAAATCTGTAGTGCCGGCCAGCAGGCTGGAAACTCAGGCAGGACCCCTATGTTACAGCCTTGAGGCAAAATTCCTTCTTCTCTGGGAAACCTCAGCCTTTGCTCCTAAGGCCTCTAACCGACTGGATCAGGCCGCTGCACTATCAGGGTGACGGCCTGCACCCAAAGTCAGCTGACCACAGAGATTAATCACAGATGCAGAATACCTTCTCAGCCATATCTGGCCCAGTGCGTGACCAAGCAACTGGCACCGCAGCCCAGCCAGGCTGACACATAAAATTAACCACCCCCGCCAGTGACCCCACAGAGATGTAGACACGCCACTCCACGCTGCAATCAACATGCTGCAAATGAAAGCGTGCCACTCAAAAGTCAGAGGCACCCGTGTCAGTGATCCCAATCTTCACTCGGCAGGCTGGATGCCATTTACTCAAATCATTTCCCAACACTGCAACGCTCTATTAAAATAACATTCATAAACTGCGGTCAGGACATATCAGAGCAGACCTACTAAATCCCCCTTTATTTTCAGCAGTGATCTCTCACTGAGAACCCAACACAGGTCAGCCTGGAAGTATCATCAAATGAAACCTTTACACCACCCTAAGAGCTAAGCCGTTTGGTTGTCTCAACATTAGATGGTTTAGAAAGCAGAGACTTGAAGATTAACAGAAAACCTCCCTGTTGTCATGAAGTAACCCCACTGTCTCGATTAGAAGAAACTAAAATGTAGATATGCGGATGCAGGTGGTGGTAGAATAAGACCTGCTTCTCATGAGAAGATAAAGCATGTGTGAAGGTCTGAGGTCTCAAACCTCACAGAGTTTCCACAGTCCGCACAGTTCTGAAACCAACCCAGAGGAAGGACGTGCCGAACAGAAACGCCAAATTATACGACATGCTGGGCAAGGCCGAGGTTTGGTCACTTCCATTCAGTTAAGGCGCACACTGAAAAGACAGCACACCCATGTAACTGTCAGCCACAACCCAGAACAGCAAGAGCCTTCAGCTACACCATACAGCAAAGACAGACAGATTCAGGATTAAGCAGGAAGCCCAGAAGCTTTTACAATTTGCACCTGCTAAGCAAAACCGATTCCCAATGCAGAAATGAGTGCTTAAAAAAAAGAAATGAAGCATTAATTTCCAAGAAGCAGATACTACTAGCAACCCACTACGTTTTTTGATAAATACGCCACCTGTTAGTCTTGCCTGACTAGGGCCATCGAGATTTTAGGGGACTCTACAGAAAGAAGTAACATCTCAGAAGGATGAACAGGTTGATAGGCACACTTAGGGCACCCTGAACCTCGTATCTAGAACCCCTTCCCCTCTCACAGCCACATTTTCAGCCCTTGCCTTAAACTCCTGTGAATTTTAGACTGGCAACAGAGGAAGGATTATAATGACAAAGGAGCCTTTCGGCAAACTTCCTAAAACACCACAAATGGACCATTTTGCCTTTTATCATAATATGGCAAAGGTACTAAAATCCTTGATGTGTTTTTTAAAAAAAAGGAGGGCAGGGTTGTTCTGGACACGTGCAATATTGCCGTGAAGGGATAAGAATCATAGTGAACGTCTCTGCTCCCCCCCACGTTTTTGCTGCAGGTAGTACCGTCTGGGCTCCTTTCCACACAGGCACGGAGGAAGAAATGGGGCCCCACGCCCCCAGAACAAGAAGCACCCATGTCCCTTCAGAGCCAGAGCCAGGCCTGATGCAGCTCACCAGAAAAGATCTCGTTCTTGTCCTCTGTTTACAAACAAAAAGAGCGAGGTTTATATAACCAAAAGCTGTTTGCTTTAAAAATAATTGCAACATTTCAAATTGTTCCATGAACTGTTCCCAGACAGCTGCATCTCTAAAAGAAATCAGCAATGCGCTCTGAGAAGCAAAACGTCACTGTACGGTTCACACCCGGCTCTGAACCCTGTTCACAGGCGTCTGCCCTCCGCCCGCCGAGGCCTCCTTCCAGACAGGCACCAGACGCAGAACAGCCCTCTGCTCCCCTTTCTGACACCCCACACTCCTCCGCCTTCCCAAACCTTCCTGAGGACTTGCATCGATCGTGGGTGCCTTCAGGAGTCCCCCAAGCCTCACAGTGACGTGTGGCTCTAACCTCGGACACGGCTGAGCCCGTGCTGCATAAGCTGGCTTAAGATGGGGACCACTTTTCCTCCACGCTCTCTGTGGCGAGAGGCAGGCAAAGGTGGGCTGATCCGGCCGTAAATGAATGGAAGGACAATCTCAAAGCTGACCAGCCGGACCACCAGGGCCAGAACCTGAAACGCCAAGCCAGCACTCTCCCGTGAGGCTCCACTGGATTATAAGACGACGGGAATTTTCTGTTCAAATGCAGTGGCCCTCCCATGGGTCTCCTAGACTAAACTAGCTCCATGCCCCGTTTCTCTGCTTATTTTAATGCTTTCTTTCTATGGTAGAGCCACTTCTATTTCTACTCTAGCTCCTGAGACTCTTCCTGGGACCGACGCAGGCCCCTACAAAGCAGAGGGATAGCTCCGCATGCACACAGGGATGGGAGAAGACGGGAGGCCACTGTCGCAAAGAAATTCTGGCTTATTCCTGTGTTAAGCGTGTTAGTATATAATACCATCTTGTTTTTAATAATTATTTTTATTTTTTTGAGGAAGATTAGCCCTGAGCCAACTGCTGCCAATCCTCCTCTTTTTGCTGAGGAAGCCTGGCCCTGAGCTAACATCCGTGCCCATCTTCCTCTACTTTATATGTGGGACACCTACCACAGCATAGCTTGACAAGCGGTGCCATGTCCGCACCTGGGATCCCAACCGGCGAACCCAGGGCCGCTGAAGTGGAAGGTGCGAACTTAACTGCTGTGCCACTGGGCAGGCCCCTTTAATAACTACTTTTTACTGAAGAATGATATATACTTTAATATTTTAAGAGTGGCTTAAGGCATACTTATTTAATGAAGTACCACAGTGTCTACCATCAAGACAATCTGAGGACATTACTCAGAACATCCTAACCCACGACCCATCTGAGGCAGTGACATATTTTAAGATTTACTAAGTTATTAAATTTTTTAAAAGATATAAAAATCTAAATTCCAAGTTGATATTATTTTGCTGGAGAGAAATGTCTCTGTTTCTCTCTCCTCACACACACACCACAAATCCAGGCTGGGCCTTGTAAAGGAGCCTCTGCAATTTAAGAAACTCTCTTCTAAAATGTGTGACTAACAAATAAGAAAGATGGCTTACTGATATTTTCTATTTCACGTCTGTACTTTGAAGAAACTCAAACTGCCTGCTTCTCATGAAGGCACTGGAAGTGCACACGCTTCCTCCATTTTCCTCATAGAGAAACATATTCACCGAAGTGACAGTGACTTGCTGAAAGTCAAAATAGGTCTGGGAAGTCCATCTCTGTGGTTTCAAGGCAAGGGAAGTCCACCTTAATGATTGAGTAAAGTGTAATAATTCCATAGCAATAATATTTTAGCAAAGAACTCAAAATTTGGATGAAAGAAAAGTCAGGCAAGACGGGCTGGCACGGGCGTCCAGAGCAATGACAACACAACCTCAGCTCTCCTGGGCGGTGGGCAGCGACCTCCGTGGGCTGACAGGTGAAGAGCACCGCCCCACACCACTGGACGGCTTCCTACCCCCGTGCCCAGCCACGGCCCTGCCATCGCACAGCTGCGATCAGGTCTGAGGCCGCATTACCTTCTGAGTCCCTCATTACAGATCCTCCACAATTATAAATAAAGACATGCTGGAGGGAGAAATTTAGCGTTTCAGGGTAAGTCTCTGTTCTCACAATGATGCAGTGCCAATCCTCAGCGACCCGGAACCACAACGACGACCACAACCCAGTGCACAAAGGCACGAGTCCCCATGACACCCCTCTGAAGGGGTTAGCACCATCCCTGTGTTAAAAAGGAAGAAACCGAGGAAGAGGATGGTCAGATGACCTGCCCACGACCCCTCAGGTAGAGTGGCAGAACTGGGAATGGGACCCAGGCAGCCAGACCCCAGAGTCCCGGCACAAAGTAATAGGTCAGCATTATCCCTCAAGAATCGGGGAGTTGATTTTGAGCCCAAGACCGTATGGCTTCGCACATGCTTAGTTTCAATATAATCTTGAGGGAAAAAAGTCAAAGATCTTTCTCTTCCTGAGGGACCAGGCCCACTCAATATTGCCTCCTGCCCATTCACTTGGGTCCTGGATTTTACGGCTTTGCGGATGCCAACTGCGGGGAGGAGAAAAGAAAATAGGAGATCAGGTGTGCCAAAGGTAAGCCCCAGTGACAAAGCTTCATATCACAACTGATGGCACCACCAAACCTCACAGGCACCAACGCAGCTCAGAGTGCCTCGAGGAGCTGGGCACGCAGAGCCAAGGAGACTACTCTGAGGTGATGTTCAAAGCCATAAACGCGATTAACATGCAGAGAAAAAACACAGAGGGAAGGAGCAGAGGCCACCAGACTGAGCCCATGGAAGAGTAACATCTGGGAGGAGAAAGAAGGGGGTGGGTGCTGGGGGAGAAAGATTAGCCCAAAGTATTAGTGTCATACGAGGCTCCAGCATCGGGAGGGGGTCCTGCTGTGCCAACGACCTTTAGACGGAAGAAACACAGGAAGCAGGGACCTGGCGAGGAGAGCTCCTAGTCATCAGGAAAATCTCTGGGAAAAATATATAATTTTCTACGAAAAGCTTTATTATTTACCCGAAATTGACCTTTCCTCGTCTTGAGGGCAAGGAGGGAGAGGAAGGCAGGGTGGCAGTGAGCGAGCGAGGCAGACAGAAAGCACGCTGGCTCCGGCACCACTCATGCGTAAAGTGCATCAACACCTGAATCGGGGCGCAGATATCTGGCCGTTCAAGTGCACTAAGATCCACATCTACCTCTACTCCCTTCAGGACATCACTGGGCAAAGTAAGCTGCGTAAACTCACCAGACTGAGGGCAGTAGCTTTATGATGTTCCGAGTGGTTTCCAGGAGATAACACCTGACACCCTCTAACTAAACCCACTAAGGCCGCCAAATGCAGGAGCACTAACTAGGAAACGGATCTAAGCCAGCAGTTCTCGGCCTCGACTGCACGCTGGAGCCACCCAGGGCGTTTAAAAACACAGCCACCTGGCTCCCACCCGGAGAGAGTCTCAGCTAATTGCCTGGGGTGTGGCTGGGCTTGAGGGACATGTCAAAGGTCCCAGGTGATGTGAACGCACTGCCGAGACTGAGAGCCAACGATGCTCCAGCACAGGGGCTCAGCAGTCGTTCCAACAACATGACCTTCTGCCCAAGGAGCGAGCCGCGTTTGGATGAACCCACCGGGGCAGTGGTGAGGGTGTCGCTGTACTAATTTGGAGCACTGCCATGAACAGAAACCAATCCAGCCGGAATGCAGGAAGCAGGCCACCAGGTCCTGTCCGGTGTGTCTGCCCATCAGAGTCAGGCCAGGAGCTCCTGAGAACCGGAAGCCTGGATTACAGTCTTGAGAAGCAGCCCAGTGTTTCTGCTACAGCCAATTATTATGCACGTTACTGCCACCCAAACAGGCCTTGCCCTGGGGAGTGGGGACACTAGAAGAAAGGGCTCTTCTAGCTATGCCATTGGAAAGGACGGTTCTCTATACCAGGAAGCCAACTCCAAAAAGGCAGCTTTCATAGAATTTTTTAAAAGTCACAGAAGAAATCTTAAGATACCCCAAATCTCAGCACTCTAAACTTTAAGTATATCCCACTTTACTAACAACCCCTGCACAGTGCAGTCACGTCACCACGGGCATGCCGCTCAGCTTCCTTTCTGCTTGTTGTGTGACCCTCTGTTCACCTGCGTTATCCGGTCAGCGGTGTCAATTCTCGGAATTTTCCCAAAATTTGTTCCTTGACAACTATTTCTGAAGGAGCTTCAAGGACGAGGAACTACCAAATGCATGAGTTCTTGCTGCCAAAAACATATTACGCTTCAACTCAAAATTCAAAGTGGCAACTAAAAAAAGAGAATCTTACCGATTCTTCCTCAGCTGGTAATGATACTAAGGAGAACAGTATTTAATGAACACAGAAAAACCATCCAATGCCATTTAAATTTATGAACAAGTACAATTCTGAGTATTTCAAGAGCTGAAATATTAAAGAGGCAGAAAGCACTAACCCACTCAAGAGCTGGAGAAACTGTAAAACTGGACTTCGCAGCAAAGAATAAGCCTAAACCCTACATAGATTGAGCACACAGCAGCTCAGCCCAGCGTGGTGATCAGGCGTCCAGACTCACAGAGCACTGTAAGCGTCTTCAGGACCCGAGAACCGATGCTGAGTATTCGGCTTGACAATACAAATTGTGCCAACAGGAATTAACAATCAAGACCATAACACAAGCTATATGACCAATATTTCTAGCTTTCTAACTGAAAAAACATCTTTCCAAATTCTGGAAAGTCGCATCTCAAGGGATTAGAAGGCAGACGTAACAGGGACAAGAATTTGGGTTGACGTGGGCTGTGCCGTACTATGGCGCTTCTGTCCATAATCAGCTTCAGAATGCCGGCTCCACAGGAAATAAATACCATGGGAAAAAAGAACAAAGCAGCTGATGACCTTAGAGCCAAATAAAAACCCCCTTAACCTGGGTTCCGGGAGCAACACTCCCTTCACAGGTTTTCCTAATTCAAGGGTGCTACTTTTACATAGCTTTACTCAAAGAACTTGGTGGAATGGCTAAAAATTCAAAACAAAACCTAACAACATCAAGTGTTGGCAAGGATGTGGAGCAGCCAGAACTCAAACATTGCTTGTAGGAATGCAAAATCGTACAGCCACTCTGGAAAAGAGTTTGCCAGTTTCTTACAAACATGCATGAGTCAGCAATCCCACTCCTAGGTGCTTCCCTTAGATAAATGAGAAAAATCTGTATTTACAGTAGCATTATTCATAACTGCCCAAACCTGGAAATTTCCCAATGTTCCTCAATGGGTGGATGGGTTAACAATCTGTGGTACTTCCTCACAATGGCAAATACTCAAATGACTATTGACACACACAACAACACGTTTGAATCTCAAATGCATTATGCTTAGTGAAAAAATTCAGATTCAAAAGGTTACACTGTACGATTCCACTTTCATGACATTCTGAAGAGGCGAAACTAGAAGGATGGCCAACAGCTCAGTGGCTGCCAGGGCTGAAGGTAGGAGGAGAGCCTGACCAACAGCGGCAGCCCGAGCGAATTCTCTGGGCTGAGAGAACTCTTGTGGACCATACTGACAGCAGTGGTTACATGACTATACATTTGACAAAACTCAATGAATTGTACACCCAAAAACACATGAAATTTTTTGTATGAAAATTAAACAGTAAATTTTAAAAAGAGAGGAAAATCCCTCCGCCTATTCACGGATTTGAAAGTTTTCCTTTCACGAGCAAACTGCGGAGGGCCTTCTAAACTGGCCGTCTCTGCCTTGCAGTCGCTCGCCCATCACTCACGCACAGTCTGGTGCCTCCCACACTCTCGCACCAACTGCGAAATCCTCTTCTGGGGATCGCCAGCGACAACCTGGAACCACACCCATGGCCCTTTCCCTCTTCGGTCTCTGAATCCTTGACTGCTCTGTCTGTCTCCTGCGGCAGGTGCGGCACTGCTCAGCCTGGCTTTTCCTATCTTTCCAGCTTTTCTGCCAGCTCTTCCTCCTCCTGTGCTCGCGACATGTCTCACCCCTTTTCAGTTTCCCTTTCTAGGCTCTGCTCTCATGGCTTCCGTCTTTATTCCCTTAGGGAACAAATCCCAGAGTCCTAACCTCTATTGTTCTCCTTCACTCCCATGTCACTCTTGTACCTCCAATCGCCACGTTTAAAACAGATTTTTCTATTTCTCCCACCAAAACCAGGTCCTCCTCATGAATATTTCGTGCCACTCATACGCCAATGAGCCAAACTCGAACCTGGAGTATAATCTTCCACGCCACTGTTTACCTGCACACACGCCTCTGTAGAATCCTGAATTAATCATTCTCTTCCCATTTCCAATGCCTGGCTAGTTTTCTGCAGGAAACTCGAAGCTGGTCTGTATGTTACTGGACTCTTCCTTAAATCCATCTTCTAGCCTACACTCTTACTTCAAATTGAGGACCAGCTGGGTAGATCTCCAGTTTTCACTGATCTCCAGAGCTGTGGCTATCTGTCCAGCTGTGCGGATGCTCCTCATGCACTCTTACCATCCCCATTTACCCTTCCCAAAGCAGCAACAAGCAACTGAAGAGAATGACTTCCTGGATGGAGGGGCTAGGCATTCGTTAAAGGCACAACTGAGCTCTTCTGCTAGACCTTGCAATCAAGCTTTCAAGATTCATGCACCCAGAGTTAGCTAATTCATCACGCTTTAGTCAAGATACGTTATTCTCAAGAATCATCAACAGTTCCCCACTGTCCACAGAATAATGTACCAACCTCTTAACTTGACCTTCAATCATTCCACAATCTGGCCCCAACGTATCATCATTCCTAGTTGATCTAGGACTTTTTCACGTCAACGCTCACATGAGTCAACATGACTAAAATTTGGCTCTTTTCCGTATCTGCAGCTTTACTTTTAGCACCTTAATTTTTTTCTCTCTTTCCTCCACCCAACATTACATATCATTTACTTATTTTTTAAAGTTTAAATTAATTACTTTACCTAGTGTGTCCTCCCTGATGAACAACCACAGTGAGCAGTAACTCTTTCTTCACCAAACTCCTCATGCCTGGCAATGATTGGTTTGTGGGTTTTATTGTCCCTGCTAAATCCAGGGATCCCGTCATCAACCTTCCAGCCACCAAAACGCTTAACATATGAAAGGTACACATTTCTTGATCAAATTATTCTGAGCCTCAATATTTTCAATTCTTACATTAAGATAATGAGATTTGAGTTAAAAAAATAACTCCTTTCGAATGATTATTTTTCACACATCAGGAGGCAAAGATGTTGGAATCTTTTTAGAGAACACGCCAATGTAAATTAGTGTTTCACACACATGCATAACTAGTGATATCAGATAAAGGCATGCTTCTGAGCACAACTGCCTGGTCTAATAATACGTCTCTCCTACTTCGCAAGATGTAAAGGTACGACTAGCCACAAGACAATGGGATGTCGTCCAGTCACCTGAATGAAGCAGTACGAGCTTTAGGACCTGAGTTTCAAAAGGGAGAAGTTTAATCTGAGCCCCTCTCTTACCACTTTTATTTGCAGATATTTGTAGACTCTCAGAGCTAAGAGAGACCTTAAAGATCATTTTTTAACTTGGAAAAATGCAGTTAAGGGTCATGACCAAGATCGCAAAGAAAACCCATGTTCTTTCACGACACGGCCAGCCAAAGAGGGAAAAAGCCCAGTTCCAGGTCATCTCCCCCAAAAGAATATCAACAGAATTCACACATCACAGGTATTAACTTATTTCCTGTGCCTGAAAGTGTGATCTCATGAATTACTCAAAAGCAGCTTTCCCTTTGGTCTAATTCAGTAGGCTTTACCTTTGGTCTAATTCAGTAGGCTTTTTAAAAGAAGTTATCAAGTTGGGAAGTCAGCTGTGCACACGCACCTTCCACAGCTCTTGAGCACGGGCATAAAATTAAATACAGAACGCCAGGCAGGGGCAGTTTTGTGCATATCAGTCACTGGACTATTCGAAGTAACAGCCTGAAAAAGCACTCGATGTCCTCTGGTGGTGAAATTGAAAATGTGTTTCCAAATGAACTATTTTTTTCAGTTCCTTCTTACCTTTGGCTTTTGAAAAATACATCGAAAGAATAGAAATAAAAAATTTCACCACAAGTAGTGTGATTTGACTACCTTCAAGCAGAAGATAAATATGTGCTGACAGAAACATGGTTTTTAAGTGTCAGACTTATACAGTACCTTTCAATAGTCTTAACAAACATTTTATAGGTAACAGGTTTTAAATATATGGAAAACTTCTTAAGTTGTTAAAATTCAATCAATCCTCAGTTGTCCACTCAAAATATTGCTACCTAGACTTAAAAAAATATATTTTCACCTTTCTTCTGTCTTTGGCACCTGCTCACACAGGTGCTTCTGAACACCAAAGAGCTAGAAAAAGAGGAAAAAGATGTGGGCCAAAAATAAGGTGGTTAAATTACAAAGTACAATAATTGAAAAGACTATATATAAAATTCGTCTCTTAGAAACTGTAGTTCCTAGGCAAAAGTATGGAAGAATTGTTTAGTATAATGGAGACAGCAGCCAATTAAATTCCCGTCTTCATAAAAGAAAATATGTCACTGACAGCCACATGGGTGATTTGCATACCAAAGGTCAGAAGCAGGACCAGTTCATTAGTTAACGCTCTCAGGTACTGACTATGCTAGTCTGTAGTTCACTTACATCTGAACGAGTTCATGTGTAGATTCTAGGAAGCGTTTATTTTTCTGAGCATAAATTGGTGCGTGTTAACTCACTGAAACAATTTTGTTTCAGAAGCAGTTACTTCGTGCGGATTAGACGACAAACCATTTGTACTCACTATGAGGATGCAGCCATTGCTCGGGGGATCCGGATCCCCAGCCACCAGGTTCCCCAAAGCAATTATGAAGGCATCTCCTCTCCCCACCCCAAACCAAAACAATGATCCACCAACCTTTCAAACACATTATTAAGTCAAAATAAACCACGTACAGGAAGCGTCATGACTTCAAAGTAAACAAGTTCAAGACACCTTGTCAGAACCAACCTCAGGTGTTTTGGCTGGAGAGATTAAGTCATTAGACTTTAGGTCCCAAACTCTTCGTGGCAGAGCAGACACGTAACTTGCAAAGACTGTTACAGCTTTTCCGGACGTTTCACACTAAAATAAGTATACCATCTAAGTCGATAGTTCTTTTTTGGCGGAGGTGATCCACACATTCAGGAAACAATTGCTCCCGATTATGCGTGTATAGGAGCAGAAAACATACTGCCTTGAGGAGCCTGCGATTTAAACTCTTTTTAAAATCACCGCCTCACCGCCCCATCCCAAGTGCAGAAAGGTACCAGAAAGTTTACCGGCCAAGAACAAAAGAAGGGGACTAGGGAGAGGGGCGGATCGGCAAGACAGCCTCCCAAGTCTGGGAGACGCGCGCCCTGTCCCCAGTGCAGACGGGGTGGGGGTGACCACCCGAGGCGACGTGCCCCCGTGGGCAGGCGACCGACTGAAAACACGGACTCCGAGGGCCTCAGCCGACGGCGCGCCCGCGCCCCCCGCCCCGCGTCACTGCGGGCTCCCCGCGCCCCCCGGCCCCCGCCCCGCGTCACTGCGGGCTCCCCGCGCCCAGCGCCCCCCGCCCCGGGCGCCCGGCCGGCGTCACTGCAGGCTCCCCGCGCCCCCCGCCCCGCGTCACTGCGGGCTCCCCGCGCCCCGCGCCCCCCGCCCCGCGTCACTGAGGGCTCCCTGCGCCCCGCGCCCCCCGCCCCGCGTCACTGCGGGCTCCCCGCGCCCCCCGCCCCGGGCGCCCGGCCGGCGTCACTGCGCGCTCCCCGCGCCCCCCGCCCCGGGCGCCCGGCAGGCGCGGGCCCGGACGATGGCCCTGCGTCGCCCTGGCCGCGGACTCCCCGGCCGGGACAGGGTCCCCGCACAGGCGACCCGGCCGCAACAGCCGGCAGGTGGAGGGAGCGGCCGGCGCGGCTCCATTTCCTCCTCCCGCCCGCGCCCGGCGGGCCTCCACCTGTTGGGGAGGGTCCAGGTGGAGCGGCCGGGCGGCCCTGGACCGGGGCCGAGGTCACGGGGGGCCGGGACCGGGCGGAGGGAGGGAGGACGCAGGGAGGAGGAGGGCGCTCCGGGCCAGCCGGCCGGGTCCGCGGCCAGGCGGGGGCGGCGGTGGGCAGGGGGCCGCGGGCGCCGGCAGACCACCCGCCGCGCTCGCCGCCGCCGCCCCCCTCTCGCCCACGGGACCGCGGCGACCCCTCCGCACGGTCACCTGTTTCGCTGTGCACCGCGCCGTCGCCGCCAGCTCCCAGCTCCGCCATGGTGCTCGGTGACGCGGCCGCTCCGCCCTCGCGCTCCGCTCGGCTCCCGCCGGCCCCCGCCCGGCCCGCGGGCGGACAGGTGAGCGCGGGGGAGGGGCGAGGGGGAGGGCGGGGCGAGTGGGAAGGGGCGGGAGGAGCCTGGGGGCGGGGAAAGTGAGGAGGCGGGGCGAGCGCGATGGAGGGGGCGGGGCGAGCGCGGGAGGGCTTGGCGAGCGCGGAGGGGCGGGGCGAGCGCGGGGAGGGGGCGGGGAGAGCCTGGGGGCGGGGCAAGTGAGGAGGCGGGGCGCGCGGTGCGCTGGAGGGGCGGGGTGAGCGCGGGTGGGCTTGGCAAGCGCGGAGGGGGCGGGGCGAGCGCGGGGGGGGGGGGGGGCGGGACGAGCCTGGGGGCGGGGAAGTGAGGAGGCGGGGCGCGAGTGCGCTGGAGGGGGCGGGGAGAGCCTGGGGGCGGGGCAAGTGAGGAGGCGGGGCGCGAGCGCGCTGGAGGGGGCGGGGCGAGCGCGCTGGAGGGGGCGGGGCGAGCGCGGGATTGGGGGGGTGGGAGGGGCGTTGCGAGTTGGGATGGGGGCGGAGCGAGCGGAGAGGGCGAGGCGAGCGCAGGGGGGCGGGTCGAGCGCGGGGAGGGGGCGTGGCGATCTTGGTGGGCGTGGCGAGCGCCTTGAGCGCGGGCCCAGCGCGCCCCCGCGCGGGCAGGTGCGGCGTGGCGGGCGGCCTGGCCCCGGGTGCAGGCGCAGCGGGCCGGGCCTGCACGTGGGCTCCGAGCTCCGGCACCGCCGCCTGCTCCCCTAGGGCTTGGGGGTGGCCACGCCTGCGGCTGGGGACCCGGACGGCCCGAGGACCGGCCCGGGGGAGGCGAGGGCCTCGGGAGACGCCGTCTCGGCCTCGCCGGGCTGGAGCTCGCGGCGGCCGGCGAGCAGGGGAGCCCGGCGGAGGCCCACCGCGGGCCAAGTCCACGCCGCGTCGTCCCTTCTGCGCTCCGGGGCGCCGTGGCCGGGCACCTGTCTCGTCGCCAGGCCTCTGTCGCTGGTGCGCCCGGCACACGGGCGGCGACACCGGTGCCCAGCGACGGGGCCCCTCTTATCCCCGGTCCCCGTTGGTGCCCGCGCTGCGACTTCGGGCTCGCTGCGCGTAGCACGCGCCCAGCAGCGGGCAGCGATTTCTTTAGAGACACCGGTGATAGCTAGGGAGCGACCAGTTTCTGCGCCAGCGGGCGATAAGCACAGAACGCCGAGCGGAACGAGCCCGTGACCCGGAGGCCCCGACGGAGCGCAGCCCCGGACGCGAGCGGACCCGCAGTACCGGGTCCTGCTGGGGTGGTCGTTCTCCCCCCGCGAGTGAAAATGCCGGCCCCGAGCCCAGGAGGGCCCGTCCGGGTCTGTTTTCTGGGTCACCGGTGCCTGCGCAGAGGCTTTGACCAAGGGCCTGGCGCTGCGGTTGGGAGTTAGGGGTTTCCTGGAGCATCTCTACTGGATTAGGCAAACTGATCATTTAGCTACTGATCCCCCTGAATCACATTCCAGTCACTCCCGTCAGAGTGCTCGTCAGTGAAAGTAAAGCACACGTGGGTGGAGGTGGTTTTAGACCCCAGCTTGGGCCTCAGCAAAGATATTTTTTACTATATTAAGGCACCGGAGTTCAAGATACTTTCCTGTGACACCGGGAAGACCCCCAGCTGAATTTGGAGAGGTGAACTCCCTGGGAGAACCTTGGCGAAGAGAGGGGGTTTGTTTTCAAACCTCTGATTTACTGCCTACTCAAGAACAGCACTGGGTTCTTGCTTTGACCGCGGTTTCCCCCTAAAAAGAAGTCAAGCCTTATTGGTGTTTATGTTTGTGTGTGTCTGCTTATTTTGGGGGTTTTTTGTGTGTGTATGTGCTTAGCCCTCCTCCCATTCCTTTGCTGACTTATGTTTCAGACTGTCATGAATTACACAAAAATAAGTGCAATAAGAAACACGGAAGGGGGCCGGCCCTGTAGCGCAGCGGTTAAGTTCGCACTTCTGTTTCTCGGTGGCCCCAAGTTCCCTGGTTCGGATCCTAGGTGCAGACGTGGCACCGCTTGGCAAAAGCCATGTTGTGGTAGGCGTCCCATGTATAAAGTAGAGGAAGATGGGCATGGATGTTAGCTCAGGGCCAATCTTCCTCAGCAAAAGGAGGAAGATTGGCAGTAGTTAGCTCAGGGCTAATCTTCCTGAAAAAAAAAAAAAAAAACCATGGAAATCCTGCACTGACTATGTACAGACTATGCTTTCCATCCTGAACTGGGTGTCTGTAACAGGGTGGGCCTGAGTATGCGGGTGTGGATGACATCTGTTGAATGTCGCACACCATCACATTGTACTTAGAACACAGGAGCCATCTCTCTTGAGCTCTCACATCCACCTCAAAGTCTCTCTGAATGGCCATGGTTCCCCTTTCCAGGGGAGAAGCTGGACCTCCTGACACCATCTGCCCCCTCTTCCTCCTAGTCCCCAAATGCTGCTCCATTCAGGGGCTCTACCCCAACAACTACAGGCAGGACTCTGAAATTTATCCCCTTGACTTCTCACACTCCCAAATCTATTGTCATACGTTTTGTTCACCAAAGGTAATAGACCGAAGGACTCTGGTGCCGTTATTGCCTTATTTTCTTTGACCAGCTATGGTCTTTCTTGCCTGTCTATAAACACTTCGCAGGGTATGAAATCAAATTCCCTGTGACTATTTTTCCATCTGTCGTTCCCCTGGACTTTTCTGCAGCTCTCGATCCTCTGCTGGTCTTCCTCCTGACCTGCACCACTGGCTTAGTGTTTCTCACTCCTCTGTGGCTAGTCGTTTTGTCTCCTTTGACGACTTAAATTTCTCCTCCCTCCTAAACCCTCCTAAACCCTTCCTCCTAAAATTTTAGGCCCAAACCTTTCTGTCTCCAGCCTGTCTCTCACAGCCCTCATTGACCATTATCTCCATCCAGGTGACCCCCCAGGTCCAGAATATACACCCTCGGCCTCAGTGCTGACATCCCCCCACACATCCTCATGGTCTCTGCACATTTCTACCACGATGCCCTGCCGTTAACTCAACACGTCCCACACCAGCTCCCCCTCCAAACTTGCCTAGTTTTGAATTCTCCGCTTACTCACTTCGGCTCAGCATCCATCCTTCCCTCTCCGTGTCCTCACCGCCCGAAGCATAGTTCCCAAATCTTGTCGACTCATTGTTTTTGTTCCACCTGCTCTATTCCAACTGCTCTATCCGATTGCTGTTCCCTCTGATTTACCCAACACAACTTCGCCAGATTAACCTCATACACCCTTCCCTTGCTTAGAAACCTTTAATAGAGCCCCCATTTCCTCACAGCTTAATGCCCACTTCACCTCCCTCCCGGGCCTCTCTCCTACCCCATTCTCTTCCCACTTCCCAGCCAAATATGAGTTAAAACTTTGTCTGCGCTAAGGCACTGTAAAACTTGTTCACTTTCTCCTGAACACCGTGCAAATCCCTGCTTTCTGGCCTTTGTCCTTGGCTCCCAGCCCTCTGTCCAGAGAGGCTTTCCGGTCCTGACTTCTTTAACCAAACTTCCCTCCAAGGCCCAGGCTGAGGTCCCCCTCCTCAGTGACGCCCGTCGCCCCTCAACCTGCGCCGGGTTTCTGGGCTTGCCACTCGTCCAGCCTTTACCACAGACGAGGTGCGATTTGTCACGGCACATTTGTGTCTTCAATCTGATATGAATTACTTGGTGGCAGGGACTTTGTCTTCTGTTTCCCTGTCGGATGTCCTTAAAGCCTGGAGCCATCACTTATTTGTTTAGAGAACGAGGAGTCGGTGATGACTCGACCTGCACCGTCTGCATTCTGGACCTGACGGGCACCATCTCTCTCTCCTGCTGCCACAGTGCCTCACGCACAGTAGGCCCCCCAGCGGGTTAACAATAGCTCACTGCCAAACCATCTCCTGTGCCGGGTTAGGAACGAATGAAACAAAACATGCAATGGCAGAATTCAGAGAAAGAGATCAAAATGTGGTTAAAAAGAAACATTGGATCTACTTTCCAGAGCAGATTCCGGTCTTGTTTCTCTTACAAGACGGCCAACACCACCCACGTGTGACTGTTCTGTTACAAGCCGTCTTCCAGGCTCAGCTCCGCCCTGCACTTCTCTGGAGAGCCTGCCTTGAGCCCCTCTGGCAGGCAGATGTAACCGTACGTATAGGTGTGGGAACTATTCCTCCACCTCGTTTCTACTTCACCTTGATTCCACCTGACGGTGAACCTCAGAGGCAAGAGCTGTGCCTTGTGCATGCAGCACCCAGTAAGATTTAATAAGTACTTGTGAGTGATGAGATGTTCCAGGAGGAGCAGCTTCTCAGTGCTCACCACCTGCTCAGCATTGCACTGAGCGCCTCGCCTGCATTATTGTTTAAATCTTACAACCACCCTATGTTATTTCCCCATTTCACATGAGGAGACCGAGCCCTGGAGAGGTTAATCACTTTGCCCAAGGTCACGAGGTCGGGGATAGTTTTGCTCCAGGGCCAGGTGTCTGGACTCCTGCTACACCAAATGGACAACAAATAGTGATATCTTACTGCCGCCTCTCCACTGACCTCAGGTGTCACTTGAGTAAGGAGGTGGGACTTGACAGTGTTAAAGCATCTGCTGAGTTTGTAAAAGGAGCTCTGGGCTCTACCCCAGACCAGGAAAAGCAGTTTTCCTAAGGTGACATCAGTATTATTTTCTAAAGTATCCACATCATTTTTTTTTTTTTTGAGGAAGATTAGCCCTGAGCTAACATCAGCTGCCAATCCTCCTCTTTTTGCCGAGGAAGACTGGCCCTGAGCTAACATCCGTGCCCATCTTCCTCTACTTTATATGTGGGATGCCTACCACAGCATGGCTTGCCAAGCGGTGCCATGTCCGCACCCGGGATCTGAACCGGCGAACCCTGGGCTACCGAAGCAGAACGTGTGAACTTAACCACTGCACCACCGGGCCAGCCCCTCCACATCATTTTAATGTGAAGCTTGGTTGAGAACCACCGGCCTGGATGGATGCCAAAGGCCTTGCAAGTGCAAACCTTTCACGAAACTGGGGCCACAGTGGAACTGCCTTCTTTTGACTAAGACCCAGAATCTGGACAAAAACCTAATGATGCTGGTCTGGGAATGTATTATGGACCACATGGGGCTAGAGGAAAATGCGCCCTCAAGGATAGAGTAGGGCGAAGAGCCCAGGAGAAGACTGCATCATTAAACAGCTGGCTGACGATGGGCGCCTGACCCTGCGCACAGTCTACAAGAAGCACTGACCCCTTAGGACTGCGGTGTGAGCCGCGGCTGAATAAAGAAGCTACCCGGTGTTGCAGAGGCGCAAGATACACGTCAGTTAGTTGACACCTCACCTCCTTGACGCCTTCCCCACAGAATGTAGGAAGCAACTGCCTGTCCTCGGATTTGGGACGTAAAAAAAAGACGCAGCTATGTTGTTGCAAGTATCAAATGAAAAAGTGTTGTACACTCTAACGCAATATAAAATATACTGTACGTTGATTTTTCACATAGGAATAAAGATGGCGCCCGTTTTATCAGAGACCGTTATACAGACGTCGTCAGGATACAAGAACAGCTTCTCTGTTATTTCACAATAAGCTGCACAATAAGCTGGTTCCTCTGTACTGAAGACACTTGTTTATCTCATTCGTCTATCTAGGAACTTCAGACTTCATCCTATTAATATGGCAGGCTTATAAAATGTAACAGTCAGCTTAAAATAAAAATATTTCCCTCAAATATGAGAACTAAGATGAAGGAGACAGAAAATGCAGTGTTCTCCATTGGGATGCTATTTGAGATACACAACAGACATTCAAGAGAACTTGGAGCCTTGAGAAAAATACACTGGCTTTCTTTTACTCTCTTTTTCCTTCGTCCTCTCTTCTCACTGTCTTGCCCCAAGAACAACCTGGGTCTCAGCTGTTCTTAGATTACTTGAATAGAAGACAGATTCCATTTAATGTGAGAGCTGAATAAACAACTAGAATTTTAACACGGTAGTTACCTAGTTTGTCAAAACAAAATAGGAATTCTTTAGAATTTATCAAAACAGTGTGTTGAGAGTCTTTTTACTTTTTAGGGTAAATATGACACAATGGACAGCTTTAGAACAAGCCAACGTTACTGAGATTCAGGCATGTGCAACTGGTACAGTTTAGCAGTACACAAGGGACTCACACGGGTGTGCTGCAGGCCGGAGACTTCAGTTACAAAATATCGTCAATATTACAATTAATACAGATAGGTATAAACCACTGCTCTCAGATTCTGCACACTTAGAAAAAACATAAACTTTATACAATAATTGAAATCACGCATTTCTACTCAGATTATCAGGGCATATTACAAACACACCGAAGCCTCAAAAGTTACAGTCACATTTTTGGTTCTGTTCCAGTGATGTACAATCACATGAAATGTTCTATCCGTTTCGTGTGAAATAAACATTTGGCTGAAGTGCAATAGCTGCTGAGTTAAAAATACTTCCATAAAAATCTTTAGACTAAAATAATCCTAAACACTGGGATGTTTAGGATTATTTTAAGAGTCCTTATGAATTATAGAAATAGAAACAGTTAGGAAATTTCAGTGTATTCTATTTTTTTTTTAACATGAGTAAACAAATACTGGGTTTAAAGTGCAGCTTCTTTCTCCTCTCCCTTCGATTCTCCCTCCCTGAAGAAGATCAGGTCTGTATTAATCTTCAGAATCTCCACGGAAAGTTGCTGAGCGACAGTCAAGTCTGTTTGTCTCGAAAGTCCGTGATGGCCTTCCACAGCGTGCAGAGCACCCCTCCCCTGGTTAAAGACACAAGAACAGGGTGAAGAGAACGCTTCATCTGAAACACTGCCCTTGAAACAGAAAAGCGACTTCTCAGCTTTCAGCTGCTCTGATCAGAACATGAGGATCCCAGAGCCTTATCAGGCTTTCTGTATTCTTTTTGTATATATTTTCTCATCGTCCCTCCAAGCCTTTTCTTTCCCCTCCCACAAACCCTCAGGTCCCAGCTCTTTTGAAAAGTGTCTTGATGGAGGTAGGTGGGAGTAACAGTTACGTGTATGCTTGGCCTGATAGCAAAACGAATTATTGTAAGAAACTGTATCAGACTCTACCAGGCATTTGGATGGCAAATCAGCACATCATCCTAATATTTCTAATAAGTATGGCACAATCATGAACCAAATTAGAGCCTTTGTTTAAGGCAGCTGTAGGATATCTGCATGCTCTTAGTCTGACACGTTATCAGGAAAATTCTTCCAGCTGATTTGCATTTACTAATACAGAAATATTGGTTATTAGAGCACCTGATAATAGCCTGATCCACCTAACTCAGTTTACTCAGAGCAACTGAGAACCAGAGAGCTCCGCCCGGGATTGCAGAGCTGGTCAGAGCTAGGTTAGAGCTGGTCAGAGCTAGGTTAGAGCTGGTGAGAGCTGGTGAGAGCTGGTCAGAGCTGGTCAGAGCTGGTTAGAGCTAGGTAGGGACCAACCAGGGCCAGAGCCTGGGCTTCCTGCTCTCTGCCCTGCTCTTTCCATCATGCCAACTGAACACAAAGAAAAGTGGTACCTTAGTCTCAGGCATTTTAAATCATCACGTGTAACATAGTAGAGAACATCCACTAGTGAATAATCCTCAGCCAAAAACTGTGGAGAAAGCAAAATATGCACAAAATTAAGATGTTTTATAAAACCTTTAATTAATAGCAGATTATCCATAATGTAAACACTGGCAATAATAAAAAGTGAACCTAAAAGGAAATCCACATAATCTTCTGGAATTATTAGGGGAAAGTGCCCCCATAACAAAATAATTACAAAGAAATACATCCATATGTTTTCAAAATGCATAAAGTAAAGATTACAAGCAACACAGAATTTCTGACTGGTTTTCTAATAACTAGATAAGACTTGCTTGTAATTACATCCGCTGCTTGTAAGATAATTTTTTTAAGATTGGCCCTGAGCTAACATCTGTTGCCCATCTTCCTCTTTTTTTCCTTTTTTTTCCTTTTCTCCCCAAAGCCCCACTACATAGTTGTATACCTTATCTGTAAGTCATGCTAGTTCCTCTATGTGGGACGCCACCACAGCATGGCCTGATGAATGGTGGGTGGGTCCACACCCAGGATCTGAACCCGAGAACCCCAGGCTGCTGAAGGGGAGCACTCAAACTTAACCACTAAGCCACAGGACTGGCCCCTAAGATAATGTTTGTATTTGGGGGGTTTGGGGCCACGTACCTTTATTTCTCTCACATGGATAAAATATGTTCCTGGAAGGGTATTCCTTACACAATTTCTGAACTTATTTTTCATGGCTAATAAAAGGTACTTTCCAATAATTACTACAAAATCAGAGTCCTGAATTTAAGTGAAGCTTTTAAATATAAAAAAAAAGGGCAATGATTTAGTGTATCATCAATTACTACTTTTTCATTGTGATTTGAGTCTGAGTTAGAGGGATGAATGTTTTGGAGAACTTGTTGGGATACATTATTTCTCATGGGCAAGAGAGTTGCTTCCATTTATATAATCTGTTATGCAGATTTCTAAGGAGACCCTAAATTTCATTTAGTGGTCTAATAAATTATCAAGTCAAAAGACATCTTTATTCTTATTTTTTAAAATTTAAATATAAAGTTGAAATCAATGTAATATTGTATTAAGAGGCCATTTCTATAAAATAATAAAAATATAACCTCATGTGTATATGTGTGCACATATATATAATCTTAAAATATAAATAAATGCTATTCATGCTGAATACAAAAGTCTATAAGGAACGGGGTTATTAGGTCATTATAGACAGAATACGGTTTATATAGAAAGTGTTTGTTTCTGATGAAAGTTCACTAACTAGATCTATTTTATTAAGTAACAATAAATAGCCATTGCCCTGTGGAGTCTAGTAATGTTGCAAGAGAATTAAAAAGTTAACAAACAGAAGAAAGAATTGGAAACAGAAGAACTTCTTTTTGGTTCTGTCTTGATTTTTCCCATTTCTTATTTTCAATCCCAAAACACAGAAATCCTCAGGGGTTCTGGACCACAAAGCCCTGGCGAGCCTCACTAGGGGTCTTTGCACATGCTGCACCCCAGCCCCGGTGATCTCCCCTTCTTGTCTGCCCCCCACCCCCAAACACACAAATGGATGGCCTGGTCTGTTCCTGCGTCTTCCTTCAGACTTCCGCCCACCCAGCACCTCTTAAAGACCTTCCTCGACCCCCCCCCCATCCCCTGACACCGGACAGGCCTCCTTCACAGAGTTCATCAGGGCATAATTATACTTCTATCCGTGGAATTATGTGATTATCGTCTGCCTGCCCTCGTCTGTCAGCCCCAGGAGGGCAGGGCTGGGCTGGGTTCTCCCAGTGTCTCCCCTGTGACTAGCGCACAGTAGGTACCCCACACTATGACATGAGTGGAAAGGAAGCTTGTCCCACAGAGAGTTTTCTTTACCCGACTTATGGTGTCTTCATCGGCTCCATTTTCTCTCAGCCACTCAGTAAGTTCAGAATCTTCAGTATTTGTCCCAGGAGAATTCAGGTGACACACGGGCAACCCAGGAATGTCTGGAACAGAATTGAGGGTGGGGGGATGGACATTCATCACCAAGAGAGTGTTGATTCACCAACAGAGGTCACCAAAGACCCTCCCAGTCAACAGACATTTACTGACACTTGAAAAGATTTTTCTCTATCAGAGAATAAGCAATAGAAGCCATGGAGGCTGCAGCACAAATGATAACATAAATAAAACTCTCAAAGACTACTGGATACACGGGTAAACGGCGAGTCAGAAGCAATCATGTAATGACTACTCCCACCTCATTCTTTCATGTCAACTTTATAGTCTCTTAGAATAAAATGGTGCGCCAAAATCGTACTGTGTATTTTGCATGCAACGAAGATGAGTATAATTAGCAGAGAACCATATAACTATAAGCCTATTTTTCCACTATTTGCAATAATATGGAAGAGCCAGATATCTGAACAAAAAACTAAGAATTTATCTTCCTCTAAACTGGCTACTTAAGATTCTCTAAAGATTATCTCCCACCTACAATCTCTCACAGAAAAGATTTCTTCAAAGTTCTAATCTATGACTTTTTTTAATTGAGATATAATCGACATACAACATTGTATCTGTTTTAGATGTATCCAATCTATGACTTTTTATTACTACATCTTTATTCTATTTAAGCCCTGTCAAATAATAAAGAGAGAAAAAAACCTGGAATACACAGAATATAAATGCAAAATGGTAAAAAATAGCATTATTTCATTCTAGTAATCTCATTGTGAAATCTTCAAAAAGAAAGAAAGTCAAAAAAAGTGGAGAGCCCTATTTACCTCAATAATGTATAATCTCAGGAAAAGAGGACTCTGAATCATCTTACGTTTACTGCACTTACAAGAATTGATAGTTTGCTACAATTTTAATTGCATGTTTTTTAAACACAATTTCTGCGTGTAGCTGTGGCACTAGTGACAGATGCTGATCAAGCCATGAGATAAAACAGCCATTGGCTTTCTCAGCACTTGTGGCAGCCTGGCTGACCAGTATGACTTTAAAGTTTTCTGCTGTTCACCTATTGGTTGGGACTTAAGCTTCAGGTGTTTAATTTCTTGGTCTTTTTCTTCAATAGCTTGATGAAGGAGTGCTTGTAATTCTTTCTCTTTCTGAACCAATTCTTCCAGTAACCTGCGGAAGAAAATGACATTGGGTGACAGGAGCAGCCACAGCGACCTCCCAGACCTGGGCTCTCAAGCCAAAAGGAGCACAGACACCTCTGAGATTTCCCTGAAGTGCAGACTCTGCTCCAGCAGTCCTGGGCAGAGGGCTGAGGGTCTGCATTTCTAAGGAGCTCCCAGGTGACGCGCAGGTTGCTGGTCACAGACCCCCACACGGAGTGGCAAAGCTCTGGAAGGCGTTGTGCTTCCAGACAAGAATTTGAACCCCCACCCCAACTGTCTGCCCAAGTCTTCCGAGATGCTGCTCTCCTGTTTCTTTTCATGACCATAAAGGGGAAAAAGAGAGAAAAGTTTACATATGCTATTAACAGACCTATATTTTATGTGTACGGCCCCTCATCAAAAAAAGTTAGTCAAGACTAAAAAGCATCTGCAAAGCAAAGGAAACCATGAACAAAACAGAAAGACAACCCACCAACTGGAAGAAAATATTTGCAAATCATTTATCAGACAACGGGTTCATCTCCAAAATATATAAAGAACTCATACAACTCAACAAAAAAACCCCAAACAACCCAATCAAAAAATGGACAGAGGATATGAGCAGACATTTTTTCCAAAGATATACAGATGGCCAACAGATACCTGAAAAGATGTTCAACATCACTAATTATTAGGGAAATGCAAATCAAAACTACAATGAGATATCATCTAATACCTATCAGAATGGCTATAATCACCAAGACAAAAAACAACAAAGGCTGGAGAGGGTGTGGAGAAAAGGGAACCCTCATCCACTGCTAGTAGGAATGCAAACTGGTCCAGCTACTATGGAAAACAGTATGGAGATTTCTCAAAAAATTAAAAATAGAAATACCATAAGATCCAGCCATCCCACTACTGGGTATTTATCCAAAGAACTTGAAATCAATGATCCAAAGATATTTATGCACCCCTATGCTCACTGCAGCATCATTCACAATAGCCACGATGTGGAAGCAACCCAAGTGCCCAAGAACAGATGACTGGGTAAAGAAGATGTGGTATATGTTTACACAGAGGAATACTACTCAGCCATAAAAAAGGACAAAATCGTGCCATTTGCAACAACACGAATAGACCTTGGGAGTATGATGTTAAGCGAAATAAGTCAGGCAGAGAAAGACAAATACTGCATGATTTCACTCATATGTGGAAGATAAACAAATACACGGAGAAAGAGGACAGGTTAGTGGTTACCAGAGGGGAAGTGGGTTGGGGTGAGCAAAAGGGATAAAGGGGCATGTATGTATGGTGATGGATAAAAATTAGACTACTGGGGGGAGCACGATGAAGTGTATTCAGGAATTGATAAACAATAATGTACACCCCAAAACACACAATGTTATAAACCACTATAATCCCAATAAAATGACTTGGGAAAAAAAAAAAAGTTGGTGAAATGGGTAAAATAATAACCCATGCAAAGCAGAAAGGTAGTCACTTTTTTTAAACTATGAAAATTTGAGAAGTAACCAGAGGTGAGGTCGCCTACGGTCCCTGGCACCTGACAAGTGGTTGCTGGGGTTGTGACCACTATTCCCCCTTCTAAGGGGCAGTGGAGTGGGGGACGGACGGCTGTGCTCCTGGCACGTTCAGTTCCTCGGTGGCATCTGAAGCCTTCTCCAAGGACACAAGGAGCAGCTGAGCTATGATCACACGCAGTTCTCACGCCTGAGGTTGTCTGGGCAACTGAGAGCCCACTGCAACCCGCTCACCATTTCCAACACTGTTCTCTGAGGGAACACTCCACGTTATGAGAGAGATGCACTGGATTTTTAGAAAACTGTCTGTGAAGAACGTGGATTCAGAATTCTAATAACGTAAGATACACAATTATTCCTAAGATCATGGAGATGAATGCTTGCATACCCTAAGCTCTTAGCGAGTGGTATTTGTTCCGTTTCCTGAGTATTGGTAGATTTAACTCAGGACCAGCTTCCCTTCCAAGAGTTTGTCTCTGCTTCAGTTGACACGTTCTGAGGCGCAACTGCAAGGGGCCCTCGGCTCATCCTGGTTCAGCCAGCACTTCCTGTGCTAACTCTGACAGACGGCTAACGCCTCTGGGCTCCGGCTTTCTCGTTTGTAAAAAGGGAGAGCAGAACCTCCGGAAAGGATAAAGGTGACATTAAATGAGAGCCTAGGCAAGGGGCACGGGGCCTGCCTTTCAAAGGGCTGCTCTGCTCCCCACTGCAGCCTCGGCCCTGGGAGAGAGCTGCCCAGGGCTCAGTGGGGTTCCTTCCCCGACCCCCAGGCTCCAGCACTTCCCCCGGGACACAGAGACGTGTGGCCCTTAGGTAGGAGCAAGCATCTGAGCAGAGCAGGCAGCAGAGGCGGAACAAGGAGACGACCAGAGAAGGTGGTTTGAGGAAGACACTTGTTAAAGACAACTTCGGAGGCAGCAGCACACAATTAGGTGAATCAAGTGGATGAAATGAGAGCAAGCGGGAAGCAGAGGGTTAGAAGGAGACTCATCCACTCCGGCACGAATGGTGTTCAAAGAAATGGGTGACAGCTCAGTACGAATGTGTAAGTTGGCAATTTTTATTTTATTTTTTTTCGGTGAGGAAGACTGTCCCTGAGCTAACATCTGTGCCAATCTTCTTCTACTTTATATGTGGGAAGCCACCACAGCAGGGCTTGACAGTGGTGTAGGTCACCCCAGGATCCAAACCTGGGAACTCTGGCCACTGAAGCAGATCGAGCCGGACTTAAGAGCCGTTGGGCTGGCCCTGTAGGTTGGCAATTTTTTGATCTGGAATATATTTTTGTCTTCATTGCTAATTTACACGTATAAATAGTGATGCCATAGTCTTATTGTTTTCTCAAAGAACACAGTGAAATTTTCTAGACTTTAACCTAAGTTTATATAGACTATGTTTCCTTTTCATCTTTAAAAGCCAGAGTTTAACACTGGAAACAAAGTATTGGCAGGCCACCTCATTTGTCCCAAATCCAGCTCTCAAAATTATTTTAAGGACATATCTAGTCCATCAGGTTTATTTTTACTTTGTCTCCAGTTAGTGAGGAAATCCTTCAAAACCAAGGCAATTGCCTGCCTCTCTGTTCCAGAAAAGTTTGACAAGGATCCATCGGCCCTGAGGTCAGTTTTTTGTCTCGGATGGGTAGGGGTGGGGAGGGGGTCGGTGGGTCATTCCAGAACTGCAGGACTGGGAGAGCAGCTACCCGACAGCCCTTCCTGCGTTGGATTTCAACTGTCTCTGCATTGTTGTCCCAACTCCTCGTGTGAAGGGAATCATTTTTGGCACGTTTTATGTAAGCATATCCTTAAATATAAGTAAAACATACACTCTACCGCCAATTTATGACTTTCTGCCGTTAGTATGATTGATGATCTAACAATCGAGAGCTGGATAAACCTCATTCACCTCCACAGGGGGATTCTCCTAAAAAGAAGATTAGCATTTCTAACACTAGGGCTGCACCTTTCCTAAAAACACACTAGCATTTCCTCTGAGTTTATTCTGCAATATGTGTACTTCTGTATATCAAGTAACATGCAGCTGAAGATGACAAGGACCACGCAGCCGAGACCGGGCCCTTCTCTCCGTGGTCAGCACTCGGACTAAAGCCGCGGCTTTTCCTCCATGTTGAGCTTCATCTCAGTTTTCTGGGGGAGACGGAGGAGCTGTGGGTGAAATCACTCAAAAAAGAAAAAGGGGCTGATAATCCTGGAGATATCACAGATTCAAGTGTAAATATGTAAAGACAAATGTGTGGGCTATCGTGGAAAATGCAACTACGTTCTGATGTAGGAGGGAACGTGGCAAATCCTGTCTTTTCAACAGAGATGGGCAGGCGTGGGAAGCAGGCCCTCAGCAGCCGGTACCCTCAGAACAGAGACAGGGAGGAAAAGCACGGGAGAGCAGCCCTGGGGAGGCCGATGCGCGGCGGGCAGCAGGCGGGGGTGGGGTGTGAGCCAGGTAACTCCACCGGGCTCGGAGGGAAGGGCAGGGCTGCATCTGGGGAGGCAGGATCTGTGGGCACGGCCTGGGTGCGCAGACAGAAGGCTTTCGGGCCAGAGGAACAAACAGCCCAGCCCGTTGGTAAACAGAGTAGCTTTACTGTCTGTAATTCTGACTGGATGTCCTGGGGGGAGGAGGGCCGTACCTAAACAGTAATGAGGGCACGTCCCTCCTCCAGAGATCCGAAGGGGTGAAAAACACAACTCCCTTCCAGCCTGGGCGACACCAAGTGCAGGAAAGCGAACACCGGCGCTAGAGGAGGGAGCGTCGTGACTGGATGTTACTCGAGACGAGGAGGAAACGAGGCCCAAGATTTAGACTGAAGTTTTGGGAGGGAAAAGATTCAAATTCTCTTCCCCTAAGTCGAAGCGATGGCAAGTGAAGAGTGGGGTTTCAGAGAACAACATGGGGATATGGAAGTCAGAAAGTCACTGCCCCTTTGTCCAGAAAGATTTCTCCGTGTAAATCACAGAAGATACGATGGACTGACTTAATCATGCAACCAAAATTCACGTTTCTGAATACAGGAGGAGCTTTGGGCTACTCGGACGAAGCATGGCATTCAAGCTTAACTTTAAAAACTAAACTTAGGACCAGAAATAAAATATGCTTTATCTCCCAGGTGAACAACTAGAATTTTCAACCAAGGTTTCTAAACATTTGAACAAGCTTTATTGATTCACTTCAAAAAAAAAGTTTTCACTGTAAACCCAGAGCCATAAAGTCAGCTGCCCACCTGTCAGCCGTAGCCAGCTCGGGAAGCTGTAAACCATAAAGACGCGGACCTTGGCCTGTGCCAACATCTGTGCAGAACAGGAAATATTTACTGTTCCCTTCATAACCTGATCACGTGGGTTCTATGTTACCTAATTCTCAAAGAAAAATTAAATTCCAGACATGACACAGCACATTAAAAATAAAACAATCATAAATGTCTCCAACTGATCGTCCTTCCACGGTTCTGAAATGCAAAGCTTTAGCACCATTAGTTTTATCTCCTTAAGAACAGAGATCTTTCTCGCCTGAGAGAACGTGACATCCTAAGTCACGGGCCTTGAAGAACAGGGGCTGCAGTCTGTGTGTCTGTCAGGTACCTGCCTGGAGACACGAGCTGCTCAGAGTGCTTGCCCAAGACAGACTGCGAGGTTGCAACCAAGTTACTCGGCAAATCGCAGGGCGCGGGGAGAGAAAGCAGAGATCCAAGAAATGGTGCCGACAAAGGCTGGAACTGGCGGAAGCAGAACACGGATCTGACCAGAGACTGAAATAAGTCTCTCTTGTCTTAAAGAAAGGCATTAAGTCAAGTTTGCGCGAATGGGAAAAAGGAACCGTGTTGTGTATTTTCTGTGGACCAAAAACACATGTTTATAAAAGTAAGAAAAAAGAAACCTGCCCGCATGGGAACAGGACTTACCTGTTCGTTTCTATCTTCATCCTCCCAAGCTGGACGGTCAGCGATCGGTGGGCGCTCTGCGAGTCGTGCGAGACGGTGGAGCTGAGCGTGCTCACCCCCGAGGTGGCCACGGCGTCATCGAGGACCACGTGAGGTCTTTGGACAGTCTGACTCGAGGGCTGCTCCTCATGGTCATCCTCCGCCTCCAAGTCGTCTTGATCGGCGGTATCACTCTCAGATGCGAGGCTAAAATGCGGCCTCAGCTCTGTAAGGCATCACAGCAACAGACGCGTTAACAAACGCCACACTGAGGGCCTTAATTTCTTCAGACGTGAATGCCATCCCCCTGCTATCGCTAAGATCTGTGTCCCAAACCGCTTCTCCAAAAGTGGGGATGGATTTCCGCGCATTAACTCAGGTTTGTTCTTCCCGTGAATTTGCAAAATTCACAGAATATATAAACTCAGGATGATCTAACTCAAACAGAAGAAAAATGTTCACGCTGCACATAAGGTACGTGGGAAACATACTAAAATCAGAAAGGCAATTATGTAAAAACTGGGTAAGAATATAAAAATTTGTTCATACAAGTAAAATCCATTTTTTAGATTATATAATATCTGGCAACTATTAACTCACTTAGAAATGAGGAAACTGAGATAGAGAGACATTATATAAACAAAGGACGTACACAGAACGCTTTCTGACTGTAAAGGTCATAACATAAGGGGATGGGCCGGGCACTGAGAATGCCACACACGCTTACATTCACTCTAGGAAGACTCCGTTTTTGACCCTTGGGTCGATCTTTAGTGTGTGTCCCACCCTCACCTGCTGACCAACCATTACCATTTAAAGTGCAATAGCTACAGGTCTCCAACCTGAACACGCTGGATGACGTGACTTCAACACCACGCCATTTCAGAACCTGGATGATATCTCCCCATAAGAAAAATGATAAATTATAAATTGTGATGAGGTTCTCAAAATGGCCCACAAAAAGGAATTGCCTTCCTAGTTTAAGTGAAATCAGGTAGCAGAAATACTGGATCTTGACTCCATATGCTATGGCACCTGGGACTTTTAGTGGAGCACAGAACCCACTGAGATGGAGCCACGGAGATTCTCCCAGAAGAAGAGCACATTCGTACAACATTCTGCCTAGATTTCCTAAGGGCTCCCAGCCTCCCTAAAGCCTGTCCCGAGAGCCAGGAACCACAGGTTAAGAGCCCCTGAGTTGGGGAGAGGGCTCCAGTGGGAGTGACAGAGGACCCAGCCCACCACCCCAACATAGCCACTGTGGCAAGACCCCAAGGCCTACTCGTTGCCAGGTCCCCCAGGTAACTTCTCCCCTCCCCTACCGGGAGTGTGTCCTGCACCCTCCTCTAAGCCTCTGGCTGCTGTTTCTTTTCTTCAGAGCCTTTGTGTCCACTACCTGCCCCTTAAAACCTGGAACCTGGCATTCTACTCTTTGAGTTTTCACGTTTCTACTTACTCTCCACGGATGAGCTCGCTAAGATCTAGGAAGGTTAAGCACATGTAATGTGTGGGTGATACTGTATTTCTATCCCTGATCCTGCTGCAGTCAATACCTGCCAGATAGCCTGCTGGGGAAGCACTCAAAATTCAACAACCTAAAAAAGAACTCATCTTTTGCTCATAACGCAAAGCAGAGTGCCCTTCTTCAGAGCCAGGCTACTTTATGTAGCCCTGACTTCCTTTAACTTTGTTTATTTTTAAATTTTTTATTGTGGTTAAAAAAAAAACGCATCACATAAAATTTACCATTTTAACTATTTCCAAGCATACAGTTTAGTCAAGTATATTCACATGGTTGTTCAACCAATCTCCAGAACGTTTTCATCTCGTAAAACTGAAACTCTGTACCCATTAAACAACTCCCCCTCCCCCCACTTCATCAGTGGCAAACACCATCCTACTGTCTGTCTCTATGAAATCGACCGCTGTACAAACCTCATACAAGTGGGATCACACAGCACTTGTCTTTTTGTGACTAGCTTATTTCACTCAGCACAATGTGCTTAAGGTTCATCCACGTCGTGGCAGGTGTCGGAATTTCCTTCCCTCTTAAGGCTAAATCATCTCCCACTGTATGAACAGGCCACACTTCATTTATCCATTCTTCCTCAATGGACGCTTAATGTCACTTCTCCCTCTTGGCTACTGTACATAATGCTGCTATGAACTTGGGTGTGAAAATCTCTTTCAGATCTTGCTTTCAATTTTTTGGATATATACCCAGAAAAGGAATTGCTGGATCATATGGTAATTCTATTTTTAATTTTTTGAGGAGCCGCTATACTGTTTTCCGTAGCAGCTGCACCATTTTACAATCCCACCAACAGTGTACAAAGCTTCCAATTTCTCCATATCCTCACCTTTTATCTCTGAAGGTTCCCCAAACTCCTCCTCTCCTCTACTTCCTGCATGCTCTCTTTTCTCTCTCAAAACTCCAGTTCCTAATTCATCTATATAGTAGGAGTGACTCAAATCCAGGTTTCAGTTTTGTAAACCCAGCACCCAGGATAGGGGCCAAGACATATGAGGCTCTCGAAAAATGCTGGCAGAATGGAAGGGTTATCCTACTGGGATGATGTGTACTTAGAAGGGAACAATAGCGAAAAATTGTTTTACTTTAAAAATAATTTAAGAAAGTGCAATTCTAGATTAAATTAGAACAAGATTAGGCCTTTTAAAATTTTCTAAAATTAATCTTAAACTTCTTTTATGGTCTCTAAACTGAGATTTTAAAAACAATTTAAAAGTTTTGTTGTCCTATTGAATATCATCTCACTTTTGGGGAGGGAAAATTTCTGATATTTATTATTATATTTAAATATCCAGAGCTGGCCCCGTGGCTCAGTGGTTAGGTTAAGTTCGTGAGCTCCACTTCAGTGGCCCAGGGTTCTTGGGTTCAGATGCTTGCACGGACCTACACACTGGTGATCAGGCCATGCTGTGGTGGTGTCCCACACAGAAGAACTAGAGTGACATGCAACTAGGGTATACAACTATGTGCTGGGGCTTTGGGGAGAAAAAAGAAAAACAAAAAGAGGAAGATTGGCAACAGATGTTAGCTGAGGGCCAATCTTCCTCACCAAAAAGCAAAAAAAAAAAAGTGAGATGCAGGGAGCCCAGGCTCCAACAGTCTCAACCAAGTAACTCTTAAAAATAAATAAATAAATATCCCCTTATATTCCCCTGACTCTGTACCCTTTAAATTACCATAAATTATTATTTTATGTATGCATAAATGACTGAAAAATCCTCTCAAATAATTTGAAGAAAGCAGAAATTGTACGTGAAGGCAATACTTTGTTATTTTTGGTCTTTCAAGGTGGCTCCCTGAGCACGCGTCATCCAATCACACATTACAAAACACGCAAATGAGACAGAGCATCTGGTCCTTGTCCTCAACGAGGTGACACTCCGAAGGAGCACGGGGTGGGTGTACAGAAGAGCCTTAAGGGCACGCACAAAGATAACGCGAAGTTCTAAGTGTAGTTAATGCAGCGAAAAAGACCTCAGACGACCTCAGTGGCAGACCTGGCGTCATATGGAAGCCACGTGGACGTCAGCAGTGCTGGGGGTAAAGGAAGCTCATCCGCAATGACCAAGTCCAGTGGAGGTTTCCTCACTGATGGACTCGTGGAGGCAGAGGGGCCCAGGCAGTTTCCGGAGGAGGGAAGGCTCTGGCTCGGTGGAGAAAGGGGGAGAGGCATTTGAGAGAAGAAAGCTCGGAGGGCGGCCCAGGGTCCTCTGAGAAGAATGGAGAGCAGAGTGACTGTCAGGACAAAGGCAGGGACTCGAGGCCTGGAATGAGTGGACGGTGTTGGAACCCACGCGTGGGAAACTAGAGCTGCTGCATTTTTCCACAACAGCAAGATGGGTGAAACAAAAGCACTATACTCCCACCCCACCCAGGAAAATAACTAGACCAAGCTTTCTCAACACAGGGCGTGTCTGAGCCAGAGTAGATCCCAATGCTCGTCAGTGCAGCGTGCCGTTCCCGCAGCGAGCTCCTTGTATGGTGTAGAATTCTGGTCATTTTACACGAACGTGGACACGGGGCACACGACTGATTCAGCTTAACGACTGGTAGGAATCTCAAGTGCGTCAGCAGTTCAACACACTTTTGTCACACGAGAAGTCGGCCCATGGTACCAACTTTCTCCACCTTGTGCTGCCTCCATGGTCCTACGCTCAGCATTTCTCCATCTGGTTCCCACAGCCAGACTGTCCTTGAGGAGTACCAACAAATGCTCCACGCTGCCAACAATCTAAAGCTGATTCTTGATGACACGCGGGAAAACGGCCTGAGGAAAAAGCCTCTCACGGGGCTTGTACTGTACTCTCTGCTCTGTGCGCTCTTTTTGGAAGAAAGACGATTGAACACTTTATTTTGAAAGAATTTTAGAATAACAGAAAAGTTGCAAAAACAGTACAGAGAGTCCCCGTATAGCTTCCTGCAGCTTGCCCTGAACTCAGCACCTTACACCACTTTGGCACTGTTACCCAAACCAGGAAGCTAACATTGATACAACCCGGCTGACGCATCTCTGGGCCTTACTGGCTTTCACCAGTTTCCCCATCATGTCCTTTCTCTGATCGGGGGTCCCACCTGCCTGCGCTGTCACGTTCCCTCAGTCTCCACAGCCCGGGACAGCACCCTACTACTTCCTTACCTCCCGTGACCTCCATGCTTTTGAGAAGGACGGTCAGTTATTTTGTACTTGTCCCTCATTCTTGGTTCACTCAGTCTCGTCGTGATTAGGTCGAGGCTGTGCATTTTTGGCAGGAATACCACACGGGCAACGTTGCGCCCTTCTGAGCCACCGTCTCAGGAGGCACACACTGCTGACGTGTCTTGTTACTGCTGATGCTTACCTTGATCGTTCGGTAAAAGGGGTGTCTGGTACAGGGGTGTCTGCCAGGCTCCTCCACTACAAAGGCACTGTTTTCCCTTTCTAACTAGTAAATATCAGTGTGGGGAGATACTCTGAGATCATTCAAAGATCCAGCTTCCCATCACAGGATTCTAGCAGCCATTGACAGTTCTTGGCTGCAACAGCCCTCCCTGTGATGTGTGCCTAACAGTGATTTCCTATTTCCCATTTCCCTCGTTGCCTCTACATTTACTCAGTGGAATCCTACTACGACAACAAGCCCGGCCTTCTCTTCCACATATTTATTTACTCAATTACTTCTATCAGTATGGACTCATAGATATTTAGTTTATTCTATGGGCCATACTCCACTACGATCATTATTTTATTTTATTGGTCAGATTGTTCTGCTTAGCCTTTTGGGAACTCCTTCAAGCTATGTGCACTGTCCTTTCAATAATGCTCCATCTTTTCAGGGCACTTTGTTACTTTTCGGCACCACAAGATGTTCCAGGCTCAGCTTGTCCTTCCCCTGCCCCAGGCCTGGAATCCCGCATTTCTCCAGGGAGTGCTGATTCCCTGTCCTGGAGAATGGGGCTTAGAAACCAGGATCTGGGTCCTCTCAGCAAACAGATGGAGGAAATGTGTGTACTATTGACGGTAGACTTTTGAATGTGCGTTCTCTTTAGCACATCTTTCAAAATTTGGTAGATTAATTGTAGTATTTTGTCATCCAAAAGGAATTTTTATCAGGGGAATATGAAGGCAGACATTTTTAATGTAGTTTTTTAAAATCTTAACTGTATAACAAAATCTTTAGGGACATTTGGAAATTTGATGGAACTGTCAAGTGCATGAAATCAGTTCATGTTTTATGTATCGTCGTGTGGTACATATTGTCTTCCCCTGTCCGGAGAGCAACATAAAAATATTTCCTCCATGTAATTCTCCTCTAAAATTTCCCCCCTCTTTTTTTTAATGCTTTCAAACAGTAATTTCAGTTGCCACCTGAGCCTCCTAGTGGCCTCAAAGCAACCAATTTCACAGTGGAAGGACAAATAACTTTCCTGAGCAAACCCTTTTCACAAAGAATGTGACTGCTCCGTACATGGGCTGGGCTAAACCAGTGGCCATCGCTGGGACACCTCGCGAGGACCGTGCCTCTCTGTTGCTCTCCCTAAACTCAGTGTCTCGCCCACAGTGTGATTGTCACGGTACTTCTTAAACTTTCTATTCTGGAAGAATTTTAGATTTACAGAAATGGTGCAAAGATGATAGAATTCCCTTACAGCTTCCCCACAGGTCCCCTTGACACATCTTATCAAACTGGTATATTTGTCAAAAATAAAAAATTAGCATTGGTACAGTATTACTAACTAAACGACAGACTTCGTTCAGATGACACACTTTTTCACCGTGTTCTTTTTCAATTCCAGGATATAATCCACTGCATTTAGGTAATCAGTTTTTAAAAATTAGATTAACAGGTCATTTATAAACTGTTAAATTATTTCCAAGTATAACCCTCCCCCCCTCCTCACTTGGGCACCCTAGTTTAGCTACTCCTGTGTGTGACCATGGCCTGTCCCCGTCACTCTCGCTGATACACACCTGTCCCCTTCGCCCCTTGTGCCTGCTGATACACAGCCCCTCCATGGGACGCTGCCCACATGCGAGCTTCTCCCAGTGCAAATCCTCTGAGTGTAAGCGCCTGCTGGCTTCCTCCAAGCTTTCACAGGGTCATGTTAGCATTCCATCACATCCAGCTGCTGCTCACACATTTCAAAGCCTCTCTAGAATTTTTCTCTAAGTTACGCCAATTTTCCACCCTAATTTGTTATAATCAGGTGAAACTCACTTATTGTTTCAACCAATATTTATCAGAGGGCTACTGTTTTCCAGAGGTATACTGTGGACAATATACTGGGCACAGAATGAAAGAAAACAGACCCAGTTACCCTCTGAGGAGGGAAACAGCCATTGGACAAGAAAACAAGAGTAGTTTGATTGGGGCAAGTGTCACAAATGGGGAAAAACCTTGTTTCCTCAACACTGCCCCTGCTGCCTCCTCCACTGCAGATGGAGCTGGGATCTGCCTAGATGAGTGATTTCCGCTGGCTGTGTAACAACACAACCTGGGAGCTGGATGAAAATCAGATTCCTGGGCTTTTTCCAGCAGATTCTTACTCACTCGGCCTGGGCTGGGGCTCTGCAAGCTGTAATTTTAAAGAGCTCCTTACATCACTTGATGCGCTGGTAAAGAACAGCATAGAAGTGTGTTTTGTGGGCACAGATATCTGTAGATTGAATGCATATACATCCGGGCAACCTGTATGGTTTTCTCTTTCTCTTCATACTCAAACACGCTCTTTAAAGACAAGGAAACAAGTCTTCTTCCTCATAGTAAACCTCTGGCTTGGAGTACCATCGCTCAGACCGCATCTTGGTGTTAAAAGCAATAAGGAGACCATAAATGATGGATGAACAGTAAGTTAAATTATCAAACACTAAATATTGGCAAAGTAGTGAAACATTTCTGACCTGGAACCAGAATGGTGATGGCTGCCTGCACCGCCTTCCGGATGATACTGTCTAAGGCAAACATCCAGTGTGGCTTGATGTTATGATTCCGAAGAACTTTATTGACCTGGAGAAAGAGAGCAACATTTAGTCCACTTTAATTTCTAGTTCCAAACAACCTAGTGAACGCAAGCATTTGGATGACATCCTACCAACAAAAAAACCTAAGTTTTCTTCACCTTGAATTGTGAATAATTTATGTCACCAGAAAACAAATGAGAAGTTGCCGCTTTATATTAAAGTTTGGTGATCCCCATATAAGCAAATGAGATGCACTGCTTAAAAGAGAGGGGGTCTGCTTAAGGGGAATGTTGCTTCTTTGGGACTCAGAACACGCAGCTCCCACCTTTCATGATGTCTGCAGACCAGAAGGTGGAGGCGGAAAGGAGGAGAAAAGAGACCAAGTGGCTTCAGATAAAAAGTGACTGCATTTAACCCCACCAAGCACTGCTTCGTGCTCCGGTGACGTGGAGAAGCAGGTGGAGGGAACAAGCCGTATGTTCTACCCGCAGATTCACCACAGTGATCGGCTTGTTTTCCTTCCCACAGTTATTTGTACCTCTGTAAACAGAGGAGTCATCGCTAGAATATTCCAGAAAAGTTGTCCACATTAAACATCTTTGTGGTAAGGGTATCTTTTTTTGGAGACGAGTAACAGTTCACACATTTAAATAGACACTAAAATCGATATCCGTGTTACCTTCCTTTTTCTTTTTAAAAATTGTGGTAAAAGGCACATTAACATAAGATTTACCTTCTTCTAAGTGCACAGTTCAGTGGCATTAAGCACATTCACAATGTTGTGCAGCCATCACCACCGTCCATCTCCAGAACTCTTCATCTTGCAAAACTGAGACTCTCCACCCATGAAAGACTAACTCCCCATGCCCCCTGCCTCAGCCCCCCACCCACCCGGTGACCTCCTGTCTCGTGAACGGGAATGCTAGGTGTCTCCTGTGAGTGGAACCATACCATGTCTATCCTTTTGTGACTGGTTTCTTTCACTTAGTGTGATGGGTCAGAATTCCCTTCCTTTTTAAGAGTGAATAATATTCCATTCTGTGTATAAACCATGTGTGTTACCTTTTAAAGAATAACCTTTCTCATAAGGCTAAGAGAGGCTCACTTAAAATTTGGGATAACTCCACAGACTGATGGTTGACACGGGCCTCCAGGAAAGAGGCTGTTTTCCCAATAGGGCTTTGACTAGAGGCCTCAGAGGAAGCTGAGGAGAAGGCAACACGGAAGGTGGCCCAGTGCAATCCCACATCACAAGCTGGGGTGCCAGCAGCTTCTTCCTGTCCTTGGTCCATCTTCCCCAAAACCCCCAGTTTGGAGGGAGTGGGTCTGAGAAGTCCTCATGGCAGTACCTCCCAAGGAAGGGAACCACGCCAGGGTCCCACATGTCATATGAAATCCTTTCAGAGTGTGTCTTTCCTGGCACCTTCATCTCTTTAGAGGATCTGCCCATTTGTTCAAGTAATGTCGGGTATAACATTTCGTGAATGAGAGTATTTCTCTCAGAGCCACACACAGAAGATGGAAGAGGGGTCCTCGATAACCACGACCCACTCTGCATTAAACAATATACTACAGAGGCCCATTTCCTGGGTTCATTCCCATCCTGGACAGTGAGTGAGCAAGAGCGGGGGTGGGGTGTGTTTGTGTGCGTGCATATGTGACCTGGGCCCAAGGCCCAGGATTACACCTAAACCACTCTCGAGCTAAATTCTACCGGCCAATTTGCTTTCCAATTTCTCGGCTAGAAGCCAAGTGTGTGGGCAAGTGCAAATTCACTCAATTATTCCATTCCATTCCATTTGCAGATGGTAGGGTCCGCCTCGTTGCAGGGTAAACGTGCCTTTGGCACTGAATATTAGTGATGGGTTTGCCAGCAGCTTTCATTTCCCATGACTTCAATCAAGTCAGGAGCCCTGTTCCTACCCACAATGCAGCACAAAGACCACGTGGCTTATACAGACTTGGAGAACATCAGAGGTAGACCACGTGGCTTACACAGACTCAGAGAACATCAGTGATACACCACATGGCTTACACAGACTCACAGAACATCAGTGGCAGACCATGTGGCTTACACAGACTCACAGAACATCAGTGGCAGACCACGTGGCTTACACAGACTCAGAACATCAGTGGCAGACCACGTGGCTCACACAGACTCACAGAACATCAGAGGCAGACCACGTGGCTCACACAGACTCAGAGAACATCAGAGGTAGACCACGTGGCTTACACAGACTCAGAGAACATCAGTGGCAGACCACGTGGCTCACACAGACTCAGAGAACATCAGTGGCAGACCACGTGGCTCACACAGACTCAGAGAACATCAGTGGCAGACCACGTGGCTTACACAGACTCAGAGAACATCAGTGGCAGACCACGTGGCTTACACAGACTCAGAGAACATCAGTGATACACCATGTGGCTTACACAGAGACTCAGAGAACATCAGTGATACACCATGTGGCTTACACAGAGACTCAGAGAACATCAGTGATACACCATGTGGCTTACGCAGACTCAGAGAACATCAGTGATACACCATGTGGCTTACACAGACTCAGAGAACATCAGCGATACACCATGTGGCTTACACAGAGACTCAGAGAACATCAGCAGCCACTGAAAGATTATAATTTGGCTTTAAATCAAGGATCATTTGATGCATCAGGTACCACTGTCACAACATCTCCTCTGTAGGAGCAATAGACACATTAGGAGTGGGTGAATTTGGGGGATTTAAGTCAAATTATGCAAAGTGTTTCCATATTCACACCACAAGACTGTGAAGAAGTCTTGTTTCCATCTCCTACACTTGGTAACGCCTCCTGGGAGTGGGTTCAGGCTTTTTTGGTACAAAGTTCCACAGATAAGTCTCATTCAAGAACAACAGATGGTTCTGATCAGGCTTTTGGAAGATGGGCTTCCAGTCTGCGTTGCACGGCAACTCCCCTGAGAGAGCAGAGTCGTCAGCACCTCTCATTAGATCCCGTGGACTAATTTCATTCAGTGACGCCCTGGACTCTGAAGAATATTGCTGGCTAGGAAATAGTGACTATTTATTAAACAAACGTGTTTTTTTTTTAAAGATCAGCATGTGAGCTAACAACTGTTGCCAATCTCCTTTTTGTTTTTTTTTTCTCCCCAAAGCCCCCCAGTACATAGCTGTATATTCTAATTGTGAGTGCCTCTGGTTGTGCTATGTGGAACGCCTCCTCAGCATGGCCTGATGAGTGGTACCACGTCCATACCCAGGATCCGAACTGGTGAAACCCTGGGCCACTGAAGCTGAGCACCTGAATTTAACCACTCAGCGCCGGGGCTGGCCCCACAAACATGCTTAAAATATTCTGTAAGGAAACCAGAGAAAAACTGAAAAAATTTTTTTGGTTTTATTCCACAGCGACCATTCCAGTCTTCAGGGCCCCATTTCCCTCCACAGCCAGTAGATGGCATCTCTCAACAGAATTAGAAAGCGCTGGACCAAAGGGTGTTTGTTCTGTTGCTAAAGTTGTCAAAACCAAGAGAGACCCACTCCACGACTTCCTCAGAACGGAGTCCAGCCACGAGGGGTGTCTGGGAGCTCTGCTATTCTCCACGGTGCCCAGCTCTGCGTGCATCTAACTGGGAGGGTGCGTACCCACCAAACAACAGATGCGACACTTAGAAGCCCACAGAGAGGCCAGCGCCTCACACTTGTTTGTCACCCAAGGAGAAGAGAGTTCATCGAAATCATCAAACAAAGAAAAGATAACAGCACTTAGTTTCACCATATTTTTCTGAATAGTTTTAGCTAGAGTTTGTGGGAAAACAACAGCTAAATATTATACTTACAGCGTCTTGGAAACCAAAGAGGACCACCTGGACCTGGCTGATGCCGTGGCTGTCGAAGTCCAGCTCCAGCTTCAGCTTTGACAGCGTGGTGGCGATGATTTTTCGGTCGGTGGATCTCACAAATTCTCTGAGGCTTGCGATGAGGGTTGTGATGTGCTCCCACTTTAGCTTTGGTTCCTCGGCCCCCTGTGAACAAAACCCAACAAGCCGTAAGCTGATCCGTGCTGGACACACCGGCCGTGGGCCCCTGCTGGGAAGAGCCGGGCTTCAGAACGCCCCTGCTAAGGGAGAGGACTGCATCTGAACCACACTGCTTCTCCCCCAGCAAGAAATCATCAGACTTCGGGAGGAAGGGCGCCTGCCCCCTACGCTGGCCAAGAGCCATGATACAGTTAGATGCGCAAAACTGCCAAAACGGGGACAGGCTGAGGCGACAAGATTCTTGCTGTCAGAAATTTCAATCAGGAGCTAAAGAGAGATTCCGGCAGCAAACCCCGGGATCTCAGGCTCAAAGTCTGCCCAGAGAGAGGGGTCATAAAATAGGGGCAAGGGTACATCCAGTGATCATTTAGGAATCAGAAGCAATGGAGTTGAGAATGACAGCCAGGAGGAGGAGGAGAAGTGGACACAAACAGAGCTGGCAGGCCAAGAGGGCCAACGGCCACCGAGCCAGAGAAGAGACCTGCCAACTCCTGGAAGCTGACGTCCCTTGGAATCGCACTCCGTTTTCCATCTCTGGGAGGCTTGGCCCAGCACTGTGGTTGGAATTCCTTGAATCTACCTCCCTCGCGGCTGTGTGTGTCCACCTACGACATGTCCCGAGGACTTCGACCACACTTAAAGTGGGTCAATTCCTTGCAACCAAAAGGGGCTTGCTTCACACTCCACCCTTGAAACCTTTCCTTACCCACCAAGGAGGCAATTAGGCCTAAGAATGGACCAATGGACTATTTTACGTATTAAAAATATAATACAATATTTAAATAAGTTCCCTCTCTCAAGTTGAATTTTTTTTACTTTGTGCAAGGAACATTCTTTCCTTAAAGGAAACATAGCAGGATGTTATTTATCCTCATTTAAGTTTAAGAAACAACGAGATTTTTGTTATGCTCATTCTGTCTTATCTTGCCCATTCGGTTACTGCAGCATTAAAATTAAATTCCTCAACTGGGCTGTGAAAATGACAATTTCTAGGATTCTATTAAAATGAAAGAGAAACGCACCATCAAGTTCTTCCTCTCAATATATTTCCTGTGGGGGCTCCCTCTCATGTTTCCGTTTTCATGAGAAAAGATTACATTGAAAAGCTTGAAAGCTGTCATTACGGGAATATTTTAAAATCAGACGGGGAGCAATTATAAACTTTGTTTTTCTTACCATGAACTAAATTACACCCAAAGTAAAGATTCACAGGCAATATCCTAACAACGTGAACATATGTTCAAGAAGAAAAATGTGAGTTATTCAGAAACTGGAAGCTTGTCTTAGTGAAAAATCAGTTATGCGTTTGCCAGCAGTTTAAACAGCAAACATTTTTTTGACATTAGCTCTGTTTTCACAACAGAAAAACATGTTGCTTCTGGTTTTGATGTGTGTGCCCCGTCCTACAAAGGAAGGCTGTCTGCTCTGGGAAATGCTTTCTGTCTGGGCTACTTCACCCACTGACACGATCACTATTTCTGCTCCAACTCCCGTCTCTGCCTGCGGATCGACAATGTGCCTTCACAGACGAGCTTCCACGGGGTCAGGGAGCCTGACTCAGTGCCAGGAGGCAGCATTTGACGGACAGCCCTTCCTGGGCACTCGTGGTACCACCTCGGATCCTCCTGCAAAGGCGTTCTCTATTCTTCACCCTTTAAACCTCTTTCAAAGCGAGGAGTGGATTCCAGAAGGAAGTTAAAGACTGAAAGGGCTTTCGGGCACTGGTTGCAGGATCTGACCAACGTCTACATTTTGGTCTTGTTATAAAGGGTAGGCTTAAACATAAAGATGTAGCTAGAAATATTTAATACAATGAAAAGAATTACTTTGACCTGGTTGCAGAAAACAATTAAAGATATCAGATAACTGTTATTAGCCTCCTTGATAGCGACAACAACAACAGTTAACAATCGTGGAAACACTTGCTGTCATTATTTCAATTGCCCATGATCTTGGCTACTGTCAGTTCCTCCACTTTACAGATGAAGGAATTCAGCCTCAGAGGAGTTAAGTCACTCTTCCACGTCGCAGAGCCTTAAGTGGTGGGACCCGGCTCCTGCTCACTGCACTCTCCGGCCCCACTCAGCCAGAAGAGCTGCTTTGACCTGGCGGGGACCTGCTCTCCTGCTAGGTCAGCGAGTGATGTCCCAGGAGGGGCTCACTGCCACCCAGCGGCGCCATCAGAGGCCCCTCCCTCGCTCGACGATTCTGGACTTAGCAGGTGCTTCTGACCAGCATCTCTGGTCCTCACTGGTCACTCAGGCAGGTGCCCGAGGCATGGCCTCCGAGGGCTGCTTTTACGGTTTTCCTTCCTCTCTCCTTTTACAGAGAACATTCAGGTGTGCTTAAGAAACCAGTGAGACACAAACAATCGACTAGCATTAGCCAACTCCAAAGCTGAGGAGTTTCAGCGTGGTCGCGGAAGTGCGTTCTCCCGCCAGGCTCTGCTGAGAGCGGGGACAACAAGGACGGCAGCAGTCCTACCCCGAGGGACTACAGCCCGGCAGGGAGACAAAGAGAACCCCAAGTGGGCAGATGTTTTCTGTACTGGACAAGCACACCCTTTGGGGATAATGATGAGACTGAGGCCATTGCTGTGTCCTGTGTGTTTCTGACCCAAACAGGCCTCTCACACTAGTGCCCACAGGAGACGCCTTTCTCCCACATTGGCTAGCGGCGACCTCCTCCTTCGACCCCTGCCACGCCCCACCCCCAGCCCAGACTTGTCACCATCAGGCAGACCAGGGAGGGGAGTGTGTGGTGGTGAAGAACACAGACCCTGGAGGCAGATGGCCGGGTCCAAATCCCAACTCCATCAGCGAGGGCTCCACGGCCTTTGCAAGTTCCTTCTTCTGTGCCATGGTTTCCTCATCTGCTAAATGAGGATACGACTACAACGACTCCCAGAGTCCTATGTCATGAGGACTATGTGAGCCAATACACACGAATAGTCAGAATGCCTGGCCCACGGGAAGTGCCTGCTATTATCACTATATATTTCATAGACACTATGACTCTCCTGTATAGCTATACATTTAACCATGCATGCTACTATATATTCAACTACATTTGCTCATTTTTAAGGCTGACATCTTGCTCTTAGACTCCAGCTTCCAGAACTCTGAGAGTGATGTTCTGTTGTGTAAGCCACTGAGTCTGGTATTTTGTCCTGGCAGCTGAGCAAACGAACACACCCGGGAACAAGCGCGTGACTGACCAGCGTTGTTTCCTCCAGCTCACTATCTAAGGCACCGCATTGCCCAGCACCTTGCATCCGAACGCAGCCCCGCAAGCGTAGGAGTCTTGGTCGTAACTGCGACGTTTCCCAGATGCTCAGAGGAGCCCACGGCAGGCAGCCTGATGTTAAGGTCAGAATTAGCTGTTCCGTGGCTCCATGTGTGTTTACCAACTGAACGAAGGAGGAAAAGGCTTGTAGGGACCAACTGGAACCTCACCAATGTGAAAATTTTGCTTTTGACTTAAAACAGCTTATGTTCAAACATGCGGTTCTGTGTTGGGGGGTCTGCCTCCCCCAGCCCACCCTGGGACAGGCCACCATCTCGAGCTCTAATCAGAGCTTCCTCAGGCCCCTGCACCTGCGGCAGTTCCAGGGGGCCAGGACACAGTCCAAATACGTTTACTTGGGGAAACGAAGCGTCCAGGAGCGGTTTACCTGAGCCAAAGCCTCCATCAGGTTCCTCACGACCTTGTCCTGGTCTTCTGTCAGGATCCTGTGCAGCGTGGCCCGCCGTTCGCTGTCCTTCCTCAGCATGAAGAACCCGGAGTCCTTCTCCTCAGGGGACGGGGGCGCGCTGTGGTCTTCGAAGTTTTCATCCGGGATGCTGCGATAATTTACACAGCACAGATCACTTCCTTCACACAGCAACACACCACAGACTCCTTTCACCCCAAATAAGCCAGGCCTTTACCCCAAAAAGAGAGTCCGTATTCCTTTTCCGTCTTTCTCCCCGCAGGACTTGGCTCTCGTCTTGAAAGAGAAGGGGTCCACCTTGAGCTCCGTGTCAGGAGAGACGGAGCCGTACTCGCTGCTGCTGCTTGTGTCCTCCACCAGCACGGGCACCGGCAGGGAAATGCTCCTGAGGTACTCTGCTTGTGGGGGTGGGGGGGGGTGGGAGAAGATAAGTAAGGCTTTTAAAAACCTACACATACTCAAACGCCTATTCAAAGAGAGCAGTGTTAGTTGTCAGGTGTCTAGTCCCAGGGAGCAGCAAAATCACGTCCCATAAGGGCTGGTCACAGGATCGCGACTGCCCCGCGCTCAGGACAAGCCATGCAGGAGTTGGCAAGGAACATCGCGGGGGCAGGAAATAGCGGGGCACCCTGAGTTCTGATCCCGTCATTGTCACTGTCCACCTGCAGACTTTAGGAAGGTCATATATAGGTCTCAGCTGTCACATCTCTGAAATAAAGGACCTGACTCATAATTTTTAAACCATTTTCTTCAGAGGCTTAAGGGTCCATGTTGGCATCTTGGGGCTGCCTCGGATGGGTGAGTACAGAGTCTGTGATTTGAGGACACAGGTTCCAACCCTGTTTCACCTGAAACAAATACGTTCCTTCGGTCATATACCAGGGCCCTGCCTAGAGATTCACATAAAAAAGGGTTCTTTGCTAAAGACAGATTTTGGAAACTAATGGATCAGCTGATCTCTCAGGTCTTCCCCAGTCCTCAGATACCATGACTCTACAGCAAACACACGCTTTTATTTTATTTTGATGAAGACTGAGTTGGCACAATAGAACCTGCCTTCCTTTCATCAAACACTGGTTTTAAAGAAAGTCATCTTTGCCAGAAACATCTTTACCAAACAAATCAATGTCTCAGGCCAGGGGGGCAGAGCAGAGAGGATGAATCACGGGATGTAAAAATTCCAGAGAATTTGGGAGGCCTGGGGGAAGTTCTGGGTGAGGACAGGAGGGTCTTCAGGGAGAGGAGACAGACCCTTTGGCTGTGATCATGATTCTAAACATGCCACGGGGCATGGGCAGGCCAGAGTAAGAGGAGACCAGCAGGAGTACTCATAAGAACTGCCTGGTCAAGTGCCTGCTGCGCTCAGCATCCCACATACATGACCATATTTAACCCTCACAAGACCCCAGGAGCTGGCAGGCTTCGTGAACCCTCTGCACAGGTGAGCTGACTGAGGGGAGGTCATTTTCAAGGCCACTCGGCCAACAAGTGAACCCAGCTCTGACCCCAACACCCAGCCTCTTAATACTGACCCTATGAAACCTTAAGTTGCTATAATGTCTTAAGTGAAGTTGGACTCTAAAGCCAGAGCAGAGTCCAAGATTCTCTTGAATTACCCTGACACAGAGCGTGAGGGCACGTGGGGAGGGGTCTGGCCCCAAGAATCCAGAGGGTCTGCACCCCATCTCACGCGCATTCTAGGGCACACGGTCACGGAGGAGACTGGGTGCGACTGTCGGCTTACACCCTCTCCTGCTCTCTCATGCCAAGTGTGTACACTTGAGCTCACATAATTCAAACGTGTGTGTGACGGGATCTGTTTCCTGCAACAGAAACCTACCCACGTGGAAGGGATAAAACCACCACAGACAAGCTTCTGGGCCCGGCTCCAGCCTCTTCTAGCCTATTCTCTGCTTTATCCTCAGAACCAAATCTGTCAAGGAGGTATGTTACCAACACAGAATGCGTGACGAAACAAGGGAACTGTGACGAGTCACACCTTTAGAAAGTGGCTCAGCTGGGATCAGAAGGGACTTGTGCATAACTCCAAAGTCAGTGCTCATTTCGTGACACCAGAGACAGGCTGGGTGGCAGGCTGTGGGGCAGCCAGCATTCACCCTGTGAAAACGCAGACGGCCCTCTGGAGTCCAGGCTGCCCAGAGGAAGGAGGAAAGGGAGGCGTGCCCCTCTCCTTGGATCGTCCCAACTCTCAGAACCACAGGAGAACTGGGGAGGCTGTGGCCCGGAGACTCCAGTCACTGGCCTCTCCTCTGGACTGACCGGCTTTGAGGCGCCTGGGGAACCTGCAAAACCTGCTGTGCCTCACCCGATGTGGGAACCCTCCAAACTACGGTCACTTCTTCATTCTTCCCTGAGATGCCTCAGTCGACCTTCCTGGAGCAAATTCGCCTTCTTACTTACAATCTGAAAAGGCCGATATTAGGAAGCGGAAACACAGCTACTCCTGACAACTGAAACCAGTTAACATGCGACCCCAAAGAGGACAGAGGAAGGGGTCTGGCACTGGCAGTTTCCACAAGAAATCCCACTGGCTCTTAGATAAGAAAGAATGAACTTCACCCAAATTGAAGATTGAGAAAATGAAGTCCCCATCTGGCATTTAGGGAGGAATAACTCAAGCCCCTCTCGTGACAGAGGGATGTGTGGGGTTTCTGAAGGAAGGAGCCCAGCCAGGCGCACAGTGGCACACCCATCCTTGGTACCCAGAGCCCGGTGCAAGCAAGGAGCAGAAGATGGGCTGTCTGCTGGGAAATCTAGAGCTTATCACACGATGCGCCACACGGCAGCTCAGGGAGCAAACAGAAAAGGGACTCACCATTCGATCCGGCGGCCAGAGCTGTGGGAAGAGAGCGACAGCAACGTAAGCTGGGTTTGTCGTGAAACTGAGCAATCAACAAACGGGGGATGCTTGAAAAGAAATCAACGTCCTTTCCAAACATTCAATCTGCCCATCCTCGTCCCATATAGACCCCAAACATGCCAACAACAAACGGATCATACTTGGTTTTTCCTTCTTAAAGGAGTTATGGAAATTACTGTAAAAAGACCATTTATATTTGTATACTGCTGTTTTATTTATAACTAGCAATTTTCTCTTTTTTTGGGAGGAGGCGGTTAATTATTCAGAAAGATATTCTCTAAGCGGCAATAAGTATTTCCTACTGCCTAAAATTAAAAGAACAAATTATCTAGACAGCTCGGAAGCATAAGGACTCTCTAACAGCCCTGTAGCCCTTTAGTGGTAATTTGGCGTTTCTGCTGGAAACGGCTACAGTTCACCCCCTTTGCACTTGACCCCTGGTATCAGCAATGCCAGAACGCCATCGAGGCTGCCTGACTACCCACATGACGGAAGACCACTATGTATGGGGTCATAGCATTTGTGAAATTGATGGTAACGCAGCTGCCTGGTCCAGAAATCAAATGCCTGAGAACACTGTGCTAACGTTTACGCCACTTTCCAGTGATATCTGTCAACAGATTAGCTCACTTCTGGAAAAATCTTTCACCTTCAGAGCTCACGATTTAGTGACTGACCCATTTCCTCTTCAAGGCCACCACGTACCCGAAAGCTTCGGCTGTGTCTTCTTCTTCTTGCCCGAAACTTTTAAGAACTCATCCAGAAGCAGGTCGTTCGCGTCGTCTCTCTTGTCAGGGTCAGGTTCAAAACACTTCAGGATGAACGCCTTGGCCTCTGCCGACATGGACTCCGGGACCTCCGGGTGGACTTTGAACATCCCCACCTAAGACACAGCACAACGAACGCGGCTCCTGAGCGGCCCTGTCATCGCGTGGGCCCCACGCCCCAGCCTGGCTGCCCACCGCAGCGGGACCTGTAGCATCCACCACGCGCCCAGGCCTTTCTCAGAGGGACACAGGACTCGTTCCTCCAGGTCATGGAAGGTTCCACTGATGAGTGCTGCTGTAACCCCACCGACCACACGGGCAGAGGGACTGGCTTAAGACAGCAGACAGCACCTCGAGGTACGAATTTGGTCCTCAAAGCTCTAGAACAACGAGCACGCGGGCTCTCCGCAAAGGCATTTTTCACGGAGACCACTGGGTTACTCACGGCAGCTATGTGCCAGGAATTGTGCTGCCTTTTTCCTCTGTGAATCTCATCAAGTCCTCCCTACAACCTAGTGGGTTAAATTATCCTTGTTACAGCGATGGGGGGAAATGTTAGGAAAAGGTGGATCCGGGATCTGAACCTTCACTTGTCTGGCTTAAAGCTTGTGTTGTTTGCCTAGACCACGCTGTGCGAATGTCTCCCCGTCTCAAACTGCCTACGTTGAAAGGGATACTTAAAAATACTTAAAAATTAAACAACAGTATTTTTATAACAATCAGAATTTTCTTCTCATTGCTGCCATTCTACATTTTCTTCAATAACATTTTCATTTGTTTAGTACAGAGAAAATTTTCTAGGGAAATCTTTTTTTGGTCATTTTATAGCTTATATAAAGTTATTCTTCTGCGGATAATAAGATCCACTTATTTGTAATAATTAAATAGCCTTTACTGTGTGTCAGACACTGTTGTAGGTGCTGTGTGCAAACCACCTCACACACACCTCTGAAAGCCTTTATCAGACAGGTACTATTCTTATACCCATTTTACGGATGAGGAAACTGAGGGATAAGGAGGTTAACTAATTTGCCCCAAGTCATCCAAGTCCTTGACGGTGTGGAGCCTGGACTGGCGCTGTAAATCAGGGCCAGGGTCTACGCTCGGCCCTCTAACGCATGTTGTATGTAACAGGGCAGCACCCCACAGTGACGTCCTACAGACTGCTGGAAACTTGAACGACCGGCCAAGATGAGAAAGACCTGCATTCCTGGCAGGAGAGGCGGCTCCCTCGGCCGCTCTTGATGGGTCACATGGCCCATTTCTGTATCCACAGCCTCCCATCAGATCGTCTTCAAGCTTAAAGTAAACCAAGCTTTGTGCAAAAGTAGAGGGTATGTAACCCGCAGCCCTCACGAGATGCCATTCACTAACGGAGTAAGTGCTAGAAACACAGTCAGCGGCCGGGAAAGGAGGAACAAGTTATCATCACAAGTCCTCCGCTTCAGAGAACAGCAGACACGCGAGCTTTACTTCTTGGAAACAGGGTCTCCGTGTGAACCCTCCCCTGGCTGAGCGCAGCCGCAGGGGATGCCTCTGGGACTCGGGGGCAGGTCGCTGTGTCGCTCGGCCCCGGATTCCGCAGCTGCGGCCCCTGGGCTCTCTCAGGCCTACTTCCACCTCACGCGTTCCCTGTTTTGGGAGGTGGGGCTGCTTCCCACTCCCCAAAGAGCTACTAACGGGCAAACTAACAGGCGAGAAGAGCGGACACAGGAGAATAAGACTGCTGTACTTATAATAGTAATTATGTCCTTTGTGCATGGAGCCTGAATCATGATAGAGAAGGAAAGGAAAACATTTCTTTAATACCTAAATGGATTAAAAATGTTCTTATATCTCCCTCCGTGGAAGATTTTTAGACTGTGTTTCCCAAAGAGCTAAATCATCTTCCACGGAGTGTGTGCTCTTTACGCCGCGCTGCAACAAGGCGGTCACGGGGGTTTCGCTGACCCTCCCTTCGTGGCTGAGAACACTCGAGTGAGAGAGATGGACGCTGGCTCGGGGGCGGGAACCTCCTTAGGCTTAATGTTCTCTCAGAGCATGCTCACTGGGGCTCCCCTCCTGTTGCCTAAACAGATATGACGCACGCACACACGGAACATCCAGTAGCCACGAAAAGCCTTATGCATTGGTTTTTCAGACTTTTAAGACACAGGAAATGCGACCTTGAACATAGCAGCTTGTGGCTCTCCCAGCTCGTGGAAGGGTGGTTTTCCCGTGGCCATTTCGATGATGGTGCAGCCCAGAGACCAAATGTCTGCAGCCTTCCCGTAACCCCTGGGTCCTTTGTCTATGATCTCTGGCGCCATGTACTGAAGGGTACCTGGAAATACGCAAACACAGCTCCACTTGAAAACAGACAACAGATGGATATTGAACGACAGTTTCAATTTCCCCACACAAATAAGACAACTTTAAAAGCATGATTCAGGTCTTCACAGCTCATCTTTCTTGAGTTCCAGTTTTCTCTGCTGTTAATAAAAGAGGAAACAGCAGTTTTTGTAATGGGTTTTATTAGGGACATAAAAATAGTTTACCAATATTATCTGGTTATGAACAGATACTTTCTCACTTCCTAGATGGCACAATATGACGGAGGCCTCATTTCACTGGGGCCGCTTAGAAACCTCGAACAGTTAGCCACTTGAGAACAAGAGAGAACACAGCAACACACATTTTCTGCAATCAGATTTTCAAACATATGAAAACTCCTATTTTGTATACTTCCAACCGTGTCCAGGAAAAACCCAGGTCACTCATCCACTTCCTTAGACTATTATTTTCAATTCCTGAACTGAATGCTTACTACTTCTGTTTCCATTCTTATTTCTTATTCATCAAAGCATGGAGATTCTGAAAGCCAGTGTTAAAAATAATGTAAATAATTTCTGGTGTACTTTATTGCATAAATCAAATAAACAAGGCTTCTGCTGTGTGCCTGTGGCCCACGGAAAAACAGTTTTAACAGGGCAAAGACAGGACACGAGCCATCAGTACAGACAAATCACCAGACAGAGTGAAGAAGAATGAAATGAACCAGCGAGGAGGTGTGAAGGCTGCATGACAGAGAGCTGAAGGGCGTGTGTGATGGAAGGAGCATTCACCCGTCGGTCCTTGCTCTGACCTGGGAGATCCTAGAAACACTCCACTGCAGTTGCCTCCTTGGCCCAAGGAGAGGCCGGATTTGCACTTCTAAAAACCCCAGGAGTGACTTCTCAAAGCCCAGCCACGAGTCAGGAGAGCCACAGGAAGAGGTTATCATCATATCTGTCCCCTGCTTCTGATATACAAGCGACAGAATCAGCAGACAGGGACCCATACGAGGCACCATGTGGCACGAGTTCAAATCCCAAGACACTTGCCACAAGAGCTGCTCAGTATTTTCTGATTCATAACCAAAGTGACAGACATTTTGATAACTATGGGCAACTCCTTTTATGAACGCTCCACGCATGATTTATAGGTAAATTCCTCTAAACTGGGCCTATGAAACCCACTATCCTAGGCTGGAAACTAGCTGTTGTTCATAAAAATAGATGAAAACACGTTGTGTTTGTCAAGGATTGCCATCTTGCTGGGTTTACCCACCAGACCTCACGTCATACGGCAGCGGCCGTGTTCATGCTCACGTACAACAACACGTCTGCTCTTGGTTTCAGTCAGCGACATCCCTGGAGGGAAGCACATCAGCCGGTAATGGACAATGTGACCACGCTCCTCAACCCACCCCCCCTCAGTACAAAACTGTGGGGATTTCTCTTCACTTACAGCTTCCCCCAAAGTGGGCATTTCTATGATGGAAAGGGGATCGAGCGGTCTTTTAGAAAACAGGTGTTGAAGCCTACCACTCCTTTTTGTTATCTCTGGGTCTAAAATAGAATTGACGGGAAAATTTAAATTGTGTTAATATCTGAGTAGGAATTACAACTGATCAAAAATATAGTGAATTTAAAAAATTGGACAATTCAAGTAGTATCTTAACAATAAATTACGCAATGTTTTTATCCATCAGATACTATTTCAAAGAGCACTATGTGCCAGCTGTGTTTAATTATCCCCCATGGGGCAAGTGCCAAAAACACGAGGTTTAGCCATGTGTTCACATCTGCCTCTTCACTCCATGAACACACAACACACAGGATTCCACATAAAGAGTTTTCCAGAGCTGGACAGTGAAGCTGCCAGCCAATCTGAACATCAGCCCAGGGAAAACAAGCAAGAGTGTTACCTCTAAAACCTACACCTCCAGCGTCTTCACTCCAAAGTTAAAAAAAATTATCCTAAAATAATCTTTTAGAATTTCTTTGCCACTGAAACCCCCCAGGGAGGTGGCACAGCTTCGTGGGTAAAAGCTGAACCTCTGACATCACACTTCGTCCACTTGTTCAATCAGCAGATCTAGACTGAGCCTAGTGTGGGCCGGGCACTGTTCCAGGCACTCGGAAAATAGCAGTGGAGTGAACAGACAGGAATCTCAGGGCCCACGGAGCTTGCATTTTTGCAGTGGGAGACAGACAATAAACTGTAGGCATAATAAATAAGTAAATCATATAGTACATTACAAAGTGACGTTGTGACAAAAAAGAGACAAGAACAGGGAAGGGGGCTCCGCGGTGCCCAGGGGCAGCTGCCATGTAAACAGGGCTTCCCGGGCCTCGCTGAGATGACACTGAGTTAGACCTGCAGGAGCAGAGGGACTCTGCCATGCAGGTAGCTGGGAGAACAGCATCACTAGCAGAAGAAAAGCATGTGCAAAGGCCCTGCGGCAGGACCCTGCCTGGTGTAATGAGGAAAGGCAGGGAGGCCTGTGCTTCTGGTACAGAGTGAGCAAGGGGGGACGGGTAGTAAATGAGGTCGAGAAGCTAACAGACTCCGAATCAGGTCGGCACCTTGTCTACTGTGGCGTTTGTTTAGTCTGGAAGAAAGCTAGACATCCCTGAGTGATAGGGCTTGATTTATGTTTTAAAAGGACCACTCCGCTGTGGTGACACGCGGAGAGGGAGGCTGGAGAACAGGCTATGGAGGTGAGGCAGGCGAGCGGAGGGCGCAGCAGTGGAGGCGGGGAGGGGCTTGTCCAGTTTCGGCCACGTTCTGAAGGCAGAGCCACAGTGTTCCCTGACGGATGGGGCTGGGGTGGGAGAAGAGGCGCCACGGACAACTGCGTTTGGAGCGGCCATCCACTGAGGCAGGAAGAGCGCGGGAGGAACAGGTTTCGGGGGAAGATAACTAATCCCACTGGGCGTGTTAAGTGTAGTCTGAATCGCAGCTCTATTATTTCCCAGCTTTGTGACCTTGGGCAAGTTATTTAACCTCTTTGAACCTTAATTTTCTCACCATAAACTGGGATAATGACACCTAAGGGTTAGGGTTGACGTACGAATTTCAACGAGATAATCTATGTAAAGTGCTGAGCACAGTCAGGTACACAGTAAGCACCCTGTAATGGTGGGTGCTGTCTTCCCTCTCCCGTCACCGAGCGGAGAGAAAGATCAGCGTCTCCGGATTCTGCTCACCGGAGGCTGGCCGGGCCCCGTGAGACGGCCAGCACCGAGCGAGCCCTTGAGGCTAGGTGGTGGGCGCACCAAGGCACGCACAGCCCAGGCCCTCAGGGTCCACGGGGACAGACCCAAGCACGTCAGCCACAGGTCCCTCCCACGAGAGTGCCGAGCAAGGGCTCTGGGAGGACGGCTTTACTGACTCCTTTGGGGATTAAAGAAAAAAATGTTTTGAGTATTAAGTTAACATTTTGCCCAAATAAAGTGTCTGAAAGTAGGGATTTTCCTCCCAGAAGTGACGGAGTCTTGGCAGCATCTAAAACGTCTCTTGCCAAACAGAACGAGCATAGGGAAAGAGACGCAAAGACATTTACAGTTCCTAACTGGCTGGAATTTATTTTGTTCAAAAATATGCTTTCTAAGTGTGATTAACTCCATGCCCTGAAATGCCCATGGCCGTGAGGGTGGGAGCAGGGTCAGGTGCTGCAGACTGACCCTTCTGAGGAGAAAACTTAGACCTCTGTCCCCGGTCCCCCTCCCAGGCTTCCAGAGCAGATGCTGAGCACAGTGGACCGAGCCAGGAGGTCAACAGAGAGCAAAGGGCAGAGGGACAGTTGGAGTCCCCTCGCTGACACCCCATCACGCCTTCACTGTGATGGCTCCTCTCTCCGTTTCCCCGTCTGCAAAGCTGGGGTACTAACGTCCACCCCACTGACCTCAGACCCGGGATGCCTGGCCGTTTGCTTTCTAGCAGGCCACAGACGATTCATGATCGTTTTGCTAAGTTTCTCCCTCTGGTTCTAAGAACAGGACCTTCGCCCCCCATGAGGATCCCAGGACGGAGGGCCGGAGCCCGGAGCGGGGGCAGGCTGGAGTCGCCAAGCCTCCCGAGCTGGGCGCTCAGTCACCTCTCTGGGCCTCGGCTTCCTCTTGGCAACTGCCACCTTTTCGGAAATCACCGTCTCCACTCCCAGAACTCCGCTGTCTAGGTGGCTGGCTGGCTGCATTGCCTAATTTCCCAGGAAAGCTCTCCCCGCCCCGTTCTGAGCCACTGACTCACTTCCTCCTTCTGAACTCAGATCCTACAGTCCCTTCTGCTGTGAGGAGGGGAGGAAACAGACTGGGAAAGGGGACTCGCAGTGCAGACGGGCAGGGAGGAAGGCGTGAGCAAGAACCACAGAGAGGCTGGGTAGAGAAATGTTAAAAAAAACAAAACATCTCGTCAGGGTTATAGTGGCCGTGGGCCAACCAGGAGAGAAGGAACAACATGAAAAGAAAAACAAATAACAAATTGAGAGTTTAAAGAAAACCTTCAGTAGCATCAGGCAGGAGACTGAGCAAGTCCCATAAACACAGGATGAGAAAAGGGCCACATCAGATTCTGCACCTCTTCAGCGAGCTTAAATGATACCAGCATCGATGTCGTGAGAACGCGGACCACACTGATCTCTCACGTTCAGCTCAAACGCAGCAATTATTTCTTTAATTACATAAGATCTCTATCATCATCGCAAAAACATACCAGTAAAGGTTTCAGTGCATGGGTTGATGCCAGCGAGCCTCTTTGATGTCCCGAAGTCGGAGATCTTGAGAACACCGCTGTACGTATTAATCAACACATTGTCACCCTAGAGAACAGAGGACTCTGGTCAAAAATGGCACCTCTCTTCCAATATTGTTGTGGCTGGCTCGAAAGTCCAAGAAGAAAAAGCCTCCTTAGGGTAGATGGGGACACTAATAATTCTGTACACATCATTAATAGTTAATTTCTGGACACCATTTTTGTTTCCATGTTATCAGCTCACAATCTGCTGCTCAGGTCACAGGTCAATCACGTTCCTGCTTAGAGGTCACAAGGAGCAGGGGCTTGCTGTGTGCAAACCATGTATGACACGCTCAACTCTGACCTTCGTAACTTCCCAGTCACTTTACTTTCTTTCCTAACTTGTTTTGTTTCTTTTCCTGGAACATTTAGGGACAGCACAAATACATGGGCATTTGGGTTGGTTTTAGGGTAGTAATATTAACTTACTTTCAATAGTCCAGACTTTGTCAAAAATCCATTCATTCTGAATTTTCTTTTTAAAAGAGAACTTAATAAATTATATAATTTTAGTTTAACCCATGAGTATACGATACTTGTGACCAGAGGGGTTTTTTTTTCCTTCTAACCATTCATCCATTGATCCAATACATATTGACTGAGTGGCTTCTATGGCAAGGACACCAAGATGAACCCTCCTGTCAGCTCTTCAGCAGGAGGGACATGCCCTGTCCCACTGCATTCTTTTGCGCCACCAGCCCCCAGAGCATGTAAAAAGGGCCAGGCACGGAGCGGAAGCCTAATTTTTGTTGGCTGAACATGATTAAGGAGTTTTTTCCTTGAGTAGAAGAGACAAAACATAAACATCAATAACTGATTCAAGGCAGAGTGATATCTTATATTTCTCCTATTTCTAAGATTGATTTATTCACCACTCTAAATTAATACCCATAACACAATAAGGCTTTTACAAATAGAACAATTACCCACCAAGGAACCTTCGAAAACGAATCCTAGTGCATCCTACCTTTATATCCCGGTGAACTATCTGATTGTCATGGAGGTATTTTAATCCTTCGAGTATTTGCTTTGTATAAAAGCCAATTGTTTGCTCATTGTCTTTCAATGGGCCCCACTTGGAACGAAGGAGAGCAGAAAGACTTCCTGTAAAGTTGAGAGAGGAAATGGATAAAATCTTATCCAAATGAGTTCTTTAGAGCACATTACGCAACATTAACTTAAGCTAACGTTGACTGGTTGTTCTCGTCGCCCAGGAACTGTACCAGACGCTTGGCTCAGATACGACCAGGACAGTGTCCCTGCTCTGAAGACGCTCCTCATCAAACAGCGGGGGTGAAAGCCCGCGCAGTCGCTAACCTTATCCCAAGTCACCAGGACTAACGGTAAAACGGTTCCAATGTTTATTTATCGTCTCCTAACAAACCCCAAGGTGAGGTCACATGTCTAGTTTCTCTTTTAACTTAGACAAATTAAAAGCTGTAAACTAGGAAATCCCGCTCAATTTTACTCCTCTTCAAGGCCCCAGTAACTTATGCTTTTTAAGGAAAGAAGAACATCTCTTACCTCCTGGGACCTGCTCCATGAAGATTTTAATGAAACCGTTCTCACTGAAAGAGCCCAGATACTGGACGATATTTTTGTGCTTCAGATGCTTATGCAACGCTATTTCTTCATGCAGGGGCTGGGAGTACCTGAAAGGCACACAGACGGCATGAGCTGATTACGCGGCCAGACGTCAGTGCAGAAATTTAGGCAACACAAATAGAAAACGGCAGTTAAAAATAGGTCCATAGATAAAATCACATATGACCTGTCTAAGACGTTTATTTCTCATAACATAAATTCCGTGAAGTTGGAGCCCTTGTGGGGCGTGAGGGGACATGTGTCAGGCACTGCTCTCAGCCTTTCGAATATATTAACTCAGTTCTCATAACCCCGTGAGCAGGTACGATTAAGATGCCCATTTTACAGATGAGGAAGTTGATTCCCAGAGAGGACGCCTAACCTGCCCAAGATCTCAAAGCTAGTAAGTGACAGAGCGAAGATCCGAGCCCAGGAAAACCAAAATCAGCCACCCAGCTCACTGTCCACATCAACAAGACTTCCTCTTCCATTGGCCTCATGATGTAACTTTACTATTCCAGGAGACTCTTGCCCAGGAAGATGAAAACTGTAAATAACTTTAATGTTCATTCCAGAACTTACTGAAAGGTCATTTCCATTGAAATCAGCTCTTCAATGGAAAACACAAACCATTTATATCTCAAGTCTCCTGGAGCCATTTGCCTCAAAATCCTCACCTTACGGTGTCCATGAATTCTCTTATATTTTTACCCATTCCTAACCAAGACTTCACACCGAGAGACCAGTTTTAAAACAGACTTCAAAATCACGTACTTGGTGTATGTTGCTTTATGAAATTATAAAATGAAAGTAATCTGCATTTCTGGAGAAGACAGAATGACACTTTTGATGATTATTTGAAGTACTATAAGGCTCATGGACTCTTAAAAATCCTGGATATCAATTTTAATATTAAATTATATATATCACTACATTTTCTATTAATATAATTGTTGTATAGCTAACTATGGTAGGGTGTCAGCAATGATAAACAGAGACTCAAAGCTATTCCCTAATTGTTTTTTCTGTTGTACACGAAGGCTGCAGGTGTGAAAGGCATGAGCTACTAAGACACAGTAAACGTAGAGCCCAACGTGCAGGAAATGCTTGGATCTTATTGTGGCAAATGCATATAAACAGAATGGATGCTTTTGAATGCCAATAACGAATACTAGAATTGGTTAGTATTGCATAATACTATTTTCATGAAGCTTTTCAGGATAAGCTATAAAACTAAAGCAATTAGCAGGTCACAAAACTCCACAAAAGTTTTAAATAAACTTTTATAATCTGTGAAATATTATTCAGAAAGCTGTCTCAGCTACTCAAAAAAAACTGACTCGTATTTTAGATCTTTTACTCATTTCCTTTTTCTTTAGAACTGTTCTAGGAACTATAAAGGCAGCTAAAAACCGAACTCCTTAACAGGACACCAGTTAGACACCACCACCATTTTGATAACTGCCTGAACAAAGTAACACGAGAAATACGAGCATATGGTGTTAGCAAAAAGATACCAGGTAACGACTCTCAACTATGAAGATATTTGCAAGTTACTTCTTCTATGGGATTTAAAACATTTCATTTAACACCAGTTAATAAGCTTGCTTTTGACACGCAGGAGATAAATTAGTGGCAAATATTGGGCTTATTCTAAAGATTCAGGAGATCAAGATGACTAAATAATCTGAAGCAAGCAGCTAACTCAGTTTATGATGAACCAAAGGGCTCCCACCCAACCCTCTATGGGAAATCAGTCGTGAATGTTTAAACGTAAGATCCTGGAGAAGCAAATAATACAGTTTCCCCAATCATATCACCAAAGGTCAACTCAAAAGTGACAGCAACAGTCAGAATCCATCCCGGGTATGAGTAAGACCTGTTCTCCAACACGGAAATGATTAGTAACACCCACCAATTCTCCCTAAGTGTAAGTCACAGCGTAAGCCCCAAGCACGGTATAAGCATGAAACTATAATTCGTTCAGGTCAATAAGCTATGTTCACTTATGGGAATTGCAAAAATATCTTATTTCTTCTCAATTAGCTGTGACAACGGAAAGAAGGAACGGCACAGATAATCAGAGACACTTGTGTATATTTAGCTTTGAAGAATTATTACTCCATATGCGTCCCCAGAGCGCCTGGGAGTCAAACTCCCATGACAACCACCTAAACCGGTGTCCCAACCCCGGCTGGACATCAAATAACCAACGCCCACGCCCACCCCAGAATTCTGAGGGTAGGGCTTGAGCATCAATATTGTTAACAGTTCCCCGCTACTCTAACATACAGCTGGGTGGAGAGTAATTGGTCTAAATAAATAGTTCAGGGTGGGTAGCGTGTTAGAGGAAGAAGTCAACCGAGATTAACCCCTCGGTGGGAGAGCTCATGAGAGTGCACTTGAAATCCGCCACCTCTCTCTCAAAACTACTCTGAGTCTCTAACAAGATGCTTTTAGAATGTGAAGGAAACACACAGGGAGCTGTTTCATTGCTAGGACCCTTCGTTACAGATGGAAGGCTTAGTGTATGTGCCTCATGCCTTATTCACACCCCATCCAACCTTAGCAATTACCCTTCCTAACCGCTTCCTTTTTAAGTGCAACGTCGAAACTTCTCTGGGGCACACAGGTGCACATGCCTTTGTGTGTTGTATCTTGCAATAACACAGTGGGCTTCACTGCACTCTTCCTGTACAGGCAACGAGAAGATGCCCTGCACCAGCTGTTAAAGAAAAGGGCTTGTCACACAACTGTTCTCAAGCTACCCACACCATGCCGACTGCCTCATCACAGAACTGCACCTCTGCTGGCCTCAGTGTGCTCTGTGTGTGCTCAAGGGCCGTCCAATAAACTTAGGCTACAAAGGTGATCTTAAAAGTGGCTTTCTTCCAAGTCCCTATTCAAATGCTTCTGGTGGGGGGGGGGGGAGGGGAGGGGAGGGTGCTAAAGACCAGGGAGTTTGCTGCGGCAATTCCATAGCGACAACCCCTTAAATTGACATTGTTTAAAATCCACTCTCTGACTTATTACTTAAGAACCCACAGGAACATTTAAAGAAAATGTTAGTATGATAAATTTATATATATATTACTCTAGGTATTTAAGGAATCATCTCTCTGTTTTGTAAGAATTCATAATCTGTCTCATGAAATAACCAAGAGGCAACTCTGCACCACCACCACGGAAGACCCAAATTGACGCCATGCACGTGGCACACAGCAACGCTGTTCACCTACCTCACATCTGTTCTTGCCTTTCTATGACTTTTTGGGAGAAACAGACAGCTGGCTAAAAAGCTACGGAGTGCCTAGGTTCCCCTCTGGCTGGGATGGACACTTTTGGCCAATGAAACAGGTGAAAGGATGCCGGACACTTCTGGGAAAGTCTGTTTCCCTTTTTCCTCCTCCTGCCTGGAGTGCAGATACGGAGGCTGGAGGCAGAGCGGCCACCTGTGAAAGGCTCACACGAAGGATGGAGAGGCAGGAGGAGAGCTGGGACCCGGGACACTGATTGCAGGGGAGGGGGTGTCCTTTCCTGGGGTGGTCACAGAAGGTTCTCCGAGGGCTTGAAATTTGAATTAAGAACTAAACGCTGAAAATGAGGCAATCCTGCTGGGTTCTGGGGAATGAGCCTCGGCGTGCCTGATGGGCAGAGAGAGGCCGGTGTGGCTGCCATGGAGGAGGTGAGGCCACAGAAGGAGGAGGATGTCTGTGGCCTGGTGGTCTGAGCTAAGGGTCCTGGGTTTTATGTTGGTTACAATAAGAATCCATTGAAGGATTTTAAGCTGCAGTGACATGATGTGATTTCAACTTCGGAAAGATCTCTGTGGCTTCTGTGAGGAAGGATGGAGTAGGGGTGGAGGAAACAGTGAAAGCAGGGACTACTCACAAGGTGGGTACAGCAAGGGGTCCGAGTGAGAGACCTGAAGGCTTAGGCCGGAGCTGGAGCTGTAGTGATGAGAAAGATTCAGAATATATGGCGGGGGCTGAGACAGCAGTATGACTTACTGATGGAGTAGATGTGGCGTGAGAGAGAGAGGGGAATCCAAATGGATCCTGGTTTTAGCCTGAACAGATGGATGGATGGATGGATGGATGGATGGATGGATGGATGGGGTCACCTTAACTGAGACAAGGAATACGTGAGGTGCGTATATTTGGCGGTAAAACTCCATGGTTCAGTTTTGGCCATGTTAACCTTGAGATGCCTTTTAGACTTACATTGGAGAGGGTGGGTAGACAGATGACCCTGGGAGCTCAGGGGAGTGTCCTTTCTGAAGAAAGCAGGTCATTGGCCCTACCACCATGGCCAAAGGAAGCAGACTTGAAGGCAGCCAAAATACGTCCATGATGTAGCCTGGCATTAAACTTTGGCCAAATAAGGACTATAGCAATGACGGACTCAGTCCAATTCCCTCCCTTTCAGAGTTTAAATACACGACATAGAAAATGTACACAGTTGACTGAAAGAGCACTATTTTACAGAGAGAAGGTGTAAGAGAAGCCGTGAGGCAGCAGGAATCACGAGACTGAAAGAAGAGAGAATTCCCAGTTAGAGGACAGAGCCCTAGAGCAGGGAGCAACAGACAATCCCGTTACCAGAGCTGTTCCACGCCCTGAATGATGTCCTTGTTCCTGATAACCCTGCCATTTTTCACAAAGCCCCACTTTGTGTGGTTCATACCATTTTTTCAAATATTTCTTCTGCTCTTTCCTCTTTCTTTTCCTTCTGGTTTTTCCACAGGTATGTTACACCTGTAGCTGTCCCACCATCCTTGGATATTCTGTTCTGTTTTCTTCTGTCTCTTTTTTTCTCCTTGCTTTCCAGTTTTGGAAGTTTCTACTGACATATCCTCAAGCTCAGAGGCTGAGCTGTGCCCAGCCCATCAAAGGTGTTCTTCATCTCTGTTACAGTGTTTTGATCTCTGGCATTCCCTTTCGGTTCTCTCTTAGGATCCCCGTCTCTCTGCTTACACTGCCATCTGTTCTTGCACACTGTCTGCTTTATCCATTAGGGCCCTTAGCATATCAATCACAGTTGTTTTAAATTCCTGGTCTCCTAATTCCAACATCCCTGCCATGTCTAAGTCTGATTCTGATGCTTGCTCTCTCTTCAAACTGTGTTTTTGCCTTTTAATATGCTTTTTAATTTTTGTTGAAAGCAGACATGATGTACCAGGTAAAAGGGACTCTGGGAGAGGACATACGCTATAGTCCTACAATGGTCAGTCTCTTGGTGAGCTGTCCCACGGGGCTGTGAGCTTCACAAATGTTGACAGTCCCTGCCGCCCCTTAGGTGGGACAGGCTGGCAGAGCAGGCTGGAGTTGGGCATCTCCCTTACCCCAGGTCAGTTAGGCTCCTATAACACCTCAAATAGGTTAGGCCCTGGTAAAAATAGTTTCTCTTGAGGGCAGGCCTTGTTAAGAACAGAGCTCTGGCATATTTCAAAATGGTTACTCTCCCCCGCCAGAAGCAAAAGGGGATTTTTCTCCCATGTTCACTGTGAGGACCTGGTAGGGCTCCTGGAGGCAAAATGGAAAGAAGCGTGGGGCCCCCTATGACTGTCTCTCCAATTCTGGGGGGCATTGGCTTGTCCTCTGACCTCACTTCTCCAACGGATGCAAGATGAGCTTTTGCCTTCTCAGTTGGCCGAGCTTTCCGCTTGTCGTTAGGATGGAGGAATGACTTCCAACCTCCGTACGTTCCGGACTAGAAACTAGAACCTCTGGTTCAAAGCATTTCTGACAGTGCTTGCTCCCCATCTATCCATGTAATAAACCATCATTCGACACAAGCTGAGCCCAGCACGCACAGGGCCACTCTCTCTTCTCCTCCTTAACGTCCTTCCTCCTATCTCGGAGATGCGGTGCCTCCCCCACAGCCTCGTCCTGGAATCACGGATGACGCAGCCGCTAAACCTCACAGGGAGCCAACTGGAACAACGGAGTTTTCAGACGGAGTTTCACTAATTAGAACTCACCCAAATATTTTCTAAAGTGCTAAGAACAACCCAAAACACCTTAGAAAACAGGTTTTTCTTAACCGCAATTACAGTACCTGCTATCTCTCTCTGGGATTTCCTTAATAGCGATTCGGACTTGGTTGCTCAGGTCTCGGCCTGCATAGACGATCCCGTAAGTGCCTTTTCCTAGAACCACTCTGTCCCCGTTTTCATCATATTCGTAGTCATACTACAAAAGGAAAAATGGGGAGAGAAGATGGAAATATTAGTTGCATTCTACATTTTAGACATCAACTTTTTCCACGGGCATTCTTCCTTATTTTATCAAATAAAACAGTAAGTTCTAAGAAGCCACTTCAAGAACCAAACAACACACACTCTCAGCACACAGCACACGATGCTGGTGTTTCACACTGTTACGAATACTGTGGGGGCCGTGTATTTAAACCCTAAGGTGCTTCTCCGCCGGCCCGCTTGGATTGTTTATCGCACCAAGTCCTGTCTTTCATTGACTCTGGAGATGAGTCTGATGAGCATCGATGTCTGTCAATATCCATCCCATCTAATTAATCTTTCTCTTGTTTTTCAGCTTTTGGTGCTGTCAAATATTTCACACTCTGCCAGGAGAATAAAATCACTGAAAGGCTTTGGGTGAGAAGAAAATATTGAGATCTCACTAGTTGACGATAAAGTAAGAATTATTTTTATTTCACTCCCAGTTCCCCAAGACCAAAAAGCATTTTAAAAATGAAAAATAAAGGAAAAATTTCATCTTTGGAGTAAAAAGGAAGTTTCTATAGCCCAAAACACCAAGCTGTCAAGTGTGTCAGTCAGATGTGGAAAACCAGATCAAAATGAAAGCGGTTTTCAGCATGCAGACCTTCTCAGGCCTGGAGGCATCATCCAGAAAGGCACATGCTTGGCCTCGGACTCGAATTACAGGATTCAGGGCTGTCAGATGATCAGGCCACAGCTCTGTAGAAACCTGGTGTAAGACCACAGACCAGCAGGAGAAGACAGAGAGCCAGCTCCCTGTGTTGTCTATGTCCTGCTGGGTACAAAACTAGCCATCCACAGCTGGACTGAACTCACGGAGGATTTGAGTGGCCATTCAAAAAATTGATTTCTAACATTTATAAGCCAGTAAATTTAACATTAACATAGACAGATAACCCACAAAGAGGATAATGATCATGGATTTTTATACCTACTAACAACAATTTTAAAATACATAAAGCAGAACTGACAAAATTACAAAGAATAGACAAATACAAACCACAGCAGGTTGTTTTTTTTTTTTGAGGAAGATTAGCCCTGAGCTAACTACTGCCAATTCTCCTCTTTTTGCTGAGGAAGACTGGCCCTGAGCTAACACCCATGCCCATCTTCCTGTTTTATATGTGGGACCCCTACCACAGCATGGCTTTTGCCAAGCCGTGCCATGTCCGCACCCAGGATCCAAACCGGCGAACCCTGGGCTGCCGAGAAGTAGAACGTGCACACTTAACTGCTGCGCCACCAGGCCGGCCCCACAACAGGGTTTAACAGAACTCCTTTAGAATCTAATATATCTAGCAGGCAAATTTAAAATAGAGATTTTAATGGCACAATTAACAAGTCTGATATAACATATACACAGAGAACCCTGCACTCAGATATAAATTCCTTTCATGCCTATATGAAAACTACATGATAACTGGTCACATATTAAAACTCAAAAAATTTCAACAAATTCCAAAGAACTGATATCATAAAGACCATCCACCACAGGATATTAAAAATAAGATAGCCAAAAAATATATTTGAAAACTGACTATTGCACTTTAAAATAATCAAGGGGTTTAAAATGAAATGATCATGGAAATTACAGAATAGTTTAAAAGAATGACAAAGCGAATGGAACACCACGGGTACAGGGGTATGTAGATGGAAAAGGTCACGGCCTTAAAGAATTGCATTAGAAAACAAAGAAAATTTTAAGTGATCAAGTTAACTGGTCAAGTCAAGGAAACATAAAAAGAATAACAATTACTATCCAAAGACAGTAGGAGGGTTTCTGGTTTGGCAATATGGTGGAGTAGGTACCTGAAAACCTTTCTGCTAAAACACCCAGAAAAAATGAAACAGACACATGTAAAACGCCTCGCTGGGCTTATTTAAAAGTAAAGAAGACTGTCAGGGGATAGGAACAAAGAGGAAAAGGGACACTAGGTGGGTAATCATAAGAAGTGATGGCCCCAGTGCCCCGGGGTGGGCACGAGGGCAGGGGTTGGCAAACCCCTTTCTGTAAGGGGCCAGAAGTGACTATTTTCAGATTTGTGCAACACATGATCTCGGGTCAGCCACTCAACTCTGCCATTGTCAATGGCCAGTCAATATATGCAAGGGGACATATATTGTTCCAACAAAATTCTCTTTACCAAGAGAAGTGGCGTGCTGGATCTGGCCTTTGGGTTCTAGTTTGCCAACCCCTTATCTGGGACTTTGGTCTTAATGCCCAAGAGGGGATGGAAATGAAGTCTGTGCCTATACCAGGTGAAGAGCTGGAACACGGAAAACCAGGGCCCCCAAAGGACCACACCGTGGTGAAGGGCAGATTGGACAAGTCAGCCCACTGCCCTGGGAAACGGGAGCTTGTCCGTCTTAGCCTGAGCTCTGGGTAGACAGAACAAGTCTCTGAACACTCTCAGCTGATCCTCACGCTGCCTGGAGTTCAAATTTACACTTGTCATAATACCCATCATTGGTCTCGGCCCTGGGACATCCCTGGAGTGCCTCACAGAATCAGAAAAACACGTCAAAGGGAGACTCCTTCTCTACTGGCCGTGCGGCATTCTCACTGATAAGGCACCACTGAAACTGAGCTTGCAATCCAAAATTTTAAAACACATAAAGAAAGAATTCACTGCCAGTGAGTATTAGCTGATTTGACAAATATCAATGCCCCCAACTTCATACAAGAAATTGAAACTTTAAGGTAAGGACATTTAACATAAAGATATAAAATAGGAAATCAAAAAACATGAGAAAAGGATAAGATGCCCTAAAATGGCCAGATTTGAGACAGAATCAAATATAACTTTCAGAAACTAAGCCCTAAATAGGAAAAATAAAAATAAATTCACACTGAGATATAATACAGGGAAACTACAAAAAATGAAAGGCAAAGAGAAGATCATGAAAGGAAATAGATAAAAAGAACAAACTGCCCATAAAGGTGGGTAATCAGATCACTCTGAGACTCTCTGGGGTTCACACTCGACTCGAGAGACCACTGCTGCCGAGGATGAGGAAGACGTGGGCTGCCATCACCAGCTCCAGTTTACCTGTTTCCAAGCCTTGACAGAAGGCAATCGTTTGCATTCTCTTGGGGAAAAACTAGGCCCAATACCATGCCAGGACTGGGTCTGCACTGCCCTCCCAATCGTGTGCTCCGGCTGAGGACAGAGGCCAAGCTCTGGAGGGGAGCTGTCTCCCTTGCCGGTGGCAACACTGTACCCAACCGACATTAGAGAAAACTCCTATTCTAGCCGCCTAACGTAAGGCTGGAGACCCTCCTAGTCCAGAGCAGAAGACCAGGTGTGTTTTCAGGTGAGAGGACAGGGAGCAGGGATCATTTAGTAATTTCCCAGACCAAGAGATGAAACCGGGCTCCAGCAAAGAGGCAGGAAACACAGGCCAAAAATTCCACCTGAAGGAGCTCAAGTCTCCACACCCAGTTCCTGGGGTCTGGACTTCCACCACGCTGTGCCATGCATGCTGGACCAGCCAGGGCCCAGGCCAGCAGGAGGCAGGGCAGGGACCATCCCCAAAGGAGCTCATCTGTGCGAGGGTGCCCTGTCCAGAAGAACAGAAACCTACACTGAACCTGTACGACCACCACTCACACCATTACAACGCACTACAATTTAGAAGAAATAAACCAACTGTCAACAAGCCACCTTGTTTGTTGGGCATAATAAGCCCGTGTCATATTAGTGAAGGTCTATGATTAGCTCCAATTTACAAATGATCAGACACATCTTTTCCAGTGACAATATGTCACAGGTGTGGTTTAAACCCAGCTCATCAGATTCCAGATTTCATGTTCTTCCCACTACCAGTGCTGTAGGGAAGTCCTTTGAGAGCTTCTAAGGGGAATGTTAGTTCTGTTTCCAAAAACCAGTGATGCAGAGGTGTCCCAGCATATTGTCAATATCCACCAAACAGCCGTCTGCCGACTCGAGCAGACACCTGGCAGACGACGTCCGGTGACGACATCTGGGAGACGGCCAGCTCAGACTTCATCTCTCCCTCCCCACATCAAACTGCCAAACGCTGTCAGGTTTACCCTCACCGCTCTTACCCGATCAGGACCTCCCTGCCTTTCTTCTGGACTAATCCTACAGACCCTTCACTGACCTCCCTGCCCCCTTTCTTATTGCCCTGTCCCCAATTCACTCTCCATTAAGTGGACAAACTTTCCAAAGTCCAGAGTGCCACAGTGAGATTCCCACGTCCGCATCACGGCCTCTGCTCTATCAGCCCCTCGCTACGTTCGGGATCAAATCCAGACTCCTTCGCAAGCATCACTGCCCCTCAGGGTCTTATAGGTGCCTCAGGGTCCGACCCTCAGTCTCCTCCAAACAGTCTCAGGGAGGTTCCCAGATCATGGGGCCTTTCCACACGCTGCGTGTTCCACCCGGGTAATTCTGCCCCCTCCTTCAAGACCATGCCCTAGGAAGCGTTCCTGAACCATCCACCTGGCCCTCAGAGGCTGGGTCAGATTCTGCTGATGTGTTTGCCCGGCCATCTGCCCTCACTCTCCCACGCACTGACCGCTATCCCTCCTCCCGGCCAGTCTGTGTCCCAGTCTGCACTCGCTCCTTGAGAACCAGGACGTTGTCTCCAATGCTCTATCTGGCAGAAGATGCTCAGTGACTATTTGCTTAATTAATTAATCAGGCTGTAGGAAATTTGATGAGAACAATTTTTAAAACCAGGTGCCAAAACGAAACATTTAAAGTGAGTACGTGCTCATCTTTGGTTGAAAGGATGCCACAGGGATATTCACGTAGCAGAGTGAAGAAGAGATAAGCCTTGATGAAGCTGCCCAAGTGTTAGCTTCCCTCAGGAATCTAAAGCATCAAAACACTACTCTTTTTTTAAAAGGTTATTTATTAGGTACAGAAGTTGAGTTCTTTTGAACCAAGTGGTCATAGTAAAAATCAAAAGGACTTTTAATAAGACCGACGTGACTGAAAGCATTCCAGTGGGTGACAGCTGCTTGGATCCTTTTTAATCTCTTCTTCCTATTCTTACGATATAGAGATACAAATTGAAAAGGCAGGTTTGAGGAAACCACCATGGCTACAAGGACAGAGAATTATCTATGTGACGACCAGAAAAAGGAGAGCAGAGCGCAGGCCTTGGGCCAAGGGCAGGCAGGGGCTTAAATGACAAATATGGAGGAGAAAAATGGGGGGGAGCGTTTTAAAAAATAAAAAGTGAGATTACACTGCCTATATATTTTGCATTCTATTTCTATGGCAATAGTTAGCAAACCAGGTTGTTGCTAAGGGAACAATTTCATTTTGAAGCAGCGACGGGAATACATCTAGAATGATCCCTCCATTGTTGCCTGCCTGGAACAGTCTAAACGGGGCTGGAGGAGAGTGAGGGCAGCAAGACGACACAGACAAGGCCAAAGAACACAGCGGTGACCCACTAGTCCTCGCACCGTCAAGGGACTCCCCACAAAACCACCACCTTCTAGGAAGCCTCACACGTCCCTCGGGTCCTCAGGAGAGGAGCCACCTCAGAGACCAAATGGCAGCTCTGTTAACTTCCAGTCTGTGTCGCCCTCTCAATACGTAAATGCTACAAACATCCGTAACTACAGCAGCATGAATAGAACGGTAAAAACGCTGTAGGTACACATCTCCTAGATCTTTACTCAAACATCACCTGCCCAGTGGCCCCCCCGGGTCCTTGTCTAAGACTGCACGCCCGTCACACCCTTCACCGCCTACATCCTAACACGGATCATCATCAAACACACTCTGAATTTTACGTATCATGTTGTTTCCCATGGGTCTCTCACTGGAATGTAAGCTCAGTGGCGGTGGGGACTTTTCTCCATTTTGTTCTCTGCACCTAGAACAGTGCCAGCCACAGAGCAGGTGTCCAATAAAAACTGGGTGAGTGACGGGTGGGTGAGTGACGGGATCAACTTAGAACCATCAATGTGGTATGAAGATTATTTTAAGCTGAAGGCATCTGATAAATGGCAGCTGCAGAAAACCCTTATCTGAACTCCTTTTGCTGACTTCAGCAACCCTTCTTGAAAACACAGCTGCCATAACCCCTCACTGGGAGGTTAGGACCTCTCGGACCCGGACGAGAAATTACATCAACAAAACCTTGTCAAACTTTGTGTACCTTCCCACGAGTTTTCTGCCATGTGCTTCCCCTTGACGTTCAATTAAGGACTTTTTTATGAGAATAAATAAACTCTTAATTCTGGCTGTTCAGGAGCCACTTCTTTGTATGCCCCCACATACAGGAATAAGCTTTATCTTTTCTCCTGTTAATTGGTCTTTTGTCAGTTAATTCGCAGGCCCCCAATCACTGAATCTAAGTCGGTAGAGGAGAAAGTTGTTTCTCCTCCCAACAGAATGAAGGAATGAGTAACAAGTTGATTCTCCTCTCATACAACACTGTAAGTGATGATGTTCCCAGACAGTGCGGTAATGTGGCTGTTCAGCTTCAGATCTGTACGAAAACAGAAAGAGGATGTTAAAGAAAAACCACTAGAGTGCTACTTGGTGACTCCAAAGCAATTTAAAGGAATTCTAACCATAATTCACTGTTTGTGAATGTTTGCAAGGTAAATCAGCAGAAAAGGAAATGGGGAGGAATTTCATCATCCTGCAGAGGTCTGAGTCTAAGGAAAACGTTCCTTTTACCTTGCTTGTCCCCACTCCATCCCAAAGGGGGTCACCTTTCTCTCTATGCACACTGGAAACTACTGTGTGTGACAGCTTTACAGGGCCAGCTGCTGTGACTGCCTCAGGCTTGTGTCAATCACACACCCATGTTGATGAAACAGTGAGGTACAAACGCATGTAAGACGAAGGGGGAGGGAGGGAGGGAGAGAGAATATATGTACACGTTTGGGAGAGGAGGGAAGAGGAAGACAATGTATTTTTATTGAGCACCAAAGGACCTCAGTAATTTGTATGTTCTTTTCCAAAGAAATAAAAAAAGAGATGAAAAGAGAATGGGTTCATCACGGCTTGATTATGCTATTCAGTCTTTCACTGACTCAACACTGATTAAACAACCTTCAGGCCAGTTTCCCAGCACGTACTCTGCCCCTCCAAACCATATTCCCTCCCCGCAGTGGACATACTGTTTACACGATTCTGGTGTTGTCACTCCCCAGCTTCAAACCTTCCAAGCCTTCTGACTGACCCTCTGCTTGCACGCCTGGCACCACGCAAGCCAACGTGATGAAAGGACAAACAGAGTCACAGCCCAGCCTTGGGACGTTAACCATCTGGGGCAGGCTGCCGAACTACAACACCACGAGAAGAGCTGGGACAGAGGAGGGGGGGAAATGCCGAGAGCAGCGCAAAGTGAGAAAAGGTGCTGACAAATGATTCAAAGGATAATGATACGAGGTGGATCTCAAAAAGTCAGGATGCTGTCACCAAGTGGGAGACAGCAGAAAAAGCACGTGGAGCTGGGCATCTGCATGTGAAGCCTAGGGCAGGAAAGCTTGCCCATGTGGAAGACAGAAAGGAGTTTGGCGTTGCTGGACTGCAGGGCGGAAAGAAAATGGCAGGTTACAGCCAGAGAGTTAGGAACAGTGCACAGTGCAGAAACCTTCCTCCACAAAGAGAGCATCAGAGGGTTTTACTTAGGGAGTAACAGGACTAAATCCGTGTGAGAGATCCCTCTGATGACGACAGAGACAGATCAGGCCACATGGAGATGACAGAGACCTGAGATGGGGGAGTGACAGAGAGAATGAAATAAAGGGGCTCGAGGGAAGACGGGGCACAAGGGCCAAGACAGGCTGGAGAGGAGGTTTCTCGGAGGAGTCTGGCTTGGGTTCCTGGGGAGATGCCCTTGATCTAAGTGACGATACAGAATGTTGGGAGAGCAAAGATAGGGACCACAGCTGAGAAGTGTTACTGTTCAACGACTTCAATATAAGTTTATTAACACAATTAAATTTTTCAAGATATGGGTTCATAACTCTCCCATTTCAAAATACAGCCTTGAGTCAAAAAACATGGCCTTGAATCAGAAGTTGTTGTTTCTGTTTCTGTTTAAAAACAGAGCCATCCTCTGCAAGTGGTTTTGAGCTACACTTGAAAAACGCTGTACAGTTTGTACTAATCTTGAAAATTATGAAAAATTTGAGCCGGGAAAGGACATTTAAGATCTTCTTGCTCAGGGGCTGGCCCGGTGGCGCAGCAGTTAAGTTCGCATGTTCCGCTTCTCGGCAGCCTGGAGTTTGCTGGTTCAGATCCCGGGTGCGGACATGTCACCGCTTGGCAAAAGCCATGCTGTGGTAGGCGTCCCACGTATAAAGTAGAGGAAGATGGGCATGGATGTTAGCTTAGGGCCAGTCTTCCTCAGAAAAAAAAAAGAGGAGGATTGGCAGATGTTAGCTCAGGGCTAATCTTCCTCAAAAAAAATTAAAAAAGATCTTCTTGTTCAACTCTCTTTTACAGAATGCCCAGCAGGAGTATGAATTTTGTCCAAAGTTACAAAATGAGCTGTTGGTGAAGTCAGAACCAGAACCCACGGCTCCTGACGGCAGCACGGGGCTCTCACGGGAGCCAGGTCCGGCGAGTTGCAGGAGGAGTCTGTGCATGACCTGGAGGAGGCTGAATTCCTCCCACAACAACACCGCTTCAAAGAAACCTTACTATTCAAATCAGAAAGGAAAGCGCATCTTGACTCGGGCTTTGGATAAGAAGTTTCTCAAACACCAGAGTCTAAGGATTAGCTGCCAATTCATAGTTTACAGAACCACATTAATAGTTAATAGTTGCTGAATGTTGACACCACCCTAAGGGAAGTTAAAAACATTAAAGAGCTTCCAACTTTGCCAACATTTTAATTTTGTTCTGGGCCAAGGTACACATAGGCTTCAGGAATAATTGACAAATATGTTGAAACAATTTTAATTCTATCTCAAATTGATGTAAAGAACAGAAAATAATTATTCTGCATACGAATCTTAATCTCTAGGGCAATTCTTCTGTGCACTGTAAAGAGTCAGAAGGGGAGGAATTATTTTTGGTATGTCGTTCATGGGCTGAAGTTCGAGTTCAGTTTGTGGTAATGAAATTAAAGAACTTGCTTTAATGAAATACTTAGAATACTGAAAAAGTAATTTTAATCGAGAATGTTGAAAATATCTAAAAAATGTAGTCAAGGATATAATGGAGTTATGAATTATGAAAAATAAAAGTTAAGGCTATTTAATAACTCCTATTATAAGGTGCTCTGGCTACGAAAGGATATTCGGTGAGAGGGAGAGCCGAGAAGCTCATCATCTTCACAGCCCAGAACATCACTGTGCCCATTCATCAGCGTTATGCTAACAGAACACCCACGAAAAGAACATAAGCAATAACACTAGCTGGGGCGTAACGGCAAACTAAGCCAAAATACTTAAAATAAATATGCCTGAATTCACTGGATGGACTATACCGTCCACTGGCAATACCGTGGAGCCATTCTACGACACAGATTCTAAATTATTCTGAGGGAAGGCGAAGGACAGAAGCGTGAGCATGTTTGCTAACGTAGCAGAACTTGAGCAGGGCGAGTTGCGAGCACGTCTGATGAATCAGAGCACCACTGCACTGTGTTCTATGAGGTCAGCGGATCTACTAAAACCCTCTGGACAGGACTAGGAAGAAACCCGAGCATCTCCCTCCTTATTTGGATGGTGAGCGTTCTCAGTGCTGGCGGCAAAACTGTTGGACCAGGAAGGGCATCTCACAAAGCCCACCCAGTTACTACACAGACAGATCAGAGGATCTCGATCCTGGATCTTCTCGACAGCTCTCTGAAAGGTGATCTTCCTACTCCTTTTACATTACAGGAGACCGAGGCTCAGAAAAATCAGCTGTCCAGATTCACCACAAACTCTAAGGCAATTAAAGCCATGTTATGGGTATGCATATGGGTAACGTAGTTACTGGAGCAGGGACTGAGTAGTTGATTCAATCAGCTGTGAAGACTAACCTGGTATAACACGGCCACCATAGCCTGGCCAGGCTACGTGTATTTTCAGTAAGATGGATTCAGTTCCTCAAAGAAGGGTATGAAACAAAGGATAGATATCTCTGGTTTAAAAAAAGAATCCAGCAATTTATGACATTGCAGAAGAACTTCATGGATTTTCCAGTCCAACTACTTTGTAATTTTATGTTACTGATGGAACTGTCCCATTTTCATTGTCTTTGTTGACATTTACTCTGGTAGTTGCTGTGTATCAAGCGATTCTAACTTTAAACCAAACAAAAGCAGAGATGAGGTATAGTCAAAAAAAGCACTGACACAGGAGTCAACAGAGCTAGTTCCTAAAATAGTCACTTGAAAAAGAAAATACAAAATTGTAAAATATCAAACATACACAAATAAGAAGTATCATCTATTTCTCCTACAGACAGCAAGCTAAAGCACGGGGAAAACATTCTTTTCCAAATTAGGTCTTGCATCTTTTTATAACTTTGATGAAAGAGGCTTCGGCTCACCTAGGAATATCAAAGCTATACAGCTGCTAGATAATTACAGAACTTAACTACAGACAGAGCTAACACGTGCCTATTACGTGTAAATTTCCCCTGGACTGTTCGTTCCCCTTCTATTGCAGTGTTTTTATAAAAATCTTGTGCATGAGACAACATTAGCAAAGTGATCTCATCAGTAAGTGGACCAGCCAGGCTGGTGCTCTGGTTTCATCAACTTCACTTTAACACTAGAAACGTAATTTTCAGTATGGCTTGGACTCAGAACTCTGTCCCAAGTCCCACACTGGGAAGGGCTTGGAGAGAACATGGCTGCTCTCATGCCTGCAGGCACGTCATCCTTCAGACACTGAAGGCGCCCCCTGTGCTGGACACTGCACTCTTGAAGCACTTGGCACTTCCTTGCAGAGGCGGAAGGTTCTTCTTCATACAACAAACACGGCAGAGAAGATGGACATGACATGAAGGTCGGTGTCTGCAGTGTACCGTGTCCATGAGGCACGAGCAAAAGGTCTGCGGTTGAGAGGACTGGCATCTGGGGGATTGTTGCTCCCACCTGCCTTTCTTCCATTAATCCTCCATTGTTTCATGTGCTCCGTGTAGCACAGAATGAGGACCACAAATGGTCCCATCATTCAGGATTTTCCCTGATTGTTGCTTGTCTAGATTGCACGTATCTCAGAGGAGAATAAAAAAACGTGCAAGGGGCGCTGGGGCCCAAGCATTGAGAGTGATCCACACTCTCAAGAATAAAGCACAGTCACTCTCAGATGGGGAAAATACTTAAACTCAGGCGTCCTGAGTGAGGGATCTCCAAGGTTGACTTTTCAACCCTTTTTTACCAAAGGAATTCTAAAGATGCTTTACTATTTAAGGGAAAGCTTACGGACCCTGAGAGCGCCAGCCCCTCACCTCCACTCGCATGCCACACACACCCCTCCCTCGGAAAGGTTCACTTAAAAAAAATCACCCACAGAGAAACTTCGTACAACAAACACAGAAACGTCAGCCGTTACCTCCAGGGAGTCAGCCTCACAGTCTCCTTCCTCCGTGTTCCTGCCCTTCTCTTCGGTAATGGTGTTCACCATCTCAAAAAACCTGCGACGAGAGCTGGCATGTGGTCACTCATGATACACACGACATTAGATACAAGCAAGGACGTTCCAAAGTGACTTCGGAGCAAAAACAGGAGCTGAGAGCCGGGCAATAAACAAACATGAGTATCAGAGCAAAAATGTGATTTTGCAAAAAAGAAAACACAGGTTGGTAAGATTTTCCAGAAATGTCCATAATATATTACAGAGTTAGAAGAGTGCGGCTGACAAAGCCATAGAAACGTGCAGGATGTGGACTTGGACACCTGACCGAGGATGTCAGCATTTGCGTGATGTGGGGCGAGCTCCTCCACTGCTCTGAGCCTCACTCAACTGTAAAATGGGGAACATACTCCCCTCGCTCCCACGTTGTCATGAAGACGGCTGAGGCAATGCTTGCAAAGTGATTAGCACACTGCACTCATTAACTATCAGCTATTTCTGTTTTGCTGCTGTTAATACTATTTAAAATGGGACACAACAAAACCACCTTTCTTCTGAAATAGTGTCTAAATTCTAGGGTGACTGTTTGATACAGTGTCGGCCACTACTACCTTTCATCTCAGCCATTCAATCTTCTGCCCGAGCATCTCAACATCACACACGCGGGTCCCATAAATTCAGTCTGAAAAATACTGATGTGAATGAGGAGCAGCTGGCTTATATGTTTGTGACAGAAGCCACCTCTCTCTTGGTGAAACGTTTTCTTCAGGAACTCTCCTTGTTAAGTTTTTTTCGGGAGACCAATGCAGAGCCAAGAAAGATAATTACTACAAGAAATGGACTTGCCCCTGCAACACTAGCTGTGTGTATCTATTCCGAGGGGATGATCACGGTTCCAGACATAAAGTGAGGCAGGTGCCATGAACAGGGGCTGACAACTGCACAGGCAGGTCATGCTGTGTACTGCCAGCTCAAGGCAAGAGCAGGTTACGGTGGACAACCTACCATGACTCAGACCCTTTCTTCTATCTCTGTACCTTTTTCTATCCACCCACCCATCCATCCACCCATCCATGTAACCACCCACCCATCCATCCAACAATTACTCATCGATTGTCTACTAGAACGAAAAACTGTCCTGGCCTTTGGGAATATGACATTGAACAAACAGACGAGTCTGTTTGGGAGTCTGAAGCCTAGCTATGGAGCTCGTATGTGGTGCCTACTTCCTCACTCTTCCTTTCTCTCTACACATTTCTTGGAGGTCAAAGACAAGAAAAAAAATTTCCAACCTGATCAGAATAACTATGCTCTGATGAAGACTGAAAATCGTGATGAGTTAGAGACAAAAGCAAGTTCAACCAAGAGAAGGAAGAAAGTGAAAGACCTAAACAAGTCCTGGCTTTGAAGACAGACTTTAAGAACTGGCATAAGTAAAGGCTTCCATCAGCTCCTCACACAAAGTTTTTCAATGTGAACATCTCTAAGCAGACTATAACACTCGCAGTGGCTGGGAGCACAGAGTAAATTTTAGGAGCTTGGATTCGAGGTCACATATGCCTGGCTCAAACCCCAGATTTTATGCTTGCTGGCTATACATGGTTATGGGCCAGTTAAACTCTCCAAAACTCTACCTTTTTTTCCTCTTTTCAACAAAGATATTGTATGGAGTTTATTTGAAGAATAAAATACATATTGGGTCTTGGGTAAGCACTCCATAAATCTCAGCTATAATTATCACAGAGACAAATCAATGGCCTTGAGAATTAAGTTGTAAGGAGAAACGCAGACCACGTATGTGCTAGGAGCTCTCCCTTACTTCCAAGTCTTTTTACCATATATTTTACAATAACGAAGATAAAACTCGAGTCACGAATTGTCAATTAAACAAACATTTTTTTTGTACCAAGATAAAAATAACTGACTGTACACTTTAGTTGATATATCAATCACTCATAATGGGGTTAAACAGTGACTATTTGAATAAGAACAATCCCCAGCAAAATTTTAAGTCCAAGCTGGCTTTCACACACTTTGGTTTCCAAATTGTCACTCTCTTCTCCAGGTCCCCACAGTCAGTCACTGTGTTCTAAGAGAACAGGAAGTACTTAATTGTCAGCCCCAGAGAAATACATCCAGGGAGGTTAACACAAACACACAAAGTAGTTCCCAGATTTTAGATTATCTTTTATCGGTGTAGATCAGATCACTGGCTCCTAACTCAGTCTGTACCCCCCAGAAAATCCAACAGAATTAGTCTGGGGTGGGACCCAGGCATTTTTTAAAGCTCACCAGTGGATTCTAATATGAAGCAGAGTAAAGAGCCTAATTGTAGAAAATGGTAAGATTATTCAATAGAAGAATAAAAATTTGGGTAATCAAGTATTATAATAAGTGAGCACTTTAAAAATAAGACATAATAGTTGGCAATTAACTGGTAAGTCTTGGTTAAGGTTTTGTCTGTGGAAAAATAAATTATGACTAAGAAAAAGCTTGATTTATTAAAGAGAACTTCCCAAATTCTTTGTCAAGCGTACCACATAATTATAAAACATTAGCCCAAATGAAATATTCATATAACCACATAGCCCAGAATTCTTTACAGGAGCCTCACGTTCATTCATCAATTAAAAATAATCATCAGTAAGAACAGTCTTTTTCACACATAAACAGGGACTAATACGTACTTTTTACAGTGAAGTTCTGTACAGAAATAGATTTGGAAATCGTCAGAATTATGAAGCACATAAAGAAAACAGCATCGTTCTTCAAATTTAGAAATACTGGAACAAACAAACAAAAAAGAATTATTCAGGCAAATGCCAAAATTTCTACGGATCTGTAATGAAAAATAAATACTTTTTATATCCAATCTCAATTATGATATCAACGTTACTTACAGCAAAAAGTTATAAATAGCACTTTAAAAAGTGATATTCCTGAAACCACAGTACTAAAATTATTTAATCTTCTGAGAGCTGTCTCTGGCTCACACCTGCAGATGGGGCTGCTCTGGGGTGGGGTAAGCACCAACCCACAGGTCCCTCCAACCCAGCACGGGGAAGATGCCCTCCCCACTACGGCACTGAACTACGCGCTGGGTGGAGACCCATACACATGGACTGGCTCGCTGACCTTGGTGGTTCGGGTTCCATGGGATCTGCAGAACAACGGTCTGAAATGCTTCCAAAGCCAGGAAGGCAACGTGCGAGGGCAGTGAAAGAACCTCATGAGTTCTGAGATTTCAGGGGAGCGAAGAAACATGGACCAGCACCTGGTTTGAACTCGGCAAGTGGTTTACTTTACAGCAATTGAAACAATTTTGAGTTTAACAATCAGGTCACGCTGTTTTATGCGAAGGGTTGGTAAATATTTTCTGTAATGGGCCAGAGAGTAAATATTTCAAGCTTTGCAGGCCAAACTACTCAGTGTTGTCATTGGAGGAGCCTTAGACAACACACAAATGAATGGACATGGCTGAGTCTCAATAAAACTTTATTTACAAGAACATGCAGTGGGCCATATTTGAGCTGTGAGCTGTAGTTTGTGAATCCCTATTTTACGCCTTTGCATCTGCTGTTCCTTCAATTTGAAATGCACACCATTTTTGACTTTATAAAGAAAATCTATTCATCATTTAAGGCCCAGCTTCAGCCCTGACTCCTCTCCCTTCTTCTACCTTTAACAGAAAGACTTCCTCTTGCACCTCTGTTCTGTGTACACACTTCTGTCATTGTTCATCTCACACTATTGTCATCAGTTGTTACATGTCTGTCCCCAGCTGAGCTGGGAGCTCTCTGAGAGTCGAGGTCATGTCTTAGTCATTTTTGTGTTCTCAGCAGAACACAACTCAATATTGGGCACACAGCTGGAGCTCAATAAATGTCGACTGGGCTGAGCAAGTTTTGAAGAGGTGCAAGACTGCTGACTGGGTTGGGTTTTCTCTGATGGTTTGTCATCTTTTATAGAGGAGGAAGCCAGGAAGAGTTGTCTCTCTTGGAAGGCAAACACTGGAACTCAAGTTTCCCAACATATAAACCGGCAGTAGTCAGGGGTAAGCATCCTGTGCATACGTCACAAATCACAACAAAGGTTACGTGATGACCCTTTCCTAATTAAAGAAAATTAATTCATTGGATACAGATATGATAAAGTGAAATTTATGTTTACCAGATTTTCCTAAATTGCTTAAAAATGCAGGAATGAACAAGGGCGTTGCTAATGACTGGTTTTAAAAATTAAATATTAAGGGAGTAAAACTTCGCCTGAGAAGGCATGGCTCGGAAAGGTACATAATGAGTCAGCCCACAGTCTTGCTTATTTCTGTTCATATCGTTCATGAGGTAACAGGTGGTTTTACAGGCAAACTCCAATTATCAGTGACTCAGACGTTCCACCACTTCGTGCTCCAATGAAACCAATTACTATTAAGCCAAAAGCAACAGGGGACTGCAGAACTGGCCTGCAGAAATCTGTTTGTTCTCATTTCTCTTATGTGGGGATAAAGAGTAGTAAACACAACTGAGTTGGTTTGAAATTTCCAAGAGTTGGTTTAGCATGAGCTTCTATAGAACAAGTATTTAAACACAACCACTGACTCTTGATTCTGAAAAAAATCTCTCTTCTCAATCCCAGGAAATGGCATTTCCTGAGCCACTGGCATTATGACGAAGACATCAGAGCTGAACCCAATAGCAGTCAGCCACTATAATCTCAAGAACACTCCATTAACGGCGACCTTGGGAAAAGGTTTTAAAAAATGAATTCCCTATAATCTCATCCATTAATACTAGCTACAGGACACAATCTGGTGGATGGCATGTGTGATCGGATCCATCTAAGGAGAGATTAGTTGCTGGTAAACTAGACCAGGAAACCATCCTAAAACATAAACCAGCAGCTCAACCAGCTGGAGGGGACCCACACAGCTCACTTTCCTCTGCACCTTGATTTGGCTTCACCAGTCCCATTTACCCCTCGGTCACCATATTTAATAGGTGACAAGCACAGAGTCAGTTCACCTAACAGTCAAAGTTCTGTTGCAAATCTTTTCTTAATGGAGACAGTGAGACTGAAGAAGGTTGACCATTTTCCTCAACACAAGAGTTCTTGAAGTTCTCTGCATTTTTAAACCGTGACTGAAAGTCCTGTCCAAGACATTCGTAGTCTAGAAAACGGTCTCCTAAGTCAACAAAATGCACCAAGGAAACTTACCTCACTCCCCTGACAGACGAAGCACTGAAATTCCACTCATGGATGCCCTTCTGGAACACAGGAGAAGAACAACACACACGCTGAGTCAGCCCACCGAAAACAACACAACAAGAACTGTGCTTGCTTTCTTTTTAATAATACACACAGAGTAACTTTTCCTAGTGCCTAATTCTTCATGAACAAATTATCTGGATGGAAACTGCGATTCATTCTCAAGCCACAAGGGTGATGTTTACGGAATAATTTCCATGCTTTAACAAACAGCTTCCCAGAGAACCCAGATTTAGTCTCATTAAATTCTAAAATTTGATTTTTAGCAGATTAACCTAATAACTGCTGTGTCTTAATTTTTTAAGTAAAAAAATGCAGTGATCAAGGTAATTCAATTATTATAGTCAAGCAAGATTTCTGAGAAAGAAAAACACTAATTTGAATAAAATCTCTTTAAGCCTTTAAAGATAATTATTTCTGAATAATCTTCAGTTAAATTTTCTAGCTAAAATGTTGGTCCTATTTCTTCAGAAACTAGTACAGCAAGTATGAATGTGTATACACACACGTATAATGTTCATCATAGCGACAATGTGTTGTTACCTAATTTATGCAAAACTCAATGTACTAATAAAGTTGAACACAAAAAAATTGATTATCATGTGATAAACATGAGTGATCTGCAGGGCTAAGATGAACAAAATGTGGGAATTTATTTCTTGAATTTATTACCAAAGCCAAGTTAAAACTACTATTGAATTCATATGTCTCTAAATTAAATAAATTACAAGATGGACTACATTCTCTCTAAAAATACATCTGATAACAAGATAGAATTACTAACATGAATATTTTTACAGAAATAAAGTAGTTGATACATGCGTCTCTGTTTAGAAAATACTGTACAGTAGGCAATTCAGACTGCAATTCAATTCTGTGAGTGTGAAACAAGCAGGAAAGCCGCTCTTACCACCCACTGAAACACCGCCAGAGGGTGAGGCTCGCCTGGGCTAGTGACACGGTGACGAAGCCTGTGGCTCCGAGGGGCCCAGAGCTCTCCATTTGGCCGAAGCAACTCAAAAAGCTGTAATTTATATCCACAGCACCTAGTTCCCTGCTAGGACCGTGCAACTTAAAATAGAAAAAGGTCCTCTCAAACCCAAAGCAGATTTATTAAAAAACTAGTTTCAGCACACATCAGTCAGGTCACAGGGGTGACCTGCACGGGCACAGAGCAGGAAGCCCAGGAAGGGGAGAGACCGCAGAAAGCGGGTCACAATGGCTGCTCTCCAAACCAGAGGGCGGAGGGAGATGGACTCAAATAGCAGCCTGCAGCTTCAGCGGGTAATTTGCAAACTTGCTTCTAAACCCTGCTGGCCTCAGGTGACCTTCTAGACGTGGGGGCTCCAGGAGCTGCAGCTCTTACCTGCTCACTCCTTGTACACGGCGCAGCCTCATCCTCAGAGCCTGCAGCCGAGCTGCTCTCTAAGGCCACCCCCAGGATCAGGAGGTGGGGACCGCGTGCAGAGCTGGCAGGGCAGCGTGCAAACCCACAAATGAACACAGCAACCGACAAACGCCAACAGGACAGCACTGGCAAAATCTCTCTTCGTCAGCCCTGTTCTGATGGAAAGTCCATCTTCCACTAGCAGCCGAGGAGAGGTTTCCCAGACTGATTGGCTGGTTTTGTAGGAAAGGAGAGGAGCCTTCCAGAATGTTAGGTTCCCGAAGGGTTGCAAGTGCTGCCAGGGAACGTCCCACGTGAGTGGTGTCACACCCAGGGCCTGAGATGGAGTGATCTGCAATAATTTGGAGGCTCCTCTCCCTACCCTCCTCGCTACCGGGACTCCCCACACAGAGGCGCTGGTGAGCTAAAAGCCAACAGGTGAGCTGGAGGCTCCTGGGCCCGTCCGGGAATCAGGAGAAAAGGGACGGCCAGAGGCAGCGATGGAGTGATACCTGGTCCCAACAAGCCCCAAACCACCACTCGACCTAATTTAATCAGCACAAGCACTGTTTTCCAGAAACTGGGTGGCCTCCCCTCCTGTGCCCCAGCTAGTGCCAGAGCAGGGACTGAGCTAAGGGGGCAGGAGTTACACTGGCAGACACTGCTGGCTCCCTAGGCAGTGGCCATCCCTTCCTTCTTCACTAACAAAAAATGAATTTCGTTCAGGTTCAGGTGGTGACGTTTAGGGACGGTGAAATTGGTCAGTCTGCATTGTCAGGGTAAGGCCATGTCCCCTGCTGGTGGTGGCTTAGGCAGGGACACACGATGCAACTGCTGGTATGAAGGAGAGGGCCTGACCCTCTTCTCTTGGATGCTGCCTGAGAATGGATGCTTGGAGCCACGATTTAGGACATGAGAGAAAAAGCAAGCACCTATAGAGAAGCCAATGCAGAATTCTGACACTGAGAAGCCATGGAAATCACCCCCAGAATGACCCCACCTCAGAAGTGCTTGTAACATGAGATAACAGTTCCTTATTTTTTTATTATTTATTTTCTTGGGGAAGATTGGCCCTGAGCTAACATCTGTTGCCAATCTTCCTCTTTTTGCTTGAGGAAGATTGCTGCTGAGCTAACATCGGTGCCCATCTTCCTCTATTTTGTATGTGGGATGCCGCCACAGCACGGCTCAATGAGCGGTATGTAGGTCTGTGGTGGGATCCAAACTGGTGAACCCCAGGCCACCAGAGTGGAGCACACCGACTTTACCACCATGCCACCAGGCCAGCTTCAACAATACCTTATTTTTTTAAGCCACTTTTAGTTGGGAGTTTGTAGCTAAAAGCATCCTTGATGCATGAGAGCATCATATCATCAAAGCCTAGAATCCGAGGTAAACACGTTCCCCTCTAAATTTCCCTAGTCTTCTCTGAGTGGCCATTGGGTGGAGCTGCAGCGAGGTTGGCACTTGGCATCTACTGGGATGCTGCCCCCCGCGACCTTGGCCTGAGAAAGCACGGGACAGATGGGGTGCCTAGCCGGCAATCAAGGAAGGGATTCCAAACACCAACCACTCAAAATATCTTGCAAATAACTTCTCTCTTCCTCAGGCGAGGTTTCTCCTTCAGGTGTGCATGCAGACTTTCTTCAAGCGCTAACTTGCTTTAAGCAGCAACATCCCGTTGAACAAAAATTTGTTCAAAGATTGGGATTTCAATTAATTTTGCCCCTGTATGTTGAGTAACTAAGAGTCCCTGAACTCTTGGGAACTGGTAAAATGATCTTAAAGGTCTGAAGTTGGAACATAAAGTATATACTAGCTCATATAACTGTTCATTCCATATTTTAGGATGAAAATATCGAGAGACGCAGGGAGCAAAGAAATAAATAAGGCAAATGAAAAGCAACACTCTGTTGTTCTACTTGTAGAAAAAAATCTTAAACGTCCTGACAAAAACAATCCATTTCCTGTTTAAGTAAGACCTATTAAACCTGTTGCTTGTCTGTTAATTAGTTACTACAGCTGCTTATATTAACATAATAATGTTATTTTTATTGTTTGTCCTTATTCCAAGTGTATCACTCCACATATTTTAAAAAATAGAGAAAATGGCAGTGGTAATGAATAGACTATGGATAGAAATAGAGTTTGCAAAGAAATGGAAATAAATTCAAAATGAAAACCGGCTGACTTGAGAGAGTGTAAATGAACGAGGAGAATTTTTAGCACTAAAGGTAACAGGGAGTGGGAAAATGCAAATGTAATTCTTCCTGATCAAAAGATGGTAAAAATGGAAGCCGGACAGTTCACAGCCTGGGTTCGTTTGTATCCTAATCTATTTACTTCTTAGCAGAACATAAAACTGTCTCTACGGTTGTCACAAAACATAAGAGAATCAATACAGGCCTAACTTTATTGAGTGAAGAACCTCCAGAAAGGGGAAAATAATGACCACTAGTTGGAAATAGTACCCATTTTCCAAAAATCTCTGGCTTTCTTTCTGTTCTTTTTCTGTCTTCCAAGCACCTCTGGCCCTCCACTTACTCTCCGGCCTTGCTAATCGCTAACTGCTTTAGCCCCATTCTGTTTCCAGGTGTCCTTGGATAACCTTGCTCTTTCCAAGCAAGCCTTGGAAAGTCTCCTCTCCTGGGTAATAATGTCCGCGTCTCCTAACCTCTCTCAGATTTGTAGCTTCTATGGGATGACTACTTGGCTTCTGCTTGTGAGAACACATATGAACGTACTTCGAAATAATGTAAATACAACACTGTGTACTTTAAAACAGTGTTAACATGTATATACATACAGTAGTTAGTCTCAGTTTTGTCTCTGGATAATTCCACTTGGAGTCACGCCATCCTGCCTGCTAAAAAGACTGGTCGCTTCATTGCATAGACATGATTGATTAAATAACTGGTGGCTGGTAATTCATCAACCTCCATCCCTCTCCCTTCCCCAAATGTCAGGGGTGGGACTGAAAGTTCCGACCCTCCCATCACTTGGTTGGTTCCCCTGGCAACCAGCCCCATCCTTCGGTGCTTTCCGAAAAGTCGCCTCATTAATCGAACAAAAGACACCTTTTGGTTCTCAGCACTTAGGAAATTCCAGAGGTTTTAGGACCTCTGTGCCAAAAATGGGGACAAAGACCAAATGTATATTTCTTACTATAAATCACAGTGTCACAGTGTCCTCATATAACACCAACCACCTCCCCAGTGACGGTTGCCCGACCTCTGAGGAGCTGAGCAGGGCAGGACTCTGGGGTTCAGTCCACGGGGCAGTGCCCTTATTCTGCTATCGTGTTGTCATCACTGCTGTTAAAATACACCAAGCAGTTACTATACGCCAGGCTGGGGGCAGGACCCTCCACCTACACTATTTCATTAAGTTTTCACAACAACCTTTGGAGGTACATGTTATTATTATTACCCCATTCCACAGATGAGGACCCTGCAGCTTGGAGAAGCCACGTCAGGTCTGCGGACTCAAAACCCATGTTTTAAAAAATCGCAACCCCATAGTCCCAAATGTACTTCCTAATTCTCTTTTCAGGAATTTCTGCTTTATTTTCCCCCTTTGCATCATTCAGTATACCTCCATATTTTGTCTATTTGTTTACTGTCTGTCTCCCTGAGTAGAAGGCAAGCATCAAGAGGGCAGGAATTGTGCTTATCTGGCACACATCCGTTTCCTGGTGCCCAACACAGTGCCTGGTGGCATGTGTCACCAAGTAAGCACTCAGTAAGTACTTGTTGAGTACATGGAGGATGTTTAAGGAAAATTATAAGGGTATTTTGGAAAAACTACCAAAAAACCCCACAAAATACTTTGCCATAAGACATTTCTCACTTCTGTGGTTTACCCTGTAGACTGGAATCAGGTCTTGAAAAGTTTCTGTTTTTTAAAAATAGTAGGATGATTTGTGCATAGATTAAAATTGATGACATACAGAAGTGGAAAAGGTTATCCAGTTGATTGCTATGGGTGGAAATAAGAGTGTTTATGGGGCCGGCCCAGTGGCACAGTGGTTAAGTTCACATGTTCCGCTGCGGAGGCCTGGGGTTCGCTGGTTCGGATCCCAGGTGCAGACCTATGCACCGCTCATCAAGCCGTGCTGAGGCAGGTGTTCCACGTATAAAGTAGAGGAAGACGGGCATGAACGTTAGCTCAGGGCCAGTCTTCCTCAGCAAAAAGAGGAGGATTAGTGGCAGATGTTAGCTCAGGGCTAATCTTCCTCAAAAAAGAAAATAAATAAAAATAAATAAATTAAAAAAAAAAGAGTGTTTAAGATCTTTCTGGAAACCAGTGGCAGCGCAGCCCAACTCGTGTCGTACCCAGCACACAGAGCCAGCAGCTAATCTGAGACGTGGCAGCTCCTTGGATAACTAAACAGTGAGACATAAGGATAGCCCTCGTCCTACCAGCAGAAGATGAGACGTCACGTTATTCGGACATTGCCTAGAATTAGGATATGCATCTTCTAAACCATATGTTTTAAGTATCAGTTCTTTGGTATATAAATTAATTTGAAGCATGAATTTACAAAGGGAGAAGTATTCCAATTTTGATACACTTTGGATGTTTATTCCATCTACAAAAAACCCAAAACAGCTCAATTACATTTTACTAAATGAGTGAAATCCATAACCCAAGTTTAACAAGTTTCACACCACAGAACGTATTTATGCCATGATAAGTCTATGGTCAAGCTCTTTCTTCTTACCTAACGCAGACATTTGCTGGAATACATAAATGCTAGCAGGGTGTGCAGTCCTCCGCCACTAAAGCTCTTGTGACAACTGCACGACTCACCTTGTCATCTGGGAGCACGTGCCAAATGGATATCGTCTTTTCCTCAACTTCATTGTTGATAGATAAATACGAAGGTTGATAGATTTTGGTTGGTTCTAAGATCAATACCTTGAAAACAGAAGACAAAGAAACGAATATTAGTGCCCTGAGACTTCAGCCATGGAGAGCTGCTCTGACAACAGCACACTGACGTGGAGACTCTCCCATGAGGCTCTGGGTCCATCGCTGGAGAAAAACCATTTTCACTTCTGATCATTGCCATCCCTATGAGTCCTCTGAGCATTTTATGGTATTATACGATCATCCTAAGTTCCAACAGTACATCACCTATTATTGCTAAAGAAATTGGAAATAAATTTTTGAAGCATATATACAAGTTCAGCTATCCCCGGGGAATCTATTAATGGCACTTTTTAAAAAGCTCTTATTTTATCATGCTGTACATAATCTATTTATATAAATATAAATGTGTCAAAAAAAAGGTAGAAATGTGATGAAACAAACAATTCTGTACCCAGAAAAGCAGAGATTCCATATATAGGATGCCACATACCTATTACAGGCTTTCTGCTGCCACACCTGATCATAAAGAAGGAGTGTACGGTTTTCATACCCATGTGGATGGATTGAGAAATGATTTGGGTTATTATTGAAAGTTTTTTATATAAACCAAAGAAGTGGACGTAGCTGTATGAAATAATAAAAATGGTTTTGCACTGCCTTCAAGATAAACAGGTCCCTTCAATGATGATATATTTAGCCCTGTGAGGGAGAAAGAGATAAATGAAACTTGTTGGTGTTATGGAGATGCATGAGGGTCCATGATAAGTGGGGGCAAATCTCCATCAAAGGATTGCATGCAGAGTTATATCAACACTAACATCTCATTTAGGAGCAAACAACACGAAAACACCACCCATGCCCTCATTTCAAAGGCGCTCAACTATTTCTATTTGTACAGATGCTTCAAGACACCCACGTAGTCTGACTTTCCTATGCACTTAAACAGGAATGTTTAAAAAGAAAAGAAAAGCCAATACTTAACTAACAAAGAAACTGGAACAGTTCTTTCTACTCCACTGCTTAAAAGTCAAGAAAATTGCCTTTTATCAAGCAAGTTTACCAAATAAAAGTGGAGGAAAAACCCTTCGGCAGGTTCCATCAACAGATTCACAACACACTGAACCTAAGTGGAGATGGAGCCAGAAGTCGGGCTAGACTGACTCTCGGCCATACGCTGCAAACCAGATGCACTCATTTCTCACTAAATTTCTCATAACGATACCAGCCTAGGACAAGGTGGACAGAGGGAAGTCATACTGTAACTCAGAATGACCTCTGACTAACTCGCCCACACGGTCTGCGTTTTAACTAACACCTAGCTGAGGTGATGAATTCGCATGCTCTGCAGATTTTGTAATCCTAGCTGACAGGTGTATCTCCCCATAGCAATAGATGATAAATAACTTTGTTCTTTTGAGTTTCTTAGGAATATGACGACCTCAGAGAACATCATCTATGCTGGCTTCCGTCATCGGTGACAGCTGACAGACCTGATGTGGTGCCTCCAGTCGCCGATGCCAGATGGTCATGGTTCCTGAGCCTCTTCATAGCCCACCAGCCCCTGTATAACTCCCCCAAGATTATGTGCTTAAGATGGTCTTTGGGACACGAGTCCACCATCTTCCAATTTTGCTGGCGAATCGAATAAATCCCTTTCTCGATCACCAACTCATCTTGCAATTGGTCGGCTGCAGGGAGCAGAACGAGCCTTGCTCAGTTACAATTTCAGCACATTTATTTAAGTTAAGAGACAGAGAAGTAGGTAAAAGGGATTAGAAAAACAACATTTCCTTTACTCTTGAATATAAAAAACTTTAAGGGCTTAAAGAATGGTTGGTCAGGCTCCAGCTATGAAAACAAGGCAGGCTAGACCGCAAACAAGCATGCAGTGAGAGCCCACGGGCAGCATATTCTGATTCAGGAACACGCCAGGTGAACCAACGTCCAAACTCCAATCGAGAGAGAGTTCAGTGGTATTGATGAGTAATGGAAGTCAATTCGCAATCTACACTTTGCAGAAATGGCGCTCTCAAATCTGAGTATCCCAGTGTCGGTGAGATTAAAACAACTAACAGGGAGTAAATGTGGGTTTCCCAAAACCGCATGCCAGTCCCTGCCCTGACACGTGAGAAGGTACCTAGTTCCTTGATTCCGCGGGTGCCCTACCTAACAGCAGACAGGGCCGCCACCAGGTTATCTCTCTCCTTCCCAAATTATGTCTGTATCGTTGTCTCAAATATTTCCAGTAGATACAGTCTGAACTTTGTGTTCTTATCTTGAGACAGGAACTAAAAAACTGGTTGCAATGATCACTGTCTAATGTTTGCTGAGCCTTTTGATCTGCCCTTGAAACTACAGAATATGAGGAATTCGGAGCATGCATTACAGAGGTCACAGAAAGGCTGAGAAAAGAGCAGGAACAGGAGGCAACGTGACAAAACTAGCTCGACACAAGTTGCTGGGAGTACAGGCACTCCTGCTTTTAGTTTCTGATCTTTCATGTTGGACAACATTACAATCAACTGCTAACTTCATGGATCTGAAGCAGGAAGGGAGACAGCAAGGCTGACAAACTACAATGACCAGATACGAACTCGGGTCTCCACATTCCTCGTCTCGCCTGACATCAGGTGATGGGTTGACAGTCTCCTAACTTTTCAATGTAGGAAGGAACGAAAAGAGACTCAGAACAGAGGTGAGGAAAATGAATTGAACTGAACCCAAATAATAATAAATGAAGGGGCCATTCAAATCATTTCCCAGAGGGACTTTCTTCTGCTTTCCTTTGCTGAGGGTCACAGTATTTCTTGGAGGAATGAGAACAGATATCGTAGTGACATACATGGAAACAATCAAATTAAATATTTTCTAACATACCTCATCCCGGTTTTAGTCAGATCCACTCTAAAAGGAGGATAATGTTATCATCCGATCAAGACCTGCCACCCCTTCATAAGTGTGAGCCTCAGATGCTACTCTAAGGACCTGAGGAGTCAGTGATCGAAAGCACCACGGGGACCAGGGGCCTGCTGTTCTCTGTGCAGTGGAGGCTGGGTGGCAAACTCCAGTGATGCAGAGTATGGGCCTGGTGGGAAAGGCAATGAGGGAAGCAGGATGGATAGCACTGTGGTCAACATCTGAGATGGCACAGCTGGTCCGCTCAGTAGACTGTAGCTTTTGGAAAATGCAGTCACTAATCACCAGTCTGATTTTTCAAGAGCAGTCAAAATGTGGATCTTCATGTGAACTCACTTCTCACTTGACATTTTTATCAACTTTGTTTTTCAGCTGAAATACCCCAGCTTTCACTCATTTTCTCTATCTTTGCCTCTATTTTCTTTCACATAGTAATCATAGTTATTTGAAGTCCTCATGTGGACTCCAACATGTGAATCACCTCTGGGTCTGCCTCTATTGGCTGTTTTAGCCCTTCACTATCATTTTTTCCCTGCTTCTTAGAATGTCCAGTAATCTTTGATCGCATCTGAGTGACACATTGCAGAGGCTTTCTGCTGTGGTATTCTCCAGCTACCAGTTTCATTCTCAGTGTGCCACCCTGATCCCATCAAAGCGCAGGCTTAAGCAGGCTTTGTTGGGGCAGGTCTGTCTTAGTTTTGTCCTTACACCTAGGGCTTTCTACTTTTCAACTAAATTCTTCAAGGTCTCATCACTCTCGCTGGGCCCAAAGTCCAGCATATTCTCTGTGCATTGTTGAAGGTCTGGAGTACCTGCTCGGCTCTCAGCCTTCTGAAAGCTGTTCTCTGCCACTTCTGGTCCTGATCTCCCACAGAGCAAGGGAACTTACCTTAAAGAGGTTTAACTTAAGCCCCACAGATTTCATTCAAAACCCAATTTTAGTCAAACACTGGACCTGTAGTCCTGCCTATTCATGAGGTGCTTACACCCTACTTGCTCTATCTAGGACCTGCCCCAGGACTCAAGGGAAATAGCCAGGAGGGATCCTGGGATTCACCCTTCAAGGCTCTCCTTTGCCAACACCCTGTCTTCATATTCCAGCTGCCTCAGGGTCCCAGACCCTGATCCCAGCCTGCTCCGCCCAGCAAGGATGCCACTCCCCACTAGGGCTCCACCTCCTTGGGCTGCGCCAGGAAAAAGACCTTAGGGAAAAACCAGCAGATGGAGTCGGGACTCCATTCCAGTACCTCCCATCCAAGGATCGCACCCCTGCGATGAGTGCTCTAATGCCTGCAAACAGCCGTTATTTATACAAATACCCATACCATCTACTCCATCATAGCACTGAAAGTCCAACTCTCTTTATCTTTAAATGTTGGCAACAAATTCTTCTTTTTCAATTACTGAGTGGTCTTTTAAACATATGAACCTAATCGTATGCACAACTTCAGACATAATAAGATAAATACTAATTGAAACTACCCCAATATGCCATTTTCCACCTATAAGTTTAACAAAAGCAAAAATTTGACAAATATACTTTTTGGAAAGACTTTAAGGAACAGTCAGTTTCCTATGTTGCCACTGGGAATGTCAGGGGACACAATCCCTATGGAGGGCAATATGGCAACACGAATCCATTCCACTTCTGGGAACTTATCCTATTGATATATTTGCACACGCGCAAAATGGCGTAGCTACAGGGTTAATGCAGCATTATTTACAATAACAAAATGCTGGCCACAACCCAATTATCCATCAATAAATTATATTAAATAAATAATGTTAAAGAAATTCTATAAATTTGCTTAAGGAAATAAGTTAAATTATGGTACAATTGTACCATACTTGCAATACTATGGATTTGTAAACACTATGGAATCACTATGATGTTTTAAAAAAAGAATGAATAAGCTCTCTATGTAATGACTGGAACAATCTCCGTCACAAACTGCTGAATAAAAAAAACAAACAAGATGAAGAACATAGTATATAATACTCTTTTTGTACCAAAAAAATGAGGAGAAACAATAATTATAGTTAATCTTTATGCTACGTGGGCTATATGCCTGATATCATTCTAATAGTTTTAAATCTATGAACTCATTTAATCCTCATGACAGGCAGGTGCTATTACTGTCCCGTCTCGTAGATGAGGAAACTGAAGTTCAGAAAGGTGAAGTGACTCGCTCCAGGTGACACAGCCAGCAAGCGGCAGAGAGAGACAGCACCCAGGCCGACTGGCCGGAGAATCCACTACACCAGATGGCTCTCGAACTGCTACATTTCATACAAGGAACTGTGGGAAAGCATTTAAGAAACGCATGCTAATGGGTGCCTGGGGAGCCAGGGACGGAGAACTGGGCGGCGTGGGGCAGGGGTGGGCAGGAGGTGCTTCTCTATCCGCCTTCTGCTACATTTTAAAATTTTCAAACTGTGGGACTGGGTTGCCCATTCAAAAAATTCAATTACCGACATAAAATAAAAACAAAACAAAACCTCATGCAGGTCGCATAAGAAGGATGAGGGGCTGGATTTGTCTCGTGGGAGCAGAAGTTGGCGACCTTCACGCTGGCACCTTAAGACATCTAACTTCTCTGAGGGCGCATCTGAGTTTCCACTTGGTTTATGGGGACGGGAGACAGGGGCTGCATCACTGCTCTTGGTGCAATTCTGAGGATAAAACTTCAGGGCCCATATTTCCTGGACACTAAGGAAGGAAGCGCTGAGGTCTGCTCATGTGACTTTATCTTTCTCATCTATACGAGAAGTAGTTTTGGTTTTTCTTTCCTGAGGAAGATTCACCCTGAGCTAACATCTATGGTCAATCTCCCTCTTTTTTTGTGTGTGAGGAAGACTGGCCCTGACCTTGAGAAGCCCAGTTCTGAAAAATAAAAATAAATATCACAATCACTTTGAATAAACATGACTACAGGTCCCAGCATTTGACTAAAACTGGGTTTCGGACGAAAGCTACGTGGGCTTAAATTAAACCTTATCAACGTAAGTTTCTTTGCTTTTTTAGAAGATCAAGACCAGAAGCGGTTGCAATTTATTACCCAAAAGTTAGTATTATTTTTCTGCTGTCCTATCACCTAGATTGAGATGAAAAAATCCTCCATATTGCTTTAGGTATTTTTTTAAGGACTATCTTTGCAGTTTCTGCAGTTCTGGATCATACACGTAAAGGCAGGAACGGCTCATCTGAAGGCCATTTCCATTGAATCTGGGACATCCTGGCAGACTTACATTTGAACGTGGTAGTCAGCTTTTCTGGAATTCACAAAGATGAAGGAACTATGAGAAAGCCCAGTGTAAGAAGAAGTAGAAAACTGTACAATTTTGCACTCTGCTGAACAACCAACCACGAGAAAGCAACTTGAGTATTTTACCCTAGTCATGAATTCTGACGAAGGAAGACTGAGAGGTGAGTAGGAAAACACTGCATGGAGAGTCTTTTCACAACAAGATAGCCTCAAAATAAGCCACAAAGTTCCAAAAAAGGAAATGGACTGCTTGAAAAAGACACACAATATGTCATAAATACATCTGCGGTATGATGCACACGGATCTCACTCAGTCTTCTTCATGGCTGTGTGATATTCTAAACGTGACTAAGCTGTTATTAGCTGAATCACCCCTTATGGGTGATTGTTTCTTCATTTCTGCTTATAACCACAGCTCCAACAGATAACTGATGTTCTGTTTCTGGAGGATAAATTCATCCCTAAGGTAGGATTGCTGGCCAAATAAGTATTTTTTCAACATTACTAGGCATTCCCAGATCACTTTCTTAGTGTTCCTTTAAAATTGAAGGATATAGGATAATATAACACTCACATGCCTACTACCCATGACAATAAAGGGTTAATATGCTGCCATATTTGCTTTAAAATCTGTTTTAAAGAAAAGAAATGTCACAAATAAAGCTGACGTCCCCATGATCCTAAGGGGGAGCAGAATACGCCACCCCAAAATATGCCACTTTGGCATGTGGACTGTTTTGAGCTGAAGGCAATTAAGACCCAGGAGACACAGTAAAAGCTTTTCCCTCTCCCTTCACTGCCTCAGAGAGTTTAGACCGGGGGCACCTACCGGGAAGAGCACTACCACCATCGACCACTTTTCACGTCAGAAGACGTGCCTGCATGGCAGGGCACACACCTGCTCACCAAACAGTTGTTCAGATTGTCTTCCTCCCCCTGGAAGCCCAGAGCCCACCCGCCCCTCCCTCACTCAGGACGGCGCACCAGCCCCCACCGCCCCACTGCCCCACTCCCGGTCGCGCGTCTTTGTGTGGCCCTGTAAGTACGTAATTGAATTTGTCCTTCTGCTGTTAATCTGTCTTCTGTCAATTTGACTATTAGACCAGCCAAAGAACCCACAAGGAACAAGGGAAAGTCTCCCTTCCCCACAACCCTCTAGACAATCTCTCATCCCCCTTCTGAGATGATTCCCTGCAGGACCCAGCAACCCCGGGGCCACCGGCCGTCTCTAAAAACACCACGTCCCTCAAGTTCGCCAGCTGTTATAAAACTTATTTTTTAGTCTAATGAACAAAAAACGGTGTCTTGTTTTAATTTGCATTTTTTGACTACCCAGAGCGATTAATTATCTCCTCATATGATTTGCCCATTTTTCTTTTTTTGCTTATCAATTTGTAGGAGTTTTTTTTTTTTGCATATGAGGCAAACTGATCATCTTGCAGCATTAGTATTAAACCTCTCCTTGTCTAGTATTTGCCATGTTTATGATGTTTTCACTGAACAAAAATTTGAATTTTTAATGAAATCGAATTGGTCAGTATTTGCTTTTGGTCCTTTTCTTGCTTAAGAAAGCCTCTCTCGCCTGGAATATATACCTATATTCTCCTAACTTCTCTCCAAATATTTTCTGGTTTTATTTTTTCACATTGACTTATTTACATTGTGACAGACTAATTCATATTAAACTCATTTAAATTAGCTTAGAATAGCTAATATGAGTGGTTTCCTTTTGCAACCAGTTTTCTGGCCGATTGAGTCAACAATCAATTAAATATTTCAGTTCTGCGCTGTCCTCTCTCACCACCACGTCTGTGACCAGCAGAGCCCCAGCAAAGGCCAGCTGCCAGCTCCCTCTGACATAAGTATTGTCCTGGGCTACACGCTATCCAGGCTTGAAAATCAAGTGAACGGTTTAGTTTGCAAGGCTTTTCAAATAAAGACCTTGCTGGGCCTAAGGCCTCATCTGGAACAAGAGTAAAGAAAGCATGTTAATGTCGGCAAGGGGTTGAATTACAGGAAACAGATGACCCTCAAAAGAAGATCTGGAAGACAAGCTTCCTTAAAAGAGCTGAGCATTGCCACCACCTCTGCGGATGGAAACTGAGACTAGAGAGCTCAAACAGAGATGCACGCAGCATTTGATGTGGGAAGAGACTGTGTGCACAGTGAGTGCCCACAATTCTTGAGCTGGATGCCAAGCTACACTGCTTTGGATGGTATTCTGAGAACATCAGGTTGGGGATGGCACCAGCTGAGAATATGAACCATAGATTTTCAAGTGCGTGTGTGCGTGTCTATTATACATTTCTATATACATCTCTCTAAAGCCCAACAGAGACCAGCCAAAACGAGCTGCAGACCAGGACCTGCAAGTCTTCATTTCTCATGATCTAAAGCACCGTAAATAGTATTGGGACACGTGGTCCAACTCAGACCCACGTGGGTCAGTAGTGGAGACGGAGTAACAAAGTAGGGGAGCCTGACTCCTCACCACAACAACGGTGACGACACTGACGACAACGTCAACAAATCTGCAGCTTTAATTGAAAGCACCCATCTGCCTCGTCTGAAGAGATGTCTTGAATTACTGAGAGAGTCTCTCCTCCCGAAAGCACGCTTTACAGCTTACAAAAAGAAACCACGAAAATCCACAGCAAAAACATAGAAATGTATCCCATTCCTCTGGTTTTGAGAAGTTATTTTAAAAAGTAAGCTAAAGCACACCAATTTGCAGAAAATGAGTATTTTACCCAGATAACCATCGTTTCAGGGCCTGAAAATCAGCACAGCAGAAGTGTCACCATCACAGAGTTAAGATGTTCTTTCAACAAAAGAAACGAGATGGGAATGCAGATTACTCACTGGAAACCTCACCACCGTCACGTCCGTCTTGGTGGCCTCGACGAGGAAGTCCATCCAGAAGTCCACGAGCTCCTGCTTGGCCACCGGCTGTTCTGTAGTCAGTTTCACAAAATGCTTATAGATCAAAATTGTCTCCACAATAGACCTGAGGTACCTAGAAGTCAAAAGATATGAAACACATAACAGGCAAATTCAGAACCACCTGTTCCCACGCATTCCAGTCTCATTCTGTAGACGTCCCTCACATATACCCTTATGCCTTCAGAGTCACCAAACATTATTCATTATTTGTCACGTCATGTACTTCCGCACATTATCTCATTTAAATATCACAAAGATTCAATAAAGTGGGCCGTTTTATCCCCACTTGAAAGACGAGGAAACAGGCTTGGGTGGCCCAATAACCCAGACTGGGCAATACATCCACTTAAAACATGACTTTTAAAATAACACCTGTTTTCTATTTATTTGTTTAAAATATGCTTTTGTTTTAGATTATGCTTCTCGGAGAAAGCTTTTCTAAATAGGCCCTCTAAGGAGATCATTATCTTGCTCTGAAGCAACTCAGCTTACATATTATACAAATATCCTCAAACCTGGTAAGACAAATGGTACTCGAAGCAAAAGTCAGGAAGGAATGAGGAGCGAGCTAACGCTGCGAGCTGCTGGGTGTGGGACACTTTGTGAACCATAAACAGGGAGCTGACGCTGAGTTAGTGGAAACCTAAGGCACTGCTTTGTGGTTGCTACTAGTGCACAAAATAATGCCTGTTTTCTTGTCAACAGCAGCCATAACACCTAAATCCACAGCTCTGCACACCTGTGCTTCAGCCTCCTCCCGCCCCCCCTCCACTGTCAGAACGGCCACCGGAAACACAGAAATTCGCCTGCACGCATTCGAGCGTTCACTTATGTCCTGTCATTGGCTGAATGACCACTGCTGTCAGGTCACCGACCGTACAGCACTGTCCTCAAGCTGCACACGTGCCAGGAGACAGAAATGTTAAAGGCATGAGAGCCCATGAAACAAATACCAATGGGGCTATAACCAAATGGAGATACGACTAACAGAAGTCACACAGTCAGGATCAACAGAGACACGACTAAAGAAGGATGGGAACATGGAGGAAGAAATTCTCCTGACATGAAACAACCACACACATGTGTGCAGCATCCAACATCTTCTATCTGGGTGTGTGTGGGGGCTTTAGGTCAGAGTCTGAGTGACAAGCAGATGTGACTTAGGAGTGTCCCCAGGTAGAGAGGAGGCTGGAAGACACATTCTGGGCGCGTCTGGCATGTTGGGTGCAAACAGAGGGCCGTGTAATGCCGGGGGTGTGACAATAGCTGAGGCCGAAGGATGACGGGCACACCTTGTTTGCCAAGCCAAGGAGGCGGACTTTATCCTCCAGGCTGCGAGGAGCCATCAGCCTGTTGATTCAGGGATGTCGGTGGTGGGGAAGGGTCGACCATTTCAGGAAGATCGCTACGGGAGTGGTTTGCTGAAGGTGAGGACGTCGGCAGGAAGCCACGCGGGCCCACCTGGTGGGTCCTCCTCCAGCGGTCCCTCTGATGAAAACAATCACGGCCCGGGCTCTGAGCCGCGTGAGCCTTCTCCAGACCACAGCTAACCTTTCAAAGCCCTCACAGCTAAGGGCCACTCATCACAGAGGACACATCACAAAACCGGCACTGTTCTCCAAAACAGCCCTAAACGATTTGGAAATAAGTGACAGGAGCTGTTTATCAAAGATAATTGTATAAACACATGACAGTTTGCTATTACCATGCCGGCGTCTTCAGTTTGAAAAGCTTTTCAGAGGCCTGAATGACTCTCATGTGGTCATTGGCCAGGACACTGGCACCCAGGAAAAACCCGACTTCCCAGTAGCTCTGGAGCTTTTCCAAGTTTCCCTTTTTCCCCAGAAGGCTGCTGAGCTTCACGCCTAGAAGACGAACAGTAAGCACAACGTTACAAACACACAGAAGAGGCACAGCCGACTTCTTATTAACAAGCAAAATGAAGCTCTCATTCTTCCTTTCAGGTTAAAACAGCTCTGTTAACTACTGATTCTAAAAGGGGTGTAGGTTCATTGTAAAAGAATAAGTCGGACTAATCAGAAAGGGCCACAGAAGAAAGTGAACACTACCCTTTAATTCGAAAGCCCAAAGATAAGCGCCACTGTCACTTTGATGTACATCATTCCAGAATCTTCATGTCGGCCTGTACGTGCACATTAAAAGGTGATAACGCTGAACACCTTCCTGTGTTACCTCCTGCACTCTATCGCTATGTCATGAATTCTTTAGTTCCTTGAAAGGGAAATATGCTGAAATTCTACCAGCCAGTTGAAGCATAAACATATATAGTATATGTATCTTGCAAGAGTGAAATGCTACTATAATTAATAATTTTATACGCAGAAACAGTTATTATACACTTATGAGGTTAAATAAATAAGGAAACTGACAGATAACACTGTTTCGATTGCTGTTGCTTTGTAACAAGACTTGAAACCAGGTAATGTACATCGTCCCGTCTTTGTTCTTTTTCAACATTGTTTCGGTTCTTCCAGGTTCTTTGCATTTCCTTATAAATTTTTATCTCTACTCAGCCTTATATTATTTTTGCATTTGTAAGTATTTGTTTGCCTAAAAAGAATACATCCCTGTAGAACTGTTAGTGCCACTAACACGAGTAACATTAAAGCATCAGGAGAGTTACCCGAGATTTGGGAGGGGGTGAAAAGGTGGGACACTCATTTCAACAGCCCAGGGGGCAAAAGGGCACTCAAGCGCTCCTCAGGGAGTGTGGCTAGTTCATCTCACTATCTGCCACTTACTAAAGATCTCAGACTTAGAGAAGTCTACTTGTTAACTTGTAAATTTGGGTTCAGTAGAGATGCAAATAATTTCTGTCTAGTGAAACAGATAATCCCTGAGATTTACAACCTCTTGGACATAAACTAGTTTTTTTTTTTTTTTTAAATCAAACTCATAAATCTGATCCTAACATTTCTTTTAAGTTATCTATGAACACCATAGCTTCTTAAGTGCGCTTTGAACTGGACACATCCTTCACTGTTTTCTGTACTGAGTTAAATCTTCTACATATGTCCATTTGATATTTCCTGAGAATTACGAATTTGCTTATTCTGAAAATTATACCTTAATAAAATAACCTTCAAAAAACTTTATGCTACTTTTTATTATATAATTCCACTTAAGCCATGCGTATTTCAGGAAAAAGTCCACTTGGGAATTCTTCACATTTTGTCATGATGAGTTACAAAGACAATAGCTTTGCCAACTTAAAATTTCTGAGATGAAAAAAGTACACCTGTGTATGCAACATGATCCGTGCTGTCCTACCTGTATGTAATAGAAAATGTAACAAATACAAAGGGAAGAAGAATGGGCAGGAGCAAAATGCAATCCTACAAACACGTGTCTCCACAGCCTCCACCAGAAATGAGCATCTCATTGTGTCACACTTGGTGTCACACTTGCAGACGACAGACCTGGGTCTGATCTAGCACCAAATCATAATGTCAAACATTTAAACAGGGACTGGGACAATGTTTAATAATAAAATTACAATCATAATTTTAAAATTTCAGATTTATTCTTGCATGCCACAAGTTCATTCTATGAGGGTGATATTTAAGCTTTGGTCTTGGCATAAATTTCTCACATGATTGTGACATCAAACCATTTCAGCATTTGGAAAAAATGTTTATTTTAATACCAAATAGTATTTCAGTACAACGACGTGTCACGATTTATTTCCCCCAATGCAGATGACAGCCACTTTTTATTACTATAAACATTCTTGTACACATAGCTTTCTGCCCTTGTTCAGATATTTCTTTATAATAAAGTCCTAAATCTGGACTTGTTGGGGGCAGAAGATGTGCTCATTTTAAGTGGTGATAAATTTTGCCAAATTGTACTTAGGAAATACTGTGCCAATCTACACTCTGACTAGTGGCACCTGACCCTAATGTCTTGCCCACACCCTCCCCATTATGGGCACCATCACATCCTTCCATCTTTAGCAATCTGATGGACGAAAAAGGAAGCACTGCTTTTTTTAACCACTGAGATTGACTGTCTTTTCATATGTTTGTATTTCTTTTGTGAAATAGCTTTTGCATTCTTTCCACATGATGTGTGAAGCCTGTTTCTACATGAAGATATTAATCTTTTAAGTATGGAGCTAAGAACATGGCTCTAATTTTTTATATTTAGGATCTCTCCCCGCCCCCAAGGAATGAGGAATAAATATCTTAGTGCATAAAATTTATGCTGTCTTTAGGATTATTTCCATACGATCGTCTCAAAGGTGGCGTTACACTTGGGTTCCAGGCTACGCCATCTTTACGGTTCTTGACCTACAGGGCCCAAGTGTTAATTTTGCTGATGTACAATTATATCCTTTAACAAGACCTTACCAGCTGGATATTTTTCTCCATTAAAAAAATTTTTGGCTAGATTTATCAGCACTGAACAGAATGTCATTGCTGTTTTATACACTAATTCTTTGATTCAACTATCTGTTTAGGTAATGTAAACCTTGGCAATGCTCATAATTAGAATTAGTTGACTTCTAAGAATTGAAGATTTTTTAATCGTTTAGTTTCTATCAGTTTTACATCTTGCAGCTGCCATTAGATTCAAGGCTGTTTAAGTGGAGAAAGGCAGGAGCAGAGGCGTCAGTGAACACTCGTCACACGCCCAGCACCGTTCACAACACTGAAAATGTAACTCTTTCGATCCACTCAACACAGTGAGCTAGAGATTATCTCCCTTGTGCTCTGAGGAGGGAAAAAAGCTCCGAGATGTTTAGCAACCTGTCTATGGTCACACAGCCCGTAAGTGGTGGAGATCAGTTTCTTCCCATTTTAATTTTTCATGATGAAGAATTTCAGACATACACGAAAGTAGAAAAAATCTACAATGAATGACCATGCTTTCAACTATTGCTATCATTTTGCTATTGCTTCATCTCCCTGAATATTTTTGCTGAACTATTTCAAGTTACAGACACCATAACATCTCACTCTTAAATATTACAGCATATATCTTAAAAACTCTCCCACATATCCTATTCGATTATTGGACCTGACAAAAATAATAACTCACCAATATTTTCTAATACCTGGTCCTGATTCAAATTCCCCAGTTGTTCCCTAAATATCTCCTATAGCTTATCAAGGATCATTAATTGCATTTGTTTTTTATGTCTCTAAATCTCTTCTAACCCAACCAATCCACCCACACTTTTTTTTGGTGAGGAAGAGTGGCCCTGAGCTAACACCTGTCACCAATCCTCTTTTTCCTTGAGGAAGACTAGCCCTGAGCTAACATCTATGCTAGTCTTCCTCTACTTTGTATGTGGGATGCTGCCACAGCATGACTTTGTAAGTAGTGTAGGTCTGCACCTGGGATCTGAACCCATGAATCTGGGCCGTCAAAGTGAAGTGCACTAAACCACTATGCCACTGGGCTGGCCCCCACCCACACTTTTGACTTTTTTTTTTTGCAGGGGAAGATTCACCCTAAGCTACCATCTGTTGCTAATCTTCCTACTTTTTCTTCCTTTTTTTCCCACTCACAGCCCCAGTACACAATTGTGTCTAGTTATAAGTTCTGGTTCTCCTAGGTGAGCTACAGCCACAGCATGGCTACCAACGGACGACTGGTGTGGTTCCACACCCGGGAAGTGAACCCGGGCTGCCAAAGTGGAGAACGCTGAACTTTAACCACCAGGCCATCAGGGCTGGCTCGACACCGACTTTTAGAAGAGAGCAGCAGGGCTGTCTTGTAGAACGTCCCCGCATTCTGGATCTGTCTAATGGCACTTCATGATGCTCTTTGCCCTATTTCTCTAGCCGCTGTGATTCCTGTTAGCTGGACGCTAGGTCTCAGGATTCGGGTTAAATGTTTTGGCACAACCATTTCACAGGAGATGCTCTCACTCCACGTCTACCATCGGGAGGCACGCGTCGAGCCATCCCAGTACTAGGGCTGCTAGTTGACCTCTGATGGCTGACCCCGGGAGGGGATCTATACAAGGGACTGTACAGGTACACTTGTTCCTCTGTGACTAACAAGCCAGCTGTGGGCGAGCTTTGGTGCATGTAAATATGGGAATGTAAATTAAAAACATAAGTACTTTCGCTTAATGGTTTGAGTTCTAACTGATGACCCTTGTGAGAATCATTATTTAACATCACTGCCATAATCAGCTATATCAGCTAGCCTTCTCCTGAAGAGTAACTCCCTTAGCATGTAGGGCGCCTTAAGAAGAGCTTCATCCCATCAACCGGATGAACTACAGTAACTCTTTAAAAGGAAGAGAAAGTACTTCAGTTTTCCGCTAAAGTATGCAATTTTCTGAGAAGTTGTTCACCTCCACAGATGACAAATGAGTTGCTTTGAGGTTGTGACGGGTTTTGTCTTTGATTTCTTTTTCTTGAGCATCTTTATAGATTCATGGACTTTTATATTCAGTAACATAAAGTTTATTCTTATTGCTCCTCGAAAATGAGGTTCAAATCATGGTTTGTCTCAATTCCAATCACATTGTTCTTTAACGCATCATCATCACTGGTGGAGACCCAAATCTGCAATTCTAAACCCCTCCCATACAGCGTCTTATCAAGGAAAACTTCCACGGAAGATGAATCATCTTTTATTTATTAGCTGAAGTTTGAATATTAATTTTAAAGCTTGTAAAGCTGAAAATAAGACAAAGATGTAAGATGTGGTTCTGTGCTTTTAAACTTTAGTTCTAAATAGTCTAAACACCAATGATTATTCAAAAACTGGGAAAGTAAAATACAGATCATGAAGAATTAGTCACACTCTCAAACACACAACTAGAATTAAGAATCTTTGGGTAACAGATTAGGACAGTTAAGAATGGTTTCTTACATTAGAGATCTTAAGATAATTATGTTTAGAAAGCTTCAGATTTAGTGATCATCTTAATTTTTAATTCTACTTTATAAATAAGTCAAAATTTGAAAATGTATCTGAAGAAGAGCTTTCTTAAAAAAAAGTCTCATTACCATAAGAACTCAGTGACTCAAGACTAATTTGTATGTTTGCAGGGGACCAACAGAAGGAATGGGAGAAGATATAAATTACTGACAAATCTGATTAGATCATTTTTTAAAAGAATGCAAATCTATATCTTTAAAATACGTCAAATGGGTTATTAATTAGCCTTGTTTTTTGCTATACACTATTAAGTAATATCATTATTACATTAGTCTATTCATGTATTTAGTCAAACTGCTCTTTCATGAAAATCCCTTTAATCCTATTTTACCATATAAAAATTAACTTTAGGTCAATCTATGTTGATCAGCATAATTCATGATTGAGTAGAATCTAAATTAATGAGTTTTAACTGCTTTTAGTTATTGAGAACATACAATTCAGGGTGCATATCACAGATTCTAGACGCCTAAACTTTAGCTCTCCCAGTAGCATTGTCAAGTCATATTTTAGGTCTGTGTATGTTCTGCAATTTCCAAAATTTAAAATTCAACTTCACATGTTTTTAAATGCTTGTTCAGCACGTATTATGGATGAGTTCTTATTGGAAAAGCTTAGAGTGTGTTTCCTGTACCAGTTATATCAATCACAATTGCTCAAACCTCAGAGAGCTGGCCATCTTTCCCCCGCTTTATTAAGATATAACTGACACAACACTGTGTAAGTTTAAGGTGTACGAGGTGTCGATTTGACAAACTTGTATACTGCAAAATGATCACCACCCTGGCGTTAGCCAACACCGCCACGTCATATAATTACACTTGCTTTTTAGTGGTGAGAACATTTCAGACCTCCTCCCTTAGCAGAGTGCTGACCATCTCAATCTACAGGGAACCTACAAATGAGAATTCAGAATAGGTTTCCAAACCACTTTGTTAGTGCTTCACCTACAAATGCAAATCAGTGTCAGTTTCTGTAACTATCTGGAGGCGTCAATAAAACCTCACCTCAAGCTCGAGAACAGAACAATACAAATTATTTTTGGATCCTTGATACGTAAGGATACATTTTGGCTACTGTAGAGTTTTTACATTAACCTTAAATGCAAAATCTTACTATACTCGTAATTTCTGAAAAGCACGTTGCAACGTATTTTCTCTGATTTTTACCAATTATTTGTGCAGTGAATACCACTGCAATCCAGCAGCGACAAGCATTGCATCATTCTTTCAGGCTAGGCCTTTTAAAAAGTACTTAAGACTCAAACTTTATTTGCCTTCAATGATTTCCCAGAATGACATATGGCTGTTTCATAAGCCCTTCCCAAATCATGTTAAAAAGTCTAGGACCCATTTTTCTTTAAGGAAAATTAAACAAAACATTCTCTGCTTAAAAGTCTTACAGAAAAACTTTCTTCCACAATTCATAGCTTCACTAAGATCAACTATTTTCTCTACGAAAAATATGGCAAAATATTTCTGTTTGTGGTAAAAACTCCTACACGAGTCGGAAAGGTTCTCTGAAAGAGGGTGGCTAGGCATTCGAGAGAGCAAAATCTGATAACCATACACAGTCTTTCAGTAGCTAGAATCTAAAAGAACTGTTATCAAAGCCAGAACCAAGAAAATCACACAAAATTTGTTCACTATGATGTCCTTATTTCTTTAAATTCCAAAGAAGGGTCAGCAGATGGGACAATGTCCACAGATGCAAGGGGCAAAACCACATTCTATCAGTGGCTACAATTCAGATGGTCTCTGAGGCCTGGTCACTGCCAAGACTGCCCTCTGATGACCCGCTGTTCTAGGGGCTTCAGGAGGCTCGCCCTCCCACGAGACTGAGATCAGAGGGGCAGGTGTGCACAGGAAACAGAAACAGGAAACATCAGAGGGTTTATTTACGTGTTTTTTGTAAAGCACCAGGAAAGCAAAACCAATCTAACATAGAAAACATTCCTTATGTTCCACAAAACACCACCTTATTTGAGAGCTGGGGGCTGAATGCAGAGCCCATATTTCCAATATTAGTTTGAGCTGGAATAATAAATATTAACTAGGGGGTTTTCAGAAACAGGTAGACTAAAAACTGAATTACATCTCAATGTCAGGATTTTGCAGCATAGTATGAAACACTAAACAAGGAAATGTAATAAATTTCTTTTCAGGAAGTTAGATGAGATAGAAAGAAAGCAAAGGGACTATCCATCAATGATTCTTTTTCGTGGCACCAAGTTGGGTCCAGTTTCCTAATTTCCATGTAAAACATGAAGCTGTAATTACCAACTTTCCGGAGCTCAAAGGAAGATTCAAACTGGTGCCCAGCTGCCAGGAGGAGGACTGCATAATTAATTCCTGACTGTAGTGTTGGCTCAGATTCAAATGCCTTTTTGAACCTATAAAAAAAGCAAACGTACAAGTTTACTTTCTCAATCATGAAACCCTGGGTGTGCAATAGCTTCCGTTTGCATAACTCCAATGCCTGAGCAAGTAAAAATATTCCACTGGCCTTCACCCCAGAATCTGGTGTGCTACTAGGATTTAATGCTTAAGTAACTGCATCTCCTCACCCTCAGCAACGTGGCAATTCCCCAATTGACTCATCCTCACCATAGCCGCCCCAGTCTTTTAAAGAAATCCTCTCTTCCACAGTCTACCAGAAACGGGGGAGAGTGTGAGTGAGTGAGTGAGTGAGAGTGTGTGTGTGTGTGTGCATGCAGGCGTAAGCACTGGAAATTTAATAGTAAGAACGCTGCATATATTTTAAAAAACTGGTTTTTAAAAAACCTTAAAAATACACAAAGCAATGAGGAGGATCATCGAGGTAACACACTGCAACAACCAGTTCCATGAGAGGGATGTAGGAATGTAATAAAGGACGTCAACTGTGGTAAGAAATTAGGAAACACAGAGATTGTGCGTATGCATCCGAACTGTGGCTCAAAGAGAAGAAGAGCTCTTTTCTGAATATGCGTGAAACTGAACATCAACGTGGGAAGAAGCTTCAGCATTTGAAGAGACGTCGGTGCTTTGCATCCGTGGCATTTTCCAGGTACTTCCTGGGACCTTCGAGGGCTTCCTCACTTGCATCCTTTAACAGGCAGCAACAGTCAGTGTTAATTTGTTTGGGAGCAAGAAGAAGACAATGAAAATCAACACCCAGTGACTAACAGAAACTGCCTGAGACAAACATGAAAAATGAAATCTTTATTCTAAAAAAACCAGACTGAGGAAAATATAAGGATTAAATACTTAATGAGTGAGCATTTGATGATACAAAAAAAGGTTATGTAGGGGAAAGTACATTACAATTCTAAGATAAAGGCATTCCTATGCAAACCGTTAATTGTAAAAATGAAAGACAGAAATAGCAAAAGTGGTCACAGGCACAATAGTGTACATTACAGCATATTCTTGGCTTTTATACATACTTGAAATTTTCCATAATTTAAAATGAGTTAAACTTCAAACGAAAAGGTACATTTTTCTGAATACTGAGGATCACGTGCCCTGTTAAGAGTCTTATTTTTTAAACAGAGTAAGCAGCTCTAAATGGAAACAAAACCCAAATAAGCATTAATCTTAACTAGTTGGCTCAAATAGTTACGTCTGTGGAACAAGAAAAAAAAATTTCCAACTGCATCACGTTGGTGACTAAAAAGCATTTTTATCGCTCCAGAAGGTACAGGTGTTTCTCAATTCTAAAATGGAAACAGCACGTGCCCAGACTGCTGATATGCAAAAGTTTGTCGTATCAAGGAAACACAGGATTTATGAGTCTTGACTCACATAAGTCTCAAACGTCTTGTGCTTGTTCAGAGGCAAATAGAAGGTCCCAATAAAAAGAGTTCAGGAGAAGAAAGAAGTCACACACTTTCCTCCCTAGCAATTCACATCAAGATAGGGAATTTTTCAACAAATAAATTCTTTCATTTTCCCTGAAACCAAGGAACATGGAATATTTCTCTTAAGTATCTTAAAAGGAAGACACAGAAAGCAGGACATGCCCAAATCAATCAACAAACACTAAGTTCTTCCTTTGTGCCAAAACCAACCAAAGCAAAAAGCAGGGCTTACATCTGTTTTTCTCTTACCATAAACAATATATATTTTTAACCAAAATATAAATGCCAATAAAGTTAATAATTTATATTTTTCTGTGACTCACATCACTCCATGACAATAAGTTGGGTGTTGAGGAGGAAGTCTTAATATTTTCTGGATTTCCTAGAGATTAAAATTACATGTAGGTGTATGACAAAAGAAATCAAATCCTGTCATATACTACTAATCTGCCACTCACAGGAAGTGAGAATTCTCACACTGTAAATTAGTATAGGACTTCTTGGCAGAAATTTGCCAAAATCTATCAAAATTGTAAAATTAAAAAACAAAAAAATTATGCATGCCTGTGGACACAACATTTCCACATCTATGAATTTATACTAAGAAAAAACATTAAATACGTAATTAGAAATTTAGTTATAAGGATATTTGTTACAAGATGAAAAAGTACTCTAAATTTCTAACAATATTATTAATTGTAATATGGAATAAAATGTATTCCAACTACTAGAAGGCACGCAGCCATTTAAATTGTAGAAGGACATGCAATGTCGGGGGAAACCTTCTGCTTTCCAGTAAGATCTGACAGTCTACTGTCTCCACAACCAGGGAGAAGAAGATGCACAGCAAACGTGTATTTTTATGGACCTTGGAGATCTGTAGGCAACAACAACAATACAATCATTGAGCTAAAACTCCAGAGAGGGAGGCGCCCTTCCAAGATGAGCTGAGTGGCACTTGCTGAATCTGCCCATAACATCAAGCTCAGGCTCGGCACAGGCAGAGAAGCTGTGCTGATTGGAAGCTCCCCCAGGGAAAAGACAGCTAGTGGATTTGCTGATAGCTGCGTGGTTGGCACGACAGAGACAAACGCGGAGGAGCCCCAAACGTGCCAGCTTTCCAGAGGGGACATCTGTCGAATGCTGGGTTGTAGAGGAGGCTGGGGGATGAGGCGGGGCTGGACGGCAGAGTGAAATCTCCTGAGGTCTGGCGGTACTGAGGAGGGAAGTGCACTAGAAGGAGCCTGCAGCAGATCTATGACCATCTCCTTTTTAAGGAATTGACCAAATTTTGGAGCTGTATAATGTGGGAGAATAAAGAGTTAAACTCAGAACTCCAAAGGGCAGATAGGACATCTCCCACAGTATTTAAGGGATAAGGAGACAGAGACTGGCTTTGCTCTCAGTCAGAAGCGGGGGTGGGAGGGGTCACAGCCAAGAAGCAAGGACAAAACAGAGACAGACCAGCTCAACTACAACTGACACCCAGACCCAACTCAACTCAATGGCACTGTTCAAGACTATCAGCTCTTTACCCTATCTCCCTAACAGAGGAAACGTGAGAGAAAATAAAATCATCTTCAGTCTCAATAATTCTGAATACAAAATGCATGGGATACAATAAAGAATTATGAGACATGCAAAGAGCCTGGAAAATGTGACCAATAAACAAGAGAGCAAAAACAGGCAAGAGGGGCCAACCCAAAGATGAGTCAGATGATCGAGTTGTAGACAAAGACGTTAAAACAATGATTACAAACAAGGAAGAGAAAACTGAGAAAAAGATGGACAAATGGATATGAGACAAAAAATTTCAACAGAGAGCTAGAATTGTTTTTTTTATTGAATAATCCAGAACTAAAATATACAATACCTGAAAATAAGAATTCATTGTATGGGTTTAATAGCAGACTAGACAGAGCAGAAGATAGATTTGGTGAACTAAAAAACAGGTCAATTATAAGTAAACTGAAGCAGAGAGAAAAAAACGCAACAGAGCATAAGAGACATACAGGACACAGTTAAATGGTCCAACATATGTATCATTGTAGCCCCAGAAATAGAAGAGAGAGAACATAGAACACAAGAAATAATTTAAGACATGTGGTCAAAAATATTCCAAAGCTTATGAAAACATGAACCCACAGATTCAAGAAGTTCAGAAAATCTCAAGCAGGATAAAATCATCACAGTCTAAATACTGAAACCAAAGACACAGAGGAAAATCTTAAAATCAGCCAGAGGAAACAAGATACAGTACCTTCAAAGGAGGAGCAGTTGACTTTGCAACATAAACTATGGGAGCTAGAAGATAACGCAATGCATTACATCTTTAGAGGATCCAAGAAAAAAGAAAAGGTATAAGAAAGATGTTTGCAGACAAAAGTGAGAAAATTAGTTGCCAGCACATCTGCACTACAAAATAAAAAACAAAGTACTAAAAGTACTTCTACAGGCTAAAGGAAAGCGATTTCAGTTGGAAGTAGTGAATTGCAGAAAGAAAGAGAATCAGAAAGGGTAAATATTTGACTGTATATAAAAGATATTAACTACCTAAAAACTACTGAATATTTAAACTGCTCTAAGTTTCTTTCCTAATTCAGGAAGTGGTAAAGTACAAACCTGAGGTAGACTGCAGAAGTCAAGGATGTGGACAGTCGTCTCTAGGGAACTACTAAAAGAATAACAAAAAGTATCAGTAACAAGCCAACAGAGGATGAAGCGTAATACTAAATAGAAAATAGGGCAGAACGGAGAACAAAAGACACAAAGAACATAACAGACAAACAGAAAACAAATAGCCAGATGGTAGACACAACCACAACCATCTGTTACCACATTAAACGTAAATGACCTAAATACTCCACGCAAAAGAGATGTGGAGCGAGGAGGAGGGAGGGAAGGAAGGAATGAAAGAAGGAAGGAAAGAAGGAAGGAAGGAGGGAAGGAAAAGAAAAAGAAAAAGACTCTGCTATATGCATCTGAAAGGGACATGCTTTAAATATAAGGACACTGGTAGGCTGAAGTAAAATGATGCACAAAGATGCATCACTCAAATACTAACCAAAAGAAATCTGTTGTGATCACACATTAACATCACACAAAACTAACTTTAAGGTAAAAATTATCACAAGACATAAAGAGGCTTCATAAACATTGCTTCAAAATATATAAAGCAAAAATTGACGAAACTAAAAAAAACAGATAAATCTACATTCATAGCTGGAGATTTTAAAATACTTCTCTCAGTGATGATCAAGCAGGCGAAGAGAAACCATCAGTGAGGATGCGGAAGTGAATCTGACTGACTTGGGTGGAGTACCACACCCAACAGCTGTGGACCATATCCTGGGCCACACAGCATGCCTCAACAAATTTTAAAGGACTGAAATAATGCAGTGTGTTCTCGAACCACAAGAGAATTAAACTAGAGAACAACAAGGAAACATATGTTGGGATACTGGGCAATCTCAACAACCGAGGGGTCAAAGAAGAAGTCACACTGACAATTAAAAGATATTTGAACTGAACAATATTGAAAGCTCAATATATCAAAATTTCTGGGACACAGAACAATTTATACCTTTCAATGCATATTTTGGAAAAAGAGCAAGGTTGAAAAATCAATGTTCTAAGCTTTCATCTAGAAAAATAAGCATATTATCTTCAAACAAAATAGAAGAAAGGATCAAATAAAGGAAACAGCAGAAATCAATGACATAAAAAGCAGATGTGCAAGAAAGAAAATCGGCAGTGCCAAAAGGTGGTCTCTGAGCAGATGAGCAAAACTGATAAACTCCTGGGCAGCAGACTGTTCATCGGAGGGAGGGAAAATACAAAATGCTGTTATGCTGCACGATTAGGAACAAGAAGGGGCATCAGCATAGGTCCTGCTTGCCTCAAAAAGAAAGTAAAACGATATTTGGAACACGTTTATGCCAATAAATATGGTAACTTAGGTGAAATGGAAAAACTTCTTGAAAATCACATATTAGCGCAACAAGGAAAAAAATGGAAACTCTGAAGAGTTCTGTATCTATTACAGAACTTGGAACAATCTGAAATTTGGTCCTCTATCTCCCCAGTAGAACGTATGCTCCGTGAGAGGAGGGGCCTCGTCAGTCTTGCTGACCGCTGACTCGAGTGCCTGAATCTCCAGGGTGCCTAGACACTGCAAGAGATAAGGAAGTTCTTGCTGAATGAAGAACGAATGCACCCGCTCCTTACCTAGAACTGGGCTGAGAGAAGTCATAAGTGCAGTAGGTCACATAAGATACAGACAATCTACTCACTTCTTTCAGAACTCTAAATCCTGACCTGAGAAAGCTGTATCACCAGAAAGTGACAGTGGGCCACATTATATATAGTGAACTGCATATCACCTTCACCACACGACACTTTAATGTTAGTGGAGTCCACTACTCAACAAAAGTATCAAGGATACTGTTTATTCAGCTTTCATTGTTGCCTCCATAGGGTCTTAGATGAGAAATTCCTTTAATTTATTGCTAGGGAGAGTTAGTTCCTCTGAAGAAGTGGTAGATATTCTTTTTTCATGCTACTACTAAAAAGCTTATTAGCTTGAAGCTTCGTTATACCAAGCATGTTGATTCTTATTTATTTATTCTTTTTTAAAGACTGGCACGTGAGCTAAGATGGGTTGCCAATCGTCCTTTTCCCCCCCTCTTCTTCTTCTTCTCCCCAAAGGCCCCAGTACATAGTTGTATATTCTAGTCGTGAGTGCCTCTGGTTGTGGCATGTGGGACGCCGCCTCAGCATGGCCTGATGAGCGGTGCCACATCTGCCCCCAGGATCTGAATTGGCAAAACCCTGGGCCCCCGAAGTGGTGCGTGCAAACTTAACCACTTGGCCACAGGGCTGGCCCCTGCTGATTCCTATTATTGGCATATTTGTAATCTTTCATTTCTTGGTGCTAATTTTCCATATATATTTTATCATTTTATTGTATTTTCTTCAGATTCAACCTTGATAAAAACATATATAGATGTTAAAATAATGAAACTATCCGTTTTAGCTGGAGATAACGACATATCAGTCATTTTAGGGTAAGTGAGCTGCATATTAAACAACCTCCAGTCCAGGCGCCTTGCGATGCCTGTTCACATCACTGTCTTGCATCGGTTGGTTCAGCTCTCCCTCACACTGGTTCCCCCAGGCCCCAACCTGAAGGAGCAACTTTCTCTGGGAAGTGGCCAAGGAAAAGGGGACTTGTGGCTCAACCACAACCAGTGCTTAAGCTTCTGCTGATAATGAGCAGTGATCAAGACGCACCCAGACCTGGCGTCATGGGATGGGAACACACAACCTCCCTATGAACAGGGGCAGGGTATTCCCAACAATAACACACATGGCACAGACGACATTCTCTACCAAAGAAAGCTGTGATTAACACCAGATAGTGGAGAAACAGCAAGAGTAGCACCTCCCAGGTATAAGATGCTGTACCTGACACTTCAGGATTAATATCTCTAATTCTGACAACTCTTCAAGGTGAGAGCATTTGCTCTAGTTTACTATCAGGAAATTGAAGCATGGAAATATGAAGTCATGCAGTTTACAACTGGCCGAGCAAGAACTCATCCAGTTCTGCTGGATTCCGAGGCCTGAGCCCTCTCCTCTGTATCAGTCTGCCTAGCCTTCGGGATGTGTTAAACACGTGTTTTTTTCTAAAGTCCTTTTTCAACACTTTCTGGGTTTTTTGTTGTTTTTTAGTAAAAGGGAGTTGGGTGAAAAGGGAAAAATAACAATAAGGAATAAAAGCAGAGAGAATTGCTTTCATGCTAAGGATAAAGTTTGTATCCTACATACAACAGAAACAGGTATTGATATATTCTTGGAAAGAAAGATGTTTGTCACAAAATATATTTGATCAATCTTATCAGACCAAAGGCTAATACTTGCAAGAGACTGATACGGCAAGACTGCTGAAAGTGCCCATAAAAATGCACCAAAGAAGAAGGTTTTTGTCACTGAAAACTTCACAGTTCACCTACCAAGAGGATAAATGAACACGAACAGTATGTTAATCCTGACCTAAGGAAGTCTATAAGCAATGATGAATAGTGTAAAACTGTCCACAAAGAGAGAAATGAAAGGATTGGGGCGGGTGAGGCTAAATGAAAGAGGACTTCAGGAAGGAAACAAATCTTAAGGACAGAAGCAGACATTCACATCTTCAGAGAATTCTAGTGACTATATTTGAGTAACTGTATGAAGTTATTTCCACTATTTTTGATTTTTTTCTATTTTAGTACTAAATATTTGTTGAAAGAGGGTAAATAATTTGCATTCTTCAATTCATTGTTACATTGAAAAGATGCAAACTGCTCATTCAAGCTTTCAAAGCAATTGATTTTAGTCCATGGGCTGACTTATTATTAGACTGTATTTGTCTCTTGATGACAAGCCAGCTCTCAAAGAGGCAAGTACTTGATGACGGAGGGAGTGATGAAGTCTTTATAATAAAGACCTGGTTCGCTTTCTGCATCTGCACTGAGATATTCAACAAAGTCAAGAAAAAAGGAAATAATTCTGGAATTATTTCTAGCTCAAGAGCACCTACTTTCCATCAAAGAAGAAAGTGAGCTCCAGTCAAGTTCTCTCTATGGAGGTGTCATCTTTCCTTCTTTGTGATATAAAAGCCATGATTCTTTCCATGAGACATACAAGTAATTAAATTAGAATTTCATGGTTCTTTACGTCTCTAGGATATTTCTGAAATTATCACTCATAAAATAACTCAGAGGCAAAGCAGGACTGCATGAGAAGAAAACCGGTGCCAGACCACACTGTCTTTCTGATCAGGAGATGGGGAAGCCCTCTCTTCAATTCAAACTCCTTATTTGTATATAATCCTTATGATTATAGGAAAGTCAGGAAGAAAATAAAAGAACCCCAGATTCTATCCTCTTCGGGTCCCTTTACTATTCACATATTTTTTTTCCAAAAAAAGAGCATCATGCTATTTTTATAATCTGTTTTTAATTTTGATTATGATATCATGATGCATGTTACTATTAAATATTTTTTTAAAGCCACAATTTTCTTCTGGTTGTATACCTAAAAGAATTGAAAGCAGGGAACTCAAACAGATATTTATACACCCATTTTCACAGCAGCACTATTCCCAATAGCCAAAAGGTGGAAACGACCTAAATGTCCATCAAAAGATGAATGGATAAGCAAAATGTGGTGTATACATACAATGGTATAGGACTCAGCCTTAAGTAGGAAATTCTGACACGTGACAACATGGATTAGCCTTGAGAACATCATGCTAAGTGAAATAAGCCAGTCACAAAAAAGACAAACACCATATGATTCCACTTACATGAAATATCTAAAACAGTCAAATACATAGAGACAGAAAGTGGAATGGTGGTTGCCAAGAGCTGGGAGGAGAAGAATGGGAAGCTGTTTAATGAGAATAGCGTCTGAGTTTTGCAAGACGAGAAGAGCTGTGATGGACAGTGGTGGGAGCACAGCAATGTGAATGTGCTTAATGCCACTGAACTGTACACTTAAAAACAGCTAAAATGGTAAGTTTTACATTATGTATATTTTTACCACCAACTCCCCCAACAATTTTGAATGAATGCTATTCCCTCTCATGGAGATGTTATCCTTCAGTGGATATTTTCCCCACTGTTGGACATTTAAATTTCTTCCAATTTTTTGTTACCAGAATTCAGCATAGTGAACATTGTTGTAATTTCTGCTATTTCTTTAGGATAGTTTCCAAAGGACATAGCTGGGTGTAAGAACATGAATTAGTTCAAGGCTCTTCTTACATAATACTATAATTAATAATGCAGAATTGCTTTCCAGAATTCACATTCCCCAGAGCAGTATAGAAGATCGACTTTCACATTGCACTTATGCCAAAATAAAGTATGCTCATCTCTTCTCATCTTTGCCAACTGATAACACCAGGAAAGCCTCGCTCAGGATTCTAACATGCACTTACTTGATGCTGAGAGTGAATAGTTTTCACGTGTTTATGACCATTCTACACTTAGCCTTCTAAGGGCTGCCAATTCTCAAATTACAATGCAAAACTCATATTCTAAGATGGCTGAGAAGATGGGAGGAGACACACTTGGGAAAGCTCTGAAGAGGAGGCAGAAGTGGGGCCAGAAGCTTACACTTAAATCTTTAAGGATTTGGAGAACGGAAAAGTTTTAGGAGGAAGGGAGTGACAGCAAAACGTGGGGAATATATAAACATTTAATAAAAGGGAAGAGCCATGTTAGCAGTTATGGTCGACCTATTCAACAAAACGGATCCACGAAGATGACTCTGCAGGGCCAAAGAATTCCACGTTGTTGAAAAACTCCACAAGCAATTCTGATGTTCTGCCAGGCCCAGAATGACGGCTTTGGTTCACTGAGTGAAATCGCTCCTGTTCTCCCATACTCTCCTTCCTTTTCAGCATAATGCCTGGCAAAGAGCTAGTTCCCTCACTTGTCCCTCTGACAACCCAGTTCAATCCAGCAAGCCTTAGCTGCTCTCCTTAGAGGCTCAATGCTTGTCAGCCGCAATCAGGAAAGCTCCACAGTGACGTATTAAATACTGTCATCCCTGGACTTTGACTCGGTCCTGTCCTAACAGAGCTACATCCAATCTATCATCGGTCACACGTGGTATTGAATCAAGGTTGAGGCTGAGACCGGTGTGCCAGGGCGCTTGTGCCAAAGCAACCGAGGGCACACGGTGTGTTTTCCCCAAGTGTCAGGTCATCCTGCAACTTCTGGTCCCTCAGGCGCCATCTATGTCTGGACACCAATGAGCTGGGTTACTAAGAACTCTCAGGCTCTGTGTTCTAAAAACAAAACTCATCAAAATTTGGAAACTCGTCTAACAGACACGGTAAAGGACTAAACAAAAATGATGTCAATGGAAAGATAGTGAGATAAAACTCTGGAAGGAGGGGAGTGGAGATCGAGATGACACAGAGAAGGCTATTTTGAAGCCAAGAAAAGGAAAAAAGGCTAATCTGGAAAAGGGAAAATAGACGTTGGTCTTTATTTGTATGTCGATTGCTTTGTTACGTAACTCTTCCAAAGTAAAGCCAACTCCATTAACAATGTAAAAACCAAATCGTTATTAGGCACACATTACTGTTTGAATAGCATGTCACTGACGCAAAAGAAAATTAGTTGATAAGGCAAGGCTGTCGGTTCTTTTCCAAGTTACCATGGAAAAATGGACATATTAATGCTAAAAACACGCTTAATGCTTCTGATTTCCTGGCTATGGATCTTCTCTGGGATCACAACAGGAGAGACACGAGTATGTGCATATAGTATGGGCACCTAATTTCCTTTCCAAGTTCTGAAAATGACTTCCTATTGCCCCTAAGGAAGAGAATCTCATCATCTCTAAAACCAACTACGAGTTCAAGCAATCACTGCCTGTCCCACGGGACCCCAAGACAGCCGTGGCGTATGAAATTCAAACAAGGTCTGGGTGAAAAGCATACGGAGTCTGTAACTTTTCCCTCATGAGCTGAAATGTTCAGAAAGAGAAAGAAAACTCTTAGGAATATTTTAGGAAAAGGGAAATTTAATCTAGTCAATGTCTATTTGAACATGGGTAAATATAACCATATATAAAGAAACAAAAAATATTTTCACATATTATATACTAAGGATATAACACCAAGTGGCTACTAATTCCAGGACTTTAACACCTGTTGCTTTATTTAATCCTCACAACAGAGCATTCATTCCTCCTGAAGTGGTCAGTCTAAACCAGCTGTAATAACCCCATCCCTCCTTACCAGTGATGTCTGTGCTACTGGGCTGATGAAATACTAGAAGCATAAAGAAATGTAAGGAGAGTCTGGGTAGGTTTTTGTGAGTATATTTTCTCAGTCCTAAGAAAGATACAGGAGAAGACGGCCTCCCTTCCTCTCTACGCCTTGGTGTAGCTAAGCTAGACTGATGCCTGGAACGGCCACGGACACCCTGCAACCCTACGAAGGCCAGCCGGAGGGCACAGCCACTCGCAGCACTAAGGAGGGAACAGACCTGGGCTGACATCCTGAAGCTGCCAACTCGACCTACGCCAGACCCAATTTCTGGACTCCATGTTTTAGAAGATACATTTTCTTATTGTTTAAGCTCTCTGGAGTCAAGGTCTTTTGCTACCTGTAGGATGCTAAGGGCATTCTAACTCAGGTGGTAGGTATTCTTCTTATTTTTTAAGGAAGAAAACTGAATTTCCTAAAGGTTAAGTCATTTGCCGAAGATTACATGGTTTCCAAGCAGTAAGTCAACATTTATCTCATGTCAGTCTCCCAAAAGACCGTACTCCTTCAACAAAACAGCACAGCCATTCCTAGAAATGTCTGTTCCCGGAAATTGCAGGCAAGAGAGCCGAAGATGCAGGAAAAACACCACTGGATCTGAAAAAATTAGATTTGAAAGTTCATAAACCACAAAACATCAAGAAATTCACTTAAGTTCTTTGAGTTTCCATCGCCTCAGCTATAAAATGGGAAGAAAAATGTCAACCCCACCAACTTTACGAGGTACGTGTAAGCCTCTAACAGTCAATAACATACACAAAACCCTGTGTGAACTCCAAAGTTGAAGGGATTATTATTTCTACCTATTGAGCAAAAACCGCATGTAACAAAATGTCCTAAGTAAGTCACGGTGCATATGAATTCAGCATAACTATTTTGTGGTTACGTTTTTTTAGCATTTTCTTTAGGTTAAAAAAGAAACTGTGGACGTGACCTCGGCAGTGAACTTCCAGGGCCCTCCGGTCACAGTCCACAGTATTTCCCTGGGTCATTCCACCCAAGTCTTCACTTGAGAAACTCTGTGGCCTTTTCTTAGGCCTAAATCTAGGCTCTTGGATCACAGTATTTCATACTTTGAAAGCCAGTCGTCTTCCCAGCTTCGCTCTCTCACCTGCTCTTTATCCCACAGCATCCCCAACAATCCCCCAACAGCACTTGTGACAGGCGCCATCACTGCTTTCATTAACTCCTATTTAACTTTATATTGAACAGCTATGATAAAAAGCTACAACCTTTTAATAACTAAAAGCTAAACTCAGTTTAATTACCTAAGGATCATATCTTAACCTGGATTACAGACATTCAAATATAGAAAAAATGGCATTATTTTAGCCATCAGCAAGAGCTTCGATGAGCAAAAATAACTAAAGCAGTGACAGTGAAAAACATCAAATGTTAGAGAACCACTCTTTTTCATACTTAGACCAGCAGGATGTGTTCATTCAAACCACTCACCCTCTGCCCTAGATAAGATTCAACAACCAACGTTTGTTCTAAAAACATCTCACAATTCTGCAAACTTGAAAAATCTAAGCCATGAACTTTTTTCTTATTTTCTATTTCTGCATTCTGAACCCCCAAGGAAACCTCCCAGAAAACGGCCCTGCATCAGAGGTCTCCCCAGAAGTAAAGGGTGCCTGTGGGTCACTGTCCACTCAAGACAACAGAACACGATCCAGGCCGTGGAAAGTGTGTCCAGGGAAGGAAGCCTGAGGGACCACATCCCCGCCTCAGCCCGGCACCAGCACCTGACAAAATGCAAACTCAGAGACACTTAATTTTACTTCACTGCCTTAGTCCTGGGGTGTAGTTTGTTATTCCTAAGCCGTGGTCCTTATGGAGTTTCAGTGGAAAGCTCAAACTGTTTCTCAAGCCCGTCGAACTCAGTGAAGTTCACACTCCAAACTGTGTCTCCTGCATTGGGCAGCTGCTGAAATCTCTGCTCAGCTCCTTTGCCTTCCAGCTGCTGGTTTCCGTCTGGCTCCTTTGGGTCTTATCCCACACATGCACATGTCAGGGGTCAGCCAAGAATCAAAGGGGAGTATGTACACAGATTTGGGGCTCTCTCTGTGACTCCTTCATTTAGGTGGGATCACACTCAACTTCCTGGCAGCCTCAAACCGACTCCTCCAGCCAGTAAGACTGGGATTTTCTTCTTGAGTTCTCTCTGCCTTGTGCCCTGCAGAACAGGGCGTGCCCCCAAGGGAAAAGCCACTGAAATGTGGCTCTTACCCAATAAGGTACCCTTCATCCAAGGATCAAAACCTCCCCAGTTTCTGACTACTTTTAGCCACACTTTAGGACATTCAAACTTTTTTTACAAGTGTTTTTCCAATGTTTATAATTGTTACTGGCAGGAGGAGAAGTGCAATAGAAGCTATTCTATCATTTCCAGAAGCCAGAACCTTGATGAGCAAAAGCAAATGTTAATGCACCCTAGTTTCCCAATTTTTTCCATTTTATGGTTTATGGTATTTTTAAGCCTTGTTTAAGAAATTCTTTCCTATCCCAAAGTCATAAGCACAGTTTGTATATTCTAAAAATATTTTTTGTAAAGTAATTTAAAAAATATTTTGGTCTTCAATTCACTTGGCTTTCACTTTTTGTGCATGGCTTAAAGTGGGGATGCAATTTCATTTTATTTTTACAAGCAGATACACCAATTTCTCCAGCACCATGCCTGAAGAGCCATCGCTTCCGCTCTGGCTCATGAAGAGCACCGTGCCACGGATCCAGTCTCCTGCACAGCTCAGTCTGTTCCGGCTCGCTCTCCCGTTCCAGTGTTTTACTTGTCTCTGCCGACACCCAGCCTGCAATGTCCCAACTATCGCATCTTCACAGGAAGTCTTGTATCTGGTAAGGCAAGTCCCTCAACCATTCTTCTCCAAAACTGTTTTGCCTATTCTTGGCCTTTTATTTTTTCAAATAAATTTTAGAAGCAATTTGTCAAATTACACGGAAAGCCCTACTGGGGAGAATTAACATCTTTTAAGATATCAATCCTTCTCATCCATTCCCTTGGTATATTTTTCCATTCATTCAGGTCTTCTTTCATGTCTTTCTATAAACTTACATAAATTTCTCACCAAATTATATTTTGCCGTTATCTTATATATTATACTTAAAATAGCTTTTTAAAATTCTATTTTCTTAAATTATATATTTTCATCTAATTTACCCCAACTTACTCTGCCATATTAAATGAATTTCATCAAACCTGTTCACTAAAGCTATAAATTCTAAAGTTTACTTTCGAATACGTAATCTAAAGGATTAACAACAATTTAACTCTCATTTGCAAACAATCTTTTATGTCATGGACTATCAAGCATCGTTTCCTGTATACTTACCAAGAAGCTCCATGGTCTCTACTTTCAGTGTCCATGAAATTAGAGTCCAAAAACATGTCTTTGTAGATTCGACCCACGAGGCAGTACACGTCGGAAGCCACCTGCCCTTCGCTCTGCACCAGCGGGATCATGATGTCAAGAGCCTTCGTTCTGTCTCCAGGGAGATTTCTCCTAAGGCAGGGGACGAAAATGGCATCATTTCAATCCAGATTACAGAAGCAAGAGAGGCCAGTCAGCTTATTAAAACCTATTTAACGCACTGATCCAAACAGTGAAGTTCGGCAGGACAAAAACAACAATCGGATGTTGAGAGTCCTCTGTAAACCTCAGTCTGACACCCTCCATTCTTATCCTATTGCCTGTCTGCGGGGCCTAACGAGGATCTCTTCTGAAGTGCTTTTCTGATAATGGGGATGAACTTGTACGTAGCCATCCGTCGTCCTTCTGGTTTCCCTCCATTTACGTGCAGGTTCAAGCTGGTGGAGTGAGGTTAGGAATTTGCTCTGCAGCCTTGAATGGGGCAGAGTCAACGAATCCAAACAGGGACAAAACCCCGCCTGTAGGTTTCAATGGCTTTCACTCCAAAACACTGAGCAAACTCCTTCACAGCAATACCGACAAACCAACTTTAACCCAAGAGCCTAATTTCTAGGTGTAACCAATTAATTATGTAAGGAAGCGGCTTTACACGGCTCATTCTAAAGCAGCAAGTATGTATAGACTGTTCTTAAAACCAGATAAAAACTCTTCTAAGAGTTATTTCTTGGACCTTGAAAACATGCTAAGTGAAAGAAGCCAGTCAAAAAAGACTACATATTGTGCGATTCCATTTACATGCAATGCCCAGAATAGCCCAAGCTACAGAGGCCAAAAGTCCGTCAGTGGCTCCCTGGGTCTGGGGGATGTGCGAGGAGAAGGGAGCATAACTAATGGGTTGGGAGTTTCTTTTTGGGGTGACGAAAATGTTCTAAAATTTACTATGTTGGTGGTCACAAAACTCTGTTAATATATTAAAAACCATTGAATCGTACACTTAAATGGGTGAATTGTAAGGTATATGAATTATATTTCAATAAAGCATTTATGAAAAAAAAAGTTATTTCTATTCTCAACTACTACTTTAAATCTTCCTGTCCATGAAATTCCTTTTTTGCTTTGTCCTAAATACCCTGAGTTTAGAATAATGCTCCATACAAATACGCCCCTCAATTCATTATATTCTATTTTAGGAAAGGTAAAGATGAAACACAGATAAAGAAAACTATAAGAGGCTCTTAAGGACTTTCACTTTTCATTTCAAAATAGAATCTAGTCCATTCCATCTTTCAAAAAGAACTCATTTGAAAATCCATTGGAACAGGTAAACTCTGGAGGTCTCATTTCATTCTGTCACATCTAAAGAAAAAGATGTTTAATGAATGGGGAGAGAAAATATACTTTAGTTATACATTTACTGATAAAGTTAGCAAGTTCTATGGTTTGGGTGGATAAAGAAGGGAAGAAACAATCTCTGGTTGAACAGCATGCTGACTTTTTTCTTCATAGGCAGAGACAGGAGGACCCAGCGATGAGGAAGAGACCTCAGTGTCAGACAGATCTGGGTTTGAGCCTCGGTTTCATGACATGCTAACTATGAGCCTGGAAGGAAAGTCACTCAACCTTTCCAAGCTTCCGTTTCTCATCTGTGAAATAATCAAGCCTAAGTGACAATGGCAAGTGCTCAACAGACAAGATGTCCCCTCTCTTTCTTTTTATCATTCTCCACAGTTGTGTTAATTACTCATATATTCAACTCTGTACTACGGAAGAGAACAGCACAACTAAGCTGTGGACAGTTCAGAGCTTTAGGCCTCTCCACGGCCAGGGCAGGGATGGCCCTGGTGACGGTGCACGGAGGTGTGCGCCCTGACGTGGACAGAGAACAGAGGCAGGACTGGAAGCAGCAGCATCAGTCCTGGGCCTGGCAGATTCGTGGATACGTGACCTAAACTGTGGGCAACAGTCTTAATTATAATCAGGTGCATTCAGAACCATCCCAGTGAAAATATTCTCTGGTTAGGAATATTTTCACCCAGCTAAAACTACCCTTCCTCTACTTGGTTAATTTTTGTGTGAATAATCATTTAGTATTGAGCATATTTGCTTGAAGATAACATCATATTCATGTAATATTTAAAAATCTAAAAAAATATAAATAGCAAACACAAACTTCGACAGAGAGGAAAAGGAATTTTAAGAATTTAAATATACAAACAGTGGGGGCCCTTTTTTACTGACACAAAAATCAGCATGCATGCTTCCTATATTTATATGGTTGACATAGAAATATTAATGTTACTTTCTAACAGGGAGTGGTTGCAATGCTACAGCACAAAGATACCCCAGAAAGAATAAGTGGGTTAAAAAATCCCATGTTGGCACATCGTGGAGGGGACTACTTCTGCTCACCTGTTCAGAGCGAATGCATAATGGAACTTCACGTGGTGATGGGAGGCCAGGTCAAAGGTGGGCAGCTTTTCCAGTGTCTCCACCAGCTTCACAATCGAGTCGTAGTCCTTTCAAGCAAGAGGAGAATCAGAGAGAGTTAAACCCCTCGGAGAAAGTTCTGACAACAAAACGCCCCTTGATGCCCAGATTCCTGAATCTGAGAAGAGTATTAAAAAGAGAACGAGAACCCATGGAACGCTTTGAAGAAACTGTTTGTTTTTAAAATTAGGAGTCTGGATTACATGGATAAAAACATTAGAAATACAGAGTTTCCACATCCGACCCCAAAACAAAACAACCTAGCATGATAATGCTATATTGTCTAAATATAGTGGTTTACTTCCCCATGGAGCCAGATTCTGTTACGCAGTGTCCCTTCAATTACTTTCAGGGAAATAGTTTCCAAAATGTCGAGGATGAGAGCATTGACTGAATGTCTGTTATAAGTAGCAGAATGATTCTGTGTCAACGTGAGTAAGCTACTCTCATCATGGGCTCCCACATGCCACACGTCTCCACATGTGTGAGTCTCTGTCTTCCGCATGAAGCTTTACTTGGGTCGGAAAGGCTGGGAATAAGAAACTGGAAGTCGCTTAAATTTTACTGTAAAAGCCTAACAGCAAATCCCCAACTTAGAGAGGATTTCATTCTACTTACCATATTTTTTAAATTTTAAGACATGCCAATAAAAATAATATGATGTTAGTGTGTTTTACATTATATATTTTAAAAGTTATTTTTATAATTAATCAACTGCATATTTCTCGCTTCTGACCAGTAAGGTTGAGCACCAACAATTCCAAGCAATACAATTTCAAGGAGTAAGAGATATGTCCAGAAAGCTCTAAAAATTTCTGCTATTTGCCAAAATAAAGCTTTCATTCATTGACCGACAGGTGGGCCTGAGGCTAACAGAACAGAACAGACTGTCAACGGGTTAGCTATGCATGAAGATATTTCTTTTTGTTCTTTTAGTGGAAAAAGTCAGACCTTTAACATACCAGTCTTTCACAATCAGTGATGGGTAACTCATATGAGTTTTTTTCATTCATCATAAAATCTCAAAATGGAAAGCTTAGGAGCGTCAATCAAAAATTACATGCAGTAACAGGACTGACTTATTCACTAACTGAAATTCGACGTCCATTCTCCCTCACTCTTCCAACACACTACATAACAAAGACTTTAAGCATCTCTCACCTGGATATCTCTGTAGGAAAGCAACAGATTGATGACAATGTCTGCTGTCAAGACTTCAATATTATCTACTCGCTGACGAATTCTTGCCAATTCAGCTGCCAGTTCTTTACCAGTGTATAAATTACGAGCTTTCCTGATATCATTGAGTATAGATTCCCGGAAATACTGGCTGGTGGGAAAACACACATTTCTAAGAGTTAAAACTAGAAAGGATTTCAATGAAGAGCAACAATTTTATTTGAAAATGAATTGACATTTGCAGCATTAGTAGCTTTCAATTCACTAAAATGCACAGAGTGAACCTCACATATCCAGCATTATTTAAAAATTTGGTGGGAGTCCTATATTTCTTTTAACACTCTGCCTTGCTTCAGAAAGAAATAAAGGTAAAGATACTCCCCGTCAATGAATTTGCCAAGAACTTGCAATGTACTACTTAAAATGCCAATAAATAAATTGTGTGCCTATGATTTTAACATAACAGGACCTGTACTCTCTAACTCAGCATCATTTATTAACATAAATGACTGTTCCTAACTAAAATATATTAATGCTTTCAGCAATTTTTCCAGAGTTCTTGCTCATACACTAAAGTCCCTGGACATTTATTCAGATGATGTTTCTGTACTTAATTTGAATGTTTTTTTGCTCTACCATCATTATAATGTAGTTAGCAGTTTTTTGGAGGTTTTTTTTTTTTTTTTAATTAATGTTATGATAGATTACAACCTTGTGAGATTTCAGTTGTACATTTTTGTTAATCATGTTGTGGGTACACCACTTCCCCCTTTGTGCCCTCCCCCCACCCCACCTTTTCCCTGGTAACCACCAATCAGATCTCCTTATCAATATACTAACTTCCACCTATGAGTGGAGTCATATAGAGTTCGTCTTTCTCTGACTGGCTTATTTCGCTTAACATAATACCCTCGAGGTCCATCCACGTTGCTGTGAATGGGCCAATTTTGTCTTTTTTTATGGCTGAGTAGTATTCCATTGTGTATATATACCACATCATCTTTATCCAATCAGCAGTTTCTGGGCATGTAGGCTGGTTCCACGTCTTGGCTATTGTAAATAATGCTGCGATGAACATAGGGGTGCAACGGACTCTTGAGATTTCTGATTTCAGGTTCTTAGGATAGATACCCAGTAATGGGATGGCTGGGTCATAGGGTATTTCTATTTTTAACTTTTTGAGAAATCTTTTTGGAGGTTTTTTTTTGCTGATTTCAAGTTATGCTGTGAAGAAAGTGAAGAAAATGCAACGTGTGGACTATGTGGCATCCATTTTATATACTTAGAGGATATTATACATGTTTTCCCCTGGTTCTTAGCTGTGCAGAACAGCTAAGAAATACTCCATAAAATGCACAAAGAAATGAAGTAGAATAACACTTCATTATCATCACCAAACGGCCTTCTTAGACTTCACCTGGAACTTGCTTGTGCCACCTTCAGAAGCTGAATGAAACGATCCACAAGAGGTAAGCAGATGGGCCCAAGGAGCAGCTCGAAGTTGGGCTGCATGAGCTCCGTGAGCCCCTTCATGAAGCTGCTGTCGCAGCAGTAGACCTTGTTGTGCGGCGTGACCATGTAGGGGACAAACGTGTAGTTCCCGGTGCACACCTGCGGGAGGGAAGGCACAGCACGCGGTGAGCCGCCTGCGGACTCCGCGCCAGCTCAGCCAAGTCGCACCTCACTGCGTCATTGCGAGTAACAGTCCTGAGTGGGAGGGGAAATCTCGTTTTGCATTTATGATCCACGAAAATGGAAATTTATTCCAATTTCTTTAATTGCTTACTTCAAATAATTAGGACTTGCAGATGATCCAAAAAACAGAATGGCACAGTTCCAAACAAACAATTAAATACTGATACACCATCTCTCAGGGTTAAGTGCCATGATAGACGCTGTAGGAAAAACACAGTTTAAAACTCGGCCTCTGGCCTTCAGGGAATGTAGACCCAAGTCACAGAGATAGAGCCTAACTATATGAAATTACTAAGAGCTGACACGTAAGGGATGCCCCAGTGGCAGGCAACACGGTCAGGGAGGCCAGAACAAAGCTGCTCCGCTCCAGACAACTCTGTCTCAGTCAACGGCTCCATCAACCTCCCATTTACTAAAACTGAGACCCAGAAGTTACCCTTCCATTTCCTTCACATCCATGTCCTAACAGAGTCCTGTCTAGTCTACCGCCAAAACAAATCTCAAATTTGTCTGTTTTCCTCTATCTTCTTGCCAGCACGTTAGTCCATGCCATCAACGCTGTACTTGGCCCTCAGCTGCTCTCTCTGCTTCCACCCCCGCCCTCCAGTCTAGCTCAGTGTGCCTGTCACCTCCTAACAAAGCCAAGGGAGGGGACACTAGTGCAGGCAAAAGTAGAGCTGGGAAGAAGAAAGGGGGAACTGGATGGCACACTGCTGAGTAGGCATGCCTGACCGGAACTTAGGGCTCAAGGAGGGGAGCCAAATGCAAAGCTGAGGATTTTAAACTACAGATGCTGGGCAGTGGGGATCCCAGAACAACTCAGATCAGGACAAACATAACCAAAGCTGTGCACGGATGGTCTGGGCAGATAGCAGGACGGATGGAAAGAGCTGAAGAAAATAGGCAGGAAGCTTCAGAGCACGACCAGACAGGCAGAAGCAGTGATGGACAAACGCGCTCCATGTTGAAGAGAAAGAACCATCTAGAACCAGCAACTGGTTACAGACACTGAGAGAGGGGAAGGAGGAGGAATCAAAGGTGACTCCACAGTCTTACACGGGGCTACCTAAAAAAGAATGGGATCATTAAAAAAGCAAGAATTCGGAAAGCAGAATCACATTCAATCATGAACGTGTTATACTCAGGTCAGACAAGGAATCAAACACAACCTGACCTCCAGTTAAAATATGAGAAGAACGTCAAGAAGCTGACAGCAGATTTGCGGGGCGCAGGGGGGTACGTCCACTTGTAGAGAGGCTGGGATCTCAGGGGAGCAAGACACTGAAGGGAAAGTATCCAAAAGAGAGTTAGAAATATGGGATTGGAACATAAAAGAGATCCAAGCCAAACAGAGAGCCAGGAACTAACTGGTGTGGTTGAATGTAAGGACATGGGAGAGACTCAAAGGGAAAACCAGAGAGAAAGAGGAAAGCAGAGGGCTGGAAACTGGAATGAGACACATGGAAACTCCACTTATCTCTGTTCCAGGGAGCAGGGAGTCCAGGTTACGGCTCCTGGCCCTATCGGCCTTACGGAGAACAGCAACCACCCCCTCACCCCCAGGACTAAACAAATGAGGGCAAACGTTTATTCAGCGCCTCCGTGTGCCACGGAACAAATGGTCACACATTCTCAACAACCCGCGGAGGAAGGTGCGACTGACCCCATGTCACAGTTGGGACTCAGGTGAGGCTCACAGAGGTCATGCAGCTGGTCTGTGCTGTGTTTGGGACTCCAGCCCAGGGCATGCCCTTCTCTAGAAGGTATGCACTATTGCGAGGGGTCGGGCACCTTCCTGAGTGGCCTTTAAATGCTGGCACACCAACCCTGTGCCTCAGGTCACCTTCCACGGACCCTGCACGAGCCAAGTCACTGCCTCACAGCAAAGGGACGAGAAGTCCCAAACGCCCGTACAGCCAGACTTCATTATGCCGGGCGCAGTGTTCTTTGAGGTCCTTGCTGGAAGTCAGGTCAGGAAGCGGACACTGGACCTGACTTCCACTGAGAGCACGAGGAGAAGTGCCAGAGGATGAGATCTGATTTCCCATCCAGGACATCAACTTGCTCCCTCTCAAGATCTCTTTCGTGGAACCAGAATTGGAAGCCCAGTCAGGAAGGCAGAGAACAAGCACGGCCTGCCTCTAAAATGTCACAGAGACCCCAAAGCACGCCCACCGATCCAGTCCTTTCACCCAGGCCGCCGTCCAGGCAGAGAGAAAGCCAAGGCCACTGAGAGCTTGCTTTCCAAAGCTTCTGGGGTCTAAACTGATGGGGTGCAGAAGACCAAGAGAACCAAACAGCCCTGTCTGAGATAAGCGCTCCGACTCGGAATTATGAAAGAAAATGTTTTCCATCTTCTGAGTCGCACAACAACAAACAGACGAAGAGCCAATAAGCCAGAAAAGCGTATCAGAGTTTCGGAATATTCTGCCGCTGCTGCTGGATGAAGCTCCGTACCCTCAGAAGCCTTAACACCACGTGTATTTGTGTCTAAGGCATGAAATATAATACATTATTTATTGAAATACTGGGCACTGGGGAATAATGCATCTGCATAAAACTCATCTGGAAAAGAATGACTCTCAGATGTCTGGGTGTGTGCTGAGTGGTGGAGGGAGAGAGAGGAAAACGAGAGTCCTGCCGAGACCACGGAAAAGCGGATTCCTGCAACGGTCTTCTTCAAACCACATGGATTATGGCTTCAGAATCCTTGCTGAAAACCCAGCAGGGTAAGGTTTTCCTAAGTTCCCGCACCCTTGCACTTTTTAGGGTCTCTTCCCCGTGCCTCTGAGGCAATAAATATTTGTTTCAATTTCCCATTGCTGATGTCCAGACAAAGGGGAGGACGGTGCTGGGCAGGAGGCGCGTGGACGCTGCGAGGCCTGAGGCCAGAGACGGCCAGGGTGGGCAGCAGGAGAGAGGGTGAGGGGCTGAGAGATGCTGTGCTTCTGAAAAGACACTGACTGCTGAGAAAGGCACTTTTTCAAAATGATGAAAACTAATAACAGGGGAACGTTTATTTCCCAAGTTGTTTCACGTGTAACTTAGAGTATTACTGCAACTTCCCCAGAATCTAAAATAACTAATAATCCAAAGCAAATAAAAACCACCACTGTGTGATCAGGGGGACACCTCAGGGCAACAACTGCCATTTACGAATAAGACACTAATTCCAAAATATTTAAACCTGCTTCTTGAGGCGGAAGACCACATTTCCTTATACTTCAAAACACGAAGGCCTGGTCATCAAGTGAGAGCGCTCATCTCTGGCCCATGTTTGTTTTCACGGCTATACAAACCCGCAGCTCAGAATCTAGTCTTATTCTATCTAATTATCTTCACTGTTTCCTTTTTAAATAATGCGAATTCCATTTTTCAATTTTTAAAAACTACATCAAGGTGAATGTAAGTGCATGTCGAAAATGAATTGTGCTTCTGGGAAGAGATGCCCTCAGCATTCACACACATTGAATTACACGCTCGAAACACTCAGCCTGCGGTCAGGACACCCAGCAGCTTAAGCAGCAGCTTCCTCGGGTCAACGAGAGACCTGCTCATAACATGCAGTATCTGCTCAGCTCATAAACCTGCTTCTCCACGTGTGAAGCCGTCACAGGGCAAGACTGGCTCTTTCCTGCCAGTCAGGTCTCAGAAGACGCCGCCTCCTCTGAAAGACCCTCTGTGACCACTGGACATCACGGCCACCCTCTCTTTAGCACGTCGCCTCTGGGAACTTTCTAATTTGTCTGTTTGTTTATTTGGTTACTCTCTCCCCCAACTAGACTCTGGCCCTTCTCACTTGTCTTCTCAGCGGACAGTTACGAATGTGGCTGCTTCCACTTTCAACCTCCAGGCGAATCCCTCATGGCACCAAGCCCAGAGCCCAGCTCCCAGACGTGTCTGATCAATATTCCTTTGACAGAATCTGCTACACTGAACTGATGCATGAAGCCACAACTGCTCACTTCCTGAACGGACGTGAAGGATGAATTTATAAGGGAAACATTACCTCTGCTGCCCTGAGTCTCGGACCTGGTGAAATCTTAGCCGTAAGTTTCACAATTTCTGACCTAATTGTACTTACAAGCCTACCATCTGAAACGCAATCACATGCAGGGCTTTATCGAGGATGTTATTTCCACTCTAAGTGACAGAGACACATTCTTTAAGGTTGTAAGCGCTGGCCTACTTTCCCAAATGAAAAATACAACCTTTGGCATAACAAGGCTGATTCTACTATGTAATTTTTCTTCATGCATCTTTAAAATTTTAAGTTTATGTTTATCACTTTTCAACTTCTGTTTAATTCTGTGTGAAGGGGAGGAATTCTGTATTGTGGCCTCAAAGGCAAACTACAAGACTTAGGAACTTAAATCAATCTCAGTAGAGAGAGATAGAGATATGTTTGCACACGTCTCTCTGTGTGTGTATCTATAACCTGCATATATATAGTGTATACACAGACACACAGTGTACAGACACAATATATACATATAGACACAGGTATCTACTTACGTAAAGATACACACACACACATACACATCTGTGTGCACCTGTGTGTGTATATGTTACTTTAGGGCCACTCATAATGACACAAAACTGGATCTACTATGGAAAAGTTTTTTCCAAAACATAATTACATACAGAAAAAAACAGTATCCGTGTCATCTCCCAATATTATAAAGTTTCACTATAAAGGAATATTTAGATACAATAACCCATATTTATATTGATATGTCAGAAACTCTAAAGAGGAAAAACAGACAAAAATTAATAATTTGTGGAGATTTTAAAAACCCAGAGATTTGCTGATGGAAAAGAAAAGATAAAAAACTTTCTGGAAAGGTTAAGCAAAATACTCACAGTATTCTTCTGGAAAATGATTTCCTGAAAAAAAGAGAAAAGAAAAAAGTAAGGCAGAAGTTAATACAAAATTAAGTCATTCCAGTAATTAACGGAACTATTCTAAGTAGAAAATTTGTATTAACAATTTTACCCTTTATTATTAGCAGTTAGAAATTTCAGGAAGTGTAGAATAAATTTCTGCATCTGAGAAGTTTACAGTCTGATGGAGGAGACAGGAAAGCACAAAAGTATCATATACAGTTTAAGGAAAATAGCACAAACATGTAAAACCCAAACCTGAATAATCTAAACATTTCCGCAGAATATGCATGTGCAGCTTATCTTACCAGCCCCAATCTTTTGGGAAAGGGTAAAACCAGCTTGCTTTCCCTAAGTACAGCCTCACTGGTGCCCTGGGAGGGGACCAGGCAGCATGTGCCTCCTGGGCAGCTGGAAATAAAGGGTACTGGCTATGCATCACAGGGGGCAATCCACACACAGATGACAGGACACCTGACAGTAAAGAGTCATAAACACTGTTTATCTGTTGTTCAATAAGACGTGGAATGTGATAAATACACTGCAGGCAGTGTCCCCGTCTTCTAGGTCATGAGGACTAAATGAAGTCTTGCAAACCACACAGCTACACAGTGTCTGGCGCAGAGAAAGCTCTCAATAAAGCTGGCTGTCATCATTACTATTCCTACACAGGAAAGTGACGAGAGACATGGAAGAGACAACAGAGAAAAGCCTGTGCTATAAAGGCTCCACTGACGGGGGTGGGGGTCATGATTTTGGAAAATAGAAATGGGATGGTGTATTGGACAAGATGGCATGTATGTTGTCACGGAAACAGGAAACGTAATGCATTCGTGGAGCCTCCAGGAGGGTCCATCTGGCTCAGAAGAGGAGCAAGATCTGGCAGGTAAGTGCGGGGTGATGCGACGCCCAGCCGACGGTCCATTCTTCATCCCAGGATTGACAGGGTCAAGGGGAACCAAGGATAGCCTTGGCTTAGGGCAGTATGTAGGATGTGACAGATGAGTAAACAGAAATCTAGAGAGGAAGGAACTGTGACGAGTAATTTTGAGAGCCATAAAGATGTACTTAAAATACTAAAAGAGACCCTTCAATACCTCACAATCTTGCAGATGACAAAAGACACACACACACACGGAAAAAGAAGCATTCTTAGCCTGAACGCACATGCATGTACACGCCCACATGCCACGACAGCAAGGGCTGGGCCCTCTAAGAGAAAGGAGATGTTACTGGAGATTGAGAAGTTTGTGAAGATCAGCAGAAGGTGGAACTGGATGAGCCAAGGAGGACAGACACATCCTCCAAAGGAAGAGCTGGGAGGGGTCCAGGCCAGAGTTCTAGGAACAGCAAAGGCCCATTTAGGGAACAACAAATACTCTCATGGGGACTAAAGAGGACAGCCCACTGGGAGAAGCACTGAAGAGAGAGTTCAAGAGGTATTTGAAAAAGATCTTGAATCGAATCATTGCACTAAAGCAGAAAGCTCATTTTGGCACATACTGATACTAAGATTAGAGAGTCATCTGGAGGCTTATTGAAGAAGGGGCGTTTGGCGGTCCAGGCGTCTGTGAAGGTGGGTGCTCCCCACAAAGAAGCATCAGCACAACTGGACACTGTTCGTAACAGCAGAGGCTGGGACAGCGTACGTCTGTCCACCAGGACACAAACTATAAACTCCACATGCCGGACACAGCACAGCCAGACAGAGAACAAGGAAGCTCTCTGTGTAGTGACATGGACAGAGCTCCAAGATGCCGCTAAGTGAGAGAAGGCAGAGCACAGGATGGGTTTTACCCCATTCTCCTATTTATGTACAAAAGAAAATTCTAATTTGTACATTTGCATATAGGATATAAAGAAACTAATAACACCCTATAGTCTAAAGATATAAAAAAACAGTGTTGCTAATGGAGAGGGAGCTAGCTGGGGGACAGGACGGGACCGGAGAGTGGCTTTTCACTCGATGGCCTTTCACACTTTAAAACTTTTCTATCAGGTGAATGTCTTACCTAAGAAAGACAAATAAATACAAGGCCAATCTGTTAACCTTTTAAAAGCTCTACTTAGCTGGTGGTATTTAGTCCCGGAGGGCAAAAGCATTTAGGTGGCTACTGCAAACGTCCAGGGACATCAAAAAAAGGGCCTGCACAATGGGGGCTCCTGGCGGAAGGGCAATCACGACAGAGGAGTGACACTGTGGGGGGGCTCGAACGGGGCCTTCACACAGGCATCTCACAGGGGCTGATGCGCCTCACACACACACACTCTCATGCACACACACACACTCACACAATGCTTCATGAAAACCTTGTGGGAAAATGTCAGATAATCACAAAGCCAGGAACACGCCATGCAGAATTTTCCCAACTTGATTTACGGGGCCTCTCTCGAAGCAGCAAGCCACACCCTTTCAGACACTGCTCTCTGTTGATAGGAATATCTTTCGCTCTTCCTTTTAAGCAACAAGGAAAAGCCCGTCTATTCACCTTGCACCACACAGCATCCTCGTACGTCCTTATTTTTGCCATCATTAACCCTCGTGCAGATGTCTGTGACAGCGCTGCGTGGACTGCACTGCAAATGTTTCCTCATGATTCTCCACCCTACATCAGGAGCTCCTTGGATGGAAGGGCCATATTTTGTTCATATTTGTATCCCCACTGATTGCCTAGTAAATGGCATGGCAAATAGTAGCTACTCAATAAAAGCATGAATAGATGAGTAAGTTAACGCACGTATAAAATACGGAACTATGAATTAGGGTAGACAAACGTTAAGTTTGGCTCTGCTCTGGCCAGCCATGTGCCATCTCCTCTCTCTCTAATGTCACACGAAAGAGGCTGGATTGAGCAATTGCTGGTCTCTTCCAATTCTGTATTCTACCATCTGCTTTTGACTAAAGGCCCATCAGAGTCAGAATTGTCCTTGTGCCACTGGGAGGAGAGATGCCCCCATGCCCAGCATGGGAGCTCCTCGGCCATCATCTCTCTTTTGTGACCAGGCACAGAAATGGAAGTGGTAGGAAAGGGAGCTGTAGTGAGCACTGCTGCTGCTGCTGGCTTACAGCCAACGGGCTCCGTCGTCCTGAAGAACGGCTCCTCAACGTAATCTTTCATTCCAGGTAACGCCTGCATTATGGAACTATATTAAAATCACCCCTACAGCAATCTACTGAATTCTTACAGTTGCATAGAAGCTAAGTGGATACAAATTGTCCTCTTGAAGGAGAGACAGTATACTCAGTTTATGACGTAACCTTAAATGAGGCATCAACTTTAAACAAAAAAGGGACTATTTGCATTTAAACTCAGCACACATAAAGAGCAAACAGGACCTTGACAGACATCTAACTACTGAGGTGGGATAGTAAAAAAGGAGGAAGGGGAAAAAAATTAAGATACATCTGCCATATTTCACATCCCTTCATGGAAACCTCTCATGTAAAGTGCCCAGAAATAAAAAGATAAAAACCAACATGAACTCCAGTGACAAGTTTCTGAAGACACCTTCCTCCACTACAACGTCACACTTGTCTGGAGCCTTCAGGGGGCTTCTGGTCCCCAGATGTACCAGAAACATCCAAAAAACATTTTTTCAATATTTCAGTACCCTTTGAACCAACCAGGGAAGCAAGAAAAAAGAGATCATCTGTCTAGTCTCTTCCCAAGGGAGGGCAGAGACAACTTTTGATAGCTATTTGGGACAATATCATTTTGAAGGGGTCATTTTAAGGATAAATGAACGGAGTATCTCCAAAATTGAAAAGTGTTTGTGCCTAAAATTTGGGTGATTACAGCCAGGGGAAGGAAGTGGGAACAGCTGGTACGGGGCTGTCAAGTCAATCGACTCAGGGCAGGAGAAGCGGAACTCAGCCACCAGGGCCTCAGTTTCCTGAAATGACCACAGCAGCTGGCAGTTTCTGGCCAGGGAAAGAAGAACACGGTCCCCTGATGACCTGCTGGGTCTTCCCGTCCAATCCCTCTTTTGGCCCCAGTGGGACTTGGCGAGTTTTCCACTGCAGCTGGGAAAAAGAAGGATATTTCTTGTACGCCCCAGCTCTAGCCTCTTTACCTATATCAGTGCTTCAAAGCGAAATGAGGAAACATCAGCCGGGCTCTTGGGAACACTCTCAGCCTCACTGAGAAGGTGGACTCACCTTTACCCTCCTGCTAAAAGAAAGCCAAGAGGCTCAGGAAGCCCACTCCAACACGGGTGCCTCGGAACCGGCCCGTCTTTAAAGCTGGGAAGCTAATTCCACTTGTGCTTACATGCAATGCTTGAAAGTTCAAGTTTAAAAAAACAACTCGACAGGGGCTGGCCCCGTGGCCCAGTGGTTAAGTTCGCGCGCTCCGCTGCAGGCGGCCCAGTGTTTCGTTAGTTCGAATCCTGGGCGCGGACATGGCACTGCTCATCAGACCACGCTGAGGCAGCGTCCCACATGCCACAACTAGAAGAACCCACAACGAAGAATACACAACTATGTACCGGGGGGCTTTAGGGAGAAAAAGGAAAAAATAAAATCTTTAAAAAAAAAAAAAACTCGACAATCTAACAAAAACCTAGAATGTCATACTTTTACAGGATACATGAAATCTGTAGACAGACTTAGAGGGAAACGTCCCTGATGACAAATCAAAGAATACGTGAGTGGGCCCTGCCCCGACACTTAGCTGTGTGTGGCCCTAGGTCACTGCATCTCTCTGGGTGTATTTCTCATCTGTAAAGATACCTTCTGTCTGTCCAATCTACAGAGTAAGTACCTACCTTGTCTCTGTCGCTGGGCTGTCTTTAAAGACGAATTAAATAAATTTACAAAAGCACTTTAAGCATTTTCAAGCCATACACGATATGAGTATTAATGTCACCCAAGCAAACCACCCCAACTCAATTCCTGTATTACCAGATGTAGAGACCTTTTGTACCCGTGTTGTCTCGTGTTCAGGGGTAAGAACACCTCCTTCTCTTGATGTGGGCAACAGTCAATTAAAACCACCTGTACCAAAAGCCAGGTTAAATCACACCAAAGCTGGAGACCAATCCTAAAAGAAATTCTAGACTTTCTCCTCCTTCCCTTGTAATTTTGTTTCATGTTTAAATAAATATATCTCAGTGGGACTCTCCTGTCAGCAGATACATGTCTTCAAACTGGGCTGCGATGCTCGTGAGTGACATTTTATACACACAGCATCTGAAACAGCTTCTCAACAAGAACCTCTCCTGATAATGTGCTGCTATTATTATAATTAACTTCCTCTTTTTTGACACCAGCTGTTTCTTTCAGCAATGCCTTGTGGGACCACATTATCCAAGGGCAGGTATTTCTTTCTTTCTCTTTTTTTGGCTGAGGAAGATTCACCCTGAACTAACACCCGCTGCCAATCCTCCTCTTTTTCTGCTTGAGGAAGACCAGCCCTGAGCTAACATCTGTGCCAATCCTCCTACATTTTTTTGTATGTAGGACACCTCCACAGTGTGGCTGGTGAGTAGAGTAGGTCCACAGCGGAACCTGTGAACCCAGGCTGCCAAAGTGGAGCATGCAGAACTTTAACCCCTTGGCCACTGGGCTGGGCTCAGGTATTTCTTTTTTAAAAACCCGTATTGTTGAAAAGCTACAGGTATAGTGAGTTTCTGTAAATTACATTTCATATGCAAACTTCAAGGAGGTGTTCTAAAAGGACCCAAACAGCATGAGAGGCTGGAGCGCCACAAAATCCACTTCCGCGGGAAGAATCATTCATTCATAAGGAACAAAGGGGACAGAATCTGGGCGGTCTTGCCCCGTTTGGGCGGGAGTCAGGAGGCCCTTGGGCTCACATCTTCCATGTGCAGAGGGATCCTCCTTGCCCTTTAAGGTGTCACCCTGGGGGGCCTGTGATGGAGCCACAGCAAACGAAGCCAACACCTGGTGCCAGCCCAGGGATGTGATGGCGTCTTCCACCCACAGCACAGCACGGATTTCCTTCCCTTCAACAAAATGGCAATAAGACACTGGAAACGGCGGGTGGGGGCGGGGAGGGCACAGGTGGAATCAGGGAGCAGAGCGAGGGCACACTCCAACGGGGACATAGATAATTCCTTACAAGACGTAAGAGTGCTAACCGGCACCAAGAAAACTGGATTCTCCAGTCTCAAGCCCTCTCCCAAACCTCAGGGATGGCTCCTACAACCAGGAAATCAACTCCTCCAAATAAATCCTTCTTCTAGTTTGTCAGCTCAAGATGGGCAGGGAAAATCTTGATGAAGCAGAGCTCACTCGTATTATCTGCTCCTCCCCTAACTACCTCTGTCCTTCCCCAGTTTGACTTGGAACGATTACAGCTCAGATAAAAGGTGGATCATCTCTGAAATAAGTAAAAGAAGAAAACACGACAGTTTCTTCTCTCAACAGAAAGAAAAATCCTTCCATGAAAGAAGAAGTGTATGTGACAGCTTTGCTGAGCAGAGGGGAGCACAGAGCCCCTGACAGCAGCTCGGATCATGGAAGGCAGACGAGGGCAGGAAAGTCCAGAGACAGCGCCACAAAGGGCAGGCCAGGCTTCTGGCTCACACCTGACATGCTTCATAGGATCGGGATTTCAGGTGACTTTTTCCCTACCCCGACTCTGCACTTTGTACCACTGACTGAGTCAGGTGTTACTTTAAAGTGCTGAGAAGAACATAGTAAAAATTAATTGTTACACTAAAAGAACCATAAACCTTGGGAAAAATAGAAATTTTTACTCCATATTCAATTCAATCTAAAACTAAATTCATCTTAGCCATTTACCTTGGTACGGGAGGTAAAATGAAGAAAAGGAAGGAGTGGTGTAAGAGCAAAAAACCGTAAAGTTTCGCTGGGTTTAAGAACACTCTGGAATCAAGAGATTCACCAAATATTTAAGTTTGAGGTATTTATAACAAAAATTACCTCGATGTCCTCACCAACTTACTAGAAACTGACACAATCATCAGAATTTACAATACGGACATCACTACTCTTTTCAAAATTATGACCATTTGCTTGAAGTTCATGAAGGACATGAACAAGTACCGGAAAACAGACCTGATGTCCAACGTCACACTCCTCAGCTCCCAAGGAGACGGGGTCCCTCTGCACCTGCAGACTGAAGGTCTCGGGTCTGTGCACTGTGGAACTGCCTGAATGGGCGACTACGCAGTTCTCAGGGCTCATCCATGTCGTAGCCTGTGCCAGAATTTCCTTCCTTTTTAAGGCTGAATAATATTCCACTATACGTACAGACCATATTTTGTTTCTCTATTCATCCACTGATGGACACTTAGGTTGCTTCCACCTCTTGGCTATTGTGAACAATGCAGCCCTAAGCACGAAGTGTACACATAGCTCTTTGAGACTCTGCTTTCAATTCTTCTAGGTATATATACAGAAGTGGAATTGCTGGATCATGTGGTAAATCTATTTATTTATTTTTTGGTGAGGATGAGTGGTATAGGTCCGTGCCTGGGGTCTGAACCCGGGCTGCTGAAGCAGAGCGTGCCAGATTCAACCACTATGCCATGGGATGGCTCCTATTTTTAAGTTTTTGAGGAACCACGATACTGCTAAAAATTGCTGGTTTTTTTAAAGGGCTAATTTAATAACGGTGTTACAAACTTTGATTTATGCACATAGGTTTTCATGCTAGTGGGATCCCGACCTAGAAGATACCAGAGGTGCTGAGGCAGAGTAAGTGTTTCAGCTCCCACATCCATCTGTACCATACTCAGTGGGACAGCGAAGAAGCAAGCATGCAAACAGGCCACTGAGGAGAACATCCACCAGGGAAAACCCCATCTGTTACTTTTCAAGCAATGGTTAAGGAGAAGAACACAGCTAAATTTCTCGAGCAAGGAATAATCTCACATAATCATTACGTTTCAATACAAGCTGTGTCACCACTGACTGACATGCAGCCTCTATAGAAACCTTTATTCTGTAAGGATAAAGTGGGAATAAAGCCAATCTTCGTGCAGAAAGAAAGACACAATGTATGTGAGGCTGTCCAACCACAGCTGGATCGTTAGGGAAAAGAAACTACCAAGTATTTTAGGACTCAAATGCCAAAAATATACATAAATTATTCTGATGGATACAGAAAATAACAGACAATAGCAACCTTTTTCATTAAAAAAAAGGTTAATTATGAAATACTTCAAGTAGATTAAAAGTATAAAAATTATCAGACGCCCATGTATATACCACCTAGACTTAGAAATATATTCCAGATTAGTTGAAGACTCTCGTTTTCCCTCCGCATTCTATTCTACTCCTATTCTGAATGTGTTGTTCACAATTCCTGTGCACACCTCCATCCTTCTACAGCACAGATGTGCACAAAAGCATCATCTTGCATGTGATTACATCGGGTACAGATGGTGTGTCACTGTACACATGCTCTGTAATTTGCTTTTCCCTCCACACTGCTTTTGAGATATATCGATAGTGACACATAAAGCTCTTGTAAACTCACTTTAAGTCTCTATAATATTCCATTAAGTGACTATTCCAGAAGGTATGTATTCATTCTCCTCTTGATAGATATTTACCAGCTCCTGCGGGAGGGGTCATGACAAACAACGTTAACGTAAACATCTTGATTACTCCTCCTTATGCATGCCACAGACTTTTTGGCAGCACACTCCCAGAGCCAGAACTGTTAGTCTGGTGATATGCTCACAGCATATGATTAGATGTGGCCAAACTGCTCTTCAAAGGGAACGCCCGCGCTCCCCCAGGGCAACGCAGACGTTTCCTACTGGAATTACAGGGGCTTCGACCTGTGGGCTGTCTGGCGGCGTGCAGGGGTATTTCTTTGTTTCGTTTTGCTTTGTGTTCCTAAGAGGTATTGTTTAAAGTTAGTTGGGGGGTGGCCTAGAAGGAAGAGAGGGAGCAAAGGGAGAGGGAAGCCCCAGAACTAGAGCTGAGAGCTACTGCCATAAAGGGATTTCTGGAGACAGAAGAAATGGTTCATCGAAACAACCTCCTGACATTACACAACAGCCATTCATTTCTCCCAAACCCCATCTGACGGCAGACATATATCACGTATCTGACCCACAGCTCACAGGCCCGTGGTGTCCAGACTCACTCTCCCATTTACTGAGGGACTCCAGGGGGTCTGATGATTTCTACAATGCATGAAATAAATCAGAAAACAGCTGTTAGAGCAATTTCTTATTTCCAAGCAAATGTCAATCTTAGCAGAGTCCCATCAATAGGCACATAAGAAGTTCTCTTGATATTTATTTCAAGAAAATCGTGTTGACAAAATACTAAGGAAAATAAAAAGAGTGTCTATCAATCTCCCTTTCTCGAAATGTAATGATGATCTTTTATTGAAAAACAATCAAATATTTCATTCTTACTACAATTAAGATAGTACTTATGATTTAAAATGGATACAAATCTTTTTTCAAGCACATGATTTGAATATACTCCAAATACCTTTTCATATGAAAACTCGACCTGGGTTTTAGGTACTTTTATGGTTCCTATCAATTATTTTTCAGGAGCTTAAACTTCAAAAAATTTTTCCTGTGATTTCTTCCTGAGAACTTGCTGCCAAAGAGAAACCGCTCTCTTAACAAAGAGCAGCAGGTGAGAATAAAACATGTGCAGGTGTACTTCCTAAATGTCCAGAGGATCGACCGACGTGGAGCTGGCTATACGACAAGAAGGGCATTCCCATCTGTCTCTGCCCTGTGAAAACAGGCATGCATTTCACTTTTATTTTATTTGGCTAATCCATACACAATATATTATTAATAAATATCTCTTATTCTGCCTTATTTCAGAGCAGTGCTCCTTTCTGTTGGTAGGTGGCAGGGATAACAGCTACATACATAACTACCTACAACAGAAATAAACGAAATTAAAAATACACACACACACACACACACACACACACACACACACAGACTTTCCTCAGTAGCAGAGGACCGGAGGAATTTCTACGGCTCCGAGGAAACCTTTTCCATTTCAGAGACCTTTGTCCTCTGCAGCCAGACACATATGAGGGCTGGGAAAAAGCAAAATAAGAAAATGGCAAAAGCTGAAGTTAACGGAAGGAGGAAGAGAAAAGGATGGATGCTGCATGGAAGAACGCAGGAGACAGAGTTGATGGGTTTTCTAGATGAAGACACTTAGCAGGAATGTCCGATGCCCTCCCAACTAGAAGGAACTGGGATAGAGTCTAGTGGGGAAGGGGACGGGCTGTGGAGGCAGGCAGACCTGGTCCCACATTTTACCAGCTATACCACCCTGGGCAAACAACTGAAGGTGTTTGAGCCTCGGTTTGCAATTCTATAAAACGGTGATGGAATATATACCTCCCAGGGACGTTCTAGGAATTGAATGTGAAACTGTACGTAGGAGAGTACTCAGTACCCAGTACACAGTCAGTGCTCAGCGACAAGCTGCTATTATGCACAAGATAAATGAGTATATTTTAGATAGACTAGCTTTTTTAAAGAACTAGTTTATTCAAATACCAATAACACTTGCATACAAAGGCTGCCTGGAAGCAATTAAATAAGTCAGTTTATTTGTCCCATACAAATTTATGATAAGATTAGCTTTATCTGTTTCTCTCAAATGTAATTTTAATTCATTTTAAAAAAATTTCCCTAGGAAGGAATAGCCATAAAATTAAACTGCCAGATACCAGCAGGGAAAGAACAAAAGTAGTGTAGAGTGAAAAATGTCCAACACAACACTGCCTGCTTGAAATAAACTTAAGGCAAAGAAATAAAATCATAGAATCAAAAGAATAAATAAAATAATATCGCTCCTTCATCAACTGCTAATGTATGTTGTAAATAGTAGCAAATCAAAATGCTTAATTAAAACTATACCATCATGAGATCTTTATGATACAGTAATTAAAGGGGTAAATCTGGGGTAAAATTAAGCAGGGGTTTCTTCAAGAATTGCTCCAGGTAAAAAAGAGATTTGGGCAGAGTAGATGAAAATCTCTTAGGACTATATCAGAGTATTCTGGAAAGGGATAGTCAATCCAGGCCCAGCACAACGCCTGGCATGCAGCAAATGTATTTACTAAATTAAACTGCAGCTGTTTCAGAGAAGGCCATACAAGCTTTAGATACTCAGATAAAAGCAAAATGCTACTACACTTTTTTTGCATGGATTTGGGGTTAGAGATCTTCACATAACGATTATGAGGCCATCAGAAGTGCGGCTCTGGGTTTTAGGGCTTCAGCTTGCCAGGCTGGCTTTAATTTGAGACTGGCAGATACAGCTGAGAAAAGGCACACAGCCGCAGAGCGAGCTGGAAGTTTCACAAAGGAAACGGACGACACCAGGCCCAGCAAGAGCTTCACTGAACTGTTAGGCGCTGTCCACAGCATCCCACAGTGTAAATCACTCGGCCTTGCAGGGGCATTTCAGGCAATCTTTTTGGATGGAAGACATACCCTCCTATCATTAGGTCCCCATAACGGAGAGAATGACAACGGACACTGAATTTTGTAGACAAATACGTAAGTTTTTATTCCCCCTTTCCGATCTTAATTGAAATCATATCCCAGTGAAAGAGGATGGCAATTTTCTGGTAACCCTCAGAGAATTTCTGCTCGTAGTACTTTCAGCAGAAGCACAGTACCAGTTGAGACAGGTGTGTCCTATGAAACCCCCGATGCTGACAGCACGAGGCCTGGCCGCCCCCCAGGCAATCTCCCCTCCTCCCCCCACCGTGTGCACCGACAACTTCCTATGCAGCCTCCTCAGCTACAACTCTAAGTGCAGCTCAGAACTCAACTCATTTTTCTCCTACCTGTGTATCATCAGATTTCTTTCCTTTTTTTCCCTCAGGCCTTAGGAGAATCTTGAAATGGTCATGGGGTTCTGAGCTGTGGAAGTTCCAGCCAGCCCTGCAGCCAGGCGCAGTCCCCATTCAGCGGTCACTCACAGACCAGCCCCACTGCCAACCTGCGGGGCTGGCCACATCAGCTGGTCAAGTTTCCACACTGAATTCCAGAGAAACTTCAAAACTTGGCTACTAATTGTTGCATAATTAATTACCGCACTGACAAAAACATCCTTTCACCAACACAAGCTACTTAAATTGATTTGGATGACAGGGATGGCCCTCCAACTCGGGGGGCTCAAGAAGGTCTGGGTCAAGAAGTGCGGTACCTTGAGCGACTGCAGGGAGTCTGAGTTGGTGTCGCAGTAGAGGATGATGTTGCTGGCCATACTGCAGCTCTCCCTCACCCCGAGGTGGTAGAACAAGGACGGCTGCCGGAAGGCGTCGCTCATCTCCACCACGGCGACGTCTGCAGACACAAACAGAGCCCCCAAAGGGGACGCGAGTAATGCCCAGTAAGCACATTGTGTTCTCAACAGCTTAGCATGCAGAGAGGAAATGAGAGGGGTTTTCCCTCTCCAGTTACCACGGAATTTTAAATCCACAGCTCTACCCGGAAGTGGCTTTATAAAGGGCGGCAAACCTGCATTGCTCAAACGAGAAGATATATATATATATATATATATATATATAGTTACTGGAAACTAAGGAGAATCTGCTAGGGCTGGGGCTAATGCTCTCTGTTCCATTTCAACATTACAACAAGCTAAGTAAGGGTCCAGAAGCAGATCCATGGGAAACAGCAATAAGTAATAAATGGAAAATGAGATTTTAAAAAAGCAAATAGGTAAGATTATGAATTAATACAAAGCTGTATTTTATAATTAATTAATATCTAGCAAATACAATCTATAAAAAGAGAAAGCAAAGGTACAGAACATTATGACTAAGAAGGAGAATATAACCACAATACTAATTCTTCCAAAGCTCAGAGGTGACTAACACCAAGGGTGTAAAAACCCGACACCAAAATTTGAGAATAATGTCACAGAAATGAAATTCAGATTAGTCTCAAACTCATTTACATATATAGACAAAAATATGAAAGCGGGGCCGGCCCTGTGGCTGAGTGGTTAAGTTTGCGCGCTCCGCTTTAGCAGCTCAGGGTTTTGCTGGTTCAGATCCTGGGGGCGGACATGGCACAGCTCATCAAGCCATGCTGAGGCGGCGTCCCACATGCCACAACCAGAAGGACCTACAACTAGAATATGCAACTATGCACTGGGGGGATTTGGGGAGAAGAAGAGAAGAAGGGAAAAAAAAGATTGGCAACATGTTAGCTCAGGTGCCAATCTTTAAAAAAAAAAAAAGAAAGAAAAATGAACAAAATGCACTAAGCATTACACTATGAGAACACTAGGTCACGGGTTTAAGATTTACTTTGGGAACACAAGAGTAGCTCAATGGAAAAAAGTCACCAGCATCTCCACTGATGCCCCAAATATTTTATCTCATTAAATATAAGTGCACTTTTTTACAGGAAGAACAATGTATATCTCATAACAACTGCCAACTTTGTGCTTATAGATATTCCCATAAAAATCAGGAAAAAGACAGGGCTGTTAAGCACTCCCATGACTTGCTGGCTTTCTGAAAATCCGAGCTAATGCAATAAAATTTCAAAAGTAAGGAGGTGTAACTCTATAAAATAAAATACACAATTATCATTGCTTATAGATATTATGGTTGTCAACTAAAAAAACCCAGTACAATCAACTAAATAACTATTACTAGTAATAACGCAATTCAGAAAAGTGCCAAGATGCAAAACTACTGTGAAAACCAAGAGCTTCCTTTAGAACCATAATAAGCATTTGGAAATTATAACGGTGAAACAGATTCCACTCACAATCAAAGTGAAAGTGCTAACATACCTTACAATAAATTTAGCAGGTGATGCTAATGTGTTAAGAATATGTGCAATATGTGACAGATGAAAGGGTACTCTTTTTAAATCATTTCTTATTGGACAATTCAAAACAAACAAGCAACCCCAAAAACATGACAATACAAAATCAGGCTACGGACAGAGGCAGGCAAATTCACAAAAGTTTAACTAAAATGGTAAAAAGCATACGAAAAAATATTCTGTATCTCACTATTGATAAATGCATATTAAGTCAACCATAAAGTGTCAATTTTTTGCCTAACAGGTGGCCAAAGATATTTCAAAATGCCCAATGAAGATGCAGAAAAATGACTCTTTCGCACACCACGGGGAAGTGTACACTGGCTAGGAGACTTAAATCCTCAAAATTATGCACATTTTTAACCCAAACTCCACTCCTAAGAATTTACCCTGAGAAAAGTCCTACAAAGGCGGCAGATTTACTTGCATGTCAACCGAAATATATTTTTTACAATAAAAATGGAAAACATCTAAATATCCATCAATAGGAAAATGACTAGGTAGACAGATTAGAGATAGATGAATTCAAATAATGGCATGTTATTTAACGACTGAAAAATATATCATAGACTATTTAGCAATGGGGGTAAATTTAAGCTATCTTAAGTAAAAAATATTAAAATATAATATATACATGATAATGTATAGCATATACATTAAAATATATTATATATTAAATACATTACATATTAAATATAGTACATATTAAAATATATTATAACACATATTTTATGTATATATATGTATGTGCATAATAAATGTCTGGGAAGTTGTATACCAAAATGTGAGCCACGATAATAGCTATGTAACAGTATTATGAATTAGTCTTATTCTTCATGCCTTCTATATTTTTTACAATTTGCTTTATGAACATTGACGTCTTCATAATTTAGGAATCCACCAAAATATAAAAAGAACAACACTAAGACTGTATGAGTGAGTGTAAAACTGAAGGGCTGCACATAAGAACAATGCAGCGTCTTGAGAAGCCGCCTGGTGCAGAGTCAGCCTCATCTGAAGAATGTGCAACCAGAATTCTCCTTCCGTGAGGGAGAAATAGATCAGACGAAATGCAGGCTAACAGCAGATTTAGGGAGACGATGCAAAGGGAAGACAGGTCAAAGGAGCTTCAAAATATTTTTTTCATGACTTAAGGGCTCTTATACAAACACAGTTTTCTTTTGGGGTCCTTCACATTTTTACATCAGAAATCAACACATGAGAAAACTGAGTCACCTCGTCCCACCCACGGGCCCCATCTGCCTCCTGCACCCACACTGTTTCCTCCTGCCACAGATGCCAGCCGCCTGCCACTCACACGGCTTTAAAATGAAGAGACAGCGAAAAACGGGTCTGCAAGAAACCAAATGAAACAGTCGCTGACGAAAAACAAGAGACATGCAAAGAAAAATACTAGCTAAGTTAAACTAGCGACAAGGGGGGCAAAACTGGTTATTTCCAGAGAATTGACTCGTGGAATTTGATGCAAAATATAATAGAAAGATTGCAGAAGGCTTTCAGAAAAGAGAGAAACTAGACATGTAAAATGAATGGGACACACAAACCAAATTATATTCGTTAGGTCTGAACATCTAAGCAGGAACAGACCCACTTGTTCTTGCATTCTGTATAGAACACTAAAAACGTTTATTTGCATCATTTTAAAATACCGTAATACACACTACCCTAACTCAGAAAAAATGGACTTTTTCTACTTTGGATTCAGATGAGTGATCTGTTCTAATAGATTGTATTCTTTTCTAAATTTATCTTTTAATTTCCATAGAATAAAATTCACTCCTCCATCGTCTGGCAAAATGTTCAAAGCTTGTGCCCAACTGAATTTTTAATTATTAAGATTATTTTCTTAGTGTCGAGGTTTGCGTGTTCTTTATATTATCCGGATATTTTTTTCTTCCTCAGATACGTGACTTGCAAACACTTTCTCCCAGCTTGTGGCTTGTCTTTTTAGTTTGTTAACAGTGTCTTCAGATGAGCAGACGTCTCAGGGCCGGCCTGGTGGCCTAGTGGTTAAGTCCAGCACACTCCGCTTTGGCGGCCCAGGCTCCGTTCCCGGGTACGGACCTACACCAATCACTGGTGGCTGTGCTGTGGCGGCGACCCACATACAAAAAAGAGGAAGACTGGCCACAGATGTTAGCTCAGGGTGACTCTTCCTTAGCAGGGGGGAACAAAAAAAAGAAGAGCAGAAGTTTCTAACTTTTATTTATCAATTTTTCTCTTTTATGGATTGTGCTTTAGGTGTGGTATCTAAAAAATCTTTGCCTTACCCAAGGTCACAAAAGTTTTCTCCTGTGCTTTTTTCTAGAAGTCGTACAGCTTCACATTTTACACTTAGGTCTGTGACCCATTCTGAGTTAATTTTTGTAGATGGTGTGAGGTGTGGGTCAAGCATCGTATTTGTTGTAAAGATTCTCCTTTCTCTGTTGAACTCCCCCTGCTTCTTTGTCAAAAATTTAACTGGCTACATTTGTGTGGGTCTATTTTTGGATTTTCTATTCTGTTCCATTGATCTGTCCGTTTGCCTTTTGCCAAACCTACATTGTTTTGACTATTCTAGCTTCATGGTAGATGCTGAAATCAGGCAGTGTGGGTCCTCCAACTGTTTTTCTGTTTTCAAAATTGTCTTAGCTTTTTAAGTTGTTCTATTTGCTTCCCTGTGGAAATTTCAGAATCAACTGGTGGCTGAGAGCAGTCAGTCGATAGCTACAAAAAAAAAAAAAAAAATCCCCCTAGGATTTTGGCTGGGATTATGTTGCATCTACAGATCATTTTAGGGAGAACTGACATCTTAAACATCTCAACATTTTCAATTAATGAATATGGCATACATCTCCATGTATTTATGCTCTTTGGTTTCTTTCATCAGTATTTTGTAATTTTCAATATACAGTTCCTGCACATATTTTGTTGAAAGTATACCTAAATATTGCATTTTTTGGAGCTATCATAGATGTATTCTTTTTAAAATTTCAAATTCCAATTGTTCATCATGAGTATATAAAAGTACAGTTGATATCTGTATACCGACCTCATATCCTGAGACTTTACTAAACTCACTTATTCTAGGAGCTTTTCTTTTCTTCATGCTTTGGGATTTTCTACACGAATAGTCAGGTAATCTGCAAGTAGAAATGGTTTCATTTCTTCCTTTCCAAACTATATGTCTTTTATGGTTTTTGTTTTGTTGTCATTGTGTTTGTTTTATTTTGCTGTGTTATAGTGGCTAGGACTTCCAGAAATACAGCATTCTTTAAACAGTAATATTTCATTATCATACTAAAGAAAATATTATCTTATAATGGCCACCTTCTGACTCAGACGGATATCTTCTCAAAAGAAATAAAATTAACATGTGAAAACCATCTTCCTTGTGAAATGATCCAAAGATATGCTGAAAATGCAAAAAAGGATATAATTATAATAAATTGAACAAACTGATACTCCACAAGCCTTGAAACCCATTTATATGAGGTACAGCTTATCCACTTTTTTCACAGACATGGACTCAGGAATGACCATGTGCCAGGCACTACGTGCTTTTCAAGTATTAACTCACTTAATCTTCATAACACCCCTTTGTGGTAGGTAATGTTATTGTTTCAGGACTCAGAGGCAGACAGCGCTTTCTTGCTGCCCAAAATCAGCTAGAAAGTGATGGGACCAGGGTTTGAACTCAGGCAGTCTGGCTGGAGAGTCCACGCTCCTAACTCTTAACTGAGCCACACCCCAGACTTTCAGGATATGGAGCTTCCAAAGATCAGAACTCAAGTGAGCTGCGAAAATAGGTTTGAGGACCAAAACATACACTCCTATAATGTATTTCATGAGTAAATGTACTTAATAACTGTCTCATGGGGCTTTTGTGGTAATATTGTGAGTAAAACTGCCACGTTAAAAAATTTAAGACTAAGTCAGTCACTGACAAGCACAAAGACGCAAAAATCTCTTATGTTTTTTCACTAAGGTGTAGTTTCTTTCCTTGTTCCAATTGAGTTAATGTTAAATGGAGCATAAAATTAGGTTTACCAGGGGTTTATTAAAGCATAATAAGTTTTTAGGTCAATAACGTAAAACTGTGGTACCTAACTGCATTTTGGGTTGTCACTGGCAGTGGTTCATGGTCTGTGTTTGTGTTTCTTTTTTAATTTAATTTTTCTTTCCTAATACCGTATCTGTTAACTATCTCCCGAGAGCTGCTGCTGCCTGTGAAAAGCAACTGAAGGAAGAAATTAATCTCTAGTTACGTTTTATTGATTCAAGTGCTGTCCTCAGGCATCAGATCACTGATGACAAACGAGAACCCAGCAGTGATCTGGCTTGTACTGTGGTCTACAACGTCTCCACAATTCCAAATCAATGGACGTTTCCCAAGTTTTCACACAGAACACCCATCCAGTCTCGACAGATCAATCCTGAAGACGACCCATTCGTGCCAATTTAATTCCACAGACATCCTGAGTGCCTCTTATACAAAAAGTTCTCTGTTATCTGCTACTGTTAATGAAAGTTAAAAGAATTAATGAGAGATGATTTTTGCCTTCTCTTGGGGGACAGAAACACGCACTGACAGGCACCGACACAGGGCAGAGGGTGGACGGTGCCAGGGAGGCGCAAGAAGCGATGCTCAGAGGCCAAGGCCAGTGCTGGTGGGATGGATGGCGGAATCCTCCGAGGGTGAGGCAGCAAGGTGGCGGCAGATTTGGAAAGTGGAGCCCCTCAAAGAACAGACGAGAAACAGCAGTCTGGGGACATCCAAGGCGGTGGAGAAGCAGCCAGGGAGAGGACGGGGGCTGGGTCAGAGAAACGCAGACAAGCTCACTAGGAAACTAAGTCATTTCCCAATGGGATTCGCACTGGGTGAACCAGGAGAGATCCACCAAGAGCAGACACTAACCCCCAAATGCTCATCTCTCCTCTGATCCTTAAGGGAACTACAACCTGCATTCCACTGGTTTTTCTCTATTAGGAATTTACAACTCATCTACTACATGGAAATTACTAAAGTGTCACTCATCACCTAAGTCTCCCAAAGGCCCCAAGTCAGTCTCCTAACATCTGGCAGGCACACGACGTCGGGAAACTACAAAACTCCCGTGGTATAGATAGACCTGTCGAAACGTTCAGGAAGGACAGAAGAATCATCTACTATCGTTGTCTGGAACTGCTCGTGGTGTGGCCATTCCTGCTATAAACTACTCCTCATTCGGCTTCACCGGTATCGCTGTGTTGTCTTGTACGTTATTCGGTTAACCCTACCACATGTAATGATACATATCTGTGTCAACAGTATATTCTGGCCCACAATTTCCTCATCGCTAAACTCCAATAAAGTATGCACGGTGACTCAAACGTGAGTCATTCTTATATTGCTAAAGCACAGGCATACACAACATCCCCAGCCCAGCCCTAATTTGCTTGTCTGATTATTACTGAGGTGTTTTCTGTCGTTGTTAATAATTTTATAAGTCATTACTGTGGGTACACTAGCATTTTGTTGTTGCTCTTGTTGTTTGTCTCCAAAAAGAGGTTATTTTGATTCATTTTTCCTTTTTAAAAAAATTTTGTTGAGGTCATCATAGTTTATAACATTGTGAAACTTCAGGTGTACACTGTTATTTGTCAGTCTCCATACAAACTTGCCCCTTTCCCCTTATGCCCACCCTCCAACCCCTTTCCCCTCTAGTAACCACTAAACTGTTCTCTTTGTCTGTGCTTATCTTCCACATATGAGTGAAATCATATGGTGTTTGGTTTTCTCTGTCTGGCTTATTTTGCTTAACATAATACCCTCAGGTCCATCCATGTTGTTGAAAATGGGATGGTTTTGTCTTTTTTATGGCCATGTAGTATTCCGTTGTGTGTGTGTGTGTGTGTGTGTGTGTGTATATCTCACATCTTCTTTATCTGATCATCAGTCGATGGGCACTTGGATAGTTTCCATGTCTTGGCTGTTGTGAATAGTGCTGCAATGAACATAGGGGTGCATATGCTACTTTGGATTGCTGATTTCAAGTTGTTTGGGCAGATACCCAGTAGTGTGATAGCTGGGTCATATGGTATTTCTACTTTTAGTCTTTGGAGAAATCTCTGTACTGTTTTCCTCAGTGGCTGCACCAGTTTGCACTCCCACCAGCAATGTCTCGGGGTTCCCTTTTCTTCACATCCTCCCCAACATTCGCTGTTTTTTTGTCTTGGTGATTTTAGCCACTCTAATGGGTATGAGGCGATGTCTCATTGTAGTTTTGATTTGCATTTCCCTGATTAGTAGTGATGTTGAACATCTTTTCAAGTGTCTGTTGGCCATCTGTATATCTTCTTCGGAAAAATATCTGTTCATATCCTCTGCCCATTTTTTGATTGGGTTTTTGTTTGAGTTGTGTGAGCTCTTTATATACTTTGGAGATTAACCCCTTGTCAGATATATGATTTGCAGATATCTTCTCCCAGTTGGTGGGGTTTTTTTCATTTTGATCATGGCTTCCTTTGCCTTGCAGAAGCTCTTTAGTCTGATGAAGTTCCATTTGTTTATTTTTTCTTTTGCTTCTCTTGTCTGAGTAGACATGGTATTCAAAAAGATCATTCTAAGACCGATGTTAAACAGTGTACTGCCTATGTTTTCTTCTGGGAGTTTCCTGGTTTCACATCTTACCTTCAAGTCTTTAATCCACTTTGAGTTAATTTTTGTGTGTGGTGTAAGATAATGGTCTACTTTCATTCTTTTGCATGTGTCTGTCCAGTTTCCCCAACACCATTTATTGAAGAGACTCTTCTTTCTCCATTGTATGTTCTTGGCTCCTCTGCCGAAGATTAGCTGTCCATAAATGTGTGGTTTTGTTTCTGGGCTCTCAGTTCTATTCCACTGGTCTGTGTGTCTGTTTTTGTACCAGTCTGAGGTGTTGTATTTTTAACTGAAAAGTGAGGCCTGGGAGGCAGGTGATCAGAGGGACATTTTTCACCTCCAGAAACTGGGCTTTAAAAAGGTGGAGCGCCACTGCACTTAGAAAAGGAGGGGCAGGTAGAAGAAAGGGGAGAAGCCTCGAAGGGGAAAAGGAGATAAGAGAGAGGGAGGAGAAGGAGGAGGAGAGAAACAGAGAGAGGAGGGAGCAGGACCAATCGAGGTGGATGTTATAAGAACCAACATCCCCTATCCAGGCTGTAACAGCCGCAAGAGCTCAGGCCATGAGGCTCCAGCGTCAGACAGGAGGGGAAGGGCACACCTACGGAGGAGGTGCCCATCTCACAAGGACCTAGAGCACAGCTCTGCCAGGAGGAGACGCAGCCTCAGAAAAGTACACCACCGAGCTGAAAAGCTGGAAGGAACCTCCCATCTCCAGTGGCCTTGAGAGGAGTGATGCACATGCAAACAGCAGGCAAACCGTTTCACGACCTCTGGTGTCTGACTCCTAATTAAGTTTCTGAATGGATGGCCTTGGACAATACCTTAAATTCTCTGAGCTCTGGTTTCCTCCACTGCAAACTGAGGATGATAACACAGGTATTTGCCGCACAAAGCTGTTGTAAGGATTATGCGTGCTCCAGGCACAGTAATCTCTCAATATGTGGTTCTTACACGGAGCGATTACAAGAAGTGGTCCTATGAAGCCCTTTGAGCCATTTATCACAAAAATGTTACTGAAGACAATGCTAATGTATCACAATACCACGTCTTCAAACCCCACAGGAATAATTACTCATAGAAATGATGCTGAAATCAAACTATGAAAGCACAGAAAGCCAACACTAAGAGTTCTGACTTGATTCTATAATCAATGGTGATTCGTCCATCTCCATGAGTTTTGAGAAGGGGTGTGGCAGGACCAAAGTTTTGGGAAGATATAGCTGGAATTTGTGGATAGATGATAGACAAAATAAACTGGAAGCTGGGAGAAAAGTCAGGAGTCATCCAAGAGAGAGTGTGCCCTCAAACTAACAGAGAGACAACCCGTGGGGAAATCTAGAGGATTTAAAGATTTGGTGGATGCAGGACAATCGGAGAAAGAATAAAACATGATTCTGCTTTGATCCTGAATGATTGAGCTGACAACATTCCACTGACACAGTAAGTGACACAAGAGGAGGAACTAGTTTTTGGTAGGAACTTGAGTTTGGATTAGGACACACTAAACTGTGTGTGCGTGTGTGTGTGTGTGTGCGTGTGTGTGCGTGTGTGTATCTAACTGACAGCTGTCATTTTGAATCTCAGTAGAGAGACTGAAGAGTGACAGTGATGGGTGGTAGTTGTAGCACCGGGTATAGATGTGACTGTCAATTCAGAGAGCATAGAAAAAAATGAGAAAGCTCCCGTGACTCAGGAAATCCCTTCCTCATTATATACCTAACAGAAACACAGACACATGTTCACCAAAAGACACGTAATGAACGTTCACAACAGCACTAGTTGTAAACCATCAACAGTAGAAGAAATAAGGTGTGCTACATACAGACAATAGATGCTACACAGCAACGAGAAGACAAAAATCTACAAACACACGCAACCCGGATGAATTTCACAGATTGTTAAAAGAATGAACTCAGACACGAAAGAGTAGGTGCTTTGTGATTCTGTTAATATGTTTTTGAACCTGATATATAAAGTCAAAACAGTGGATACTTGGGTGGGGGCAATGGTGAAAGGGGACTCGAGGGGTCTTCTGGAGAGCTCGTAAGGCTCTACTTCTCCATCTCAGTGCTGGCGACTCAGGCATGTCACTCGGTGAAAACTCACTCATTTCTGGTTAATAATTTTGCTAAGCATGTTAAAAGAGAACTATATTTAGATTCCTGTGGCCATTATGATAAATTATCACAACCTTGATCCCTTAAAACACGAGACATTTATTCTTTCACAGCTCTGGAGGCTGGAAGTCTAAAATCAAGGCGTCAGCAGGGCCAGGGCCAAGCTAGCTCCAGAGGCTCCAGGGGAAATCGGTTCCCTGCCTCTTCCAGAGTCTGGCGGTTTGGGGTGTTCCTGGGCCCGTGGTGTGTGCACCTGTGGTGTCAAACTGCTTTCCACCTCTCTCTTATAGAGACACTTGTGATGGCATTTACCCATCCAGGTAATCCAGGATCATCTCATCTCAAGATCCTTAACTTAACCACACCTGCAAAGACTCTTTTACAAATAGGGAAGCATTCACAGGTTCCCGGGTTTTGACACAGATATGGGGCGTAGGGGCAAGGTCACTGTTCAGCCTACCACAGGATCAGAGAGAGCCCTGATGAGGGAGGTGAGTACAGCAGGACTAAAGATGGCGGAGGAGAGGTGAGGAAACGGAGGCAATAACACAGACGATTCTCCGGAAGACTGGAGGAAAAGGAAGACGACTGACATTTACTACGGTCCACAGCAGGAAGTTTTACATTCAATGAGGAAACCGAGGAATCAGACAACACTCGACTAGGACAGAATAGCCTAAAGGTTTGTAGTTTTAGGATGGTGCGCTTAAACATCAGTAGAAAGATTAAGATTTTAAAGGGGGGGTAATCAACAGAGATGATCTCCATATTCTTAGATGAGACATGGATGGGCTCCAACGTGAAGGAAAAGCCGACCTTGGAAGAACGGAGGGATAGTTTAAGGGCAAGAAGAAGGCAAGTGATAAAAGGGAAAGACCAAGAAATAATGAAGTGGCAGGAGGAACACTGAGGTCCTTCAGTTTAGGTGGTGACACTTGTCGGATAGAGCTGGGGTGCTGGTGGTCAACACAGAGGGCACCCCATCCAGGGATGGCAGAGACAAGCCTGCATCCCGTAGACATCACTGGGAACATGCATGAAGGCAGGACTCCCCCTGCTCTCGGAAGCTGTGACCCCAGCACGCTCCCTTCTGAGAAGGAATTTATGTTAGTGGTCCTGTCACTTGTGATGGTCAGAATGTTAACGATCACAGCAACAGAAGACGTGAACCCAAGCCTGATAAGAACCAAAAACTTTATTTTTTTCCTTACTTCTGTCTGCCTACGATGAGGTTAAAGGAGCATATGATGAAAAGAGGGAAAAGAGAGAACAGATTTCTATTTTATTCGGCTTACTGACCACAGACAAAAGCCTTAACCAGACATTAAAATCTCAGTCTTACAAATGAATATTCTTGGTCACAGGAAGACTGGGCTCACAGAGTCCTTCCTCCTAGTAGAAGAAAAGAAGTTCAGGCTCACGGCATTTGGATGGTGGTTTCGTAAGAGTCATCAAGGGAGCCCCATAAACACCCTACCCAGATTCCGTCTTCCTGGAACCCCCATCTCAGTGTGCAAGGAAAGCACAGACGTCACATCCTGTATCTTTGCTGCAGGTAATTTACACAGTGAGTTCCCGGCCACAGACACGCGGGCCCTATGCAATTCTCCTTGTTAAAGAAATACAAAGACCCTGCAACAAGAAGTGCTATTGTCTCTCCAAGTTAAAATAGAGCCTCATCTATATCTTAAGAATTTGTTTTTTAATGTTGTGGCAATAACCGACAGACCTGGTCATGATCTGTAGAGTATGTAACATAAGAAAAGTCCATATGAACCCTGAGGTTTACAGGGTGACAGTCCCAGGCTGCACATTATGAGTAGAAATGGGACATGGGGCTGCTTGGATGGTAAAAATTTCTATATCACCATCAACAACTATTTTTCTCCTTGAAATTATTATATTTCCTGAAGGTATACTGGGTTTAAGAATCTATAATCATAAATCTAGATCTCTATAAGCCCATTTTATGTAATAAGTTTCGGTCCTCAAGTGATCACTCTATTTTCATTAAAGAGCTATTCATGAAAATTTCGAGCAGGCTTTTTGAGAGGTTACTACAGTTTTTACTGTGGCTACAGTGCATGCCATTCTCGTAGATCTGTCACAATTAATTTTAATTAAATCATCAAACCCGTCTGCGTGTATGCTTCAGTGGAGCTCCCAAGTACACAGCCTGGCCCTTTGTGACACGAGAGGCCTCCTGCCAGCCCGAACTGATAATCCACCTCATGTAACTGGCACCCGTGTAAGCTGTGTAAGGTTCCGAGAGTTGGTTTGTGACGATTTTTAAAGGAAATCTGATTGTTCCTGGTAGATGTGCACCATAAGCTACGCACTCTTCTCTAATCGTTTTATACCTTTACAGCTTATTCACACAGAGGCAGCCAAGGTGCCCAGGGAACCCCTCGACATTATTTGATAGCAAAATTCCCCAGCAAAAACGGCTGTGGCAATTCTATTTGTGTTTGAGGTTGTTCTGATTTAAGAAGAGATTTTTCTCACTCTGTCTAGGCAAACAGCTGGAGTGGATGTGCGTTACGTCTACACAAACAATAAGGTACTAAAGCCGTGTGACACAGGGATACAACCAACAAAATTCAGACTACGGAAACTCCTACAGGAGAAATGACCAGGTTTCCTCAATAAAAATATTACAGAAGGTGGGGGAGAGAGAAGGAGGGAGGTAGTAGACATTAAAAGAGATTTAAGGGACATTATCAAATTGTAATGTATAGACCTCATTTGGATTGTGATTAAGAGAAACTTCAAAAAATCATGACATTGGGCCAGTCCCTGCAGACTAGTTGTTAAGTTTGGCGCACTCCGCTTCGGCAGCCTTGGGTTCGCTGGTTTGGATTCTGGGCGCAGACCTGCACACTGCTCGTCAAGCCATGCTGTGGTGGCGTCCTACACGGAAGAGCTAGAATGACCTACAACTAGAATACACAACTATGTACTGGGGTTTTGGGGAGAAAAAAAGAGGAAGATTGGCAACAGACATTAGCTCAAGGCCAATATTCCTCACCAAAAAAAGCAAAAAAAAAAAAAAGCAAGGTAAATTTAATCCTATATGAAAACAAGAAAAAAAGTGAATTGCTAGTGTATGGCACCAGACAATACATGTATTCTTTATCAAAGAGCGTCACTCCCCATGCAATAAGAAATTTAATTGCAAGCCATAAACACCAGATCGTTTCTGCTGTAGAAAGGATACAGGTAGTAAAAAGAAAGAAATTCAGCTTACACACCACTTGCTCAGCAGAGACAGTTACTACCCCTGATGAGCAGGCCAGTTTGAAAGGTTTTTTCCTTCTTGCTTTTATGGTCATCAGCTCTGGTACTTACAAACCCAACTGGAGCTGAGAAGTGTGCGTGAGCGCTGGGAAGCTCCACCGGGCTCCAGGCTTCTTAAAGTGTTGACGAGTGGAAACCTCTCTGAGTCAGAACCATCGACGTCTCTAAAAGATGCTTTTGCTTTCTTCATGCCCTGTCAAAGCCACTTTCAACACTAATAAATACGACATCTAGCCCAAATGTGCACTAGTTTTCTTCTAATTTACACATTTTCTTCTATGAGTATGTGCAATTCTTCAACACAACAGATGTGTCAACGTGACTGTGCCAGCAATGATCCCACTCCACAGCTTACGTGTTGACATTCCATTTGTATGCAACAATTCATTTGTGGGGGTTTTAAAACTTCTTTCTTGAGGATGATCTCTTAGAGAGAATGAGTGGAATTAAAACCATTCAGTGTTACAGAATGCTTTTATTGCTGACGGACTTAGGCGGCTGAGCTTAACTGACTGCAATGAAATCGTCTGGGTCCTTTTCCTTCCAACTAAAATTAAATGTCAGTCTTAAGCAGTTCACTCACTGTCTCGGAAAGTGAAGGTTTGTTTTAACATGACAGATTAATGTGATGATAAAAAAAGTCACTTACAAAAGGAGCTTTCGGTACATCTAAAAAGCCAGCCACACAAGGATGAAGACAGGGAGGAAGAGACCCCCTCACCAGCCCCCCCTGGGAAAAACGGGAGAAGCCTGTCCCACAGACTCAGCAGTGCACCAGGGAGGAAAAGACACAGCAGCCCCCTTTGCAATACCCGTTGAGTCCTGCTCTCCTCGGAGCCAGCCCACAGCTTCGTATCGCACGACCCTGGAGGCTGCACTTTCAACCCGTCATCACAGCACCTGGGAACGCTCCCTTCACTCTGCCCTCAGTTTGCTTATTCTAATAAGCATTTATCATCTACCCTGTGCAAGGTACTGGGGAGGGGTCAAAGAAATCAGCACCAGCCCTTCAACAAGTTTATAATCTTCAAGTGCACACGAGCTGCGGAAGCCCAAGGTCAAAAGAAACACACGTGACTGTTCCATGAGCAGAGAACAAGGAGTGATCAATCCTGACGGGGTCTCCAGGAAGGCCTGCAGGGGCAACAGCTGGGGAGCCAGGCTTGTGCAGCGGCCGTGCCTCAGCGCCGAGGCTGGGAGGAAGGGCCTCTGGCTCCTCCGTGATGGCATTATAGAGCAGTCTCTCTCTGCCAGAAACACTGCTCCAGCACCTAGGAATGGCCACGGGCACCACCACCGACTCCCTGAGGAAGGCCTTCTCATTCTGTCCGTCTGGTGTTCCTGCACGAAGTTTACAGGAGTGAAAGAAATTGCACAATCATGTTTTTGGAATCCTTTTCAGTAAACACTTTTTTCTTACTAGGAAGAGAAAGTTCATCTTGCCTGTGCCTTTACGCAGTCTGAGTTCCCTTAATAAACACACTCCTCGCCCACAGTGGCACTTGGATGCCGGTGTCATCTATCTTCCTGACTCTCCTGACCCAGGGCGAGCTTCGGCCCCTTCCCATGTCACGGCTCCCTCCACTCGCAGTCCGGGGCCTGCCTGTGCACTAGAAGCCAGGAGGTGCCTAAACGTGGAACATGAACCCCGGAGAGGAGGCTTCTGATGGCACGGAGACCACGTTTCATTCATATCGCTGAAGCAGGAGAGACAAACGAATCACAGAGGGTCTCCTGGGCAGCACCCCGCCAAAATGGAAGCCCCCAGACCACTACCACAGCTACAGAGCATTCAGAGGAGCACAAAATGTGGATTCGCCAGAGGCACTAACCAAACTAATTCATTTCAAGGAGAGCTACACAGCTCCCGAATTCTCAGCTTTGGCTTCCATCTGTGTATGAACGATCAGGAAGAGAAAGAGCCAAAAGGCACGGCGACGGTGAGGTGAGTTCAGGCAGCCCGAACACCTGCACGCCGAGCAAGCTGCTTTAATCATGGTTTTCCTCTTTTGGCATCGACATCTTCCTCCGAGGGCCTGTCTTTGTCCTCCTCATGTGCTTCTGCTGTTTACTCACCATTTCTCACTGAAAATATCCACGCGGGGTCAAGTTTCTCTTAGACATCAGCAAGCCAGAGCTGGTTTTAAAGCAGACCACGCGTCCCCTGAGGCTTGGACTGAAAGTTCCAAATGCTCTCTGGGGACTGGTTTAAACCAGGCAGCCAAATTGGAAAGACTGCACTCTCCCCGGTTATTTCTACTCCTGTGTGGTTTCCTCAAGAACAAAATCAAGACAATGAAAAGAGAAGAACAGAAAAACCACCTGAAATTCCACCATCCACAATCCCACCACTATTAACCCAGACGCTATTTTTACTGATTCCTGAATTTGTTTTTATGTTAGCTTGCTTTTAGAAAAAGTATCACACAGATTATTTTCTTAAGCTGCCAGATCTTCCTTCTGTGCCTATTGTCATAAACAGATCAGTGAAGAGGAGCCTGAGTGTTGAATAACAACGGAGCAATTTTCTGCCATTTATTTGGATCCCATCACTCTGAAGAGGAGCTACATGTTTTTACTTTTCTTAGAAACGAGAGTTAAATTAAAATGGTGAATGTTTTTCACTCCTGGAGCCACCATCTACTTCATGCTGAATGCCCCGTACCGCTTGTCGCATCCCGCTGTAATACACGCACTTGCTCTTCCATCAGGAGGGCTGACTCGCTTAAAGCTAAATGGACCATCAACACGACCCCAGCAAGGGGACCCTCCTCACCAAACCTATGAAATAATAAAACTATATCCAGGTAAGCGATAAAAATTTAAATGCTGCCAACTCTCAAAAATATAGTATATCTAGTCCTCAGTATCAAAGAGATAAACCATGATACGCATCTAAATGATCCACTGTTAAAGTTGATCACATGGAGATAAGAGCCTTTCTGTCTATTTCCTTCTGAGCTTTTCCCCACACAATTATCATATATACACACACACCCCACGTGGTACAGCTGCAAAACTGCAATTATTCAAAAATGATGTTCCAATCATAACCACTTCTAACTGCAAACTGTATCTGGGGAAGCCTGAATACAATGTTCATAATTTGCTGTTGAACCAAGAGACTAAAAGTCTCTGTTCAAACATCTACAAAAAACCTACAGCTAACATCATACCCAAAGGTGAAAAACTAGAAGCTTTTCCACTAAGATCTGGAACAGGGCAAGGATGTCCCCTCTCATCACATCTTTTCAACATCCTACCAGAAGTCCTAGTTAATGCAATTAGACAAGAAGAGGAAATAAAAGGTATACTGATTGGGAATGAAAAAATAAATCTTTGCAGATGACATGATTGTCTACATAGAAAATCTGAAAGAACTGACCCAAAACGCCTAGAACTTATATGTGATTATAGCATATAATTCATATAGCATATAATCCTGGCTGCAGGATTCAAGGTCAATAAACAAAAGTCAATCGCTTTCCTATGTGCCAGCAATGAACAAACAGAATTTGAAATTAAAAACACAATGCCATTTATGTTAGGACCCTCAAAAATGAACTATTTAGGTATAAATCTAACAAAATATGTACAATATCTATATGAGGAAAACTATAAAACTCTGATGAAAAGAAAATTAGAACTAAATAAATAGAGAGATATTCCATGTTCATGGATGGAAGACTCAATATTGTCCAGATCTCAGTTCTTCCCAACTTGATCTACAGATTCAATACAATCCCAAACAAAATCCTGGCAGGTTACTTTGTGGATATTGACGGATTGATTCTAAAGTTTGTACAGAGAAGCAAAGGACCCAGGACAGCCAACACAATAGGGAAGAACAAAGCTGGAGGACGGACGCTATCCTACTTCAAGACTTAACTATGAAGCCACCGTAACCAGGACAGTGTGGCACTGGTGAAAGGACAGACAGACAGATCAATGGAATAGAACAGAAGCCCAAGACGGACCCACAAAAATACAGTCAACTGATCTCTGACAAAGCAGCAAAGGTAACACAATGGAGCCAAGATAGTCTTTTCAACAAATGGGGCTGGAACAACTGGACAGACACATGCACCAAAAAAAGAAAAAAAAAAAAAAGAATCTGGAAACAGACCTTAACCTCTTCACAAAAACTAACTCAAAATGGATTGCAGACCTAGACGTAAAAAAGCAAAACTATCAAAATCCTAGAAGATAACATAGGAGAAAATCTAGATGACCTTGGGTATGGCAATGACTCTTTAGAAATGACACCAAAGGCATGATCCATAAAAGAAATAATCAGTAGCCAGGACTTCACTAAAATTAAAAACTTCTGCTCTGCGAAAGATACTATTAAAAGAATGAGAAAACAAGGCATACACCGGGAGAAAATATTTGCAAAAGACACATCTGATAAAGGACTGCTATCCAAAATACACAAAGAACACTAAGAATCAAAAATAAGGTAACAGCCAGATTAAAAAATGGGCAAAAGATCTGAACAGATACCTCACCAAAGGAGATATGAAGACGGCAAGAAGGCATACGAAAAGATGCTCAACATCATATGTCACTAGGGAATTGCAAATTAAAACAATAATTAGGTACCACTATACACCCACTAGAATAGCTAAAATCCAAAACACTGACACCAAACGCTGATGAGGATGGAGAGCAACAGGAACTCTCATCCATTGGTGGTGGGAATGCAAACTGAAACAATCACTTCAGAAGTCTGGTAGTTTCATAGGAAACTAAACATACTCTTACCATTCGATCCGGCAACCACACCCCTTGCTATTTACCCAATGGAGTTGAAAACTTACATCCACACAAAAACCTGCAGACAGATGTCGAAAGCAGCTTTATTCATCGCCAAAACTTGGAAGCAACCAAATGCTCTTCAGTAGGTGAAAGGATAAATAAACTGTGGTCCATCCAGACAATGGAATATGATTCAGCACTAAAAAGAAATGAGCAATCGAGCCATGAAAAGACATGGAGGGGCCTTAAATGCATACTACTAAGTGAAAGAAGCCAATCCAGGGAGGCTCCACACTGTATGGTTCCAACTCTATGCCATTCTGGAAAAGGTAAACCTCTCAAGACAGGAAAAGGGTGAGCGGTCGTCATGGATTAGGGAGGAGGGCAGGATGAACAGGTGGAGCACAGAGGACTTTCAGAGCAGTGAAACTATTCTGTGTGATACTATAATGGTGGATACGTTCTCAAAACTCAGAACGTACAACACCAAGAATAACCCCAGCGTAAACCGTGGACTTTGAGGGCTAATGATGCGTCAATATAGGTTCACGGATTGTAACAAAGGTACCACACTGGTCGGGGATTTTGATTGTGGGGGAGACTGTGCTGGTGTGGAGGCAGGGGGTATTTGGGAAATTTCTGTACTTCCTGCTCTATTTTGCTATGAACCTAAAACTGCTCTAAAAAAAAGTCTATTAAAAAAAAAAAAATCCTGGATGCCCCTCCCAAAAAAGGCTGTGTCCATGCTGTCAGGGTTTATGAAGAGGGCTCCTCTGGCAGGAGCCACGGAGCTCCCACAGACATCCTAAGATCGTGCTGGAAGGAGGAGCTGGTCCACCAGCACACTGCAGAACCCAGCGGCTCCCGGCCGACAGCAGGCAGCAGGCACCTTCGGCCCACGGGCCCCAGTGTGCGCAGGCATCCACACGCACACAGCCCCCAGCCCCACGCTGCGGGTCCTCGTCAGAGGGAGAGCAGCTGCAAGGCCCAGTTACGAAAGGATGATTCACAGCCTTGGCTGCACGCTGCGATCACCTAGGAGCTTCGAACAACACTGAGCCTGAGAACTCCCTCCACAGAGCCTCACTCACTGGTCCTGAGAACTCCCTCCACAGAGCCTCACTCACTGAGCCTGAGAACTCCCTCCACAGAGCCTCACTCACTGGTCCTGAGAACTCCCTCCACAGAGCCTCACTCACTGAGCCTGAGAACTCCCTCCACAGAGCCTCACTCACTGGTCCTGAGAACTCCCTCCACAGAGCCTCACTCACTGAGCCTGAGAACTCCCTGCACAGACCCTCACTCACTGAGCCTGAGAACTCCCTCCACAGAGCCTCACTTACTGGTCCGGGGTGTGGCGTGGGCGTCAGGATTTTCAGAATCAATAAGGTTGAGAACCAGCAATCTGGAAGCTCATTTACAGATGCTCGCTCATCCGTCAACCATGCAACTTGTCCAGAAGCAAAGCACAGGCTGCCTATTTCAGCATTTTGACCCATTATTGTGCTCCTTAGAAATTTTGGCAACAAACATTCATTTGCGCACTAATGGATATAAGTGGCTCTCCTGATGAAGACCAGTGTAGGCCATGTTTGGACGGAACCCAGTTCTTCTGCTCAGAACGCTGACAGCACAGCAGTTGGCATACACTTGGCAGTTATTAAATATTTTTATTTTTTGAGCAATTTAATTGGAGCTTGTGCATCTGTTATGTATCCTGCTCAGAAAAGTTCCTTTAAATTAGTTGAATAAATGACTACTTTTCCCTTTTCCTATATCAGATTATTTAAAACGGGATAAACGTAATTATAATCAAGTATTGCACCAATACACACATTTGGGGGAAGACTAGTTTCTCTGCAATTCAACTTCCCACCCTCAACACACGACGGCACTTTTCAATAACGAGGTAACACTGATGTGGCCTAGAAAAGAGGCTGTGTGACGGCACATGCAGAGCTCAAGGGAAGGCCAGCAGCTCTGTGCCCCTGGTGGCCGTGGGAGGATGCTGATCACCCTCACTGACCCTCTTTCTCCCCTCCTCTGAGCTGGGAGCACAGGAATGCCAGGACTCCCAGGGCGCCCACAATCCCAACCATGACAATCACAAAACCCTATACACAAGGTGGACTTTGAACACGAGTCCCTTCATTCATGAGCGTGGCTCTTGCTGCTGTCTCCGTCTTCATTTTCCCGCAGGTTTGCCTCAGGTTTCCGTCGACTGCTTGCTCCTCGCTTCCCAGTTACGCACAGAGCAAAAGGGCACACACATGAGAAAAAGGGGAATCTGTGTGCTATTCTGCAGTACTATTTTCAGTAAGGGCATACATTCTCTGTCCTGTATTGAAGCAGGTAAATTAACCCAGATAATTTCAAGGTTAGTCAGTGTAATCCAGTGATTTCTTAGTTCCAATCCAAGTTAATAACTTAACATCAGGTTGATCTCTAAGGTTCCTTCTGGCTCAAACCCAGATTGATTCTGGGGAGTCTGCTCACGGGATTTAAGTTGTAGAGGGGGCGCAGCCTGGAAGCAGGGAAGGGGGAGCAGAGGGTCGCGCTGGGAGGCCAGGTGTGAGTTGAGGATGTCTGAACGGGGGGGAAGCAGTAATGATGGAAAGAGACAAGGAGCTTCCAGGCCCATTTTGGAGGATCATCAGATACTTAAAACAATTTTGTATCTAAACTTGACTTCCCCAATAGAACAAATATTTCCCATGGTAAATACAGCAGGTTCACGGCCTAACATTCACTTAATAAGGTTTCCCTACGTCTACGTTATGAAAAAACTGGGCAGAAAGGAATCAAATGCAAAAATAGAAAGTTTTGAATGGGCAGAAAAATGCAAACATGTTCGTTTCTAGGTCTGTGAAAACGATACACATAGGAGAAGATAATCTAGACAACACATCTGATTATGAGGGTTAGTTACAGCACTAATGACAACTTAAGCAGAGAACTAGGAGTTTCTAGGACTGCCCCCTGGAGATCTGGCCCAAGGGTCTCCCTGGGACAAAACGGCCAGCGAAGCACTGCCCACCAGAGAGAGGACCGTGTATAAAACTGCAAATGGTTGCATCCTAATCCTGTCTTAGCAGGAAGCTGGGCCCACCCCTATGGAGAAAACCACACAGGGCTCAATTCCCACGAAAGGGAGAGAAAAATCTATGTATGATCACTGTTCTTAAGAGAAAAAAACAAAAAATAAATAAGTATGCATAATCATCTTTCTTTTTTGCAAGAACAACAAAAATCGAAGAAAAGGATTTGCAGAAATCCCCCAGTTCTCCCAGAGGCCTTGGCTTGAGCACCCTCTGTGCTCCAAGGATGGTCCGCTCGCTACAGACATGCAAGTAGAAGAACTGCACTCCACTGCCGGAACATTCAAATTCTTTTTAAAATTCTTCTTTATATGAGTGCAAAATCTCTCTTTAACTTCTACTCATTCATTGTTTCTACTTCCACTTTCCTAAAGCTACACTGAAAAAATCCGAATTCCCCTTCCTCTAAAAGCCTTCAGACATTTAAGGACAACCTTGGCATCCCGGACACTTCTTCTCCAGATTACACGGCCCTAGTCCCTTGATATGGCTCAGGGTTTCCCGATCTATCACCATGCTCACTCTCTGGATCCTCTGGCTAAGGAACAGAGAGGCAGCAGAGGACCCATAAAAGGGTTTTCCGGGGTGAAAGGAGGTAGAACGACATTCAAAGTGTAACTCACAGAAGTGATTAACGTCAAGACGGGACATGCTGACAGTGGATCAAAGGCTGAGAAGTGGAGCGTGTTTAGCTATTAACAGATCATCAGTAGGTTAAAAACAACAACTGGGGAGTGACTGGGAGATGATGAAGTAAAAACAGCGAGTGCAGACCAGCGTCCTCAGACGTCCTGTGGACACGCATCACTGGCAGATCTGTTAAAAGTCAGGCTCTGATTCGGCTGTGGGAGGGGTGAAGAGCCTGCCTTTCCACGAGCACCCAGGGGACGCCGTGCTGCTGGGGCAGGGAGCACTGGGGAGCGCAGCCTCGCTGTAAATCCACGAACAGGACAAAAGGGATGTTTTAAGCACACGACGAGGCCAACTTCAGCCAGCATGGCAAATACTGTTATAGAAAAAAACCCAGGCCCATCAGATATATGGTGGCTCTTTGGGGGCAAAAACATCTATTAATATAATCAAAAAGGTTTCAAAATGCTACGTCTCTGAAAGAAGCACATTTCCATTTTCTGTCCCCAAATGAGAAATCATCAATCAAGCAGTATCCCGGGTCATCTGTGGAGCTGTGACTGCATACAGGTGACGCAGACGGAGTAAAGTCACCCATTTCCCATCCTCACCCAGGTGTCTTGACCCCACCTGTCTGCACCAGGCACGAACATCTTAGCTGACAAGCTTCCTGAAATGTACTCAGATGAAGGAGGCGCCTGGAAAAATGTCAATATTTACCTATATAAATTTAATGTTTATGTAATATTAATATAGGTAAATAATATTATATGAGGGCAAAATATATATATTCTCACAAGTGGATCTTGTAACTATCCATAATGAATCCCAAATACGTCCATTTAGCGCATTTACACAAATAATGCATTTATTTAGAAAAGAAATGAAGCAGAAACTTTTCTTTGAAAAGAAAGTGGGGAGGGGTTCTTTACAAAACACGTGCAAACAATGGCACAGGGCAAACGAAATCTGAGAAAATACGTAACACACTACATAATATCAATAAGTCTTTTCTAAAGAAATAATGAAAATGAAACTGAAATTAAATTACAGAATTTAACACGACATAGCACAATAAAAAATATCTTTGAGATTAAGACAAAAATCAAAGGCAAATTTAAGGAAGTTAAAAGTTGAAGTAGGTATTTTGTAGAAACTGGTCAAAAATGAGAGAACTACTACCACAAAAAGGGTGTAGAATACTTTAAAACAGCTTTCAGGGGCTGGCCTGGTGGCGCAGCGGTTAAGCGTGCACGCTCTGCTTCTCGGTGGCCCGGGGTCACCGGCTCAGACCCCGGGTTTGGACACGGCACCGCTTGGCAAGCCATGCTGTGGCAGGCGTCCCACATATAATGTAGAGGAGGACGGGCACGGATGTTAGCACAAGGCCAGTCTTCCTCAGCAAAAAGAGGAGGATTGGCAGCAGTTAGCTCAGGGCTAATCTTCCTTGGAAAAAAAAATAATAACAAAATAGTTTTTTTTTTAATTAAAAAAAAACAGCTCTCAATAAGCAACACCAATTAAGCTCTTGGACACCTGCTATACATATATATATTTTTTTATAATTAAGGAAGAAAAATTCAGCCAGTGGAAGATGTTCATATCTTTCAGATATTTCAGCTATAGGCCAGTTATTGATCTTTGTTAAGAAATAAAAGTGGAACAATAAAGAAAATTATGTAATATGGTTGAAAAGTTGTAAAATAGCAAAGCTGACAATTATTGGGATCCCACTAGGGTACCTGTTAAGGTCACCAGTGAAAATCTAATGACTCCACGATACTGGTTGGCAGCTGCTGCTGCTGTCTACTGTGACCTAGCCTTTAGTGTCTCAGGACATTGTCACACCCACAGCTGGATGACCCTCTTCATCACCTACATGCTCACTCATCTTCCAAAAGGCTGAGCTCAAACATGACCTCCTATTGGATCTTCTGCCACCCAGAGAACCAAGTCTGGTTTGTAATTACCGTGAACTCAGAATCTGTCATTTATTTATCAGTCTTGTCCAACAGGACGTGAGCTTTCAGGCAGAGAACGGGTCTAATTCATCCCGCACCATATAAGCCTACGAGGATGTTGACTGAGCGATGGGGTGAATAATGCTGGGAGCCCGAGCCCAGGGATGAAGGAGGCCCATGGTGCTGTGCTTTGCCGCACTCCCCACCCGGTATTTAAGGGGCTGCCCAGTGCTGTTCGCCGTGAGCAGCTGCATCCGTAAACCACCTGTGCTGCTCCTTTCAAATTCATCCTCTTCCAACTTATAAACATGCAAACAACCAGTCATGATACACATGCCCCTGTCCCAACACACTTATCAAAGCAGACAGCAGAGACAGGCGTGGTCACCCGCTGAGCCCGGGGAGAGTCACGGCCTGCTCGCCGTCCTTCCGCTTCCATCAGCTAATACAGAATGGTCCAGAGACGTCCAGCAGACCTCTGAGAGACAAGGAGCCCTCTTCTCGTGCCCGTGAGGCGCTGCAAACCACTGCCGAGGAGCAAAGCTCCCCTTGATGAGGGGCGGACTGCTGGAGCTCACGAAGCACTTCACTGTTTTTGTTGTTGAAAATAATTTGCCAAATGACCTTGTCCCAAGGTCACGCAGCATCTTCAGATAGATTTAGAATGTGTTGCCCTTAAAAGGTATTTCTGAATGGAGACTTTGTTTTCTGACTGAGGCTTTTTTTTTTTTATTTATCTTTAGTTTCAATTGATGGGAAGAAAAGGTCTTAAACTTGACGTTTTCTGTTATTCTCATTCCATTTTCTTCCTCTTTCTAAAGAAAGTAGTTCTACAATCCTTGTCCTGCACTGTGTTTACGCAATCGTCTCCGACCTCTGAGGGCCAACTACTAAATGCAAAATTTTCCACTCCTCTCCTCACTGAGCATCTCAGGGATGTTAAAGCTCTGGATTTTCTGATGTAACTTTCCAACTTTGCTTGTCAGAATGACTAAACAGAGTTTGCTCCTCTCTGGGGGGACCCTTGTTAGGTCTGATTTTCTCACGACTTCTCACCCCAGTGGCAGCGTGTCTTCCGTGTTCCCTTCCTGGCTGCTGGCCCCTCCAGGGCAGCGCTCCTCTGCTCCCGCAGAAATCTGCTTGGCACATCTGCTTCCCCTGGGCTCTGGCCGCTCTTCTGCCTGTGATGCCGCCACCATCATTCCCGTCTCGGCCACAGAGAGGCCTGCCGCCTGCAATCCTCCCACACATGTGAAGCATTTATTTGGGGATTACGGTCACGGCTTTCTGCAGTTTAAAGCTGGGATTAGTAAAAGGAACTGAACTCCAGATTGCATTACGATAGCTCACGGGAATCCGTGAGAGGTGGGGTTTACCAGCAACAAAGAACCACGGAAGCAACCACTGACAGAAATGTTAAATACGGTTATGAGGACTTTGGCCAAATATAGTAATGATTTTCACAAAGAAACAGACTGGCAGAAAAAGACTTGCTATTTCTTCCTTCCATCCAATGAACGTGAAAATGCCAAGATGCCTCTGAAGGTGGAAATCGGCTGCAGGCACGGCCTGCAGGTGCTGGATCAAGGACGCCTTCCCCTCCCAGCCCCACTCGACAACCACACAGCCACGTTCCACGAAGTTTAAAACGACAACCTCGGCCTAGAAAGGCTGTCAGCGCAGCTCGGGAAGAAGACAGCGTGTTGCTCTGTTTCTTGTTTTCTGGCACGGAGCAGTACTTCCCAGCCCAGGCTGCTGAAGAAGGGATGTGGTTATACAGAAAGTAGATCTAGGCTTGCCTTCTTGTAAGTCGACCCACCAAACGCATAAAATATCAAAAACACGCTGACTTAAAAGAAAGCAGCTAAGCCACTGCCACTTTCAGAAGTTACCACCCTAGAAACCCAGGTGAGCCTTGCTCTGACTATGCCTCGATGGACCCCATGGCAATCACTCGGGTTCTTGCTAAATCTATGGTATAATTTTAAATCTTTATTTACTTTTAGCTCGTCGTCTTCTCAGCGAGCTTCAAACCTTCAAAGAAAGATCTGTAGGTTCACTCCCTGCCTCCCTCCGTCCACCCCTCGCTCTCCCTCCCTCCCCCACGCAGTCAGGTGTTCCCACAATCATCAACCACCGCTCACCTCCCTGGCATGGTTCTAGTGCTGGTGCTAGTGAGCCGATCAAGCCAGAGTCTCTGCTCTCAGAGGCTCACAGTCTAGTGGGGGAGGAGAATTTTAAACAAATCTGCTACATTTCAAATCAATAAGGCCGTATTAGAAATAGGGACGGTGCAGAGGAAGCAATGTGATGGGAGAGACCAGCTCCTCCTCTGGAGGAGGAGGGACGGGGGGCGGGGGGTGTGGGGGAGGTAGGAGCCGGGGGTGTGCAGCGCTTCAACTGCGTTCAGAAGTTCAGAAGCACGATTTCACCCAAGGATGGAGGGGAAGGGTGCTCTAGACAGGAGAAATAGTGCAAAGGCAGAGAGCTGTGAGAGGGGAGATCTTCAGCGTGGCTGGGACAGTGGCTGGAGGTGAGGGAGGCAGAGGTCAAGCTGGGATTCAGGCGTTCGAGTCCCAGTGTAGGGTTTTAGAAGGCAAGCTCTGCTCCCTCTGCCTGCAGCACGCTCCTCCCCATCTCTGCTCTCTGCGTGGCCCCTTGCCATCATTTCGCCCCGTTCCAGCACCACCTCCTCACATTTCCCGCCACTCCACCTGGCTCTAGCATGCCTCTGTCCCAGAAGGTCTTATTTTTTTCTGCATGGTCCTTATCCCAACAGGGAGTCCTTATTTGTTTATTTGTCTGCTTGTTTACTGAGTGACATTTTTCTAAGACACTGGAGGACCCTCAAATGTTACACAAAAGAATGTCTACATTTTAAGTAATTTTTCTTATGTGGGAAGCTTGTATTTAAATAAATCTGAGTCATCAACCCATTAAAACAGAAAGAGGCCTTTATTGATTTTCTCCTGTGATTAGTGAATTCCCCACCTTCTCTCTCCATGAAACTAGATGAACCTAGTCAGACGGCAGCAGTGCTCCCTCTGGGGGGGTGGGTCACCAGTGTGTCGGTGAAAGCACCGTGGGAACAGCATCAGGACAGTAAGGACGGGACATAGATCTTTCTTGGCCTCAACAGGTTATAGATTACAGAAAGGGAAATTCTGTGGTGATAAGGGAACATGACCACACATCGATTTTTTTCCCCTGAATCTAAAAGGATTAAAAAGCATTTCGATAATCTTGTTAAAATCCTCTAAAAAGCAAGGCGCAGTATTAAATGATGATGTATAGTAATAACCTGAACACTATCCTTGGGTCAAGTGAAAAGGTATCCACTGAATGTGCATTCACCCTCCCGCAAACATCCTGTCATGATTTGTTGGGGCATTTGTGCTAGGTCTGAACAAAACACGAAGATGAATCAGACCTCAGGCAGCTTATAATCAGAGAGGATGCTGAGGCCTGTCTGAAAGTCTGAGAGGCCACAAGAGAGGCAAAGAAAACACATTTGCAGGTGGACAGTCCTTCAGCGTCCATCAGGAGTGTCCGAGTGGGCTCTGAAGTAAAAGGAGAAAGTGGTCCAGCAGAGGTGGGAGGGCGCTTCAGGCAGCTGACACCGAGGGAGCAGAGGCAGAGATGCAGGAAGGCGGGAGGCCCTTGTCAGAGGCAGCGAGGAGATCAAGTTGGTGGAAGACAAAGAATATCAGAAAGTTCAGTTGGAGGGTGGATCTCAGCACTCCACCACCCGCACTGAATCTGCAGAAAATGGGATCCACCAGAGTTATTTTATCAGCAGAGTAACACGTCCAGGGAATGCTTCAGGAAGAACATCCAGGCGCCGGACCAGAGGGGAGCAAATCTACATATGGAGAAACCTCAAGGAAGATCTTCAACAGCCCGGGAACGAGGGATCAGTGACGGCAGTGCAGGTGGAGAGGAGGAGACAGGGCGGAGATGTACTCTGAGCTCCACTTGTAAGACCTGGAACTGTGTGGACTTTGGGGAAACCATTATTCGATTCGCTCAGTTGCACATGCTGGAAACCTCAGGGTTATCCTTGAAATTCTTTCCTCCTAAACTCACTCAATCATGAAGTCTTGTCAATTCTACTTCCTAGTGAGCCAAGTTACTTATCTCCCTCTATACCACCTGGCTTCCCAGCACATCCTTCTCCACTCCACTTGCCACATGATATTCGTGTTGACCTTTTTAAAAATGCTAGGCTGAATGGCATTCTCCTACAATGAAAAGCTTTAATGGCTTCAGTCTCTCACGCCCTGCTCCACTTTGCTCCTGCCTCCTCCTCCAGCCTCTTCTAGCTGCACTCTGCTCCAGCTTCCTCCTAGATCGTCACGCCCAGCTCTGCTCTTCCCTGCCTCAAAGTCGCCACATGAGAAATGCCCCTTCACCCTGTCACCTAGGTCCCCAGACGAGGGCAGGTCCATCCTCAGAGCCCTTTACACTTTCCTTTGAGCACTCAACTTATAATTAAATAGCTGAAAAGTGATTTTTTAAGGACTGTCCCCTGGCTAAGCCCTCCCACCTACCCTTACCCCAAAGCTGGAACTGTGGCTTATAGTAGCCATAAAAGCTGGCACTAGGCATCCATTGGACAAATGGATGAATAGAAAGCAAAGATCAAAGAGGAGACTGAGGTTTCCAGTCTGGATGACTGGAGAGAAAATACTACCACTGATAAGTGAACACAGGTTTCAGAGGAGAGACAAGGACATTAAATTTGAGGTTGAAAGAGATGTTCATTCAGTAGAATGTTGGATACACATATATGGAGCTAAGGAGGGAGGAATGGGCTGGAAATATATATTTGAAAGTCATTTTCATGGAGCTGAGCATGGATGGCATGGCCATGTCAGAGCACACTGAAATGATCTTTTGGAATGTCTGTTTTTTTAACTAGACTATGAGCTCCTTAAGGGTACTGACCCTGGTGGACCCATCTGCCGGAGAGTGAATGTTTGTGTCTCACCCCCAATTCATATGTTGAAACCTAACACCCAGTGTAATGCTATTTGGAAGTGGGGCCTTTGGGAGGTGATAGGTCGTGAGGGTGAAACCTTCATAAATGGGATTAATGCCTTTATAAGAGAGACCTCAAAGAGCTCCCTCAGGTACTGGCCTGGTGGCATAGCAGATAAGTTCACGCGCTCCGCTTCAGTGGCCCAGGGTTCGCTGGTTCAGATCCTGGGCATGGACCTAGCACCACTCATCAAGCCATGCTGTGGCGGTGTCCCACATAGAAGAACTAGAAGGACCTACAACTAGGATATACAACTATGTACTCAAGCTTTGGGGAAGGAAAAAAAAAGAGGGAGAAGAAGATGGGCAACAGATGTCAGCTCAGGGCCAATAAAAAAAAAAAAAAAAAGAGCCCCCTCACCCCTTCCACCTAGTGAGGGCACAGCGAGAAGAGAACCATCTATGAACCGGGAAGGAGACTCTCACCAGACCCTGAATCTTCCAGCACCTTGATCTTGGACTTCCAGCCTCCAGAACTATGGTAATAGATGTGTACTGCTTAAGCCACCCCATCCATGGTATTCTGTTAGAGCAGCCTGAATTAAGGCACCATCTTTTCATCCCAGGTACCCGAAATGATGAGAAAGGAAAAAGGGAGTCATCATCCCCATGTTCTTTTCTGTTAAAGAGAGTGAAGACCAAAGGCCATGTCAGCTGATGCATGAAGTCCCCGCTGATTCATCAGAAGACAGTTTCCACTAAGTGACAGGGGAAAAGACAACTTTAGTAGAGTTAGGTGAAGAACGGCAGCCGGAGAACCGGGACCACTTTCTCAAGAGTTTTGTCAGAGACACGTCAGCCTTGAGGGGGCTGGTGGTCCGGGACATGGGTGAGGTCTCCTCCTCCCCTTCCACCCCGTCAGGAAGAGTGACCCCAAGACTCCTCCAGAGACTCTTTCTCAACTGTACAGGAGCTTTCTCTTCAGATCCACTCTGGCCTTGAAGAACGCTCCTTTCTGCTGCTTCCTCTCTCTCTCCAGTCAGAGTTAAGACCTGAGGAAACTCAGGTCTCAGTCCTGTGGCGGAAAGTGGTAGGAAGGCTCTTTAACCTGCTTTGGTTCTAGACCATTCAAGCCACCTAGCCCCGAAAAGGAGATCTTCGAGGGCTCCAGCCCGGCTTAGCAGAGTTTTACACTGGGGCCTGGGGCCAGAGCCCCATGCAATAATCAAGAGGTGATTTGCCCTATTTCCTGACCACATACCTGCCTCTGGGATCTCTCAAGAAAGCAAGTTCCAGGGCAGGATTGTAGTATTTCTTAGGAACCCAGCCAAACACAACTCAACAGCATTTCAATTTCAACACGACTTACAGGAAGAGAGTCAGGGCTGGGTGAGAGGAGAAGTAAGGTCAAAGGAGCTGTTTCAGTATTGGGAAGCAAGAATTTATACATGAATTATCTGTCCAGTCAGCACCAGAGATTTGTGACATGTTCATATATTAACTATTAACGAGACTCTCTTTTGCTACTGTGTTTACCTTTTAGAAAAATTAAAAGCTCATTAGATATATTAATCAGAGACTCAGTTTACAGATCTTAGAGACTTTTATCTCTTGAAATATCTGAATCTATTTTAGATATAGAAAACATAAAAATGAAACCATTTAAAGTGGCAATGTGAGTGTTATCTAAAGGTATCAGGACTACAGTAATAGTCTTTGTGTAAACAACTGAAGCCTGTTTTCATACAGGCACCCAACGTAAGACTTTTGCTTAAATATTTTAGTATATTAGGCTCTTTAGTAATTTAGGAGCAAACATTATTTTAATTTTTACTTTCATTTAAATATACTGCAGATTGGTGTCATTATATCACACATACTAAAATTTAAAATTAAATAATCTTTACGCATTTTAAAAGTAAGCTTCTTTGCTCCTGCAAGGTTTATTCTTGCATATTTTAAAGCAGTACAAAAAATCATTATATAACACAGCCTTCCAATTTTTAGTCATTGCTATTGTTTGATTTTTATCCTTTATGATGTTCCCATGATGTTTAAAAAAAGTCTTATAACTTTACAGATGATGAAAACTGAACCAAAATGAAAATAGTCTCTGAATTTATGCAACATTTACAGCTCGTTGAGACATTCTTCCAGATTCTAAGATAACAATAATAATAATATCTTTGTGTTTCCCATTTAAAGAGACCATGGGCTTTACCCATCCTCCCAACTATTTTCAGTTGGCCTATCAAATAATTTTTGTAGTTTGGGCAGTCAGTCCAGGTCCTTAGATTTTAGAAGCAAAACATTTTTACCCCCAACCTTACCTGAGCTTCACAAAAGTCACTAAAATAAGGAGAGACTAGCAGGAAGCACTTGACAAATTCATAAGGTAAGGCCTTGTTTATACTTGAACAATTTACAAATAATCAACTATTAGGTTTAAGTACATTCTGCTTTGATGAAAACTGTTAGTCCCGCTGAGAAAATAAAAATGTGTTTTGAGTTTTTACACATCTTACATTCATAGTAGGAATCCTGTTTTTGCCTGTGTTTCTATGCGCCAAACCTGTATTAAGTATAGGCTTTTGAAAGTAAATTGTTCTCTATACAGCCTTATGTACTCGTTTATTCCATAAGTATCTACTGAATAAGAATTTTACACCAGGCGCTAGCCTGAACTATAGGGACAAGGATCAAAAAGAAGTTGGTTCATGAATGTGCCATATTCCCACTGCTGATAACAGGCAGGAATCAGTAACAAAATCCATGCTGTAACCTAAGAATAACATAGTCCTGAGAAGACCTTTAAAGAAGAAAATTTCCTAAAATAGCCTTTTTACTAAAACCATACATGAAGTAAAAGTTTGGGGGTGTGAAAAACTATCCATACACAAACGATCCCCAATTTTCAAAGAACAGGTTCTATCTCCTATTATCATGGGGAAACTCCATACAACTTTAAAGGAGAAATGAAAATAAGCCAAAATAACATTTTCACAGATGTTTTAAGTTACTGACGCAGGGAAGGGGTTTTTAAAGTCTCTACTTAATGTTTTATTTATCTAAAAGTGCTAAACGAATGCAATAAGCCAGGAGAGGGGGCTACCACCATTGCCTAACTTTGGAATCCTACTCTGACAGGTACCAGGGATGGCAGGATGGAAGGCATACAGGACTAGTCACTGCTCCTCTGTCATCTTGTGGCAGGGCGATATAGTATTTTAAAAAACGCCCCCGACTGGGGTGTCCCAGTTGCCATAAGATGGCATGAACATGCACTCTCAGGCATAAACATCAAAGAATAGCCAGCAGTCAGTAATGTACATAATTGTCATCAGCCTCGACTTTTTTCTTCCAAAAACGGAGAGGACTCAAAGGCAGTTAAGACTAGTAAATCCTACTAAATTTCAAGGCACATGTCATTTTATATATCGATTTGCTTTCCTTTTTAGCCACAAGTAATGACTAAAACAAAAGGCAAAAGATTTTCTGGATAAAGCTCTTCCATGAGGTGTTGCTTATGAAAATGATCAAATCATTAACTTATGTTCAAGGAATTTAGATAAGGACATTATTTGTTAAATTTATTCAAGAAATACTTATCGAGCACCTATTTCACGTGAGCACCAGAGACACAAAAATGAAAAAGACAGACCTTAATCTAACTAGGAAAACGGACAGTCTCAGCTGGTGGGTGAGCTGTTAAAACGCAGGAGAAGCAGGCGGCGGCCTGTGGGTAGACAGAAGAGGAGGCTCCATGCCCGGTGAGCCACTTCGCAGAAAGAAGGTTCGAAGGGCGTCCTGGAGGAAGCCAAGGAGTCCCAAGAAGTGAGGGAAGAGCACTCCAGGAGGAAGGAGCCTAGAAGAACTGGTCCCATTTCCCAAATGACTGAGTCCAGCAACTATAACCACAGCAGTCTGAACTAGAAAGGGGAAAACGGAAAAACGAGCGTAGAATAACACTTGGGCGCAAGAAGGGAGAGATCCTGAGCTTGACTCACGAGGGAACCAGCAAGCAGCCCCGAGGCGGGGTCCAGGCACAGGCAGGAGGATGTCAACCCATACTGGCAGGCCTCGCATGCTGGGCTAACAAGCTCGGCTCCCTCCTGTAGCTGGTTGGGAGCCCTAAGCGGAAAACAGCACTGACCGCAGAGCAGTTTCTTAGCACCTACTCAGACAGCACAGAGGAGAAGGGACGGAGAAGGAAGGTGAGAAGGGTGAGCCACCAACGCCGTCCGTTGGGAGCAAAGGCAGACGCAGCGCATGCCTCTGGGGAGACGGGCCCAGGCAGCGATTCTACTCCAAATCAAAGATTACGAGAGTGTCTGCATTCACCAACAAAATGTTAGAAAAACGAAACAGAGCAATTTAAAAACTAACTCTTCAGCCTCTTTCAATTTAAAATCCATGACCTTAAGGAAAGTCATGCAAATACTTTCTGTTTCTGATTTTAGCAGAGGAAGGCTTATGTCCATTCGGAACAAGTGACAAAAGTAAGAAAGGAGAATCTCTACTGACGGCCCAGCCAGAGGAAAGCTGGAAGAAAGAGCCAGCGTGGTGAATGGGGAAGGCGTGGGCGTGGGGATGAGCAAACCCAGCAAAGGGGCTCCTGACGCTGAACGCCAGAGCTGCAAGCGTTTTGTTCCCCGAGCAGAACCACTGGTGTTTCTAAATTTAAACAGCACGCTGGACAGGACCCCCGCCAAGAACCGTCCGCCGAGGGCTGCACGTGACTCTCAGGTGTCCCGTGGGCAAAGATGAGGAGCGAGGTGGGCGCGTGCTCCTCACTGGTTCAGCCGTCCATGGACGGCACCAGAAATCAGACAGATGGCCTCTGAGGGTCCGGAAGGAGGGCTCAGAGCAGGAGTGCGAGAAGAAAAGCAGACTTGTGGTCAGGTTTCTAAAGGCAAATAGAATTAAAGCCAAATAGAATTAAGCGGGGGAAGCATCAAGGGGATTACACAGAGAAAGGACCTCCTGTTCTCTTTCTCCCTCTGGAAACTCTAATGCTGGCTGCAGAAGTCCTCTTAGGACACACAGGTTGCCTGCAGGTTAGACCAGCCCACGGACCTCCTCTGTATTTGACCCCCCGAGGCCCTCCCCCTCCTCCAGCCTCCTGAGGTCTCTTGGTTAACGCCTTTGCTGCCACCTGTCCCCTGTGTGGACGTGCTCCTTCCTTGCCCTGCCCTCGGCACAGCTAGAGGGAAAAACGATAAATTCTGTCTATTCCCAAGGCTGAGATGGGCTAGTGAGTCTTGGATGCATGTTAGCTTGCGTAGCTTTTAAAAAGGCAACAATCTCCACTTTTTTGCGTAACTAGGCAGTTAAGATGAAGTCTTTGATGTATAAACAGGATTTTCACAAAACTGTCCACTGCTTTCTCCGCTTCAAGCACCAGCCAGAGTAAATCATTAGCTGTCCAGTCTCTGTTCAACCATCTAATCCCAACAGGCCCAAATATATGCATACACAGGTCGGCTTCAGGCAGCCTTCTGGTGGACAGCCAGTCTCGGGACAGTATCTGGACAGTGAATTTCCTACCACCCCTGTCCATAGAAACTGAAAATTCATAGAGAGAAAAAATTTTTCCATGTAAAGTGTATTCTTGCTGAACCTACTCAGGTACCTTCCATTTTCAGTTTTAACTGCTTCTTTCTCAAAACCTAATGACGACTCAAGGCCCAGGCCTCATTTTCTCTCCAGGACTTAGCCACCACATGGAAGTACGGCAGGCAGCGAGCTCCTGACCTGCTGATCAGCCTCCCCTCACATGCACATCCACAGGAGGAGAAGTGTGAGAGACCATCCAGACTGTGGGAGATGTTTCTGAAGACGTCCACCATCAACTCCTCGCCCTCTGTGTGCACGTGGCCACTCCCCCATCGAGGTGCCCCCCCCTCTCCTGGAGTCTGGGTTGGCACTGTGACTGCTCTAACCAATAGCATGCAGCCAAAGGAATGGTCCCAGAGTTCTGAGACTGAAACACAAGAGAACTGACAGCTTCCACCTCCTTCTTGGAAGGCTCACTCATAGGACACCCCCTCTCAGAATGCAAACACCACGTGAGAAGCACACCCCGGCCACGTGGAGAGAACAGGAGGAGAACTGAGGCTGGGCAGAGAGCCCGCACCAACACCCAGCAATGGGGAGGGGCCTGCTGGGACATCCCAGCCCCCAGATGTGTGCAGATCCAACCGACTTCTGAAACAGAAGAACCACCCAGATGAACCCAGTCAACCCACGAGCTTGGGAGAGATAATAACAGGTTGTTGTTTGAAGCCACTGTGCTGTGTATGGTTTGTTAGGCAGCAACAGAAAAATGAAACAGACCTCTCCACACAATCAATCAACACTGTGGGGTATAAATGCTGGCCAGGCAGCCATGATGTGCCTGCTCCCTTCAAATACATCTTCTCAGTTAATCTTCAAAACACGGTGCAACACAGGCTTTCTCACTGCAGAGAGGATCCGTGAGGCAGAACCAAAACCCAAGGCCAGCCTCCCGACCCTAAGGCACGTCTCCTTCCCGCTGTGTCTCGGCTGAGATGTGTGGACTCCGTGGGGTCACCCCCAGCTCGCGGCAAATCTGTCCCTTTGGGCACCAGCATGGCCACATATCTGCTCCCAGGATCACATCCCCCCACCAGCCGCCACTAAACGCCCAGCCGTGGAGAACTTTTTAAATGGTATCGTAACAAAAAGTCAGAAGTCATGGTTAGATGGCCCCCCAAAAAATCAAACTGATGAGGCAATGTGGCAACATAACAAAAGCACATCGAAAGGCCTCTTGGCAGATTCCTGCATCAGAGAAAGTGTTGGATTAAACCGCCACTGAAGTCTTTTTTTATTCCAACAGTCTATGACCTGCCAGGCACTATGCAAAGCTCCTTACACGCACAATCCCATTTAACCTTCGCAATGGGCCTATCGGGCAGTGACTGTTTGACCCCCGTCTTAGAGATGAGAAATGAAGGCTTCGAGAAGAGCACAGAACCAGCAAGTGGCAGGGCCCAGATCCACACGCAGAGGTCCGTCAGATCCACAGCCACGCGTTCACCACTGCAGCACGTGGCTTCGCTTCCTTCGCTAGGAACACACGACTTTTTCCTAGTCTGATGAGTGGAGATACAAGTCCCCAACGGGAATACACTTAGGTTACCCACATTCCAAGAAATGGTCCCCACCCCCACAGAGCCATCCCCGAGGCACCCAGGTCATGAGGCGGGCGAGAATTTACCTGGTAAGGCATAAAACCACGGAGGCCAGGTGAGGCCAGGCCCGAGCCAAGCCCAGCCCGGCTCTCCACGCTGGGGCGCAGGCAGAGGCTGGCTGCACACGCCTCACCCACAAATCCCCACCACTCCTCTGCAGGAAGGGCGTCTGAGTCAAAGCTCTAGTGCCCGTCTCAGAACAAGGCCCAGCAAGAACTCAGCAAAGAAGTGTCCGTAAGGATGACCTCTGGGATCGCTTCACAATCAAAAACAAAAACAGCGGGGCACCGCGGACCTCAGAGCCCAGCAGGTCAAGGCTGAGCCCTTGCTGCTGCAAACCTCCACACGTCCTTCACTCCAATTCACCCAGAGTGACGGACAGACCGGACTCATCCCCTCCATCACCAGACGTCACGGCCAACAACTGGGCTTTGAGGCACTGGGCGGTAGGGTATCTGACTCGACAAAAGTGGACAAGTCGGAATTTGGCGTTGAGGACAGAGGTCATTAAAAGATTGACAGAGCAAAGAGCATTTCAACGTGATCGCCCAAGTTAAGACTTCAGAGACAGTTTCAAATTGGACCAACATAAGACCATACAGGGCAATTTAAATCTACGATAAACTCCATTTCTTCATCTAATACTTAACACTAAGATGTTGAGTCTGCAAACCACAGAGGGCCAAACCACTTGCCCTGGAAATACTTACAGACTGTGAGGACTTTTAGAAAGAGCATCAACTAATAAGCGTGTTACAGGAAAATTAACTTTTCAATGAGTTTTTTTCTTACAAAAATCAGATTTTCTATATCTTGCTTAAGACAGCAAATCACAAGGGACGAGTAAGTTTATTACAACAATAACCCTTTCAAGAAACATTTAGACTTTTCACATGTAAATATTTAAGCTTTAGGTAATAAGCAGATAAAAGTAAGGAGTGATTCTCATTTATGCTGAAGTCAGACTCTACTAACATCCATAATTCTAATAAGTGCCAAACCCACAGGAAGGAGGAAAGGAAAGAAGGGAGGGAGGGAGGGAAAGAGGAAGGAAAGGAGGAAGGAGAGAATGAGCGGAGAGAAGGGAGGGAGGCAGGGAGAGACGAAGGCAGGGAAATCTACTCACCCCTGGGTGTGATAAATGACAATAAATGCCCAAAATCTGAAAACTCTGCCATTCATCGTTCATTGATCAGTTCAACAGCCAATAAATAAGGAAAAGTTGAGACTAGCTTGAAAAAAGTTGAAAAGTTGAGACGAGTTGAAAGCCAAAAATACAAGAGAAACAGGAAGAACAACATTTTAATAAGAAAGAAAAGAATATCAGGGACAGTTAAAAATAGGAGGAAGACCCACCTGTCTTTTTTGCAGAAATTAATGAACCTAAAATTCATATGGAAATACAAGGGAACCAAAATAGCCAAAACAGTCTTGAAAAAGAAGAACAAATGTTGGAGGTCTCATACTTCCTGATTTTAAAACTTAATACAAAGCTAAAGTAATCAAGACTCTGTGGTACTGGAATAAGGATAAACATACAGGTCAATGGAAAAGAACTGAGAAATAAACTCATACATATACTCAACTGATTTTTAACAAAGGTGCCAAGAAAATTCAACGGTGAAAGACTGAATGGTCTTTTCAACAGATGATGCTAAGACCACTGGATATCCACATGCAAAAGAATGAAATTGGACTGCTACCTCACATGACATATAAAAATTAACTCAAAATGGATCAAAGGCCTATATGTGAGAGCAAAAACTATAAAACTCTTACAAGAAAACATAGGTGTAAATCTTCATGATTTCAGATTGGGCAATGGTTTCTTTTATAGGACACCAAAAATACATGCAACAAAAGAAAAAACAGATAAATTGGATCTCATCAAAATTAAAACCTTTTTTGCTTCAAAGGACACTATCAAGAAAATGAAAAAAACACCCATGAAATGGCAGGAAATATTTGCAAATCATATATCTCATAAGGGATTTATATGGAGAACATGTAAAGAACTATTACAACTCAACAATAGAAAGACACTAAAAAACGAACAAGAGATCTGAACAGACAACTCTCTCACAGGCCACAACTAGAAGGAGCTAAAACTAAAAACAATATATACAACCATATACTGGGGAGATCTGGGGAGAAAAAGCAGGGAAAAAAAAAGGAAGATTGGCAACAGTTGTTAGCTCAGGTGCCAATCTTTAATAAATAAATAAAGAAAAGAAAAGAAAATAGAATAAAATAAAAACCACAATGAGCTACCACTTCATACCCACTAGGATGGCTAGAATCAGACAGACAGTAACAAGCACTGGGGAGGATGTGGATAGACTGGAGCCCTCAGACGGTGGTGGTGGTACCCGAAAATGGTGCAGCCACTTTAGAAAACGTTTCAGTGGTTCCTCAAAAAGCTTAGTTACCATTTGAACCAGCAATTCCACTCCTAGGTATATAATGAAGAGAAGTAAAAACATAACATCCACCCCAAAACCTGTATATGAATGTTCACAGTAGCTTTATTCATAATAGCCCAAAAGTGGAAACAACCCAAATGTCCATCAACTGAGGAACAGATAAACAAAATGTGTTATGTGCCCATATAATGTAATAGTATTCAGCCAGAAAAAGGAACAGGGTATTGACACTTCTTATGACATGGACAAAGCTTGAAAACATTATGCTAAGTGCAAGAGGCCAGTCACAAAATGCCACATAGTGTATGATTCCACTTATATGAAATATCTAGAATAGGCAAATTCAGAGACAGAAAGCAGAACAGTCATTGCCAGGGGCTGAGGGGAGGAGGATATGGGTGTGACGGCTAATCTGAGGTGATGAAACATTCTGGAATTAAATATTGGGGATAGTTGCACACTTTGCAAATCTACTAAAAACCACTGAACTTTATGTGCTAAAAGGGTGAATTTTATGGTATTTGAGTTATATCTCAATTTAAAAAATAGAAGAGAGAAGCATGCCGAAGAGGGACTGGGTAACAGTAAACAGGAAAACAAACAGCGAGGAGATGGGTGAGTGAAGATTCCACCTGAGGACTCTCTGCCCGGCCCACATCACAGCCGCTCCGTCTCCAACATCGGGCACAGGATGCAGACCCAACCAATGTTTACTGAATAAATGAATGAAGGTATGAATGAATGAATGAAGCAATAAATGAATGAAAGAAGGTAAGTCTGAGCTATGCATGAAGCAAGAATCTGCACTTAAAAGCAATAGAATTCACAAATGATAATAGTTTTGACTAAAAAAAGTGTCAAGAATTAACATAAAGATTATAATAAACATCAAACTAGTGAAATAATGTAATACATTTGGAAAAATAAAGGAGTGATATTCTTACTACATATACAATTCATGATTATTCCAAAGGAATCTAGAGCAAGTTTCTGGTTTGGAAAAGTGGGTGCCATTTAGTGAAATGTTAGGAGCAAGAGCAGGGGACCAATGAGTGGCAGCGGTGGACAGAAAGGAGTCTGGGGCACCTGTGTGTCAGCAGGAGTCGAGCGTACGGCAACAGTCAACCTACAGCCCTGGGCGCCTGTGCTAAAAAGACACCCTGGGGAGAAATCTGAGACTGAAAAAGGCATTTTGCTCATTTCACAGGAATGAAAGCAATGAAAGCTAGCTGACTGCCCAGCTTGCTGCGAGAAGACTGTCCACGAAATCTTTCAAGCCTGAACTTTTCATTATTATTACCATCATAACTAGCATCAACGAAGGTTCTGCACTATCGTGACAACCCAACGTTTAAAAATATGTTCTTTGAAAATACTCTTTGAAAGAATCAAATTTCACCCTAAACTGATTTTCAAAATAGGATTTCAAAAGATTTGGCTCTGTCAGGTTCTCCCATTACCAAAAAGAAACAAAAGGCAAGAGAGAGAGGGAGACCTTAGCGCTTAGCCAAGTCATCTTCACGTAGGTGAATTTTCTCTAAGCAGACGTGTTCCTTGCCCCTCCTGCTCTGTTGAGTGTGGCACATGAGACTCCTCTGTAAAGGGGTCATCCTGAGCATCAGTTGGTACCATGTCCCTCTCTCCATGAAGCTGATAGAAAAGGCTGAAGGGAGCTGGTTCCAAGATTTGCCAGTAAAACAACAGTAACTATTTGATAGGATTCTGGGGAGGGGGCAGGGAGCCTCCTGAGGAACAGACCCACGGACAATGAGTACAAAGGAATACGCGCCATGGTAGTGAGAGGACCTTCAAGTTAATCCGAGGTTTATTTCACTAATTAGTCAAAGCAGCCCACCAGTCGGGGGTGGTTTGGAACTCAAGGAGAGGAAAGCCTAAAAAGAGATCAGAGTATTGAAAAAATGTGTTTCCACTGTAAGTTTACAAAGTGAGATGGCACTGAACAAAGATCTCTCTTAAAAAATGAATCATTTTTACTTATAATGGCCAGTGTTATAAGCCATGAAGTGTTTCCAGTGGCTCAGAAAATAACTGCCTTTTTGGTCTTGGTTCTTAGGCTTGAGGTTTCGAAAGCTTCTGAAATCTGGCCACTGGAGACACATGGAAGAAGAGCTGCCCCGGCCTGAGATCCCCTTCCCGCAGGGAACACTGTCGCTCCCTGGACTGGGCCCGCACCTCTGCAAACTCAGTGCAACGAGGAAAGAGCCCCCGACTTATGCCGCAACACTGCGAATTCAAACCCATCCAAGTTACAGAATCTCATACAGAAAAGCAATTCCAATTAGCAACAAAACCAGCACATTTACCAAGGGTCATGCTCCAGAAGTTCTTTCTGGAAGAGAGTGGTTGGGAATTTGTATTCCACATTCCCGCAGAAACGATGCTAAATAATACCTGAGCCACAAAGGCTTACTGACCTCATCCCGTCTCTGAGGCAAACACACTGCGGGACCAGGCACGGTGCCTCAGCCCGGGGCAGGGCGCACTGCTTCCAGCCACTGCCTGCTCCTCCTGCCCCTTCACCAACACCTTTCTTTACAGAATAGTCTGCAAGATGCACCTCCCGCCTCCCGCTGTTCGCCAGCAATCACTCAAGACACTATCCACAGACTACTTTCCTGAAACTGCTCTGGCAGAAGTTACCAGGGGCTTTCGAATCTCCGAGTCCAATGATTCCTCTGAAACCCTCAACTGTACTGACTTCTGACAAGCCCTCCGTACATCGCTCTCAGCCAGCTCACCCCCTCTCTCTGAACCTTCCCCATCCGTTGTCCGCCTCCTGACCACTTCTCTTCTCTTGATGCCCTCCTCGGTCCACCTTTAAACGCTGGGGGTCCCTCGGTTCCATCATAGGCCTTCCTTGTACTCTCTTTCTTTCTTATGGGGAGATTCATTTAGTCCCATAATTTAAAATGCCTGGCACATAATAAGTGCTTTCACTTGTTATCCTTCAAAACCCAATTTGGTGATCATTGTGCAATATATACAAATCTTGAATAAGTACGTTGTACACCTGAAACTAATATAATGTTCTATGTCAATTATACCTCAATTTAAAGAAAACCAACTCAAATGTCACCTACTGTCCAAAGCCTTAACCAACCTCCTCCACACTCCCCTCATTTGTGTTCTCCAAGACCTCATATAAGCCTGCAGTACAGCAATCAGCACAACCGACTACGTGCTTACAGGCTGCCTCCTGGACCAGACTGTGAGCCCCTCAAGGCAAGGGTTGATGTCACTGAATTCTACCCTAAAGCATCATTAGGCGTGCTGTGCAGGTCAAGCACAGATACAGAAGACCTGGAGGATGTCAAGATGCACAAAATGTGATCTTCATCATCTAGGAGCTTAACTCACACTTAAGGAAAGGCAGACATGGAAACCAATAACTGAAATACCAGGAGAGAAAGTGCAATGTTCATGCATTGAGTCCACAAATACGCGTCAAGTGCCTATCACATGCCGAGTACTCTACTACGTACCAGAGATACAGGATAAATAAGACAGACAAGGAAAAGACACCTGGAAGGATATTTCAATGATCCTAAAGGACATGGAACTGCTCCTTCAGTGTCAGACGTTTCTAGCAAAGATTTCTCGTGACCCTTGGACTTGAGTTTTCAGTTGCTTCTTAGTCATTTCACATATGATGCAAGACTTATGGAGCAACAGCCTTTCTTATATTCCCCAAAGAATCAAGTGTGCATTGAACACTGAATTTTAAATAAATTGAGATTTATTTAACAGTTTTTAAAGGATTATTTTAAGGAGTAATAGATAAGGGCTACTAATATAAGCACACAGTAAAAAATTACAGATCTTAAAGAGAATCCAAATGGAAAGAGAAATTGTGCCATGATTTTTTTTGGCTTAAATGAGAGAATGCTAAGCTTAAGCCATAAACAACTATGCAATATGCTGGACTCAGGAAAGAATTTTCCTGGTGATCACATATTAGGTACATATTATGGCTCAAAACTTGGGCAATACTTTCTTCTATGGCTGAAGGGGACAATTACAAGCCTTGAGGAGGTAATTCTCACAGACTAAATATAAAGTCAGCAGAAGCTTGTCACCCAGTCCAAGTCTTAAACTGAGCTTCCCGCATATGGAGCAGATAAGTGAAAGCAGATTAGGCCTGGATTCTCCAATCAGAGCCCATTTCTCCTTTAATGCTCTCAGAAAACCTTCTCAAATTAAGTGTGGCTTATCCCCTGGCACGGAACTCTATTTAGGTAACATGCTCTTTCTCCCCCGACAAATAAACCAAGAACAAACCAAAAAAGCAGAATATGAAAACAGAAAATTCATGGTTGCTTCATACACCTGCCCCTGCAAACTTATTCCAGTATGTCTGACGACACTTTCAGAGGAAAGCACAAACGTATCAGAGTGGTGGTCTGGGAAAATTAAGGCACGGCAACATATAAATACCATGGTCCACTTTTGCTTGAAAATTCCCGAGCAGTGTCACAACACAGTGGCAGCAGCTTTTGTGTGAACACCTCACCTGAAGATGGCATCTGGCCCTTCTGGGGCCACCCCAGATTAAAAATGAACGGAAACAGGTAATGAGAAGAAGCTACAAGCCTGGATAATCAAGAGATTATCCATGAGGAAGAATGTTCACTATATATTTAACAAGATGAAATCTGCTTCTTGAATAAAACCTGACTACAGGCAGCATCCTGAGCTCCGGGAGGTCTGGAACTTGTGTGGCAGGCCCTTCGCCATTACTTACCAGTGTTTGCCTAACCATGAAAACAAGTGCCAATGTTGGAGGCAAACCAGGGAGATGCAGCAACATCTTACCTTTAGTTCCAAGTGTGCAAGAGATTTGACTGAAATAGAAGAGTCATCCTTATAATATCAAGGTTCTACCTACTCAAAGATTTCATAAATGGGCATCAAATGAGCCATCGGTAATGACAGTCATAACCTGTCCCCACGAAGGTGACTTCAGCTCAGTCACCTACAAATTCTTGCTGGGAATTGTCTGTCTGCCTTTTTTCTGCCTTGTGTTGCCTTAAACAAAGAATCAAGAACAGAAGGATTCTGTCTGAACTTTTAAACTTCCCGTAAATCAGGGCAAGCCATTCCCTAACGTGTTATTAATGAACACTGATGAACATTTACACGTTAGCTACTTTTAAATGCTCCTCTAATTGGCCTTAATTATGATATCTCTGCATCTAACTACTTTCTTCAAAAAAACCTTAAAAAGTGAACTTTGTAAACATACCATGTTCATAAGTATGAATTTTTGTCACAGATACCTTGGTGTGACATAAATTAATCAGAATTAATACCTATGATACAAGTGTGCCACTTATTTGAATATATGCTAAATGGACTAGTAAACACTAACAAAAGACTCGCGGAAATTACATGTTGAGTTGAAGGCATAACTGACTGCAAAGATTTCATAATGCTGACAACTCTTAATTTCAGACTCTGAAAACAAACAACGCAGAATGCAGGTCAACATTCTAGTAAACACAGCACCGTCAGTCCTTGGGTAATCCACTCGTGTGTCATATTTAGTGACTCAATGAATCTTCTCCACTACTGATTTTATAAGGGAAAGAAGAGTCTAGGACTCTTTAAGAGTCGAGGCTGGCGTTTCCTTCCGAGTTTTATTTCAGATTTACCAACTGCCAGGTGTACATTAAGCACATAAAATATTGGCAGCACTAGGTTGGTCGGCAGGAAAAGTCAAGCCAACTATCCTCATCATAACTCACGTGCAAGCTGCAACACTGTTCTCTAACTTCGCTAGGTCAAGCCAACCAACTTACACCAAGACAGTGCTCTGCAACTGCTATAACAAATATTCACACACACAAAGAGATCCATTAGGTTTCAAAGCCAGGCTCCCTGCCCTCTAGAGGTCTACAAACCGTTTCTTACTCTGACAGTGTATAAACACTGGGCCACTATATCTGGGAAACTGACCAAAAGTTAATTTTGAAAAACTAAAAGCCTACTCTCTAGATCTGAATGTCTGAATTTTCACTGGCTCAACCAAGACCAGTTTCCCAAGACCAATTCCTCAAAATCTAGGAACCATTTTGGTAGAGATAACGTACCTCGACTGTATGTACGTGACTCAAAAATCATTAGAAATGTTACGTCAAGTATAATTCATAAATGTTGCTTAGAACCTTCAAAGGTAGCCGGGATTTCAACCTTAGTCATGTTTAATCTATACCATAATATTGCTATGGTTCTGCAGCAACACTGTATCCAACACATCTGCCGTTTAGATCCGATTATCTAAATGGCATTTTGTTTGTTTACTATTCTCATTCAATAACTTGGCATTCAGAGTGACTATCTTCTGTCACCCAAGGACCATACACTCCAGGCTCATCAATAAGCCAGAAATACAATTTTACTACGGACTAGAGGCCTAAAGAATACTAAGGTAAAATTATGTGGTTGGCATACTTCATTTACGTAAAACATCCTAGATTTTTTTCACAAACTGAAAAGATTAATACAAGAGAATTTAAATACAGATCAAATTCTACTACTAGAAAAGCAATATATAAGAAAAAAGGTTCCAAGGATTGCTGCCATAAGAGTCAGTATAAAAAATTCTTCTTCATTAACGAATGATAACACCCTCTTGGAAGTCAATGCAATGAGATGTATTAATACTTATAAAAGATCTTGAAGGTTTTAAGAAACTGGGAATTTATTTAAGTAATCTTCAATATGATACTGATTTCATATAAAAATAAAGCAGGGAGTCCAATGCATAGTTTACAGTTGTGCAACATTTTTATTTTCAGTGCATTTTCCCGTCTATTATAGTGGTAACAAATGTTCTCAACTGTACAGTTCAATGAAATCACCCACCTTAAGAAGTCCTTAAAAAAAATCCCTTGGTCTTTTTACCTGTTCAGTCCTAGAGCTCCACCGCGCTCGTGACGGGCCGCCAAGAATTACTGATGGAACTGGCGAACTCACAGGTAGACCGTAAGACCATAAAAGGCAGAAACTGCACTCTTTGAACTTAATTTTGTGAAGACTTTGGGAAGAAATCTCTTAAGTAGTCAACAAATGTCTACTGAGGAGAAGACCGTAATCATGGTATTAACAATAACGTAAACTTTTCAAATAGAAAATTTGCTGGTGGGAGACAGAGGAGCGTGCTTACAACTGAAGAGACTGGAAGCAGCAGTCTTAGGTTCAGAACTTGGCTCTGTCCCTTAGTTGTCACGTGACACTGGAAAGTTGGTAACCACCGCAGGGTCTCAGTTCTCCCACATGCAAAACTGATCCCCTGATGCTATCTGCCTCACAAAGCTGTTCTAAAGACTGACTAAGGTCAGGCACGTGAAGCGACTGGCAGGGCACTGGCTTGTGGTAACGCAGGTTGTGCATTTGGGGACGACTTGCCTTAAATTACAAGACCAAAGTGATGTATTCGGCATGTGGAATTTTATAGCAATTTGCCAGCCCTCTAAAATATTATAAGGATTTTTTTAACCTCCAAAAAACAAAACTGTTTGGAGCAGTCTGGACTACTGAAGCTCCCGTTAGTAATGACGACGATTTCCTAGCCTAAGAATGAAGTTGGTTTGTGGACGCTGCAGGCATCACATTGGTGTATTTCTGATTTGGTTCTGGCTTGTACCTCTTATCACACCCAAAAGCTAGGCGATCGACAGACTAACATCCAATTTGTACACGCTTCCTAATGTGAAACAACCAGGATTAGGAGCCCCGGTTACAAGGGATCCTGGGACCCACTCAGAGCAAACACAGCTTCAGATGGTGGCAGAGCCGAGAAAAGAAAACAGGCCCTTTAATCGGGTCGGGTGTGAGCTCTTGAGGAACACACAGCACAAGGCTGCTGAGAATGACCAAGCTTCTGTGCCGAAAAGTTGCCAGAGGCTTGAAAATGGGCAAAGGAGAGTGCTGGGTCTCCTTTCAGTGGAGGGCGAGGCTTCCTGTAGCACACGCTCGGGAACGGTCTGACTGTAAAAGGATGCGCACCTTTGACTGTCCTAGCGACAAGGCATTGTCCAAGGCCTCGGGACGAACACTAGATTGTGCAATACTGATAGTGAGGCAAGTAATTCTCGTCCACTGCAACACAAAGGAATATTGTTTGGTAGAGAGACAATTGATTTCCACCCCGTAGAAAAGATGACTCGGACATTTGTACTCACAGAATTACCTTAGAGAACATTACTCAGTTTGCATCTATCAGCAAATTCATTTCAGCATTCCTGATGGTGCACAGGTGTGTACAATATCAACTCTTCAAATTCTCCTGTGAGTCCATTTTACTATCCTACTGGTTTTCTCATTAAATAATGAGTTAATTAAATATCCGACATACATTTATATTTGTAGAGAACCACAATTTTACATTTTTGAAAACTCTAATTCAGCACTTCCCGTGAAGGAAGCACCTCCCCAGGAAGGGAACTGGTGCAGCAGAGAGGGGCTTTTGGTGCTGTCCAGAGGGAGTTATTTCTCTAAGAGACAGAGAGAAAGAGAAGTGAAACAAACGTCAAATGGTTAAGAGCTAAGACATTTAGCAAGTGAATGCATGAGTGTCTTATACTATTTTACGTACTTTCTTTATGACTGAAATGTTTCACAACTTAAATTTGTTAAAACTGTTTTTAAGAAAGAGTGAGCTGGGTGGGGAAAGATGAGGAGGACGGGCAGTTCCTCCTGACTCCCGCCTCAGCATCCATGTTTCCCATGGAAACAGATGCTCTAAGCCTCTCTTCTCCTCCAGATTTCTGCCTGCCTCTCTTTCGTCACTCTCCATGCCTCTATCATAGTAAGAGGCACATCACAGGCAGTTAACAAATGCTTACGGAACCGAAGGACTGAGAATGTGCTAGAACGTCAGCGGAAAGCAAATCGGATGCAGGAGGCAGAATTTCTCAGGGAACCAAGAAAAGGGACGGTCCCCAGGCTGTGCTGTCAGCCCAACTCTGGCTCACCCTGGAGAAAGGCGTGTCTACACTGGGCAGTCCCTCTGACCAGCACGCCCAGAGAAGAGCCTCAGACCGGCCTGGAGAAAGCCAGATTCGTAGCTGCGGGCCAAGAAACCAGCCGCCAGGCCTCGGCCTCGGCTGCAGGCTCCCTCTTCGGTACCGACAGAGGTGTTACAGTCAGCTTTCTGATGATCATCTTCCAAGACTGTTAACAAGAAGCCACTGAAATTTGTTAACAAGAGGGGACCAGAAGTTACGTGACACCACCGTGACTCTTCCTCATAATAACGCTGCCGTCGCAGAGCAAGATGTTCAAACTGATCCTCTTAAACAGCATTTGTGCTTCAAAATGTTACACCCCGCAGAGGGAGAGCATGGGACAGTGGGCAAGCACACCTGGCTTATCTGGAAGGTGGAAGACCTGGGTTCGACTCCTGCTCAAGCTCTTGATTCATTCTGGCCAAGTCACAGACCCTCTCCAAGGAGGAGCGCCCGCAACTAGCAGATTTAGGTAACGACACGGCCACATCTATTCATTTTAGAGCTGACAAGGTGATTATGAGTGCCACACTGCACAGAGCAACACACGTCTATCACGATTCTGTTCTAATGTTTGTTCTATGATCTAATATTTGTTCACCTGCGGGTGACCAAACTATAAATCGTAAAATACCTAGCTGGAGGTAGAACCCATGCCCCCCGGACAGCAGGACTCGCACTCCTGGTCCTGCTGCTTTGGCTCTAAGCTGATATTTGTCACAACAACCATATTAGAAAACTTGAGTGTGACGTTAAGAGGTACTTCATGTGTAACAGACTGGGTGTATTTATTCTCCTTGGATGCTTTTTAAATAAGAAATAGGGGTAAGCAAGATTTTTCAAGGAGGACAAATTCTCTGGCTTAGGCAAATACTTGGTTTAAATGGCTTGGAGTCAGTGGACAGATGGCCTGACATTCACTAGGGTGGCTTTCCCCAAGTTTCTGTTTCTCAAGAGTTCTTAGGGGCCAGCCCGGTGGTGCAGCAGTTAAGTTTGCATGCTCCACTCCAGCGGCCCGGGGTTCACCAGTCTGGATCCCAGGCGCAGACCTACACACCACTTATCAAGCCATGCTGTGGCGGGCGTCCCACATATAGAGAAAGATGGGCATGGATGTTAGCTGTGCCTCTCAGCAAAAAGAGGAGGATTGGCGGCAGATCTTGGCTCAGGGCTAAACTTGATCAAAAGAAAAAAAAGTTCTTACAAGAGACTAAAAGTGTTGGAAAACACTGATATAATTGGTCACAACCATGAAAAGAGACTTGCCACACAAGGAATATAACTTCCTTCCTGTATGAATCATACACCGAAGGCAATTGCCCTCCCCATTGTTGATTACCTACCGTAGCAGAAAAGGTCTGCTTGGAACGAAGTGTTTATTGTCACCGTGTGCCACTTCTGTGGCATTTAAATTGCACAGCTCTGCTCTGCTATGACTTTCAGTAGGAGATGCTGTTAACATCTAAATTTTCTCTCCTCCCTTCTGTCTCCCCTAATAAAATTACCACAATGTGGACTGGGTTATTGTCTTTTAGTTTTAATGTTTTGGGGAAAAAGAAAAACTACAAAATAAAACTCACATAAGATATTAAGTACTCACTTTTAAAATTTTTAGAAAATCAGACAAGACGTCAAAAATCCATTCTGTCTCATACCCTTTCTCCTTCTCCAATAATCTGGTACAGTTTCTTTAGTTAACATCTCCAGCCAGAGAGAAAAGCCAATTTAGTAACAACCAAAGAAGCTAACGTGTTAGAATCACCAGTGGATTCTGAAATAGTTTACAGTTTTGCTTTGCTCTTTTTTTTCCTTTAATGTCACTAAGAAAATTTGCAAATTTAATTTTGCTCCCTGAAAATAAGGGTATCATTCCTAAATATAGCCAGTTTCCCCACTTATCTATACCCAAACAATGGGATGGCCAGGCTGTCTGCAAGATCTACCTTTCCCAACATCATGAGGTCCTGTGTTCTCCCTGATACCCACAGGGCTGTGGCTTCCTGCACTTGTGCCTGCTCCCACCTCTGTACCACATGCTCAACTCTCACCCTGCCCCAGGCAGGGTGGGGCGGCGTTTGGAGGGACCACTTGGGGCAAGTAGCTGGAAAGCAGAAACAGTCGGTACCTCTTGGTGGAGACCTGCACATTCACTGGGCCTCATGCTTGTCAATCTCCCAGTGCCCCACAAAGGAGCTGAGAACCAATTTTACCCCACAAACCAGAAACAGCAACTGAACGGGCCTCTAACCAGGCCTCCAAAACAGGAAGCAGGGGACAGTCCCTGCAGCCACCCAAGGGGAACTGACTTGGAGCAGAGAACTCCCAGCAGGCTGGCACCAGCTAAGGCCATTGGTGAGACAAGGCCACTGGTGAGACAAGGCCACACGGTGCACTCATAATTAGGCTTTGCCTGGGGGTGGATGCAACCCGAGCTATCAAGTGATGAATGTCTTAAGCAGACCAAAGGCAACCAAGTAGAGGAAAGAAATCAGGACTCAGGACCCTGGGAAGCAGGGTCAGGCACAACGACCTACAGTTGACTATCTGGGGTAAGAAACGGGTGCTCTAAAAACAAGTTCATTCTTGCACTTGGAAGTTTTCAGTTTTGCTTTTTTCAATCTCCTAGTAAAGCTTTTTCTGGAAAATTATAATTGTGCCTCCCAGAGCGCAAGAGGAAGCACAGTGCTCTGGGTTCACAGCGGGTGGGCAGCAGGTGCCCGAGAGGTGAGCCAGCAAGAGGGCAGAAGCCCAGAGGAAAACCACGCGCAGGGCACCACTGGGATATTTCTTAAATCTCTTCCTAACTAGACTTTTCCTTACGAGCTTGTCTGTGTTCGCTCTTTCGCTAACTTTGCTGAGGCCTGTTTCCCGCGGGAAGCAGCGACCGAAGGTAGGGGAGGGCCTCGAGTGGTGCAGACCAGAGGCGCTCACAGGATAGAGCTTCCACTCGTCCACGCTGAAACTGGGAGAGTCCTAAACAGTGAGTTCTTCCACCCATTTACTGTATGCAAAGAGCTACTCCTTATTCTAATGTTATGTCTGCCCTAATTTATTGTAAAAATCTTTTCTTTTTGAGACAGTGTGACAGTAGACGGCTGGCTGTCAAGTCCTCTCTCTTTATACTATCCTTACTTGTAAAAATAAAATGTTGACAAACATGTTGGTCTTCTGATTGTTTTAAACCGGCTCGTGGGAACCACTGTTCAGGAAACGCTGACTTCACCCACTCCCTCAACGTGTCTGAGACCACACAGAGGAAAGCCTCGCTGGACTTAGCAGAAAATGCAGACGCGGGCTGGAAGACCTTCTTCTTCTTTTCTCCTTCTCCCCAAATCCCCCCAGTACCTAGTTATACACTCTAGTCGCAGGTCCTTCTAATTGTGGCATGTGGGACGCCACCTCAGCATGGCCTGATGAGCAGTGCCATGTCTGCGCCCGGGATCCGAACCGGTAAAACCCTGGGCTGCCAAAGCGGAGCGCGCGCACTTAACCCCTCGGCCCCGGGGTGGCCCCATGGAAGACTTTCAAGAACTTCTCAGCCCAGGACAAACAGGAGACAAAGGTGATGCTGGTTTTGGTTTGTTGTCAGTAAGACTGACGTCCTAAGGAGCTGTGCTGAAGCAAGGGGACCACAGCCCAGAAAGTTCAGGTGCCTCTCCAGTGACACGGCCTAACTGGGTGACTTTCATCACAAGCCCAAGCAAAGCGGGAACGTAACAGATGAAAATGTAAAAGTTAAGTTCTCACGGTTTCAACAAGCGTATGCTTCCTTCCTGTTGGCCACTGTTGCTACAGGGCGAGGCTGTAAGAGATTGCGATCTGCTGGGAGCCTGGGTAAGAGAACCGCCCAGGTGGATGGACACAGTGCCTCGCAGCAGGGAAAGGAGATGCCGGCCTCATCCCGTGCCCACCGAGAGCAACCTGGCCTTGAGCAGAGCAATGTCCCTGGGTCTCACGTCAGCGGGAAGTCAAGGCCATAAACAGAAGGTTGGAGGGGAAGAAAGGTGAAAGAGGAGCAGGTGTTAACGGATCCCCTGCTGGCACTGCTCCCTCCTTCCCCAGCATCCTCCCTCTCCCTGCCCAGCCTCCCAATCCTTCCTCCAACCTCATCACAGCGCCTCCTCTCCTCACGTCCAATCCAAAGTGAAGCCCCTACATCTGGCCAAGATGCTACCAGAAGCTAGATAAAAGCAAAAGATTCTACCGCAAAGAAAGGTGCATTCAAAGTCCCGGTTTCAGGTTTCAGGAACATAATTTTCCCGAATGTTTAAAACGACGAAAGGGTTTCACACTTCAAGTCCACCGAGTCAACAAGCTTCTTACAGGCTATTCCCAGAAGCTAGCCACCACCTCTGACACTGTTGTAAGAAGTGTGCTTCAGTTCCAAGCAGCAACCTTAAGTCATTTAACCTGAACGTATGAATGCAACCTCCTTCCCGTTCAGGATTCCCATAAGCAAAACGGGGGACTCATGGAGCCTGTTCTCGCTCTACTTCACAGAACTGATGTTCCTTAAAAAAAGGTTTCTGAGACGCTTCCGCCTTGGGTCTACCTGGAGGGAGTCCCTCTGCGTCCCTGACACCTCTTAGCTTTATGGAAACTGACCGCCTACCAGGCAGGGGGCTAGGGAGAGAGATGCTCTTGTATATGTAAACACAAAGAATTTTCATAAAAGCCGCGACAGAACAGTAGTCTCCACTCAGAACGGAAGTGAAAAAGAGAACGAGACGTGTATCAGAGAACGAACTAGATTACAGTTAAACAACAAACAGGGAAAATCCCTGAAAACCTTTAGCCGCAATCTATCCTCTAAAGAGACACCAGGACACATAGACAGGGAAGCCTGTAAAAATGTAACCAGCTTTGAGTCCTTACCCCTTCCAGTAAGTGCAGCTATTCCAACACGAACATTCTCTTTTATATGTTGGGGTCCTTCTTATCCCTCTGCCTGAGTGTAGGGGTCACCTCTGAACCTGCTCCTCCACCCAGCCTCTCTGCCCCCCGTCGATTCTAGGGGCTGTTTCCTGGGAGCCCAGGGCGTTCCATGTGGACCCTCCCAGAGGCCCTGCTGCAGCCAGGCTTGATTCTGCCCCTTCACCAACTCTGAACTTATAGGCTGGGAACATGATATACACACACAGTTCACTCACCCCGAAGGACTGAAATGACTCGTTTTGTATTAATAATGTTGTAATTTTAAAGTACAGAATCTGAAAGTTGGAGGGAATCTCAGAAAACAATTATTCCAACTCTGTACTATTTTCTGAGATTTTAAATGACCTTTTCCAAATTGGAGAACCAGGGCCAGAATCCAGATCTTGAAATTCTTGGAAAGCTCTGCCCCAGCGTACCATCCTTCCTCAGTGTTGCAGACTCACAGGAGTAAAGCTGTGGATCTCAGAAATTTACTTCAATCTCCCTCCACTCCCACCGCTGGTCAGTTTTGGGGGCCTCTGGAGGAGGTGAAGGGCCTTGCTCCCGATTACATGGTTCAGAGCAGAGCCAGGATGGAAACCCCGACGGAACCTGAGGGAGAGTGTTCGTCCCCCCCAATATCATCCTGATTCAGCTTCCAAGTGGAGGCAGTGGATGTGGAACAAAGGTTAGCACGGCCCAGGGGCCAAAATCCTGCCAGGCCTGTTTCTGCATGGCTTGCAAGCTAAGAATTGTTTCTACATTTTTAAATGGTTGGAAAAAGAGAAAAAAAGAATAATATTTTGCGAATTACATGAAATTCAAATTTCAGTGTGCATTAATGAAGTTTAATTGGAACACAGTAACGATCACCTGTTTAGGGACTGTTAACGGCTGCTCTCCAGTTTCAACGGCTAAGCTGAGTCGTGGGAGAGACCTCATCAAGAGTCTAAAATATTTACCATCTGGCCCTCTACAGAAAAACCTGCCCAAGCCTGGTGGAGGAGAAGCAGGCACTGTCTTGGAAAACAGAAGAAAAGTTTTACTACTTTCAAACTGGGCAGCCCTCAGGTTAGAAAAACAAAGGGTTTGGGCAAAACTGATAACATCTTCCTTCACCACATCTTCAGGCAGAATGAGAGGGTTCAGAGAGGGTTGAGTCCATTCCACTGACTCAGGGTTAAATGGAGCCCACCCAGGCCGAACCGAGCAGTGGGATGGGACAGGGCTGGCCCAGCAACACTGGTATTCTGAGAGCATGGTCCTCCGCAGGCTTCCACACTGCACTCAACTGGCTCACACAGTCCCTCCAGCTCTCTGTCACATGATTCCAGGATAGAGACCTTCCCCTGACTCTGAGAGTAAATCAGCCTAGCTGAAGGGCAAAGCGGGAGCTTTAAGGGTCTGCACCTGAAGTGGAATCCTGCACTGACCAGTCACCACCCCGGGGCCTAGGGCTGGCTGTGGATCCCCTGGTTTCCTGAGAAGGAGAGGAAGCCCTTCCACCACAGGCTTGTCTGGAGGATTAAACGAGAGCCAGTCCAAATGTCTGGTCCCTTCTCATCTTTTTCTCTCCCTTCCCCAGAGACAGCACTTGGAGAACAAGCTCTCCGTGAGCCTTCCCGGGAAACCTTCTTTCAAAATAGCTCAGCGTTTAAGATTTTTTTTATAGAGCCCTATAAAAAATACCCAATCTATCAGCGCAATAAAAATAGGCCCAGAACTCGGTTGGGTGTTTTCCTCACGTATCTTTCAGTTCTTTGAAGCTTCTTCCAAATTATAATCCAAAAATAAGAGTGCTGTAAATTTTTAGAAAAGTTATGTTTACGTAATTTTTATAGCAAGCCACTCAGAGAACCAAGCCATAATATATGATACTCATGCTCAGTTAGGAAGACCCAGTCTGTAACAAAATAGCAAAACCAGAAAGTCGCAGTTTATTTAGTCTGGCTTGCTCAGCATGAAGTTCTTCCTGTTCTTAAAATATTCAGCTTTGGCTGAACTCCAAAATTGACACAAATCAGCCTACTTCAGGTGTGCTGAAGAGACTGAAGGGAAACAGAACTGGAACACAAGGTGGGAACACAAAATCTTTCACGTGATTGCAAATACAAGAACCTTATTGTTAGAAACCACCATTAAATCAAATTTTCCGCCCACACAAAAATAAACGCGTACATATTGTCAACATTGGTTGCACAGGGCGCTAAAGGTTAATTTCAAGAACATATTACTATTCCTCACATTTGCTAACAGCTTCAGCCACCAGAACTGCAGTGACACCCTGAAATCTGCGACAGGTTGAGAAGATACATTTTTTTCCACGGCTTACGATAGCAATCACTTCAATGGCCAATCCCGTCTTAGTTGTTAAGATAGCATATCAGCCTCTAAAGCAAAGTGAAACCCTTTCCAGCACATCAAGGGACATGGAGTAATAAAAACCAGACCTGGTTCTTTCACGAAAGTCCTAACAGAGACGCCACACAAGTTGTGTGGGTTACTTTTGGAAGTAACTACTTGAAAGTTCAAACAGGTAAGCGATGGGAAGTTCAAACCACTGAACTTAAGGCAAAACGAGTGGGTAAGATCCTGACATGACCTGCAAATCCGTGCAGACACACTGTGTGTGCAGCCGGCTCCTTGGCATCAGTCATGGTTTCTGTACCCCCGAAACGACACCGAGAAAACAAGACGTCCCCCAAAGCAGTCACAGGCACGTACAGAAGGTGAGCACAGGCCACCCCAATAGAAGAGAAGCCGCGACACTGGATGGAGAAGGGCAGATTGGGGCAAGGACGCGCACTGCCAAGGAGCTGAGTTCTCTAAGGGAGCACCCCGCGGCGGCGGCGGCCGCTGGTCCCGCCCAGACACCTGAGGCTCGGCCCCGCAAGGCGCCCCCCGCCCCAGGTGCACGGAGCAGCGCCGCGTCCCCCCCAGAAGCGGAGTGCAGGGAGCAGCGCCGCGTCCCCCCCAGAAGCGGGGCGCCGGGAGCAGCACCGCGTTCCCCCAAAAGAGGGGTGCCGGGAGCAGCGCCGCGTCCCCCCAGAAGCGGGGCGCCGGGAGCAGCACCGCGTCCCCCCAGAAGAGGGGTGCCGGGAACAGGGAGCAGCGCCGCGTCCCCCCAGGAGCGGGGCGCCGGGAGCAGGGAGCAGCACCGCGTCCCGCCAGGAGCGGGGCGCAGGGAGCAGGGAACCGGGCGCTCGCGGCGCGCCGTCGCCCGGAGCAGCAGCCCCCCGCGCGGACAGCCCCGACCCGCACACGCACCTGCGTTGTAGAACCGGTCCAGCACCGCCGTCTCCCCGAAGTCCAGCTTCCCGAAGTGCAGGGTCTCCAGGGCGGCGCCCGCCGCCTCGCACGCCTCCCGCAGGCTCTGCAGCGCCTCGCTCTCGGCCACGGCCAGCGGCCCCTGGCTCGCCTCGTTGATCACATAGGCCACCGTGGGGCGCCGGCCGCCGCCGCCGCTGCCGCCGCTGCCCCGGCTCCGGGGGGCGCTGCCGCAGCAGGGGGGGACCGGGGCGGCGGCGCTCTCCACGTTCCAGAAGCTGCCCGGCGGCGCCGGCGGCGGGCGCGCGCCCTCCTCGCCCTCGGCCGCCGCCCCCCGCCGGCTGCCGCCGCCCTCGGCGTGGGCGCAGGGCGGCACGGAGAAGGTGAGGCCCTCGGCCGCCTCGCCGCTCATGGCCCCCGCGCCGCCGCGCCGCCGGGCCGGCCACAGCTCGGGGCTGCTCCGCGCGCGCCGGGCTACGCGGCTGCCATCGCGCGTCCCGCCCTCCGCGCCGCGCCGCCGCCGCCTCTCGGGCGCCCTCTCGCCCGCGGGGACGCCGCTGCCCGGCGGCCGCTCGCCCCTCCTCGGCGCCTCCGTGGCCGCGCGCCGCCCGCCCGCCGCGGGAGAGGGTGCGGTGGGAGCGGCGGCGGCGGACCTGCCCGTGCGCTCGCGGGCGCCGCTCCGGGGGCGGGCGCTCCGGCCGGCCGGGGCGGGGCGGGCGCCTCGGCGAGCTACCTGGCGGCCCCTCCCGGGCTGGCGGGCCCGGAACGCGGCGGCCCAGCCTCCAGGACCCGCCCCTGCCGCCGCGGCCGCCCTGCCCGCGCGCTTCCTCCTCCTCCCGGCCGCGCTCTCCCCGCGCCGCGCGCTGCGCTCGCCGCCGGCTCCGCTTCCCGCCGCCCACTCGTCGCGGCACCGAGTGCCGGGCCCGCCCGTGGGGGGCGCTGCGGGCGGCGCGGGCCGGACCCCTACGCGCGCGGTTCCCACCTCCGCCGGCCCGCCCGGGGCGGACGCACGACTAGGGGCGCGGAGAGTCTGCCCGGCGACTCCGCGGCTTCTGCCCTCGCGCCCGAGGCCGTGGCAGCGGAACCCCGGCCGGCTCGCTGGGCTCTGCGCGCCGCGCTGGAGGACCGGCCGCCGGGAGGGGTCAGCCGGCGCCCCGGAGCCGGCGCCTAAGCGTGTGGGCGGTTGAGTGGGGCACGGGGGCGCCCCGGCAGGGCCAGGCTAGGTGATCAGGTCTGCCCCTGGACTTTTCATTGTAAATCTCTAGTAAGTGTGCTGTCATTAACGAGTAATCGATTAGCTCCAGCTGCTGAACGAGCTCGCATTCTCATTTAGGTTCTCAACATTCCCCCTCCACGCACCACATACTTCCTCGAGATGGAAGACCGGGACTTGGCAAATAATCATCTGCCAGAGGAAAGAGGGAGATTAAGTGATTTATTCTATTTTTAAAATTGCACCATAGGAAAAAAAATGTATGGACGGCTTAAAAGCAATCAAAAAGTATTTACTTATATGGGGAGCAAAAACAGATGTGTAAGTTCTCAGCTTCCCCAGAATACTGTAACTTTCGGGAAACCAGTGAAAGTTGCAGTGAAATAAAGAAGCGGGTTTGGACTTCCCATCTTTGGGAGCCCGGATTAATGAGTTCTGTGAAAGAGGCAGAAGGATTATGCAAATGATACTCAAACTGGGGGGGTTGGGGGGAGGATAAAACGGTTGAGTAGTGAAGAGTTAAAAGGAAGGAAGGAAATGGTAATGTGGAAAACCCCTCGCAGCTGCACAACTGTATCCTCAACGAAGCAAAGTGACTTAGCTTTTTCTCAAGGCTTGTAGAGTGACAGAGGTACATTGACAGTAAGGAACCTTGCTCCTCTACGTGTGAGCTGGAATCTCTGTGGTCCACATCGGCCTTTGGCCTGGGTATCATTAGGAAAGTAGATATTTAGTGGATCAGTGATCACACTGAACAAAATGTCGATAGGCTGCTATAGATAGACACCTTGTAATATTCCCGACAACTTGTCAAACCGCCAGCTCCTCTGGGAGTAGCTAACCCTCCCCCCACAACACTGGCCAAAAACAATAAACACTGGAAATTCATTAGGACCATGTCTAGAAAACTTAAATGCCTAAATTCTCAAATAGCATATTACTACACAAATAAGAGCTAAGATTATACATACAGCTATTTTCCAAAAACCATAATTTTTTAGACCATTTCACCTTTGCTTCCCTTCCAGGTCTCTTCAGAGCCATTTTCCATACACAATATTTATTTTCATTTGACTTCGCTCGCCTTATTTTACTTTGGATTGATTTAAGAACTTTAAAGATGTTACTGATTACTGGCACCCAGACCCCAACGCGATGCTGAAAGACTGCTTCTCTCGGTCCTGAGGCTCTCCGGCCTTAGAGGCCTGGCAGCAGAACTAAAGTCTAGCGGTCAGGGCTACCTTCTCGCTCAGAGTCGTCCCAGTTCCACTTAGAGATGGACCTTGGGACACCTTGAGACCACCTACAGGTAGGACAAAGAATCTTCTCAACAAAGAGGTGGAGAATTTCTGCTTCTGATTATGACAAGTTAGGTAATTCTGATCAACCCTCTCCCTGAAGAAGACTAGGAATGCTGGGCAAAATTTAAAATAAAGGCATCAAAGAACTGATGAGACAATGAGAATCTATCTGGCCAGTTTCTGGAAGAGAGGCCGGGGATCCAGAGGGTGTGCCTACAGTTACGTCTGCTCCTGGCCTGGAGATTTTCGTGGATCTGATTAGGCATCTGAGAGGCTGACCTGCATTTTTGACAACACCTGGAAGAACAAAAGAGGATGAGAGAGCTCGGAAGCAAGGGTCAACTAGCAGTAAAATGACCCTTACATGGACAGCAACCCTGCCTGCAGACATCAGAGTAACCCAGAAAAAAAGTCTCAAACCCTGAAATTGGATTAAGGTAATTCCAGGCCATCAAGAATCAAAATTCACTCCAGAGGGGCCAACATCGTGCTGGGCCATGAATTATTCCTGCAAATACAAGAGCTGTGGGTGGGCAAACCTTTGACTGCGTGGTAGAATGGTGGAAGAGAACAAGAACAGGAACCCAAATGCTCCTTTGCCATCTGTTCCTGAGTTTTCTCCAGACCCACTCTCCATTCCCGCCCCAAGGCTGAGCCTCGGGAGGCCAATCCCTATGAATTAATCAATGGCTCTCTTGCTTTCTGTTCACCAACTGCATTTGGTCAGTAGGGAATCCAGGCAGGGGAACTGAGGCAGGAAGGAGACGGTGACTCGGAGGAGTTACCTTGGGCTGCTATGTTCCTCAACAGGCAGTCATTGGTCTTCTCAGGTGGCAGGTCCAGCAGGACTCACTTTCTTCCAAGGTCTCATAACTGTCCCTAACCTCTTCCTTCGGCAGCTGGAAACGATGGCAGCTCTGAAGCGCTAGCCCTGAGTTCCCGCACAAGCCCTTGACCCTTCCCTGAACCCCTCCACACCTTTGTAATTAGTCTTTTGCAAATAAACCCACCTCGAACTGCCCTGTTTCCTGTTGGGACTCTGATAACTACCAATGAGAGTTTAGAAATCAGAAAACCAATTTAACCTCTTTTGTTTCTTCATCCATAAAATGAAGTGTCGAATTCGATTAGATTGAAAATCCACTGACGCTCTAATGTGCTGTGTTTAAGTGCCCAGTTGAGATACCAGTTCTCATACCGAACTGAAATGTATGAAGAATGAAAATGCCACTGGGTAACCAAACAGTAGACGAGGGAGCTTTCTCTCTGTAGAAATATTTCAGCTAATATGTCTAAAAAGTCTGAGGTAGTGAGAATATCACCATGTTGCAACTCTTAATGAATTTGGATCTGGGTATGGCTCATCCACATCATTAAGAGAGACAACCAAGTATCGTGTGCCTCGTGAGGGAAAGCACACCACCAGTTATGAGGCAGTCGCACCAAAGATCGTGCACAGTCCTAGAATCCAAGGCTGAGACTCAACAGCTAATTCCAGGAAGTGCACAGGACCGGGAGACAGGTTAGAGCACTCTGGAGATGCCACGAGTAGACTGTCTAGACTGCGGAACTACAAGTGGCTCATTTTCTCACGACCACTGTAACTGACGGTACATTCATTTCCTAGTAACAACATGGCCAAATGCGTCCTAGGCCATTTCTAGTTGGAAAATAATAATAAGTGCTCATCGCCATACTAACGGCTTCATATGCATATCTCATGTGTCTCATCTTTCTGGATGAGGCGCCCAGAGGAAAAGGCTACCTGCTGCCACACAAGGAGTTCATAACAAGACCGGGGGTCCAATCCAGAGCCTGTGCTCCTGTCTGCTGCTCCTTATCACAACAAAGGGGTAAGATCATTGTGTCGGAAAATAGCAGACGGCCTGCTGTTTGGGTTCTGGTGTGAGGACAAGCCACCAGTTCATCTAACAGCTGCATAAAGTTTAAAAGAAGGGTGATGAGAAGCGGAGACAGAGTCTGTTTGCCAAATTTAGAATTAAAATGTCATGTCAAAAGTCCATTCTTACTTATTCTGGATGCTGTGTATGGCAGCTCTGTTTCCAAACTCTTCCATCGGAGCCAGGGAGAGTGCCGTCTTGGGAAATAATCCAAGGCCAGGTCAATAAGGGGAATAGTGTTGGCGTTGGTTTGACACCTCTGTTTTATCTGCAAGTTTGCCATTTGTTTCATAATTTATGCTAATTTCTTTTAATACAAAATCATGTTTTGAATTCCTTAATCCTCCAAGAAAAATCTGTGCTCCTGGAAGATGAACCTGGTTGCTTTGTATATCCAGTAGCTTCAAATTCCCCTTCCACCCACCTCAGCAGACTCCTGGGGGTGGTTCTCAGCCGTGGGCACAGATCAGATTCATGGGAGGAGTTCACACAGATAGAGACCCCTGACCCCAACCCCAGAGAGGGGATTTAAATAAGGTTAAGAACGCGACTCCTTCAAGATGCCTACAGGATTTGATAAAGCAATTTTGTTGTCTAGAGATCTTATTCTTGGGATTCCTTTCATCTTTAAGTGACTCAATAAACGCTCAAAAATGGACAGAGTTCTGGAGTTCAGCTACACAAGTACCAGGATCTTCAACACTTAAAGAGATTGTCATAAATTCTAAAGTTGAGTAAAATGATCCCCTTCAGGCAAGTATAGAAATCTGTGCTACTATTCCTCTTATAGGAGCCATATAAGTGGAGAATGACGTCCCCAAGTTTTTTTAGCATAAAAGCTCACCCTGAATTCTATTATAAACCATTTTAAAATAATGCATTACTTACAAAAGACTTAAAATATCAGAAATAAGTGATTTCATTGGATTAAGTATACTGTATGTTATATTGAATGGCTTCTGTAAAAGTTAGGATAGAACCTAATCTGTCAAAATATTTAGACAAAAAATATTTTTACTTTGGGTTTTTTGCTGCAAACTTACCTATACCTTCTTATTTTGAATCACCTTAATCTAGCAAATATTTAAGCCTAAGTATAAATGACAAGGGAGTCCAGGAAATGGTTGAAGTTAAAGTAAAAAGTAAGAAAAGAAAACGTGACTATTTAAATTTAGATTAATAAAAATGACATCAAATTGAAAATTTAATTTCTCAGTCGCAGTAGCCACATTTCAAGTACTCAACAGCCATATGTGGCTAATGGCTACTTCACTGGACAATGCAGGTACAGAACATTTCCATCACTGCAGAAAATCCTACTGCACAGTAGCATAGAGAAGCTCTTTGCCATAATACTAACTGCAGGGTTTGTATTCATTCATTTAGCACTATATTAAACAATTAATAAAGCATGATCCCAACTGAGCTCACTCCTATCTGGAGAGACAGACAGATAGGTGAAGAGACTGAGCTGCAGTAGGATCTGCACAGAGAGTGGGAGTCAGAGCTACACCAGTCCAGGTGAGTGGGAGGGAATTCCAGCCCACGCAGAAGCCTGCAGAAAAGCACGAACATGAGCTGGTCTGTTGAGTCCTGGAAAACCGCAGTAGCTCAAGCGCTGATACATACAGCAGAGGGAGGAGCGATGGCTTCCTAGTTCTCCCACCACCACGCCCGCTCCACGCTGCCCTTACTACTCGGGAAAGCTACTGCTACAGCTGCTGCAGCGAGCAGAGCGCACGTTGAGACAGGGGTTGTCAGGAAACAGGTCTGCACACTGAGGCTGAGGCCAGACGTTGAAGCAGCTTCAGGGAAGAGAGCTTAACCTCATCCTGTAAGACCAGGAGACATGCAACGACTTCAAGCAGGGGAGTAATATGATCCATCCATGTTTCAGAAAGAGAACTCTGGCTTGGGGTAGAAGTTTGGGCCTGCAGCTCACCCAACAGGAAGTCAGGAGGCTCCGAGCCTGGACTGGGAAGTGGAGAGACCTCACTGCAGCTCGTCTCCTTCGGCTGGAATGACTTCTGACGGGATCTGGGATATGCTGCTTCTACAAGGACAGCTGCCAAAATTTTAATTTCACTTTCCGCCCTAGTAAGTTAAAGCCATTTTAAGACAGAGAATGCTTCTCTTCACGTTTTGTGAAAGGAAGGCCAAGGCCACATCTATTTAATATTGCCCATGCTGCCCCATGCTCCTCCCACACACTCATCTCCCAGACTGTCAGTGTCACCTCTTTCTTCCCTCTTTGACTAAAGTTCTTACTATTAAAGGCATCCCTTTAATGTAGATAAACAAATCATGAAAAATATATAGCTAGGGTTGCAGTAAATGTTTTTGTGTAAGCAACAGAAACCGACTCTGACTACCAAAACCAAAATATCAATTTTTTACCAAGATAATGGGGCTCCTGGCATCAATGCAAGACGGGGGTCCAGGCCCAGAAAATGGGCAGAAACCAAGAGCTGTCAGAGGCCAGGAGCTACACCTGAGGTCATTCCACAGGAACAGCAGCTGTGATTCTGTCCCAAATAGACATCACACCTATTTTATGTGACACTACAGTTGTTAAAGACATAAGCCCTCTAAAATTAATAGTGTTGGATCATGAGTAGACAAGTCAATGAGACAGAATACAAAATACAGAAATAGATTCAATTATATATGAAAAATTTAGTATAAGATAAAAACAGCCTTTTAGAAGATTGGAAAAGAAGGACTTTTAAAAAGTGGTGTTGGAATAACTGCACAGCCATGTGGAAAAGATAACATTGGATTCATTCCCCAGACCACTTCCAAATGGATAGGAGATATAATTATGAAAAATGAAACTCTATGAGTACGGAATAAATATAAGGGTAAATTCTTTTCAATTTAGGAGTGAAGAAAACTTTCAGGACTGTGACTCAAAATCCAAAGGCAAAAAGGAAAAAAATAGATAAACCTGATAACATAAAAATAAAAAGTCTTTACATGGCCAAAGACTAGGCACGAAAATAGCAAACTGGGGAAAATATTTGCAACTGATATCACAGCCCATAAAATGAGTTTCCAGAAATAGAGAGCTAGGAGACAAAAATTCCTATAGAAAAATGAGCTATGGGAAGCCATAGTCAACTCAAAAACATGGAAAGACAGGCATCTTTATCCATATAAAAAGATTACTAACCTTATTCACAATGTGACAAATGCAAATTAAAATTATACTAAGATTCCAATTTTCACTTATTATATTGGCAAAAATCCAAAAGTTTGACAACACACTCTATTGGTGAGGGTGTAGAAAATAGGCACTCATTCATTTCTAGTGGAATAAAAAAATGATAAAACACCTACAGAGGAAAATCTGGCAATATATAGCAAAATTATGTATACATTTACCTTTTCACCCATCAATCCCACTTCTAAAGCTACATTGGCACAATTTTGAAAGCCATTTTTACAAGGCTGTTTGTTTCAGTATTATTTTTAATAGCAAAAGACTGAAAAATTGCCCAAATGTTCATCAGTCAAGAACTGGTTTAATAAACTATGATATATCCACTAAACAGAGTACTATGCAGCTATAAAAAGGAATGTTCACCATCTCTATATAGAACCATTTTTTCCTAATCTTCTAGTTATTTACACTGGGAGGATAATTCCAGGTCCTATTTCTCTTTCACGGTTGGAATCAGAAATCCAAGTAACAATTTTTTTAAGTAATGTTTTATATTTCCACTGAATTTTGTAATATAAACACATACACATGTGTTTATATGTGTGTGTCTGTGTCTTACTTTTTTTTCCTGAGGAACATGTGCCGTGAGCTAACATCTGTGCCAACCTTCCTCTATTTTTTGGTGTGTGGGACACCTCACAGCATGTCTGCTAACAGAGTGGTGTAGGTAGGTCTGTGCCTGGGAACCAAACCCAGGCTGCTGAAGTGGACATGCTGAACTTAACCACTAGGCCACCGGGGCTGGCCCCGTAATTTCTCAATAAAATAGTATCACACTACATACAATTTTCCGCTTCTTGTATTTTCAGGTGTGTGCATGACTGTGAAGGGCAAAGTATCCAAGAGAAGGAAGCTAGGCACAGAAAGAATTCCTTTGAGATTTTGTCTGAATACACTCTGCATATGTCTAGGATGAAACCTCATAAGGCCAGGCAAGAACAACTTCTCAGGAAAGAAGTGTGGGGGACTCTCAGATGAACAGTTCCCAGAGCTGGGAGTAACCTCATCGAATATACAGAACATTTGGAAGAGATCCCAGAAGAGCCACAACTTAGAAATGAGCTAGGGGCTGGCCCTGTGGCCGAGTGGCTAAGTTTGTGTGCTCCATTTTGGCAGCCATGAGTTTGCTGGTGCAGATCCTGGGTGTGGACCTACACACCACTCATCAAGCCGTGCTGTGGCAGCGTCCACACAGAACAACTAGAATGACTTGCAACTAGGATATACAACTATGTACTGGAGCTTTGGGGAGAAAAAAAAAGATGGGGGCTGGTCCCATGGCCGAGTGGTTAAAGTTCCGTGCACTCTGCTTTGGCCACCCAGGTTCACAGGTTTGGACCCTGGGTGCAGACATACTCCACTCATCAAGCCATGCTGTGGAGGCGTCTCACATACAAAGTAGAAGATTGGCACAGATGTTAGCTCAGGGTGACTTTTCCTTACAAAAAGAAAACCAAATAAAAGCTAAAAAGAAAAAAGAAAGAAATGAGCTAGACAATCCCTACAGTAAAGGCAATGAAGGCATGCCTTAAATGATTTTAGGAACAAGAAAGTTCACCCATAATTGCTTGCCAGAAAAAACCTGATATCCTCTAAAGAAACAGAAAAAATATATAGCATTCAATAAAGTAAAACATTTAACATCTGGCATCTTATCAAAACTTACCAAACAAAGGAGAAAAAAAAATGTGACTCTTAGCAAGGAGAAAAATCAGTTGTAGAAACAGACTGAGAGATGACAGAAATAATGCAACTACAGGACATTAAAACAGGTTTATAAATACACACAACTGCTCGAGGATGCAAAAGAACACATGAGCATAATGAGGACAGAAATGGAAAACCATAACAAAGAACCAGAGGGGATTTCTAGATATGAAAAATAGAGTATTTAAAATTAAAATTTAGGGGCCAGCCCCATGGCCGAGATGGTTAAATTCATGAGCTCTCCTTCAATGGCCCAGGGTTTTGCCGGTTTGGATCCTGGGCGCAGACATGGCACCACTTGTCAGGCCATGCTCAGGCGGCATCCTGCATAGCACAACCAAAGGTACTCACAAATAGAATATACAATTATGCACCAAGGGGCTTTAGGAAGAAGAAGAAAAAAAAACAAGATTGGCAACAGATGTTAGCTCAGGTGCCAATCTTTAAAATAAATAAATAAATAAAATTAAAATTTAATTGGCTGGGATTAACAGCAGATTAGACACTACAAAAGAAAAGATCAGTGAACTTGAAGGAAAAGAAACAGAAGTTATCTGAAATGAAGCACAGAGAGAGAAAACTGAAAAAAAAAAAACATGGCAGAGGCCACTATCTGTGCAAAAATAGTGAGTGGCCCCAAATACATGTAATTGGCATGTCAGAAATGTTAAAGGATAGGTAAAAGCTTTTAAATTTACTTTGTTCCCTTTTCTGAGCTACAAGTTTTTCTTATTTTAAAAAGACAAACATTCTCCTATCATTTTTTATTACATAAAAAGCATGCTTTGTATAAATCCAAATGATTCTCCCAGTTAGTAATATCTTGACCCAATACCAGTTCCAGTCATGCATTTTCCAGTAGGATGATTAAAGATTATCTTCATATCTTGGGATGCCATATGAATAGCAAAGCTTGATATATGTAAATATAGGCTGCCCTTGAGATTGACTGAAATCCTCTTTTGATGTATGAGCCAAAATGTCATATTTCTACTACCTTTAGTTACAGATAACTCTAATCTCTAGTGTAGAATTCCAATTTATGAGGCCTTTAAACAAATACAAATACTTATTGTCTTCAATGATTTGTGAACTAAAACCCCCAAAAGCCAACCAAGAAAATTTTTAAAAATCACTTTTTATCTAGATAATAACATTTAATTAAATTGATTACTGTGATGACTAATTTTATGTGTCAACTTGGCTAGGCTATCGTGGCCAGTTGTTTGAGCAAACCCTAGTCTAGATGTTGCTATGAAGGTAGAATTATTAATTTTGTAGAAGGATTAACATTCACAACACTTGACTTCAATAAATAAAGCAGATTATACTCCATAATGTGGGTGGGCCTCATCAAATCAGTTGAAGGCCTTAAGAGCAAAGATTGAGGTTTCCTGGAAAAGGAATTCTGCCTCAAGATTGTAACATAGAAATCCTGCCTGAGTTTCTAGCCTGCCTTATGCATTTTGGATTTGCCAGCCCCTATAATCGCATGAGCCAGTTCCTTAAAATCTGTCTGTCTGTCTCTGTCTGTCTGTCTCTGTCTGTCTGTCTCTCTCACACACACACACACACTGACTGATACAATCACCCATATAAAAAAATGTGTCAAATGCTAAACATTTACACTGTACCCAGAATTTTGAAGCGGAAACTTCTCTATAGATTCAGGAAATTTTCAGCATTCCTAATTCACGCTAGAACTAATTCACAAACTATGCAAGTGTTTACACACTTCAAGCACAAAACATTTCATTTGAAACTTTACGCTTTTCATTACATTTAAATAAATTTAGCTATGTAGTTTTAGCACACAATTCCAAATCTGTGCCTGCTGTCACACGTGCCATATCCCAATCCCCAATTTTGTATTCTTTAGTGACTGTACTTAACCACTACTGAGAAAACCAATTAAATTATATTGTTTTAAAATTAAGGAAAAAATCTAAATCTCCCAGACTCATTGTTTTATTCCTTTGGATATCTGAAATATATTTACTACAAAAAACCAAATTGGAATATTCAAAAAGAAACCCTGAAATTCATAAATTATTCTTCTACCAAAAAAGGAGGGAAGTAGTTGGTTTGACCCTCATCTTTGTAAAACCATGCTTTATTAAAAACTAGACAATATTTAAAACTGTCATTTTTCCCCTTTATTTTTTTTCAGTTCTTTGCCTACTTCCTATCTTTGAAGTCTTTTTGAAAAAGTTTAATTTACACCACTTCTGGCTCCATACAAATACATTCATGGTCATTCTCTCTGGAGAAAAGCAATTTCAAGTGAAGTGAATTTCAAGTCACCTTTCAGTTCTTCATGTTGCATGGATTTACCACTCGAGGCTTCCTCACTTCAGTTGACTCGTGTTTGGAACACGAGTCTCAGACAATGGTTCTCGGCCCTGAGATCTTCGTGCCATTTCCATTCGCAGCCTTTGCGGTGTTTGCGTGATTCACAGGGCTACACGCTCTTTTTGGAAAGAACAGAAACTTTCATGTGTAAGACAGAACACCTCACGCTGTAACCCAGAGTCTTATGTTTACGAACATTTAAAACTCAGCAACTGCTCACTGCCTTCCGTCTCGCTGGGATTCTTTACTTCAAACACAGAAAATTCTTCACTCTCTGTAGCCTAGGCTTATTCTGATTTTTAATTTCTGAAATACTGAGGCTTAGACTCCGGGGAAGTGAATTTCAGTCCCCCTGACCTCCCCTTGGGAGGTGTCTCTGGTCCATCCAAGATAAGTGGGACAAGCTCCATAGGAGCACAGCACTTTCCCGAGGCACATATCCCGGAAATTCCAAGATCCTTATTTCTAGGATATTCACTCGGGTTTTCAGGCCAGCTTCTCCTCAAAGCAGAAGGCAGCTGGAAAAGGGTCAGGGAGTAAACTAGTGTGGCCAGCCCCAGGGTCACGTGTAGTCCTGGAGCCACACCACGAGGCTCAGCCTTCGGCTGCGTCAGGAGAGGGAGAGAGAAGTCAGCAGCAACAGAGGAGTGAGAGTGCGAGCAGACAGAATTAACAGCCACGGCAGGGCTTTTGAGGTTACTCCTTGTAGACGAACGGAATTACCTGGTCTAACCTGCTCTGGCAAGAATTCCAGAGCATTGTTCCCATCAGCTTTCCTAAGACCTCAGCCCTGAACACTAATACTCTGTGAGTACTCAAGTGTCACAGTCACAGGAGAGAGACTGTGTTTTTACCAGTAGTCCTGCCACCCAGCAGGAAGGGGATTAGACGAGAAATTGTTGGTGGCAGTAATTGAAAATGACAGGATTCCATGTTTATTCCCAAATGAGTTGAGACATCTTTATCACACCAATTACGGTCATTTATAACCGAATGCAGAAATTACAGTCTTGTCACACATGTGTGAACACGCTGCTGATTGCATCACCTCCAGGGGTATGTGCAGCTCTGCTGACTGGAGGCCTTCTGACGCTGAGCCGGAGCACGCAGTCTCGGTAGAAAGGAGCCCTGAAAAGGATGTACCTTCCATTGTGCCGATGGTTTCTATTTCTCACGGCTGTTACACATTCGTGCCAACACAAACCCAGAAGCTCTGAAACGTGGCTCTCCTCTATTACAAATATTCTCTTCTGTGCCCTCTGCAAACACACCTTTGCTGTGTGCTCCGTTGGAGGGGAGGTTTTCAGAATTGTTTTGCCTTTTTAGGAGGTAAGTTGGTATTTTCTATTCATGTGAACATTTAGTCAGAAATGCAGAAGAAACTTTTTCGTTAACTTTCCCCCAAAGTTAGGACGATACTCTAAGTCCACATTAATTTTCAGTTGGGCTCTCTGTCATTCATCAACCAGTCCTCTGCTCCTTTGTTATTCCTCCTATGTCCCTGTTTAGTTTAGATTGGGTTAATGGAAATATGCTTTAGAGTCCCCCAGAAATAAGGCAGTTGACAACCATCATTAATGAACATTATTAGTTGCTCATTTACTAGTGGCCCTGACTCATTCTAGGAATAAGTCATACTCAAGAAGGATAAACGGACCAACTGAAAAAAATAAACAATGCTATTACGTTAAATAGTGTATTTCCAATGGCATTTTACTTTTTTTTTTTAAGATTGGCACCTGAGCTAACAACTGTTCCCAATCTTTTTTTTCCTGCTTTATCTCCCCAAATCCCCCCCGGTACATAGTTGTATGTCTTAGTTGCAGGTCCTTCTAGTTGTGGCATGTGGGATGCCACCTCAACACGGCCTGACGAGTGGTGCCATGTCCGGGCCCAGGATCTGAACCAGTGAAACCCTGGGCCGCCACAGCAGACACACAAACTTAACCACTTGGCCACAGGGCTGGCCCCTTTACTTTTTGTATTTAATAATTATTTATCAAATTTTATTAAATGTTTACATAGTTTTGATCAATAATACTAACCATAACACTAGTACTAAAAATAAATGAATGATAACTAGTCCCAGACAAAAAAACTAATCCCTAAAACCATATGGTCATAGGATATTTTTTAAAATTAAAATTTCAGTTTACATGCATAATTTTCTTATAGTGATATATGATAAGGAAATCAATAAAATAATTCCAAGCATAAATGTATATATTACATTAGAACAAGATTCAGAGAATAGTAGAATGGAATTATGAGTTCAGGGAGAAAAAGGAATGATAAAATTTTCTAATAGTTAAAGGTGCCCTTCCTCAAGCATTTTCTAAAATTGGCAATTGTGGTAGGCAGCCACCACAAAAAGGCCCGGTGATCCCTGCCTCCTGGTGTTCACACCCCTGAGTGATTGCATCCCTGTGAGGCTGGGCTTGACCTAGTGACTTGCTTCTAACAAAGAAAATGCAGCAGAAGGGATGGGATGTGGCTTCCCAGATTAGGTTACAAAAAGACCGATTTTCTTCTTGCTCATCCTCTTTTGTTCTCTCTCTGTCTCCTCCTCTCTCTCTCTCTCACTTGTTCTGAGAGAAGTCAGTTGTCAAGTTGTGAATTGCCCTCTGGAGAGCCTCGTATGCCAAGGAACTGAGGGAGGACTCTGGCCATTGGCCAGCAAGGAGCCAGGCCCTCAGTCCACAGCCCACAAGGAACTGCATCCTGCCAGCAGCTCAGTGAGTGAGCTGGGAGGCAGATCCTCCTTGTCAGGTCTTCAGATGAGACTGGAGCCCTGGCTGACCCCTTGATCGCAATCTTGTGGGAGATCATGAGTGATCTGACCCAGAGAACCATGAGAACATAAAATGGTTGCTTTCATCTGCTTAGTTTAGGGACAATCTGTTACACAGCACTAGATAACTAATACAATAATCACAAGTGTCAAATGGCTGGTATTTTAGAATCTATTGGATACATTTAAAAGTGACAAAATATTTTGAATTATAAAATGACATTATTTTTCAATAAGCTTGAAATTACATCATTTGTACCCATTTAAACTTATGAGAAAACACTTCAGAAGGCAACTTAAAATGTGGGGTTGGGGGGTTTCATGACTTTTCTAAATTCTTTTACGGAGCACTTGAACAAAAAATTAGCAGAGTCCTACAGCAGTGGGAAACCCCATTCCTTGGTGATAGTGAAAGAGGTTAAGGGAGACAATTAAAACTGAAATGGGAACTAAAGGGTTAAACTTTCTGCCTTGAAGAAGTCAGGGCAGGAACTGGGCCAAGCTAGACAGCATACAACTAAAATAATAGCCCCTACCAACTGAGAGCTTGCAGCCACACGTTACCTTGCTGAATCTCTACAACAACCCTTTGGGGAGATTTTGTCATTACGGAGATTGGAGGTGACCAATTTATCATCCCCCAGGTTGTTTCATTGAGTTGAGCCTACAGAAGAGGCACCCATTTATCCAGCTGTTCATCCATTGGAGCCCATATCTACTTATGGGATACATCCACCCATTCATCCCATTCATCCATTGGTGCCCATATCCACTTATGGGATACATCCACCCATTCATCCCATTCATCCATTGGTGCCCATATCCACTTATGGGATACATCCACCCATTCATCCCATTCATCCATTGGAGCCCATATCCACTTATGGGATACATCCACCCATTCATCCCATTCATCCATTGGTGCCCATATCCACTTATGGGATACATCCACCCATTCATCCCATCTATCCATTGGAGCCCATATCCACTTAGGGGATACATCCACCCACTCATCCCATCTATCCATTGGAGCCCATATCCACTTATGGGATACACCCAGCTACTTATCCCATCTAGCCATTGGAGCCCATAGCCACTTATGGGATATATCCACCCATTCATCCCATCTATCCATTGGAGCCCATATCTACTTATGGGATATATCCACCCATTCATCCCATCTATCCATTGGAGCCCATATCCACTTATGGGGTACACCCAGCTATTTATCCCATCTACCCATTGGAGCCCATATCCACTTATGAGATACATCCACCCATTCATCCCATTCATCCATTGGAGCCCATATCCACTTATGGGATATATCCACCCATTCATCCCATTCATCCATTGCAGCCAATATCCACTTATGGGATATAGCCACCCATTCATCCCATCTATCCAGTGGAACCCATATCCACTTATGGGATACACCCACCCACTCATCCCATTTATTCAATGATGATCAAGAGTTGTCAGTACATGTGTAGCATCACCTAAAATATTAATCCTGCCCAAGAGCTGAAAGTGGATGTCAGACCCTCCTCATCACACAAGTGAGAAGCACAGGGCCTGGGATCAGTCCTAAGTTTGATTCTGAAGCCTGTGCTAACAGCTCTGTCTTTCCAGAAGACAAGGAAAATGACTAAATGCATTCTCTACTATGTTAGGATTCTATCAATCACTCAGATTGTTGTCTCTCCTTCTACTTAAAAGTAAACATGTGTCCTAGACCAACATTCTAGTTGAGATTCTAAATTTTTTTTCATTGTGTTAAAATATACATACCATAAAATATACCATTTTAACCATTTCTAGGTGCACAGTTCAGTGGCATTAAGTACACTCACACTGTTGTGCAACCGTCACTGTCATCCATCTCCTGAACTTTTCATCTTCCCAAATTGAAACTCCACACCACTAAACAATACCTCTCTACTGCCCCCTCCCCCAGCCCCTGGCAACCACCCTTTTACGTTCAGTCTCTATGAATTTGATTACTCTGAGCATATCACATAGGTGGAATCATACAATGTTTGTCCTTTTGTGGCTGGTTCATTTTACTTAGCATAATGTTCTCAAGGGTCTCCATGTTGTAGAATGTGTCAGAATTTTCTTCCTTTTTAAGGCTGAATAACATTCCTTTGTATGGATGGACCACATGTGTTTATCCCTTCATCTGTTGATGAACACCTGGGTTGCTTCCACCTTTTGGCTATCGTGAATAATGCTGCTACAAACATGGGTATACAAATATTTTAGTCCCTGCTTTCAATTCTTTTGGGTATATACCCAGAATTGGAATTGGGATCATATGTTAATTTTATGTTTAATTTTTTGAGGAACTGCTATACTGTTTCACACATTGGCTGCACCATTTTACATTCCCACAAGATTCTAAAACTTTTAGCAGAAAGGCATAACTAAAATAATAAGTAATGGGTGATATACCATGAGCAATGCAGACAATTAGCTCACAATTATGGACTCTCAGAGCTTGAAGAGCCTTTAAAATACAGCAGCCCAAATAGTCATCATTCATTTGAAGATAATGCTAAAGTGTGTGGCTGATGACTATGTTACCCTTTAGCAAACGTTGACTAAAGGCCTACTATGCACCCAGCACAATACTGTGCAAAACTAAATGAAAAAGGAAATTACTCACCCTTTTCTGGAATTGTTTCCTGTAATAACCAGATGCAGTCTTAAACACAGCAATCTGTTCATTTACCCAGCATAATGACTCACCTGGGTGGAAAGACCCTGTTTTTCAATTATTTTACTTTCTGCCTATCTCCATGGAAAAGATAAACTAGTTATAACAATGTGGATCAGCAAATATTTGCAATTAGAGTCTTTGTGAGGTCCCATAGCAGTTATAAAAACAAAACAATTTAAATATAATCGTAGATCCTTACAGAAACCTGACGTCTAGCCATGCCCACCTATATCATTTTAGTTAAATGGGCTTCCACAGCGTTGGCCAGGTTAGAAGTTACACAACTCTGAGGTTTAATGAACGTTTTGATGAAAATGGTTTCTCTCTCTGTTGAGAGCAATGATGATGAGGGCAGGTAGTGGACAAGCATATCAGAACAGGAAGGGGGCCCTTTCTAAACGCTGCTCAGGGCCTGGGGTCTGAGGGAGAGCACTCTGAGTTACAGTCAGGGAGGAAATGGTCACTCTGCTGGGCCGTGAGTGCCCTGTGTCTCCCCTCCTCTTCAAGGCTTCTGCCTGAAGTCCCATAGGGGTATATTATTCAGCCTTTAAGAAGAAGGAAATCCTGTGACTTATGACATATGCTAAGTGGGATAAACCAGTCACAGAAAGATAAATACTGCACGATGTTGCTTATATACGGAATCTAATATAGTTGAACTCATAGAAGCACAGGGTAGAATGGTGGTTGCCAGGGGTGGGGGGTAGGGGAGATGTTGGTCACAGGATACAAAGTTTCAGTTACACAAGATGCACAAGTTCTGGAGATGTAATGTCAGCAGTTAACAATACTGTATTGTATACTTGAAAGTTGCTAAGAAAGTAGATCTTATGTGTTCTCAACACACACACACACAAAGGTAAACTATGTGAGGTGATGGATATGTTCATGAGCCTGATTGTGGTGGTCATTTCACAATGTATGCATATATCAAAGCATGTGGAAATACATACAATTTCTACTTATCAATTACACCCCAATAAAACTGGCAAAAGGAGTCACAATAAGGTGAGAGTGACAGAAAGCAACTCTATCCCTTAGTCCCCCGAGCTGTGCAGAACCTTAAAGATCAACCTGTTTAATCCCTATGAACCTTTTCAAATATTTTTCCTCCAGGAGCCCCAGAAATGTCGCGATTTCATAAGTGGTCAATCAGAGGTTAATATCAACACCAGAGCATGAGTGGAACCACACTGCATTCATACAATGTCAGCCTGAAAACAAAGAAAACTAGAATTTTATGTTGGCCTCTGCTGCGGGGCATAAATGTACAATTCCTGTTTGGCTTTTGAAATATTTAGATTAGTTTTTCTAACCCTGTTATAGTCTTTAAGGCCTCCTAGCTAGAAATGATTGATCTAGTCGAAACTTTTTCATTTTACATAGGAAGATGCGGAAATCTGGGGAACACATGGAAAGGAGAAGGAAAAAGCAAACTGAGATTGAAACTCAGTATTCTTTGTCCTGTATCCTACTTGTATTTAAAAGAGGAACCCTCAAGTAATCGAATAAAAAACTCACAGGGAATAAATTTCTAGTAATGAAATTTCAAGCAGTTTGTAACTGTGCTTCCATCTAACACACCTGCACCCCCTGGAAAGCGCAGGTGCCAGAGGGGGAGGGGGGAGGGGAAGCTTCTTGTGTCTCCTCTCCCCTGATCGTCAGGTCAAAGCAGTTGTCAAACACCCATGGAAGGTGCCATGTGCAGTGGGCATTCTTGAAGACTCTGGAGACACAAACAATTAGACCTGGCTTACTTCAGGGTGCCCCAAATCCAGTATAAGAGTGTGGTTCGTTTATGTACATGTCTAATCGTTTCTTATTCTAGTAAACCTTGCTGGCGGGATGAAATATCTTACAGCGCTGTGGTCATGGGTTGCCAGGTAAGGAGTGGCTGACATCTCAGGGCCCTGAGGATTTTGTCCGTGGCCAGGGTCACCGTAAACAGTTTACCCCAGCTGGACCCAGCCTCTGTCCTTCCCAGAGAGACCACACTATTTTTAGCTCAGTTTGGATAAATCCTCCTGCAATCTTCGCCAAGGTTCCAGCTGCTCTGTGTTTGCTCACTTCTATCTTCCAGCAACCTCTCTTTAGCTCTGCGAAACACTCCAGAGTTTTCCCAGTTCACCCTTTGCAATATTACAAAAAACACAGTTAGAGTTTAGGCTGCATACTGCTGCATTCCCTCAACGATAGCCTTTCCCAAATGATGCCTATGTTGGGTCCTTGGGATATACCAGTGGCTATAACAGGCAAAGACTCCTGCCTCGTGGAACACAAACATCCAAAATAACTGAGGCTCAAAAATGATATAAAATTTTCTCTCACGTAAAACAAGTCCAGATTTAGTCAGTCCAGGGCTCCACCAGTGGCTCCACTGTCACCTAGGATCTTGACTCCACTATTTCTGCTTTCTCAGCCCTACCTCACAGCTTCCATTCTCAGGGTCACCTTGTGATTAGAAAATGGCTGCTGTAGTCCAGCCATCATGTCCAGATGCCAGGTAGCAGGAAGAGGGGGAGTGCAGGCACAAGCACATGCCTGCATGCCAGTCAGCTCTTTTAAAATCGCTTTCCTGGAAGCCTTACCCATCGATGTCCACTTAGAGAAGGGAGATCTGCGAGGGAAGCTGGAAACTTAGCTTTAAATGTGGACACACATGTGTGGCCAACAATTTAGGTTTTTCTTTTTTACCAGGGAAGAAGGGGAGACTGGAAAGTAGATAGGCAAGTCTTTGTTCCAGGTATCTGAATCTTCAACACAGTGTGTGTGTGTGTGTGTGTGTGTGTGTGTGTGTCCATCTATAAGTAGACAGATGGTAGATGACAGATAGACAGATGACAGACAGACGACAGAGAGAGACAGGTAGATGGGTGTAGAAGGAGAAACCGTAGAGCATCATATGGGGGAAACATCATATATCTGGAGTAGTTTGGGGTTGTTGTATGTGCTCTTTCAAAAAATCATATCTATAAACCCTAACTTTAAATATTAGACTTCTACCCATCTTTAAATGGTGCTAACTATCCCATCTAGACAATTATTGTTTAAGGAGTGTGGGTTATGTGCCGCCACTCATTTCGTTTAATGAAATCCACTATCCTTGGTTCTCAAAATAACCTGCAAATTCCTTAATGTATTTATAACCTGAATCAAAAAGATCTCCACTGATCTCCTAAATAAGAGAGAAAAGGCCTTCTCTGAGAGGCCCTGGTTTTGGTTCAGGGAAGAGAGCGCAGGTCCCTAAATCCTGGTCTCGTGGAGCTCCGGCAGGGAGGTGAGCGTGCGGTCAGCTCCCCCATCCCCTCCACTCCCCACTCCCTGCAGCCCAGGATGGGGAGACCCGGCTCTAAGCAGTGGCTGTGATGGTGAGAGCACTGGGCACCTGGACTAAACGCAGTTCTGGCTCAGCCGTGAGGGAGCTGACTTCCGCTCTCTTGGCCTGAGTTTCCGAATTTGTAAAGTAAACGTGATTAAGTGCAATTACTGTCACAGCAGTTTACTTCACTGCTAGAGTAAAGCACTAACTAACTTCTTGACAGGTTTCTGAACTTGCACTGTCTGCATCTTTTTTTGTCTTAGAAACAATTTAGATTGAAGACAGGTATATATCTCAACAAAAGCAAGAGCCCATTTCCAGCTGTCCCGACAGAGGGAAATTCCTCTAGCAGTGTGTTAACCTACTCAGGCCGCCATAACAAAAGATCACAGACTGGGTGGTGTAAACTACAGCCATTTATTTTCTCACAGTTCTGGAGGCTGGAAGTCCATGGTCACGGTGCCGGCAAGTTCAGTTTCTGGTGAGAGGTCTCTTTCTGGCCTGTAGACGGCCACCTTGCTGTTCCTTCACATGGCTGTTCCTCTGTGTATGCAGGAAAAGAGAGAGAGAGAGAGAGCGAGGCTGGAGACCCTTCCTCTTATAGGGATTCCAGTCCCATTGGATTAGAACCCCTCTCTTACGACTTTATTTAACCTTAATTACCTCCATAAAGGCTCTGTCTCCAAATACAGTCACATCAGGGGTTGGGGCTTCAACATATAAATTTGGGGAGGGGCGACACAAATCAGATCATCACAAATAGTAACACAGAGAGCAGTGTGGTTCTACAATCGTTTCTTGACAATTGTGGCAACGTAGCAGATAAGCTACGTATGCTATATGTTAGTTGAATGTCTCAAATAGCTCCCTCATTTTTGGCCTGAATTATTCGAATTGGAAAGCTCAGCTGACAACAAGAACGGATAATTGCTCCATGCTCTCATTTCCCTCATTTAACTGCCTGAAAAATAAAAGACAAGCTTGGTCCTTTCAAAGGATACCCGATCTTGGATCACACTTACTTTGACACCTACTTTCCAGTGTTTATTTCCTCAGAGCAGAAGTCTACTACAAACTCCAAGACGAGGAGGATCACTAACAACAATAAGAGCACACCTTAGTCTCTTCATTTCAGGCATTTAATCGACTTTTTCAAAAAGCCAGCAGAGAAATCTGAACCTCACTGAGTGCTGACCGTGGCCTGGCCCTTTGCATAGCTGCGGAGTCTGCGTGATGTGCTCCTCACATCCTCACAATAGCCCTGACGACTGGGGCCGGATCAGCCACGGAAAAGGCACCTGACGTGAAGCGGCACCCAGAGCTGCACTCGGAGTTAGTGCTGGAGCCTGGATTCCAGCCTGGATCTGCTCAGTTCCAGAGCCTGGTCTCGGCAATATTATTTTGGGTAAAACTGAATATATGTAATTTCAAGTAGAGTAAGAACATTCAGTATTGTTAAAAAGCATGAGATAGAACTATGTGTGGATATGGAATGGTCTCCAAGATATGCTGTGGGAATTTGTAATTGATAGCTGCACATGGTATAAAATTAAAAGGTAAAAATGTATACGGTGACTACTGAGTCTTGATTCCCTCTTGTCTCCTGGGGTCTCCATTTTTCTTCCCCTTGGCAGCCATGATCACCAGTTTCCTCATGTTTCTTCCCAGAGACACTCTATGAATTTACAGGCAGGACATACACACACATGTTCTGAAAACACAGATGGTGGCATGTTATAAGCGCTGGGCTGCACTTCGCTCTTTTCAGCAAACAGTGTACTTCTCTCTGACGAGGGGGGCTGAGAAATTAAAGAGATTCAAGGTTCTGGAGTGAGAAGGAGACGGCTTCGCAGCGACACTACTGGAATAATTGTTTTAACTGTGTGCATGTATTAATTTTTTCAATTATAAAACATACATACAAGAACACTGCATATTCTTAATATTTGGATCTTAAAAACAAGTAGTAAATTTTAAAGAAAACCAGTTCAAGGTCCTTTTACTTCTAATTTTGTGGCACCATAAACTTTCTGCTTCTCGAGGAGCATGATTTTCAGCAACAATCACTTTGTGAATTAAGCTCTGGATTGTGAGGCTACTTAAAATCAATCACCACGAGAAGGAAAAGTTATTCTGTCGCCCATCAAATGGAGATTCCAAGTTTCGGGATACCACCACCTGGTGGTCTTAGTTTGAATAGAAATAACCTTCAATTGTAATAACTTTTCTTTGTAACAAGTCTTGGAGTCACAATACTAAGAGATAAAAAGGATGAGAATCTAGCACACTTACTTTATGATGAGAAAATCGAACACCAAAATGGTAAAGCAATGTGCCCCAAAACACAAAGCAGAGGCTCCTGACATTCAGTCCACTGCCTTCTCCATTAAAAAAAATGCCTTAATAATCATTATCTCATAAAAATTTTATTCATTAAGTTTGTCACAAAAAGGATATGATCTGTATAACCCCAAGAATAGGGGCAAATGAGAAAAGCAACTACAATTCTTACAAACTATATTAGATGCTCTTTCCAAACTAGGAAGTTAAGTTTTAGAGATGAGTTAGGATTTCTGGAAGAATTCAACCTTGAGGGAGAATTTGAAAGAGGACAGAGAGTTGGCTCGTAGATAAGAAAGCAAAGACTTTTCCTGCGTAGGGGGCAGCATTAAAGAAACCCAGAAAATCAGTGGGTGTAGGGAACAAAAGAATCTTTCAGAAGAAATCTGTAGGCAAGCCATGTTAGTGAGATGGGGGAGGGGAGACTTCATTTTCTTCTTTAGCTTCTTGAAAAATTTCTCTCTGGAGGCTTGTGGAGAATAAAACTAAATTCTACAACTCTTTTAATTTACTTAAGAACATTAATTGCTTTAAGGTTTGTTTTTAATGCACCATTTTTTTTAAAGATTATTTCTTGAGAGCAGTTTCAGGTTCACAGCAAAACTGAGGGGAAAGTACAGAGAGTTCCCATATATCCCCTGCCCCCACACGTGCACAGCCTCCCCCAGCATCCTCTGTCAGAGTGGTACATTTGTTACAATTGGTGAACCTACACTGACACATCATAATCACCCAAAGTCCACAGTTTACACCGGGGCTCACTCTCGGTATTGGTTTGGACAGATGTGTAATGACGTGAATCCATCATTATGGTATCATACAGAATATCTTCACTGCCCTAAAAATTCTCTGTACTCTGCCTATTCATCTCTCCCAACCCCCCTTCCCAACCCAGAGCAACCACTAATCTTCTTACTGTCCATTATTTTGCTTTTTCCAGAATGTCATATAGTTGGAATCATACAGTATGTCGCCTTTTCAGATTGTTTTCTTTCACTTAGCAATATGCATTTAAGACTCTTCCATGTCTCTTCCTGGCTTGATAGCTCATTTTTTGGGAGGGTTAATGATATTCCATTGTCTAGATGGTAAACCACAGTTTATTTATCCATTCACCAACTGAAGGACATCTTGGTTTCTTCCAAGTTCTAGCAATTATGAATAAAGCTGCTGTAACATCCGTGTGCATGTTTTTGTGTGGACATAAGTTTTCAGCTTCTGTAGGTAAATACCAAGGATCACAATCGCTGGACCATATGGTAAGAGTGTTGAGTTCTGCAAGAAACCCCCAAACTGTCTTCCAAAGTGTCTGCACCGTTTTGCATTCCCGCCAGCCACGAGGGAGAATTCCTGTTGCCCTGCGTCCTCATCAGCATTTGGTGTTGTCAGTGTTTGGGATTTTGGCCATTCTCACAGGCGTGTGGTGGTACCCCAGCTCTCTTACCAATTCTCTAAGTCACCTGGTTTCCAGACCCCCCACTGTTCTGCTTGGCCTTCTTGGGAAGCTCTGTTTTCTAAAGAAACTGAGTCTCCAGGAGATGAATCATTTGCTCAGAATCATACAGTCAACAATATCAGAGCTGAAATTTGTACTCATCATTGTTTGCAATGAATCGACTCAGAATGGAGTGACCTCTTTTTATACTGTGAATAATGCTGTACTATAAACACCAGGGAGCCCAGGGGCTATGAGAAGAATGAGATGACTTTCAAGATTTCTACACCTTTCACATGAAAGCCTGCCTGCCTTTCTGACCAAAAGGACTGAGCAGGTTAGAAGGAATCGGTGTTGCTTCTGTTTCCCAGTTAATGACATGACAGCTTTTGGAGAACACGCCAAGCCCTCTCAGAGCTGGGAAGTCCAGGGCAGTAAGGAGCGAACTGGAGCTTTACCGTCTGATACTCACATCGAGACGATCACACGCAGTCCCTTTACCCTGGGCAAACGCTTCTCTATCAGAACGTGTGCTTAGAGCACGTGAACACCACATACAGTCCTGAGACGCAGCTTCGCGCTGTACCGCACGTCCATCTGAGAGATGAAGCGTGTGCAGTGGTCTGGTTTACGTTTGCTGTCAGTGGTAAGACTGATGAATTGCCGAGTCAGCCCTACCAAGAATCCTGGAAATGGCGATCCTGACCTGACTGTGATTTCTCCCTGAGGTCAGCGCTGGGTCACCGCATCATGAGTCTTCACACCACTTAGTCATGACGGGAACTACAGTTGACCCGGATTTCCACCCCCCCGATATTTCCACTTGATTGGCCCTGGAATATGAAGTCTATGCGTTCTGTTTTGTTCTAGACTTAAGTAGCAGGAAACTTCTGCTTTTCTTCCCAAACACACTCCCTCAAATTTAAGGAGGTCAGAAGTCCCAGTAGAATCACATAACAGACGTTTCTGGCTTGTGATTTGCCCATAGGGACCCTGCGGGCACCAGGATAGGAATTCTTCCCAGGCCCCAGGGTTCTACGTAACAAATGAGAGCCGTTTCATACTAATTCAAGCTAATGGACAAAGAACGGTCTGAGTCAGTACAATCTTCAAACACAAGCTTCAGAAAACCTTTTAACTGCAATAATTTCAAACTTACAGAAGAATTATAAGAATATACAAAATTCCCATCTATCTTTTATCCAGATTCCCAGATTTTTAACAGTTTTACCCCTTTGTCTTATCGTTCTATTTGTGCAAGTCTCTGTTCTTTATTTGTTCTGAATCATTTGAGGGTTATCCTATTATACTTCCCTTTACCTCTTATTACTTTATAAGTATTTCCTAAGAATAAGGGCATTTTCTTACATAACCACAGCGCAGTCATCAAACGGGACACTTCACATTGATGCAATAGTTTACCATTCCTGTTTTTTTCAACTATCCCAGTAAGATGTATGTGACAGACAGCAACTCCATGCCTTAGTCCCCTGGGCAGAGAGGCCTTGGTGAAGGCCTCCTGCAGAACCTCAGACAACAACCTGTTTAACTTTTCAAATTTTTTTCCTCCATGAGCCCCAGAATTGTTATGATTTCATAAGCAGTCAATCAGAAGCTAATATCAACACCAGAGAACAAGTGTAACCACCTTGCATTCATATAATTTCAGCCTAGAAACAAAGAAAATTGAAATTTTAGGCTGGCCTCTGCTGCAGAATTACACACGTAAATTCCTGTTTGGCTTCTGAAGTGTTTAGATTAGTTTTTCTAACCCTGTTATTGTCTTCAAGTCCTCCTAGCCAGAAATGGTTGATCTAGTAAAAACTTGTCCATTTCACCTAAGAAGAAACAAAAATCTAGAGAAAGTATAGAACAGAGAAGTAAAGGAATTACTTCTTTCACTGAATTTAAATTTAGTTAAAACTCAGTGATTTTTGTCCTAGAGCCTACTTGCATTTAAAGAAGGGATCTTCAAGTAATCATTTCAAAAACTTGCAGGGAATAAAATTCTAGTAATGGACTTCCAGGCCGTCCTTAACAGGCAAAATCAGATCAGCGGTTGATCGGGGGCAGGGGTGGGTTTGACTAGGAAGCGGCACAAGGGAACTTTGTAGGATGACGGGAATGCTCCCTGTCTTGATGGGCTCAGTTCCACGGGCACACGCACCTGTGTGATCTGATTGACCTGTACACTTAAGGTCTGTGTCGCAATAAGACTGTTAAGAAGAAACAGGTGCATAGCCCCCAGCTAACAGCCCTGTTTGGGGCTGTATCTTATTGTGAGAGAAGTCACCTGTACGTGAGGATGTGCGTGAAAGGAAGTCTGCTGTAATAGTATTTATTCCAGTAAAACGACCAAACAATCCACACCGGGAAACATCCTAAATGTTCATTTTTAGAGGGATAGTTAAATATACTTTGAAATAGGTATAATGGAAAATTATGCAACTACTTAAAAGAGTAAGTACAATCTAAAGATACTGATCTGGAGGGACGTGCATGATGTATTTTCAACCGCCAAAAAAAATTTTGAATAGAGTGTGTGGTATTTTACAATTTTTAACTGAGATATAATTAACATATAACTGTACTAGTTTTAGGTGTACAACATAACAATTTGATATAGGTAATGATTGCAAAATGACTACCACAATACATTTAGTTAACAACTATCACCACATATAATTACAATCTTTTTTTGTTGTGATGAGAACCTTTAAGATCTACTCTCTTGGCAACTTTCAAATATACCATACAGCATTGCTAACTACAGCACCACGCTATACATTACATTCCCAAGGGCTTATTTATTTTATAACTGGAAGTTTGTACCTATTGACCACTTGCACCCATTTCACCCACCTCACACCTTCTGCCTGGGGCAACCACCAATCTGTACTCTGTATCTATGAGTTTGGGTTTTTTGGTGTGTTTCTTTTTAGATTCCACAAGTGAGATCACACGGCATTTATCTTTCTCTGTCTGACTTCTTTCACTTAGCATAATGCCCTCAGAGTCCATTCATGTTGTTGCAAATGGCAAGATTATATTCTTTTTTATGCCAAAGTAATATTCTATTCTATATATATATATACACCCCATCTTCTTTACCCATTCATCCATCGATGGACACTTAGGTTACCTCCATGTCTTGGCTGTTATAAATAATGCTGCAGTGAACACGGGGTCCACACATGTTTTCAAGATAGTGATTTTGTTTCCTTATTGGATAAATACCCAGAAGCAAAACTGCTGGATTACATGATAGTTCTATTTTTAATTTTTTGAGGAACTTCCATACTGTTTTCCATAGTGGCTGCACCAATTTACATTCCTATCAACAGTGCACCTGGGTTCTCTTTTCTCTACATCCTCGCCAACTCTTGTTATTTCTTGTCTTTTTGATAATAGCCATTCTAAGAGGCGTGAGGTGATACCTCATTGTGGTTTTGATCTGCACTTCCCTGATGATTACTGATGTTGAGCATCTTTTCATGTACCTGTTGGCCATCTGTATGTCTTCACTGGAAAAATGTCCATTCAGATCCTCTGTCCATTTTTTAATGAGATATTTTATCTCTTGAGTTGTATGTTTGAGCCAATTTTTATTAATTCTTTTCTTCTGCTTACTTTGAATTTAATTTGCTCTTTTTCCAGTTTCCTAAGGTGGAAACTTAGATTATGGATTTTACATCTTTCTTCTTTTCTAACAAATGAATTCAATGCTATAAATTTCCATCGAAGCACTGCATCCCACAAATTTAAATAAGTTGTATTCTTATTTTCATTTAGTTCAAAATATTTTTAAATTTCTCTTGAGAATTCTTCTTTGATCCATGTGTTATTTAGAAGTGTTTGTTTAATCTTGACGTATTTTGGGATTTTCCAGTTATCTTTCTGATATTGATTTCTAATTCAATTCCATTGTGGTCTGAGAGCAGACATTTTATGATTTCTATTATTTTAAATTTATTACAGAGTGTTTTACGGCCCAGAATGTGGTCTCTCTTGGTCAATGTTCCATGTGAGCTTGAGATGAATGTGTATTCCCCTGTTGTTGGGTGAAGTAGTCTACAGGTATCAATTATTTCCAGTTGATTGATGGTCTTGTTGATTTCACCTATGTCCTCACTGATTTTCTGCCTGCTGCATCTGTCCCTTTCTGAGGGAGGGGTGTTGAAGTCTCTAACTATGATAGTGGATTCATCGACTTCTCCTTGCAGCTCTGTCAGTGTTTGCCTCATGTAGTTTGACACTCTGTTGTCAGGCACGTACATTTTAAGGATTGTGTCTCTTGGAAAACTAGCTCCTTTACCATTATGTGATGCCCTTCTTTATCCCTAGTAGCTTTACTTGCTTTGAAGTCTGCTCTGTCTGAAATTAATGGTTACTCCAGCTCTCTTTTGATTAGTGTTAGCATGGTATATTTTTCTTCATCCATTTTCATCTATGTGTCTTTATATTTAAAGTGAGTTTCTTGTAGAAGACATATAGTGGGGTCTTGTTTTCTTATCCACTTGGACAATCTCTGTCTTTTAATTGGTCCATTTAGACCACTGATGTTCAAAGTGATTACTGATATAGGTGTATCCATATTTGTTACTGTTTTCTATTTGTTGTCCTTGTTCTTAGTTCTGATTTTCGTCTTCCACTGTTTTTCTGCCTTTTGTGGGTTTTTTTTTTTTTGAGGAAGATTAGCCCTGAGCTAACTACTGCCAATCCTCCTCTTTCTGCTGAGGAAGACCGTCCCTGAGCTAACATCCATGCCCATCTTCCTCTACTTTATACGTGGGACGCCTCCCCCAGTATGGTGTGCCAAGCAGTGCCATGTCCACACCCAGGATCTGAACTGGCGAATCCCGGGCCACTGAGGAGCAGAACGTGCGCACTGAACTGCTGCGCCACTGGGCTGGCACAGCCTTTTGTGGTTTTAACTGAGTGTTTTCTCTCCTTTCTTAGCTTACAGATTGGCACCTGAGCTAACAACTGTTGCCAATCTTCTTTTTTTTTCCTGCTTTTTCTCCCCAAATCCCCCCTGTACATAGTTGTATATTTTAGTTGTGAGTCCTTCTACTTGTGGCATGTGGGATGCCTCCTCAGTGTGGCCTGATGAGCGGTGCCATGTCCATGCCCAGGATCTGAACCAGCAAAACCCTGGGCAACCAAAGTGGTGCGCGCGAACCTAACCACCCGGGCATGGGGCCGGCCCCAAACTTTTTTTTCAGTAGTTGCTCTAGAGCTTGTGATAAACATCTACAGGCGCTCCAAGTCCACTTTTAAATAACACTATACCGCTTCATGGGTAACGTGACACCTTATAATAACAAAATAATCCTAACTCCTCCCTCCGCCTTCCACCCCTTGTATCATTGCCCTCATTCATTTCACTGATATAAAAGCATACATAGATACGTAAGATATACACATAAGCATACATAAACAAATACATCGTTGGTATTGTTACTTTGAACACACTTTCATCAGATCAATTAAGAATCAGAGAAACAAAAATTTTATTTCACGTTCACTTATTTCCTCTTCTGTGCTCTTCCTTACTTAATGTACAGCTGAGTTTCTTACCTCTATCATTTTCCTTCTCTCTAAAGAATTTTTAACATTTCTTGCAAGCAAGTCTACTGGCAACACATTCCTTCAATTTTTGTTTGTCTGAGAAAGTCTTTATTTCTCCTTCATTTTTGAAGGATAATTTCACAGTGCACAGAATTCTAGATTGGTGGTTTTTTCCTTCAGCACTGTAAATATTTCACTCCACTCTCTTTTCGCTTGTATGGATTCTGAGGAGAAGTCAAATATAATTCTTATCTTTGTTCATTGATAGGTGTTTTTTCTTCTGTCTTCTTTCAGGATTTTTAAATTTATCTTTGATTTTCTGTAGTTTGAAATTGATATGCCTACATGTAATTTTAATTGGCAGCTTCTCCACATCCGTGTTGTTACTGTCAATGTTATTAATTATTGATTTATATCCATTTTTGTTAATGAATAGTATGGCAGGACAATCGATTAGGGATTAGTTTGTGTTGTGCTGTAGTTTTTCTGCCCTTGCTCTGATTAGATAGCCAGGTGGTTTGTGATCCTTGGTCTTAGGGCACTTGAGGGACTGGCAGCAATGCTACTCACAATCATTAAACTCACTGAAGAGAGCTTTGATGTGTCCTTGAGGAGGGAGAGGCAAGAGATGACCATACGATGGCAGGGAGGGAGCAGAGGGAAAGATTCTTCAGCATGGAGAAGTGACAACAATCTGGCCCTGCTCCCCAGTGGGAATGGCTTCCGGGGCCCCCAGTAGTGGGAGCCCCTCTCAGTAACGATACCTTGGCCCTGCCTAGGTGCAAGCATGACACAGAAATGCACTTTCACATGCTCATCAGATGTGCACAGGGAGCTATCCATGGTGACCCCAAAAGCCGGAAGATTAGAGACTCTTTACCATTTGTCAGGCACTGTTCTAGGCGCTGAGATACCTGGGTGAACAAAACGACAATCCTCCCACTGTGAACTTTACAGTCTAGTGTCGGGTTCTGGTGTGATCCCAGGGAGTGCCAGGAAGAACCTTCTAACAGCCTAGGGAGCTGGAGATGTAAGTTCGTTGTAGAAAATAAAGAAATGTTCCATTTCTTGCATACTTGAGTCTGTGCTGGTAAACTCTTGCTTGCTACAATAGTGATGGTCACTTTATTATGCGTGCCTACTATGCACCAGGCACCATGAGAGACGTTTTATGTTCTTTTCTTTGATACTCTTATGATCTCTGTTGAGTCATCTTCCTAATATAGGACCCACCCCAACCTGTCCACCTAAATGTGCCTCAGGGGGTAGTGTGCAAATCCTCCCAATTTGAGCTGTATTCCAGAACAGATTACTTGATTAATTAATAGGATCCACCTTGTGTCCCTCTCAGCCATCCTAGCTCTTCTTCTGCCATCTCTTAAACACGGGTGTTTCCTCCAAGATTCTGTCTTTGTCCCTTTTCTCTTCTGAGTGAGGGCAATCCTTTCCACAGCTTACATATTTTCTTCATGCAGATAAGAACTCTTGCCTTAGCTCCCGACTGGTATGTCCAATAGCCCATAAGAAATTCACATTCCACCTGTTTAAACTGGAGCTCATTTTCTCCCCAAACGTGCTCCTCCTCCCACAGGCCTTACTTCAGTTAACAGTCCCTGCATCCATCCAGGCACCCGAGTCAGAAATCTGGGAGTCATTTTGACTCCTCCTCGTTCCTTACATATTATAAGAGCTATTCCCTTAAAATTTCATCTGACTCTTACTTTCCACTCCCATTACCACAGTCTTTGTTTAAATTCTTATCATCTTTTGCTTGAACTATTACTGAAGTCTTCTAACAGGCCTCCCCACCTTTAATCTCTGTCCTCCAAATTAGTAATGCAAGACGATCTTTCAAAATGAAAACTTGGTCATTTAATTTCTCACATTAGAAAACTCAGATGGTTTCCTTTGTTGAAATTACAGTAGAAATCCAATTCCCTTGGTTTGGTACACAAGACTGCTCATGACCCAGCTCCAGTACAACACTCTAGTCCCTCCCCCCAATACTCTTCGCCACACTCCTTCCACCTGCACAGGCTGAGTCCTGGCAGCCGCCATCTCTGACGATCACGCTGTTTTAGATCTCTTGGGTTGCTCATGTTCTTCCTGCTCCTACAATGACGTTCACCTCCTTGTCTATTTTAAGAAAACCTCATCATCTACTCACCACAAACATTACCTCTGTTCTGAAGCTCTTCCTCCCATCCCCATCCTCCAGTCCTGACAATTTCCTTTTTTAAATACCCCACATACATTTCTCATAGCACCTGCTTAACTGACGACACGTCTACTAGACTAATTTCTCGAGGGCAGGGACTATAGCTCACTGCTTTTGAATCCCAAGTGCCCAGCACTGTACTTGGCGTATAGTTAAGCTGACCATACGACTAGGTTTGTGCCTGTAGCAGGCTTAATTATTAACCGCACCCTCTTTCACTCTCAAAAGTGTCTCGTTAGGCGGATAAATTATACGTGGCCCTCCTGCACGTAGTACACGTTGGTAGATGTTTGAATGAATAAGCCCTAGTTTTCCTTAATCAGCCCGCATCTGAGCACTTAATACTATAAAGTATATGTAGAGAGCATTGGGGAAAAAAAAAAAAAAAAAGCTGCTTCCGACAGCCTCCCCTCGCTCGCTCGCCCATTTACCGCCGCTGGGATGCGCCTGGCGGCTCCGCGCTCCGGGGCCCCGGGCCCGCGCCGGCCGCAGCGTGCCTCCCCTGCGAGGGTCGCACCGTGTCCCGACGGCAGCCTCCGAAGCCCCAGGGTTAGGAAACAGCAGCCGGCCCCGCGGCGAGGCCGACTCGCGGACACAGCAGCCGTCGGGCCGCTCCCACCCGGGAACCGCCTCGCGCCTGGTTCGCCGCTCAGTTTGTTTTGCCCAAAGCAAAGATGGGCCCGTCGGAATCACGCCCTCTCCATCGCGGGCCAGTCGGAGCCCCGCATTCGGGGCCCGTGTCGTCACTTCCGCCCGGCCTTCCGGGTCCGACCTCCCACAGCGAGCGCGGTGGTCGCCGGGTGTCCGAGCCGTGCCGTCCGCTGGCGGCATGAGCGCGGCGGCGAGGACGCTGCGGGTGCCGGGCCGCCACGGCTACGCGGCCGAGTTCTCCCCGTACCTGCCGGGCCGCCTGGCCTGCGCCGCGGCGCAGCACTACGGCATCGCGGGTGAGCGCCCGGCGGGCGGGGCCGGCGGCGGAGGTCCGGTCCCCACGGCCACGCTCCCCCCGCGGCCCGCGTCCTCCCCTCCCCTCACGGCGGTCCCGGGGCGCTGACCGCGTCCTCCGCTCACGGCGGTCCCGGGGCGCTCACCGCTTCCTCCCCTCACGGCGGTCCCGGGGCGCTGACCGCGTCCTCCCCTCTGGTCCCGGGGCGCTGACCGCGTTCCCTGCTCTGGTCCCGGGGCGCTGACCGCGTCCTCCCCTCTGGTCGTGGGGCGCTGACCTTGTCCTCCTCTCTCTGGTCCCGCGACGCTGACCATGTCCTCCGCTCACCATGGTCTCAGGACACTGACCACGTCCTCCCCTCACCGTGCTCCTGGGACACCGACCACGTCCTCCCCCGTGGTCTCCGGACACCGACCACGTCCTCCCCCGTGGTCTCGGGACACTGACCACGTCCTCCCCCGTGGTCTCCGGACACCGACCACGTCCTCCCCTGTGGTCTCGGGAACCTGATTTTGATTGTAATGATTGAAGCACAGTATAGACAGAAATGGAGAGCACAGTCCTGTCACTTTGTGTACGTGGTCTCGATAACCGTAGGGAGAAATTTGTGTAGTAAAATGGCTACTCAGTGCTTGATCCCCCCTTGACCTTAGACGGCCGCCTGCAGGTTCGACAGCATGACCTCGATTTTTTGTCTCCTTAGGCTGTGGAACCCTGCTAATATTGGATCAAAATGAATCTGGGCTTAGGGTTTTCAGAAGGTAAGGTGGCTCTAATTATTAAACTTAGGTGTCTTCTCTGTTGCTCTTAAAGCCTTAATAGAATTAGGTTTTAAATCGTTTTGATCAATGAAAGATTTTTAAATTTGCAATATAAAAGAAACTTCAGCATTTCCATAGCGTAGAAGTTATTTTTGCCATTAAGTTGTGATTACATCACTTTTCTGCTAAAGCTCTTGTCCCTCAGTGTCCATTTATACATCATAAAACTTAAACATGAGAAAGAGCGCACGCGTTAGTGTCTGGGTGGCGTTCCTGTCTTTGCTGTCTTCTTGACGCAGTTCAGCTCCACCCGTCAGGAGCTAAGTCTCCGTCCTGTGGCTTGTCTGGCCCGCGTTCCCTGTCTTCTTTCCACACTTGTCTTGTCTGCGTGACTGCTGGACTCACTGACACCTCCATCAGGGTGGTCAGTGGTGGAGCAGGAAAAGGAAATCCCGTCAGACAACAACTACCTGCTCGTGCCTCAGGGGAAAGATTTGTGGGAAAAGTTGAAATGATTGGTCTGAATACTAATTTAGCATTAGTGGCAGCATGCCCTCCTGTAAATAGTGCCGTATTTCTAGTTGGGGGAACTAATTTTATTTTATTTATTTATAAATTATTTGATTGAGGTGATGCTGGCTTATAACATTGTGTGTTTTCAGGTGTACATTACTATTGATCAGTTTCTGTATAGACTACATCGTGCTGCCCACTACTAGTCTAGCCTTGAGGCGTATGTGGCTATCACCATACCCATGTGCCCCTTCCCCCCTTTCGGCCTCCCGCCACCCCTTTCCCCTCTGGTAACCCCCAGTCTGTTTGGGAGAACTAGTTCGGTCTAGCTCTGCAGTTTTCCAGCTGGGTGACCTGGGCTCTGAACTTACGTCTGAACCTGTCAAGTGCCTGCTCTGCCTACCTCCCATAGTTGTGGACACCATGTGAGATAATGTGTGTTAAAATATGTGGTAAACTTGAAAAAAAAATGTAAAATTATGGTTTTAATTTTATGTTCAGCTGCCTGTATAACTAGATTTTTTGTCTTAATTTTCCTGGCGTAGCTTTGAGTGGAACGACGGTTTGTTTGATGTGACCTGGAGTGAGAACAATGAACACGTCCTGGTCACCTGTAGTGGCGATGGCTCGCTGCAGCTCTGGGACACCGCCAAAGCCGCAGGGCCGCTGCAAGTCTACAAGGAACACACTCAGGAGGTGGGAAGGAGCTCTCTGGGCTGCTTGTTTTTCTCTGGGTGAAATCCATTTGGGGATGGAAACATGGGGAAGTGTCTTTAGGGGACAAGAAGTTTGAGCTTTAGTGTTTCTTGTACGTGGTAGATGTCACTTATTATTTGATTACTCAACATAAGACGCCTCTTGGCCTGGGGAGCTGGGAAGCAGGAAAAGGTCAGGCTTCTCATGAGTCAGTGAAGCGCCTCCAGTCCTGAGCACACTGCTGCATCTCCTCCAGAGGGCCCCGCTGTCTTCACACTGTAGGGTGTGCCTGCCCTGCACAGCCTTAAGACAGAGATGAGCGGACTTTTCTCAGAGACTGCACAAGGTCGCCTGGAGGGCTTCAGTAAGATTCCTAAGGGTTTTCAGAATATATTGGAGCAAGAGCATCTCGTACTGAATCTGAGGCAGGGCTTACTGAAGAAATTTTAAATCTAAATCTGGTTCGTGTGTCTGGATATTGTGTGTGTGTCTATGGGTAGCATAGAAAGTAGTTTGGCCTTCATTGTTAACTCACATACATATGTATTTTAATGAACGTGATGGGGAAGACATTCTCTTTTGGTGTTTGACCTTAAATGTTTTAAAGTTTTCCTCAAAGTAGCAATAGATCCTTCAAATGAAAACTTGCACGTTTACTTTCGAGTTTGTGTCTGCCACAGTGCCTGGCCCCTAGAAGGCCTTCAGGAAATGCGTATTAGATGCAAGAACCTTAGTCTTTTGTGATAAAGGAATGGTTATGTGAGATTCCGGACATGATTTTATAGCTATAGCCATTGAAAATCAATGTTTCTAAGAGTGGAGTGGAAAATTTTAGTCCCTCGATCTCATTGTGAAGCCTCCTTGAATAAATGTAGTCATAGATGACCATGTTTCGTAGAATCACTGAATACTGAGACGACTTTGGGAAAGGAGGACTTCAGTTTCATGATGTTCAACGCAAGAATCCCCACAGATCAGCATGTCCGAAATTCAGATGCTTTTGTGGTACCTTCATGATTTTGCTGTTTTCTTATACCATTTATAATTAATGTTTTCCTTTTTTGTTTGTTTTAATGTTTTTCCTCTCAAAAGTTTTTTTTTCTTTTTCTTAAATCTTTAGTGCCTTGTGTTGGTTATCTTTGTACATTTTTGGGCTTTACCTAACAGATCATAAAATAGTATATCCAATTATGTTAAATGGGATATACTGATTTAATGTTTTTCTTTAAATGAACTTTATTATTTTACTTATCCTAAAACAGTTATATTCATGAAGCCATGGGATTGATGGCTAACTTAGTATGTACATTTATTAGCTTTTAGTGTATGTTGGAGTAAGTATATAATGAATAAAATAAAATGTATATAACAGTTAAAATCATCTCTTGTACAACTAGTGGTCTGTGTACTACTCTCTGGGAATTACTATTCTAGAATTTTCCTGATGATGGTCACTCAGTCTTTACTTCACTCAGTGAAAGTGAATTTCACTATCTCCTGAGATAACTTATCTGACTTTTAGGTTGCTCTAATGGTTAAAAAAGTTTGCTCTTTTAAGCTCAAACCTACCTTCCATATCAACCAACTATTGCTTCTAATGCCTTTCTCTGCAATGGTGAGATGAGGGTCATGCTCGTTTCTAGGAGAACCCTCAACAAGAGCCATCGTGCCCCTTTTAGTCTTCCCTCTTCCAGACTGTGCCTTTCTAACTCCTTTAGCCTGTCTTCATGTTACGCGGTCTATCTTTCCCCTCCGGGTAAGCTCCTTCACGCACTCTTCTGTCTTTCATGACTTTTGATGCTGTATACCTAATTTATTCCAGAAATGTGGTGATCGGTACTGAGCTTCATAAGACTTTGCCACCATAATCTGGAACCTCTGGTTCTCATATCATCCTGTGTTCCTCAGCCGTGTCACAGTGTTGAATTGCTTCGAGTCTGCTAGTAAACCATCTTGATCTTTATTATTTGAACTGCTGTTAAACCAGGTTTATGTCATTCTACAATTGCATAACCGGATTTTTTGAACTGAAGACATACTGTGTGGGTTTTTTTTTTTCCTGACTATTATTCTAGGTTGTCCTTCCTTATTCTCTTTTCAAATGCAGTTTTTGATAAGTGTTTGTATCAGTTAGGATGCCTTGGCTGTTACTGTAATGGAAAATACGGCTAAAAGTGGATTTGACAGTCAGAGTTGATTATTGCACATAACCCAGTATGTGGGGGTGGGATGGTCCTGTCTTGATTATTCAGGATTATTCAAACCCTGTCGCCTGTGAAAGAAACAAGCCACCATTCCTGCCTCACCTGAGCAGGGTTCAAGTGGTTAAGTTTGCGCGCTCTGCTTTGGCAGCAAAGGGTTTCGCCTGTTTGAATCCTCGGCGCGGACATGGCACTGCTTGTCAGGCCATGCTGATGCGGCGTCCCACATGCCACAACTAGAATGACCCACAACTGAAAAATGCACAACTATGTTCTGGGGGCTTTGGGGAGAAAAAGGAAAAATAAAATCTTTAAAAAAAAAAAGAAGTAATTATTTACTCCTTTGATAATGATAGAAGCTGAAAAGTTTATAATGATGGATGCCCATAAAAAATAATAATCCAGAATGACAACCAGTCGTGGATTTAACACCAGTTTGTTTCCCTTAAAAATGCATTTACATTTAAAACTACACAGCAGGTTTGTCACCGAGGGGATCTAGCTTTCTTTCAGGACACAATTGAACTTGATGTATTTCCTTTTGCATCTTTAGTTATGCTCAGCCATTCATTCTGGATTAAGTTAGTGCAGTAAGATTTTTATTATAATCTATAAGCCATTTAACACTTTCTCCCCTAAAATTGTGATTGTAGAGAAAAATAGTTTCTAATTATATGTCAGTTGAATCAATTCTCCCTTTTTGGATTTTACTACAGGTAAGATGTAATCTCTCTTACCACTTTTCAATCTTTGTGTTTTCAAAGCATTCACTTTTTTTGTCTTTTAAAGTTTGGACTTGTGTTAAAAAAGCTAGATCTGTCTGTACTGGTAGCACATGTTATGTGCCAGGCATATGCTAGTCTCTGAAGATGCAAATATGAGTAAGACTCAGGTGCTTGTCTCTGGTGGTGGTTCTGGGACGTGCAGGCAAACCATTTAATATGATGTGGTAATGCCGAAAAGAAGTGTCTGAAATGTACACAAGAGGGAACCAAGAGAGATGCTGTTTGAGCTGAGTCTTGGGCAATAGTAGGAGTTTGCCAGGCAGCCCAAAGGGAGAGGGCATTTCTGGTAGAAAAGAGCATCTGCAGAGGGGCCGGTCTGTGGGAGAGCATGCTAAGGCCAGGCAGCCACAAGTCCTTTGTGTGACGGGAGCATGGAGGGTACAGTGGGATGGTGGGAGACGACGCAGGAAGGTGGTGAGGGGCCTTCCTCATGGGCCTTCAGTACCTGGTTGGGGTTGGACTTCATGCTGCGAGCGTTCAGGAGAGACATGGACTGACTGTATTATTTGGGGCCACGCACTGTGGGCAGAAAACAGGATGTGTAAGTGTTAGCCATTTTCCACTCACTCTACTTTTTCAGATGTTAGGTAGGACTAGACTGTAATTGAGGTATTTGAAATTTTAGTATTTGAAATGAAAAAAAAGTAGAAAATGCTGGTCTTAACTCAGTGGTTCCCGAACGTTACTACTTAGTAGAATCTCCGAGGGAGCTTGTGAACATCTTCATCCTGATCACACTGCCTGGGCACTGGAGCCGGGTGTAGTGTTAGTCAGAGGCTCCCAGATGGTCCCAATGGGCAGCAGTGTTCTGAAGTCACTGTCTTAGCTTAGTAGGCCTTCAATCCGATGGCCTCAATATGTGTGTCTAGTATTTTGGGGGTTGTAGATTCAAAATGTAGATTTAAAAAATTACTCAATAAAAGGAGTTATTTGATTTACCTTGCAAAGTGGTCACTCAGAGTCCATTTAACCTCAAAGCTTTGAAACTGTTTTTTTTTTAAAGAAGAGAAAATAATAGTTTTAAATAGGTGGAAACTGCAATGGAATATGTTTGGGTAGAGAATGGCTTTCGTGCATGCCCACTGCTGCTATAGCTGTCGTTTCTCTGCCATGTACCCCGTGCAGGCCTCAAGCACTGCATGTGTCTCCATAGCAAGTTGGTGAGTGTGTCTCACCTAGGAGTTAGAACCCCGTATCTCCTAGTTTAGAATCTGTTAGGAAACATATGTAGGAGAATGATGCAATCTTATTTGATAATTTCAAATCATATGAAACTAGAAATCATTTTTAGTTTAGCTGCAAGCTAATATCCTATGAAGTGAAATTATTGGCAGAGCGGTTTAAATAGATGTAGAATTTACTTTTATGTAAGACAGGGAGGAATACAAGCATATATATATATTTAAATATGTTAAATATATACTTTATAATTTTTCAAAAAGAAACGATGGAAAGATAATTCGAAAGCTAATAAAAATGGTTACCTTTAAAGCGAGTGGGGGGAGAGAGGACAAGGATAGACATAAGATTTCTCCAAATATAACTTGTCTTATAGTTTTGACCTTGGAGCAGTTGAAATATTTTACATAATTAAAAATCACAACTTAAATTTTAAAAAAAGCAATTGCTAAAAATTGAAAAAAAAAGAAACAAATTAACCTAGTGACTTTAAAAACAGTATTGTGACTGTACATACCTAATGGGGTATGTCTGATAAACAAAAAGAATTGCAAAGGAGTTTTAAACTACGTTCAGAAAAATCAATGTTGTTATTGTGAAACTCTCTTATGTTTATTGTAAGATAAAGCAAATCAGTAATTATGTCATTAGAAACCAAAAGTTTTAAGTTAAGAGAAAAGTGATATGAAAATAAAGATGTTAAATGGAAACATTTAATCTTAAAATTGAACGAGAAGGGGCTGGCCCCATGGCCGAGTGGTTAAGTTCGTGCACTCCGCTTTGGCGGCCCAGGGTTCAGATCCTGGGCGCGGACATGGCACCACTCATTAGGCCATGTTGAGGCGGCATCCCACATGCCACAACTAGAAGGACCTGCAAGTAAAATATACAACTATGTACTGGGGAGATTTGGGCAGAAAAAAGCAGGAAAAAAAAATTGAATGGGAAATATCCATATAGACTCATGATTTAGTTTTCTCTAAAAGTGTACATGTTTCCTAGTTCTTTGGATTGTAAAGACCTAGAAGCATTGACAACTCAGTTACAGTGAACATCCCTAGTGCCCAGACTATGGCCTCCAAATGCTGTTTCCCACCAGAAGGAACAGGGATCTTTGGAGAAACAGTCGATTCCAGGACTGGGCAGGAAACATACGAGATGAATCCAAGACATCACCTAGTGTCAGAAAGCAGTGAAAGGCCACTGGGATCACGTCAAAGTTTGGAAGAGATGGCCTGAAGAGGCTCTCACTGGCCAGTGATGGGACAATTTGAATGTCAGGAAGAGTGACAGCAGTGGATTGAAACACTGTACACATACAGACACACACTTGTGTGTACATTTTCACTCATTACATGGAGTTGTATGATGAAAAAAACAGCTGGTCACCATTGAAGATTACTAGGACAACTGCCTCAGTCTGAAAATTGGTAAATGAAGATAAGGAATCAAGGCGTTTATCCTGCCTTTCCTATATGAATTTTATTGTGAGGTAATCAAACAGTTGATGTGGAAATTTCTTATAACAGAATTCTAGCTAATAAATGCAGAAGAATTAACAGAATTAGAAAATCACCAGTTAGTAGCCCCTAGTGAAATAATGACTCTAGGAAGTATCATCCATGATGCTAAAGCCATTAATTTAAGATCAGCACATCTTCTGAACGGTTTTGGTGTCACTAAAAGTGGGTCAACCAGAAATTGCACACCTCCTAATACAACAGGAAGCTGAAGATTGAGCTGAATCTCATCAAGCCTCCAGGTCTAACGTCCAATTTAAAGGAAGTAGGACGGGTAGAAGTTAGACACCACCGTGAGGAAACGATGAGCCAAAGCCAGAGTTGGAAGGTTCCACAGCACCATCCCCTTCGGTTCTTCAGCAGATACATGTCATGGGAAGATGAGAAGAGACTTGAGAGATGGAACAGCTGAGTGTGAAATGTGCATTTTGTTTGGATCCTGATTCAAACCAACTGTTACAAGACATTTTTGAGACGATCAGGGAAATAGGAGTATGAACTAAGTGTTAAGTGATATTAAGGAACTGTTGTAAATCTTGTGAGATGTGAAAATGGCCTTGAGCTTGTGTAAAAAAGAGCAGTGTCCTCATCTGCTGAAGTGTTGATGAGTGAAATGGTCTGATGTTAAAATACGGCAGGCAGTCAGTCAGTCAGTAATGGGACAGACGAAACGAGATGGGCAACATGCTGATACTTCTGGAAGGTATGTGATGGATACCTGGGGATTTATTATGCTGTTTTCTCTACTCTTTTGCACATTTTTAAATTTCCACAATGAAAACGTTTTTATCTGAGTTTTACATTGAAAGAAATCGTTCTCTCTAATCATGCAGTAATGAAAAGTCAGTGTCCCTTTCCTTTATGTTGATACAGAGAAATGTGAACATCCCGGACATAGTTTTTATTTGATGATTTTTAATTAAATAGACCAACTTAAAAAGGCAGTACCGCACAGTAGATTAAAAACGAGCTCTTTGGGAATTGGTTTCAATAATAAAATTTGTCCTCTCAAGCTATGGTTTTGATGAGGTTCAGATTTCATAAAGCAGCACAAAATATTGTTGAGTGGTTTTCTTTTTTCTTTTTGCAGTTTCTCAGTTAATTTTCTTTACCACTACCAAGAATAACTTCACAAGATAGGCCTTCAGACGACCTGCTTTTGAAGCAAAACTGCATCTCTCTCTTTTCTTTTTTATCTTTAATTTGACCATTTGCCACTTCCACTGTTTGAGTGGGAGTGGCGGGGGTTTGGGGATAGGGAAGGAGGAGGAGTGGGTCACCAGGAGATCTGCTTTCTGTTCACCTTTGTTCTCTGTCCCTTCGCTCCTTCCCAAGCTTTCGTGGTCTCCTGTCTGCAGGGGACTGTGCCAGGCTTCCTGGAAAGATGCGCAAGTCAGGCAGGACCCTTGTCCCTCTGAGGGAGAGGCTAAGCTGCTGGGTGTCTAGTTTATGGTGTGGTAAGTGCTGTGAACATGCAGGCAGAGGGGATCTTGTCTGGGGAAGGGACAGGAGGGCATCCTTCGGTCTGAAGGGAATTAGCTATCCAGGTGGAGAGGCCAGAGGAAGAGGATCAGTGGCAGAGGAGAGTGCGTGCTTGAAGGGGAAGGACTGAGCCTGTGAGCCTGGGACAGTTAGCATTTTAGCTGTTATGCTAAGATCAGTGGAAAGACATTGAGATTTTTAAAAATTTACTATGAAGAATTTCATGCATGTAAAATACATGTAAGATGTAAAATGTATAATAAACACTTGTATAGTCATCATCTTGCTTAAGAAATAAAACTTACCTGCACCATTGGAGCCCTGGATACCGACTCTGCCCTTCCTCTATCTCCTTTTTTCTGACTCTACTCATCTCCCTCTGTTTTTCTTTCATCCCTTCTTCCCTCTGGAGTAACCACTATCCTGAATTTTCTATTTATATTTTCTTTGCGTTTCCTTTTAGTTTTACTGCTTGTGTGTGCATCCCTAAGTCATGCATAGTTTTGGGTGATAAGCAGCAGCATGGACACATCTCAGTGTTGAGTGAAGATGGAAAGTTACAGGAGCCATGTAGTACGAAACCACTGAAGGGCTTTCTGCAGGGAAGTGACGATAATTTGTGTTTTGTAAAGGTTATTTACTATGCGCTGTGGATAATGGATTGGAAGGAGCAAGAACTGATGGAGAGGGCAGTTAGAAGGATGCTGTGACTCTTCCTTCCCAGAGGCTAATGGTTGTAGCCTCTCAAGAGAAAGTGTAGACAAACTCATAACCATGGCCCTTTACCATCTTGTCCCTCGTGACTGTTTGACCTCGCTGTTGTTCAGACATGACAAGTGTCTCCTGTGTTGAGGTCTTCCCTCTTCTTCCCCTGGAAGGCTTTCCTCTCAAATGTGCATTCTCTTTCACTGCCCTCAGGTCTCTGCCCAGAGGTGTCCCCTGCCCACCACTGAGAAGTGACCCCATCCTTGTCACTGTTTTCTGGTCTTCTTTTTTTTTTTTTTTTTTAAAGATTGGCAGCTGAGCTAACAACTGTTGCCAATCTTTTTTTTTGTTTTTTCTGCTTTTTCTCCCCAAATCCCCCCAGTATATAGTTGTATATTTTAGCTGTGGGTGGTCTTCTTACTTTGCTTTATTTCGCTTTGTAGTTTTTTTCAATCGTACCCTGAAATCATATGTTTATTTATATACAGCCTGTCTTCCCTGCTAACATATAAGATCCACGAGGGCTGGGACTTTTATCTGTCTCGTCTGACACTGTGCTCCCTCCCCGTGCCTTGTGCATAGCAGGCGCTTAACGAATATTTGTTGAGTAGGTTAGTGAGATTGGGACGATGGGATCCAGTTGTCCCTTTTCGGCTGTCTCCTAAACATACCTCTGGCTGTGAACTTTTTTCAGAGCTTAAGGTTAATACCAACTCTTATTCCCACAAGATGTTTCCACTTGACTGTCTTGCTGTCGCCTCAGACTCAGTAAGTCTAAAATTACACATTGTCTTCCTTCCTCCAGTCTTCCACTGTCACTGGTGGTCCCCAGGCACAAAGCCTCAGAGTTATCCACAGTGTTCACTAGTCTTAACCCCTCGGGTACTCTCTGTCCCCATTTCTGTCCTTGGGGGTGTGTCTGGTCCCTGTCGTCATCTCTGCTTTCTGTGCTGGCATTTTAGCCAGCCCTCAAGGCCCTGCTCGGATCCTTCTCTTCCGGGCCTCAAGCGGAAGTTTCTACCCCAGCACCCTTTTGTACTTAGGTCTATAGTTTTTGTTTTTTAAACACAATATCCTGGTTTGTACTGTTACTTTCCATGTCCTAATATTTAAAAATATTTAACTGTCCTAAATACTTAAACAAATATTTGTTGTATAAAGTACAACAAATAAAGCACTTATTGATTGAGTTGCCTTTGTTTCCTTCATTACCCTGTTTTTGGCCTCACCACGTGTCCTGTCCTTAGATTTGTCCTGGAGCCCTAACCTTGTCACCTTGTTGTATGACAGAGAAGACAGCTGCCAGCAGCACTGCCAGCAGCAGAAGTAGCTTTCTTGCCTCCTGTCTCTAGCCCTCACTGGCGCTGGGTTCTCTCTGAGCCTGTGGGGGCTCTTGCAGTTTTAAAAGATGAGAAGTCGTGAGGTTTCAGCTCCTGCATCATGCTGGGAATGGGTAGAGGCGGTGGATCTGAGCTGATGATGTTAGTTTTTAGTTATACTTGTTCAGTTATCCTCTAAAAGGAAAACAGCAGCTCTTCATAACTACTTAGAGATGCAGATTGTGAAGATAAACTTGATTGGTTAAATTATTTTAACTCCTGTTTATTGAGTGTCTCTTATATTGCAGTGAGCATAGACAAGATGGTTTTGCTTCTGACAGGTCTTTCAAAATCTAGCAGGTATGGGAGTTATTTAACAGTAGATTTAGTAAGTAAATCTGGTAAAGGCTGAATTAGAAGTAGGCACAAGATGCTGATGGAGTGCAGGAAAGGAAGCGTCTGACTCATTGAGGGGTTCCTAGGGAAGGCTTGTTTCATAGAGGACGGAACAGGCCTGGTCTTGACAGGTGAGCGGGAGTGCAGCGAGTGGCAAGGGCTTTAAGTTCTTGGACGTGGGTAATTCATGAAAACAAAACGGAATCAGTCTGGGCCCATCGGAGCTCCATTGAGGGGCAATATCAACAAGGACAGGGTTTTCTGTTTCCTTAGTGTCAGCCCAGGGTTACCACTGTGCAGTCCCAGTGCCACAGTACCCTCAGGCAGCGGGCTGCAGAGACAGCTTCACATAGCGGTTGACGGTGGACTCTGCACTTCGGCTGCCCAGCTGCAGATGCCCCTCTGCAGCTTCCTGGCCTTGGGGATTTGAACAAGTGACTCAGCCTCTTTGGCCTTGGCACAGTGTCTCTTCACAGAAATGAAGATTAAATGAGATAAAATAGGTAAAGTGCTTATGATAACGACTGGCACCCAGTAGATGCTCAATAAAATTTGCTGTGGGGGTGAGTTTTGACTGTTCACATCAGCCCAGAGCAGGGGTTGGCAAACTATTGCCAGGGCCAGACCCTCCCTCTGTCTGATCTGTCTGTAAAGTTTTCTGGGAGCACAGCCATGCCCGTTCATGCAGTAGCGTCTCTGGCTGCTGCTCTGCTCTGCAAGGCTGAGTTTAGCAGTTGTGACAGAGACCAAATGGCCCACGAAGTCTGAGATGTTCACAGGGCCCTTTACAGAGGAATTTCCTGAGCCTTGGCCTGGAGGATGAAATCAAACTCTTCAGCTCTGAAGATCTTCAGTGGTCACTTCCACGCCTCCTTGTCCGTCCGTAACTCACAGGTGGCCGCAGTAGCTCTTTGGGTTTTGCTCCCCTTTCTGTATCCTTTGTGAGCTGCTTCCTGTTGCTGGCTCCTGGGCTCTTTAGAGTTTCAACTGCTCTGTTCTCTTTTGCATGAATATGGGCAGCAGCGGGGCCAAGACCCCGGTGAGGCTGGTGAACTTCTCACCTTGGCACACAATTTAAGAGGTTCCCCCCAAAGTCTATAATGAACAAAATGTCAAAGTTTTAAGTAAAGACAGAACCAGTGTTACTGATTTTTTTTATCCTCAGGCTCCAACATGGCTAGACACAGCACTAGGCAGCAGAGAACAGGCAACCCGTACTTAAGCCACAACAAACCCTAGACACTCATACTTCCTACATAAATATAGTAGAGTTTTTAGATTCAAAATAATCTGCTGGCTGATCATATTTAATCACACATACTCAGGTCCATGTCAGGACTACTTTCATAAAGTGTAATTAAGCACGCATTTTTTTGGACTTAGCTTATAGTAGTGATCCATATATAATCTGTTGTATAAAGTGACAGAATGAAAAATATTTCCGTAAGTTTTTGAATGATTCATTTGAATGGTTCCCTGAGAGCCGTGGAGCATGGATCAGAATAGCAGCCTTGGATAAGTGAAGCTGTTTGCCAAGAGATCTGAGAGGATCCCCTGGTTCCTATAAGCTTTTTCTAAGAAAGGCCAGATAGGGGTATTAATTGAATTTTAATGCTTTCTGATAAACGTTGGCCCGGCAAGCGTTTTTAGATGACTGACTTTCTAATCTGCTTTGACATTTCTTCAGGGTGTTGCAAACAGTGCTTTGTTGGCAGGTTTAAAAATGTGTATAATTTGTATTAGTGAAGAAGGTTTGGAAATATTCTGTGGAATTCTCTTCCAGTAGAACGGAGTCTGGTCTGTAGGGAGTGGGTCTGGAGGAGTGGACAAGATGACCTTTCCATTTCTCAGATGCTATGTTGAGGTTTGTGGGATTTTATTTGATGTTTCAACAGAATGAATTAGTTGTTCTAACTGGCCGTCACTGTTATAAAGAGATAAAATGCAATATTGAGCTTACTGAACTTGGTGCTCCTTTGCTTTCTGAATGACGCTTTAAAATGTTTTTAGGTGTATAGTGTTGATTGGAGCCAAACCAGGGGTGAGCAGCTTATGGTGTCTGGCTCATGGGATCAAACTATCAAACTGGTATGTCAGCATTACTGTATTCAAAACCATATAGTCCCTTCGCCAAAGCCTCCACTGAATTTTTTTTCTTTCCTAGAGTATAATTCTGTAGCTTTTCAATGACAGCTAATTTCCTTTTCAAAAAAATACATCAAAGCATTTATTAGAATTTAAAATTTTCTAATCTTGTGGCTAAAACCTAGTAATTAGCTCAGCACTGATTGTTTTGGCTCCTTAAATACCATCTTGCTTTATATAAAAATAGACTTAAAAACCCCTTGTATCTGTGTATATTGTGTGTGTGTATAAATACACATATATGGTATATCGTATACATAAAAGCGTAAGCTTGACTTTACTTCTGTTGAATATCAATCTGTTCATTTATTTGTAGTGGGATCCGACTGTTGGAAAGTCTCTGTGCACCTTCAGAGGCCACGAAAGTGTCATTTATAGCACGATCTGGTCTCCCCACATCCCTGGCTGCTTTGCCTCCGCCTCAGGTGAGTGAGCGGGTTCTACTGGAAGCTTTGCTGGTGGTGCACGGGGCCTGGCTTTGCCCAGCAGGTGCTGGTGGTGGACCGGGCCTCGCTTTCCCCAGCAGGTGGCGCCATCCCCTTAGCTGGGAGGCAGTAGGAGGCTGCGGCTGTTTGTGCTCTTTAGGCCGTGTCCCACCAGCCTCGGATCAGTGTTCCGTGACCGTACCCACTTGACTGCACATGTCCCTTCCAGTGAGGTGAGAGGCAGGGACGAAGCGCAGGGGAAGGCTTGGCGTCATTCTGCTCGAAGGGGAGCCGTCCCTGCAGCTGGCTGGTTGTGGGGCCTCGGGGCGGAGGGCGAGCGTCCTGGTCAGCGGCTGGTTAAGAAGGGCTCACCTGGGGGTTTGTTCTGAGGGTGAAGTACGGAAACACAGTGACGTGTCCAGCAGGAGGTCAGCCTCCCTTCCTCAGGGTCAGCCTCCTTTTAGGATCTCTCTGATTCATTGCCACTGAGCCACACAAGGATGTTTTTGGTATGATCTTTTTTCTGACTGCTTTTGATTTATGCCAGCAAGTCTGCAGTAAAGTAGATACTTAGATTTATATGTCTCTATGTTTTTGTATAGAAAAGTCATCTTATAGAAACTTAAAAATTGCACCTTGTACTGTTTGCATAAAGATTTACAAATTTAGTTTGCTAGCCAATTCATAAATCACATAAAACATGACAGTCTAACTCATACGTGAGTTGTGGAGAAACCTTGCTCGGCCCCTGTGCAGTGCTGCTTAAAGTGGCAGAGTCCCCTGGCCAAGTGGTCACTTAAGTGGCCTCCCCTCTTTACTGTTGTTGTGAATTGCACATTCATGTCTTTGGCCCATGTTTCTACTGAGAGATGTTTGTTGTTGTTTTTCTGTATCGATGTATGAGTTGTTTTTATTTTTAGGCATTAGTCTTCTGTATCTTACAAATGTTACTAATATTTTCCCAATTTGTCTGTCTTTTAACCTGTTTATTTTATTTTACTTTTTACTGTATAAGCATTTAACCTTTTTGGTAGTCAAAACCATCAATTTTTTACTTGATAGATTTCTGACCTTCATTTAAGATGCATAAGGAGTTGGCTCAGTGAAAATTGGGAGGCCTTGGATGGCAAAGAAGGAGAGAACATTCCTGTCAGAGAGAATAGGATGCTGAAAAGTACAATCTTGATGCGTCTGAGAAACTGAAAGAAGGCTGTTGCTTCAGAGGAAAAGGGGTAAAAACGAGGTCGGGGTAGTAGGCAGGGGCCCACATCACACCTTGTGGGCTGGATTCAAGATAGTGGATTTTATCCTGTGGACAATGGGAAGACGTTGAAGAGGTTTAAGCAAGGTTGCGATATGATCATGCTTGCGTTTTTAAAAACGCACTCTGGCTGTCATGTAGAGAATGCTGTGGAGGGGAGCAGAAGTGGGTGCAGGGGGACCACTTAAGAGAGACAAAGACGTGGATGAGGATGGTGGCAGAAGGGATGGAAGAAAGTAGGCTGACCTGAGTGGTATGTAGAGACGATTTTACAAGATGTGGAAGAGGTGAGGGGGAGGGCTGAGGCAAGAATAGCTGCTGTATTCCTCGCAAGGACAAATTCATGGATGGTAGTGTCGTAGCTGAGGTAAGAAGTTTGTTTGAAAGAGAAGATGTCTCGTTTTGTTTTGGAGCACCTCCTGCCTGTGGACACACATGTGACCTTGTCAACAAGCGGCTTGAGTCTGGAGCTGAGACATCTGACCTTATGGATAAAAACTGTGTCAGTGGCTCATCAGTGGTAACTAAGGCCATGGCGGTGAATCAGAGCACCCGGTGAATCAGAGCACTAGGGAGAAGAAACCCTGGAATAGAGCACAGGTTGGCAAACTACTGCCCTCAGATCCGAATGACCCGCTGGCAGTTGTTGTGAATAAAGTTTTATTGGAACACAGCCACGCCCTCTCGTTGATGTGCTGTCTGTGGCTGCTTTCACACTGCAGTGGCAGAGCTGAGTGGTTGTGACAGAGACGGAATCGCCCTCAAAGCCAGAAATGCTTACGCTTAGGCCCTTCCCAGGAGGCATTTGCTAACTGCCAGTGTAGAGTCTTGAGGGAGATGAAGATTGGAAGCTCCTGTGCAGTTCGGCTGTTGAGGGGGGAGAGATGACAGTGAGGGGCAGGTAGGGGGCTTCCAGCGCTGTTTCCTCGGGGTAGGTGTTCCCTTCTTGCTAGTAAACTGCATCGGTGCCCTGAGTTGTTGGATTATGTCGAGTGGCTTCCACCGGAAATATGCTGTCACAGAATCCTTTCCATTTGTTTATTTTATTTTTTTAATCCTAAAAATTAAAAATGACCAAATATCTCTCAATTCTGGAGTATTATTAGATTGAAGACACTCAGAAGTGGGAACCTTCAGATAAATTGTGCAGACAGATATGTCCATTTAGATTAAGCAATTTTTTAGATCCTAAGATAATAGCAAATAATAGTAACTGTGTATAGAGGTTCAGTTAATTCAAAAAATGTTTTATTCACTGATTAAAATTAACAGCATTGTTTTCTAGAATGAAGAACAGTACATTTATAAAACTTTTACTATTATTTTTAAAATTTCTGAGTTGTCTAAGTCATAGTTTTTTGGTCCATAATCTGAATCAAATCTTTTCCAAAATGTCAAGTCTTTGGGGATGGAACCAGTAATACATTTTTCCTGTCACCTTTCCTTTTCCAAGCCTAAATTTCTTCTTTGATTTTTTTTGTCTGTCTGTGGCACAGCTAACTGTAAGGCTGGGTGTGTGTTAAGTAAGTGATAGTGATATTGATACACTCCTTTGAATTAACTAACCCTTTCGGCTTTGTATATAATTTGAGTTAGTCATCTTTTGTGCTTTTAATTTAGTGTAAATGCTACTGAGTTTCATGCTGATAGTGATCAGATCTGTAAGATGACCGCAGTTCAGCATAATGGTTACAACTTCACTATTGGTGAAAAGCCCTAATACAGAGAGTATTAGTACAAGTTCAATTAAAATTCTTGTAAGGATATGTATTTTTACATTAGCATCATTTTCAAAAGGTTCATTGAAAACCCTGGATGGAATTAGTGGTACAGAATAGATCCATCCTCAAAATGAACTGAAACCTACTTCCCGTCTGGTGGAACAGTGAAGACTTGTCTTCTGGGAGCTCTGATTGGCAGTGTGTATAATCAACTGGGATTAATAATGAGATAGTTTTATGTATTTGGAAAAGGATTAGTAAGTAAAACTTCTTGAACTAGGGGTAGATTTTTAAAAATTCCTTTACCTTACTATTCTATGTATTTTTGTTAATTTATATTATTAAAGTTCTAAAATTGTCCTCATTTGTTTTTAATCACTGTTCTTTTTATGACCATGACTAAATGTAAAATCTGATAGTGACAAAATCATGAATGAATATGGCTGCATTTATTTAAACAACAGCCAGAATATTAGCCCTTTGTTTGGGCTGAGTCACACACCTCTTCCTCCTACACTGGCCTTCTGTGTAGCGTGGTATACATAATACTGACTCTGGACATTGCATATAGAATATTCAATGTGTGAGACTGAATAGCAGAAAAAAATGAATTGTGTGTAGAGTTAACAGTATAATCACAAAACTTAACTCTCTGTACATTGTAAATAGGTGGCATATGAATACAGTCTTTTATCTATAGAATGGCCATTTGCTTTAATAGAAAAAAAAGATGATCTGTTTAATGACATTACCTTTATGTGTTTTATTAGAAATTAATACAGTTGTCATATTAGCCAAGACTTCTTTGGTTGAAAATGAAAGACATTCTGACCCAAACTGCCTTAAGGAAGGAGATCATTTATTTGCTCATCTAGTTGAAATGTCCAGAATTACATCTGACTTTATAGACATGGCTAGATGTAGGGGTCAAAGGATGTTCTTGCCTCTCTTTTGTTACGTGTTCTGTTGAGTTGGTTTCAGTATCAGGTACCACATGATAGGAAGATGGGAGTAGCTCCACCCCTGCATCCTTTCTGGTTTCCGTCCAGTAGGAAAAAGTGAGAGGTTCCTTCTCAGACATCTGGAAAAGTTTCCTTTCCTCTCCTTGGCTCTGACGGTCCGTGTGGATGTTCCTAAACTAACCATTGTGCCTGGGGGAAGGGGTGTAGTGTGTTGATTGTCTTGGGCCAGCCCAGCCCCTGCAGTTGGGAATGGGAGGTGGGTGGGGGGGGTGGGACCCAAACTACACGCTGAGAATGGAAAGAGTGGGTCCTGATTAGGTGGAAGGAGATGGGGGCCAATATTCACTAAATGATCTGCACATCCAAGGCTTAAAATAAATCAGAAGGGATTTGATGAAAACTGAACTGTAAAATATATTCCTGTAAAAAAAACTTAATACATTAAAGCCGTTTTCTGCGAGCTTTTATGATTTTGGAAACTCATTGGAAGGTTTATTTATCAAGCATTTGCGATTTTCCTGACGTATTCCTTCATGATGATTTTCAGATATTAGCCTCTTGATAAAGTTGAAAAGATTTAAAGTTTTTCTTCCACTCTACAAAAAGAGGGTTCGTGGGATAGTAAAAGTTGGGGTGAGCTCTGAAGCTCTCATTGTGCCTTTGCCATTTCAAGTGAGACAAGAAACTTTGCTTACTATGGACAATGCACTCGTAGGAAATGAACTTCTTTGCATATTTTCTTTGCTTGACTTGTCTTCACACTTTACCTTTGGGGCATGTATATCTTCTATATACCTGAGTGCCTTCCACAGGCAAACACTAAAACATTTTTGATTATTATCATGTAAGATATGGGTGTAACCGTCTTATTAGAATTTTGAAAACATATCTCAGGCTAATTTTGTTTGTTGAGGGGGACGTTATCAGTGAGTCAGATATTTAGTCAATGTCCACCATTTTCTGGGCACTGAAGATACATTGAGGAGGAAAACAGACAGGGTTCCTGACCTCTGAGAGCGTAGAGTCCCATGGGAAAGAGAGATGCTAGAAGAAAAACTAATAGCAGATGATGAGGAGGAGGGTGATGTTCTCTGAAGGAGAGGCAACACAGCCAGTGGTTAGGAACATGGACTCTGGACAGAGCTGGACTGCCTGGGACCAAACTCTGCTTTCAGCACTGTTACATGACTGGTGATGCAACTCAACCTCTGTCTCTTCATTCCTCATTTGAAAAATAAGGGTGATAATAACACCCACAGCATGGAGTTTTGGGAAGGATTAAGTGAGTCAATGTATGCAAAGGGCTCAGAACAGTCCCTGGCACAGAGTAAGGGCTCCATAGAATGCCTCTTATTATTAACGTGTGTGCTCAGAATTCTGCGGAAACAGCTTTGACGTGCTCAAGAATGCTTTGCTATGTGTCTGTGCTGTAAGAATTAATGGTCAGTGCTTATCTGAGAACTCAAATCTGAGAGCAGAGTTTTAAAGTCACTTGCTCCAGATAGAATCTAGAATGCTTGGTTGTGTAATGACATACTAGTCCAGTCATCCTGAAACCTGGCTGACCATAAGAATCATTTTTGTTTTGTTGTTAGTAGCATTCAGTGGACTCCAGCGCCTAGTGACCCTGTGCACAGCAGAGGGATCCCAGTCCGGTCTTTCTGCGTCATCCTCTCACCTTCCTGTACTCTATCAGACAGTGCTCTGCTGCTGTTCACAGGGTTTTCAGGGCCACTTTTTTGGAAGTGGGTGGCCAGGTCATTCTTCTAGTCTGTCCTAGTCTGGAAGCTCTGCTGAAACCTGTCCACCATGGGTGACCCTGCTGGTATTTGAAATCCTAGTGGCATAGCTTTCAGCATCACGGCAACATGCAGGCACACAGAATGACACCCCACAGATGGTGGTGTGATTCCCTGACCTGAAACGGACCTGGGCTGCCATGATGAGAGCACCAGATCTAACCACTAGACCACCAGGGCTGGTTATCAGAATCATGGGGAGGAACTTAAAAAAACAACAGACTTCTGGCTCTGTCTTAGTCCTGCTGAATCTAATCTCTCTGGGAGATATATTTTTTAATCACTCCAGCTAAATCTAGAGATCATCCTGATTCAGAAAGCACTGTACTAGTCTATGGTGTTGCTCTGTTTGAGATGCCAAATTATAGCTTTTTTCTGTTGATATAATGGGAATGGCATGTTTGTTTTAATAGAAATATACTTATTTCTTTTTTAAAAACCCACAGAATGGTTTCAGTGCTGAATTCAGAGAGGAAGTAATTTCTTTAGTTTGAGAACTTGTTAGTTTTTTTCCAAAGTTTTTTTAGTTATAGTTTGAGTTGTATTATGGTCTTTATCAATTAATTCTTTTACTTTATGTTCTTGCTTACAGGCAGGAACTTGTTATAAAGCATACTATAATCTTTGCATAAAAATCATCTCAACTGCAAAATTCATGGATCTGGAACCCAAAGTGGTAAAATATTTGTTTTTACAAATATTAAAAATATTAGAAGCCTCTATGATAGACAATTAAGGTGTATTTTTATGTTTAGTCCTGTGGTGCATGTATAGTTAATTATGTCATCAACCGCTCATAACAGTTTATATTTTAAGAAATATATGAGAATATAGCATTTAACTTATTCCAAGAATTTAGTCACCTTCAAAGCTGTATGGTGTTTGCAAACCTAGAACTAAATTTGTTATCATTAGCTAAGTAAAGACAGGCCCAAAGGGGATTTTTAGAGATTGAGATCTAGGTTTACCTTCCATAGCAGAGTCTCTATGTTTTGTCATTAATGAAAGTCGTATAGGACACAATTCATGTTTCTAGAGTCTGTGAGATAGGAGGAAAGAATAATTGAGCTCTTTACAGAAGATTAATATGAAGTACACTTTCTTGGGAACCTTGAGAACTAAATTACTGCTCTTACAGACCCCATATAATCGTGTAAGCCCTGGCTGTGCCTGAGTGTGTGGGTCCAGTAGTTTAAAAAGCTTCATTCTACTCTAGGAAAAAAGTCATATTACATCTGCTAGGCATCTGGCATTTCCGTTAAATTAAGTTATTTGGGCCCAATATGCATCCTTTTGCTACTCATTTTGCTTCACAGTTTCAGACTCAACATTTACCCTCATTCTCCTCACCAATGGCTGTGATCTGAAATTAGATGTGGCGGCAGCCAGCACTTCCTATCCTGTAGCATGCACTTGACTGCACTGGTTCTGCTACCGGTGGCAGGGCTGCAACTGATAAGGGAAGCTGGTGATGCAGGTGCGTCTGTGGCACCATTACAGGCTCTGATAAACGTCTGGCTGACAATGACAGGCCAGTTGTCTGGAAAAGGCAATTTGAAAAACAGCATACATACAGATGTCCTGGTGGCTAAAAGAGTTGAGTGAGTCATGGTACCATTTGGCCAGAGGTCTCCCTCCTTCCTGGACAAGAGTGATGAGGATGAAGTGCCAACTGTGCAGCAGAGGGTCTGCGAGGAGGCGGGGTCCTGAGCTCCTTCAGAGCAGCCCTCACTCTTTTGTGCCCTTTAAATTAACTGCGAGAGGTGACAGCCTAAACCATGCCTGCTGAATGCGAGAGTGAGGAGCCGGAATATTGTCCCAGAGAAATTTGGAATAGCCGTCCACCCAGCCTTTGTGCTCATCTATTTAATCTTTTATTGAAGTATAAGACACGTACAGAACAGTGCGTAATCTCAAGTATATGACACGATGGATTTTCACAATGAACGCGTCTGTGTGCCATCACCCAGATCAGGAAACAGAGTGCTCCCAAGCTCCCCCGACAATCTTCCAGTCCTCACCCCCTGCCCCTGCTCCAGGGCAACCACTGTGCTGCCTTCTGATAACAACGGATTAATGTTGCCTGTTTTTATACTTTTGTTTCTGGTTGCTTTTGCTCAACATTATGTTTTGTGAGATTCATCGCTACTGTTGCTGGAATAACAGTTCTTAATCTAGTCCACGTTCACTCTGATGTTTTAGTACTTTAACTCATTCATATACTCATAAAATGTAATTTTTAGGATGGACACAAGCTCATTGAACTTTAAATGATGCTTTAGTCGTAGCTATAGCAGACTTCATAGTTTCAGACCTGATGTTAGACACACACTTTTGAAAGCTAGTGTACATCATTAGGCATTTCCCATGTTTTAGTGGTAGCCTTGTGCTGGATCACGTGTTCTTCTCTGGGGCTAGGCTCTTTAGAGACTGAAGCTTCAGATGGATTCCATTCACTCCCTCCATGGTGATAAGGGATCTCCTTTGCCTACAGGTGGTAGAACTTGAACTATCTTGGGTCTTTGTAGAATTTATTGAAAAGCATCCCAGAAAGGGAAAGGATGCTTGAACGGCCACAGGATACATTCTCTGTCTCTAATCTGGACTTTTCTCTGCTTGTTGGCTTGACTCTGCCGGCTGGCTTTCTCCATACAATGAAACACATGGCCACCAGCAGCTCCTCAATTTTATAATCTGTAAATTCTCTTATAAGAGAGGGACTGACATTATTTTTTCACTTATAGTTCAGAAAATCCCAAGTACCTACCTTTGACCTGTTAGCAGTGGTCAGGACAAGAAATCAGAGGCTTGGACCTGTCCCTGGCTGGTCATCTGTGTTGAGCCATAAGTCTTTCTAGAATCACATGGTGAGAAGAGGATGCTGTTCCTAGAAGGGTGTTGTTGGGTAGACCAAACACTAGATATCCAGAGCCCCCTGCTTTATACTCTGAAAGTTAGGGAAAGCCCTGGAAGATCATTTTATCAAAGCTATTTAGAATTGTGGAGCAAATTCTACTGACTGGTGGCAAGACCACAGACAGCGATTATAATTAGGGCCCCTGAAGATATTTGAAGCTCTAGTCTGTACCAATTCTGAAGTTTCCGTTTGGTGCTTTCAAACTTGTCATTCCCTCCTATCCCTGCCATCCTTGACTAGATCCAGAGAGGTTGCTTACTCTTCTGTCAGAGTTTTCAACCTTCTGTAAAGTAGGAGGGTGGTGTTTTAAAATAAAAACATTTAAAATCCAACACACAAAGCAAAAGTACATGTTTGTGAATTCATGAAAATGTAGTAATAGGGGCTGGCCCTGTGGCTGAGTGGTTAAGTTCGCGCACTCCGCTTTGGCAGCCCAGGGTTTTGCTGGTTCAGATCCTGGGCGTGGACATGGCACAGCTCATCAGGCCATGCTGAGGTGGTGTCCCACATAGAGGAAATAAAGGACCCACAACTAGTGTGTACAACTATGTATTGGGGGGCTTTGGGGAGAAGAAAAAAAAAAGAAAAAGATTGTCAACAGATGTTAGCTCAGGGCCACTCCTTAAAAAAAAAAAATGTAGTAATATATTACAACACAGACTAAAGGGACACACACCAAATTCATGACCGTGGTGACCTCTGGGCAAGGAGGATGGGGAAGGGAGTTGAAAATACAATAGAAGTTTCAACTTTATCTGTTGTGTGTTATTACTTTTATTTCTAAAATAACTGAGGGGCAAATATGACAGTGTCATGTGTGTATGATTAAATGTTTTCCCCCCAATTTGTAGAAAAAATTAACATATAAATTATAAGAATAATTCCTCAAGATCCAGCTGGCCTTGGTTGCTTGGAACTTCCCTCCAGCAGCGTTAGGAGGCAGCGTGGCATAGAAGAGCTCACAGCCTGTGGAGCCGGCAGCCTCGCCAGCTTCTGGTTCCACATCCTGACCCGCTCGCTTTCTCCGTTGAGCAAGTCATTTCATCAGTTTCTCCGTTTGTGAGTTACTACAAAAAGTACTTTTTATATTATCAAAATTTCTACCTCACTTGTGATGTTTTAAAAAAGTTAATACATACAAAATGCTTGGACCAGAATCTAGTACATAGTAAGCACTCAATAAATATTAGCTATTATTCATGTTATTAATAGGGACAGGAATGAGTTCTAATCATGGGTATGTTTTCTTGTTTTATTTTTAAAAGCTTTATCTCATTTCAACTTGATAAGGTAGATATTTTATCATGGGGGTGGAAATGAGAATCAGTGAAGTTAAGTAACTTGATTAAACGTCAACAGTTACTAAATGATTGAGCTGGATTAGAACCAAGCTCTGGAACCCCAGCACCCTGGCTCTTAACCTCTACATTCATTACCACCAGCAATTTAGGTCTTATCTTTCCTAAGCAACTTCCAAAGGAATCAGAAAAAAAGTCATAAACTGCTAAATTTAGCTTAATGACATATGATTTAGAATTAGGAATATAGGAAAATACATGTGGGCAAGCAAAGGGCAATTTAAAATTTTAGCATTTTGATATACAATATAAAGTATCTACTATGTGCTAGACACTATGCCAAGTGCTTTACAGAAACTTTATTATACTAAATCTTACAACTCTGCATGTAGGCATTCTGTTTCTTTTTTAGAAATGAGAAATGAGTGTCAGATGTTATATAACTTGTGCAGGGTCATATAACTCCTAAACGGAATTCAAAACGTTGACTGCCATGGCGCCGTCACCACATTTTTTCATCCAGCTGAACCACATTTCTCCCACGATTAGTTGTTTGTAATTTGCTTTTGATGTAGACACATATATCCCGTTTTGCTCATCTGATAATTTTGTGGTTTCCTCATAGTTTACAAAAATTGAAGGCAAGCAGCATAGAAAACATTTAATCAGGGCGACTTTCTGCAGCTAAGCAACATAAACCATTTTGTAATAATGCGAAATATAATCCTTAAATTTTTTCAACTTGTTTTTTCTAAGGAGAAAAATATACCTATGTCTGGCCCATTGAAATGTTGTAAATATAAAGGCTAAGATTTAAAAATTGTCCATTCTGGCTTGGTAGACTTTGCCCCCATTTAACGTAAAACTGTTACCATTTTGTTTCCTATAGAACGTGCTGGTACAGGGCGCTAACTTTATTTTATGAAATGAGGATTTTCAGGGCCTTTTCCTATCCTGAAGGAAAATGCCTGGTGTGTATTTCGTCACCACTGTGCTTGTCTCAGCATGAGATTCACATTGTCCTACTTTGAGTAGATCTAAAAATATTATCGTGGTATGTCACTCTTAGTCTTTTGTACATGTTGTCATAGTTAAAAACAACATATATGTGTGTGATACACAGATGGGAGCATCCTCACAGTGAGACAATGTATATATGTATGTGTGTGTGGTACACAGATGGCAGCATCCTCACAGTGGAACAGTATATATGTATGTGTGTGTGATACACAGATGGCAGCATCCTCACAGTGAGACAATGTATATATGTATGTGTGTGTGATACACAGATGGCAGCATCCTCACAGTGGAACAGTATATATGTATGTGTGTGTGATACACAGATGGGAGCATCCTCACAGTGGAACAGTATATATGTATGTGTGTGTGATACACAGATGGCAGCATCCTCACAGTGGAACAGTATATATGTATGTGTGTGTGATACACAGATGGGAGCATCCTCACAGTGAGACAATGTATATATGTATGTGTGTGTGGTACACAGATGGCAGCATCCTCACAGTGGAACAGTATATATGTATGTGTGTGTGATACACAGATGGCAGCATCCTCACAGTGGAACAGTATATATGTATGTGTGTGTGATACACAGATGGGAGCATCCTCACAGTGGAACAGTATATATGTATGTGTGTGTGATACACAGATGGGAGCATCCTCACAGTGGAACAGTATATATGTATGTGTGTGTGATACACAGATGGCAGCATCCTCACAGTGGAACAGTATATATGTATGTGTGTGTGATACACAGATGGCAGCATCCTCACAGTGGAACAGTATATATGTATGTGTGTGTGATACACAGATGGGAGCATCCTCACAGTGGAACAGTATATATGTATGTGTGTGTGATACACAGATGGCAGCATCCTCACAGTGGAACAGTATATATGTATGTGTGTGTGATACACAGATGGGAGCATCCTCACAGTGAGACAATGTATATATGTATGTGTGTGTGATACACAGATGGCAGCATCCTCACAGTGGAACAGTATATATGTATGTGTGTGTGATACACAGATGGGAGCATCCTCACAGTGAGACAATGTATATATGTATGTGTGTGTGATACACAGATGGCAGCATCCTCACAGTGAGACAATGTATATATGTATGTGTGTGTGATACACAGATGGCAGCATCCTCACAGTGGAACAGTATATATGTATGTGTGTGTGATACACAGATGGGAGCATCCTCACAGTGAGACAATGTATATATGTATGTGTGTGTGATACACAGATGGCAGCATCCTCACAGTGGAACAGTATATATGTATGTGTGTGTGATACACAGATGGGAGCATCCTCACAGTGAGACAATGTATATATGTATGTGTGTGTGATACACAGATGGCAGCATCCTCACAGTGGAACAGTATATATGTATGTGTGTGTGGTACACAGATGGCAGCATCATTACACTGAAGCAGTGCACGCTTCCTGATTTATCATCCTGAGCCCAGTATGTCCCTGAGCATCCAGGTGGTGTGATGGAGAGTGATCACATCTTCCTCTTTCCTCAGGTGATCAGACTCTGAGAATTTGGGACGTGAAGTCAACGGGAGTCAGAATTGTGGTTCCAGCACATCAGGCAGAAATTTTGAGTTGTGACTGGTGTAAATACAATGAGGTACCCTGTCTGGCTCTGACCTGAACTGCTGAGCCCTTCCTAATGTTGAAATGTTCTAGATTTTATTTTATCTTTGTTTATGTGGACTTTGGTCATGTTTATGGGCCATTAAGTTAAATTCAGTCCCTTTCATTTCTAATTGATGATTGTGAGTGACCTGCATTAGCATTAATTGGATTTAAGGGCACATAAAACAGGCTTAATAAGAAACAGAAATTCTCAAAGTTCAACAGTGCAGCCTTACTTGTTTGTTTGGCAAATTGCTTTACAATTTATGTAATTTTTTCTTTATTGTTCATAACCCCACCAATTTGTATCATCTTTTTCTTTCATTTCTTGTTCACTTTGCTCATCAGGCTGCTGAACTATTTGTGACTTGATTTTTAATTTGACACTTCATCAGTTTTTAAAATTTTCTGTTTCATCTTCCCATATAAGCGTAACCAAGCTTCAGGCTTCTGTAAGATAGCAGCGTCCATTTGTAACTTTTTGCAAAGCTTCAGTTAACCACATGAGCATACGAATTAGAAATCCATTAAATATGTGTTCATATACTGTTTATGTACCCGAAGTTGTCTGTTGACTGTGATGGTTAGGTAAAACATTTGCCTTGTTTTTTCCAAGTTTTAAATTAATTAATGAAAGTTAAGAGAACATTGTACTGGCATAGTTCTTTAAATAAAAAGAAATAAAATAGGTTAAAAGAAAATATAGTACATATTCAGTAATAGACTTTAAATAAAAATTTCAATGCTGATACCTACAGTTCAGATCTCTCACATCATAAATGAATTTTTCATATAGGAAAATGAAATTGTGGAGTATATGTTATACTTTTGGGAATTCTAAAAAAGATGCTGATAGACACTTGAGAGTGGTTAAAAACAATTTTGTTCTGGGGCCGGCCTGGTGGCGGAATGGTTATATTTGTGCGCTCCGCTTCAGCAGCCCGGGGTTCCCTGGTTCAGATCCCAGGTGCAGACCTACACACTGCTGGTCAAGCCATGCTGTGGCGGCATCCCACATACAAAGTAGAGGAAGAGTGGCACAGATGTTAGCTCAGCGGCAGTCTTCCTCAGACAAAAAAAAAGAGGGTTGGCAACAGATGTTAGCTCAGGGCCTATCTTCCTATAGGATATATATTTTTTTCTAAGTTACTGGAACTTTTCTTCAAGTGAGCTTATCCTGAAGCCCAGCACACTGAGCCAGTGAATTACTGCTGTGGTTGCTGTGAGACAGGGCTGACTGTGGACCCAGCACTTGGCCTGTTCAGCCGGGAACACTGGGTTCACCTAGGGCTCTAGGCAGCAGGATTTGTAAAGCCTGACTTGGTAGGAGACTTATAGCCCTGTCTGCGTGGATTCTCAGGCATGATCAGATATTGTATTAAGACATGGCCCATGAGAGTTGGGAACAATGATTGACTTACAGTTAGAAAACATAAAAATGTAATTTATACCTTTGCTCTTTCAAATATTCCTAAATTAACAGTGCTTTTGCCTTTTAATGCCTGGTCAAACCTCAGAGCATGCTGAAGAGAAAGTGAGCTCATTAGTAAGGCATTGTTTTTATCCCTTACGTGCTTATTTATTAATCCTACTAAAGGCAGGTTGGAGAGTCCACCATGCTATTGGGGCCTGGGCCTTTTTCTGCTGTGTGTAGTGTTCCATCAAATGCATAAAGCATGTTGAGTTCCGTTTCTCCCAAGTCATATTAATTTTTGCTTTTTGATATGTGTTTTGATTTTTTCCATGCTTGTCATATAACTTCTCAAGAATGACTCCTGGGTTCAGATTAAGTGATTACTAGAAAATAGATATCGTTTCTAGTAGGAGAGCCTGGATACTGCTTAATTGCCAAGAAGTCACTGTTGACTTGTCTCTGACTTGTTTTCAGAATTTGCTGGTGACAGGGGCAGTCGACTGTAGTTTGAGAGGCTGGGACTTGAGGAATGTGCGACAGCCAGTGTTCGAGCTTCTTGGTCACACCTATGCTATTAGGAGAGTGAAAGTAAGTTTCTGTCTTTTCTCTTCATATGTAGAATATAAATAGGAACACAATCAATGAAGTATATGTAAAAGGTGTTTAGAGGTTGGGGTTGATTCTTTTTGGGCATATTTTTGTTACCCAATTAATGATGATAAACACTGAAAACTAAAATTAGGTAAAATATTTGAATAATTATTGAATGAAGTAGGACAGCATAGCCAATCAGTACTTAAGGTTAAATAAAAATGTTTTTCATGCTGTTATCCTCAATCTACTGTTCCTTTTAGTACTTTTTAACTATAGTAATTTACTTCTGGTATTACATTCTTCATAGTTTTCCATTCAGTTGGAAGGTCTCTTTACCTTGTTGAAACTCATATGGAGAGATGGTTAATTCTTTCTTTTCTCCAATGTGATAACATATACGAATGTTCACAAACATTTGGGGTATAGAAAGTTTTCCACTCTGCAAACAGCAGAGGATGAGATAAAAATGACTTTTTTCTGCTGCTCCCAAGAAATTTGTCTGGTTATAAGATGACTGAAGTTAGTGTCCCAGCTTTTACGTAGGTGAGTTTTGCTAAGTCACTGTGGAAAACATCTTAAGTGACATCTCCCAATTTCATTCTTTGTTTTATTACTTAAAGAGTAAAAAAAGCACCTTAATGATCTTAGCAGTAAGATAATTATGCTATTCCTATTTCAAAAATTCTGAATTTCAGTTAAATTAATATTTGAACTTTTACTGGCTGCAACTCAGCATATGAGACACAGTGTCCTGTTTGTTTAACGACACAGGTTTTAGCAGCTGAAAAATATTTTCTATGTATGTTTCATAGTGCTTCTGAGACTGAAATTGGTTAACGTAGTGAAAATATTTTGCAAACTATAAAGCGTATTCAAATGTAGTTGTGTCTGTGTTTATAACTATTAAAGTACTGGTGAGAAAAACACTGAAGAAATATAATTGCAAAGGGCAGCCTATTGAAGTATGTTTATTACTTATCCAAAAGATATTATTGGTCTCTAAGTTTGCATTTTTTATTCTTGATATCATTTTTCATGAGCTATGATATACAAGTAACAAAAATTCTTTTACAGATATTTTTATTTAACATGTAAATGTTTATTTGATACTTGTGTGTATAGCAATCCTTATATGTAGTCATAAAATTGGTAAATTACATGTTTGTACTATCACATACTTAAAACCCTTGTATTCTGTAGGTGTCATTTTTGGATAGCCAATATGAAATTGTATTTAATTTTTCTAGAATACAATACTTTGGGAATATTTTCTTCTAAATAAGCTCTAAAAAGCCTGAGTAATGGTTTTTCTTTGGAGAATGTAAAAATAATGGTTTTTTCTATAGATGATACTTAAAAGGCCGGAAGATTTTTGCCTTGAATTAAAGTATAAGGTTCAGGAAAGCGTATTTTAAGGACAGCACTGACTAATCTTTCATTTATTGTGACGTTCATGGGAATGACCATATGCAGCAGCATGGTATAATTACGGCTAACTTCAAAAGGCTGTTTTTGTTTTGTAGTTTTCACCATTTCATGCTTCCGTGCTGGCCTCGTGCTCCTATGACTTTTCTGTAAGGTACAGTGCTTTTGATAAGTTTCATTGTAAAATACCAAGTAGCATTTGCATCTTTGTAACTTTTGTGAAAGACAATATGTTTATCTTACTAATGTGGAAATAATCTGAACTAGGCACATTTGAATATTTGCAACTGGGATTAATATTACATTTTTTCTGTTTTTATGATCCTACCACATATGTGAGTACATTCTTTGCTATTTAAGGATTCGCCTGGCTGCTCTGTTTAAAAGCGTTTTTTCTTGACAGTTTTTCATAACACCTTCCTATGGTATACATTGCATAGCCAATATCTTTTAAATTTAGTTTTTAAAAATTGTGAAATTTCATTTCTTCAGGCATAATCATATGAATCTTAAGACTAAGATTGTTATAGATGGGAAAAAGATCAGCATGAGTAAACGTGTTTGTGAATGTGTATATATGAATGTGTGTGTGTGTATATCTGTGTGTGGATATATATGTCTGTGTGTGTGTGTCTCTCTATCCATGCCTCTTAATTCCAGTCCCACACTACACACTACATAGGTTCATTCTACTTTTCCTCTTTTTCCAAATTTATAACTCCTGATTCACGTTATTCACAACATATTTACTCATTTGCTAACCCCTAAATGCTCAGAAAATAGCCTTGGAATTGCAAAGCCATGCTGCTGCAAAAAAGAGTCTTATAAGTAGAGTTCAACATTTGTTTAGAGCTTTTATTTTCTGGTAGAAATACTGTGTTTAAAAGTTATTTAGGTTAGTTCTGCTCTCCTCCATCAGTGTGGTTATATTATTCATTAGAAACATAGCCTGATTCATTTGTTTCTGTTTCTATTCAGTTTTAGGATTTTCTTCCCATCCTTGTTGGTTTTGTCCATTTTTCTGAGCAGACATTTCTGAACAAATGTTCACCTGGTTCCCAAAGTCAAGATGTGGATAAAGGCCTGTGCAGGAATGTGTCGCTCTCCCCCGCACTTCCTCTGTTCTTTCTTCCCATTCAGCAGGCGCCCACACTCTGTAGGTAACCAGTCTTGCTCGTGTGAGTAGACACATGTATATTTTCTTATTTCCCACTTTCTCACTCAAGAAGTGGAATCCTCTGGATACTTTTCAGTTTTGCTTTTTTCACTTAAAATATATCCTGGAAATCACTCTATATCAGTTCATAGAGCTCTTTCTCATTCTGCATGATACTCCAATACATGGATGTCCTATAATTTATTCATCTACCCTCCTACATATAGGCATTTAGCTAGTTTCAAATATTTTGTAAACCAACAATGCCACAATGAAGAATAATCTTGTATGTATGTTTCTTCATATTACTTGAGTATAAACTTCAGGCTGTATTCCCAGAAGTGGGATTTGCTGGGTTAAAAGGTAAACATATATATATAGTTTTGTTAGATAGTCCCAAATTCCCATCCGTAAGGAATATACCAATTTCCATTACAAGCAGCAGTGTTTGAGCGTACATGTTTCTCTACTGTCTGAAGATCATTGATTCTTTAGGGTTTTCCAGGTATATGATCATGTCATCATGTACCTGGAACAAGGATAGTTTTACGTCTTCAGTTCTAATTCTGATACCTCTAATTGGTATCAAATTGGTTTAGCACATACTTCTGTTACAATGTTAAATAGTATTATAAATGTCATTTCTGATTTTGTATATTTGTGATTTCTTTGATTAAGTTATCTAATAGTATGTTTATTTTCTTATTTTTCTTCAGCAAACAAGATTTTGATTTATTAATTAGAATTGCTGAGTTTTTATTCGCTGTCTCATTAATTGCTTCTTTGATCTTAGTACTTTCTTCTTGCTTTCTTTGTAGTTTTTCCAACTTTTGCACTGGGAATTTATTTAGTTTTACTTTTCCATTTTATTAATAAAGTGTTTAAGGCTATGAATTTTCTTCTGGTTACTATTTCAGTTGTAGCCCACAAATTCTGATATATAATGTTTTCATTGTCATTTAAAAAAATTTTGTAATTTCTATTTTTTCCCCTTTCTCCCAAGAGTTGTTAAATAGGAAATTAATTTCCAGATGAAAGTATCTTTTAATTTTTAAAAATTTGTTAGTAATTTCTAGTTTTATTGCATCATGATTAGGGAATACTCTTTTTAGCCATTCTATTTTATGAGACATATTGATATTTTGGGGAGGATCTAATAAATGATGAGTTTTCGTGAATGATCCATATGTAATTGAGAAGAAGGTGTGTTCTCTATTATCATGCTTTGAAGTTCAATACAGAACCATAAGCTCTACTAATTGTTCTTTAGATCTTCTGTATCCTTTTAATTTTTGGTCCACTTAATCTGTTTTGTGCTGAGAGTGAGATGTTAAAATCTCCTATTATCTATGAACTTCTATCCGTGTCTGTCTGCCTCTTTTGTAGTTTCATTTCATGAAGGCAGATGGGCTGTTATTTGCCACATAGATACTTAGAGCATCCACGTGGTGAATTGAGACTTTCAGCACAAAGTTAGTGCTTTTTAGTTTTAATTGTGGTTGGTCTCTCACCAGTATCATGAACTAAATAAAAAATCTTTTTATTTTAATCTATTCATATTTCTTGATAAAAACATGTTTTGTATCAAGTCTGTCATATTATGTTAATTATTATGTGTGTTATGTTACATTTGCTGTTTATGTGATGCGTTTTTTATTGTTTTGTTTTTTGCTCTTTGAAACATTTTTTGTATATTTAGGTGTTTAATTTTTTTAGTGGTTGCCTTTGATCTTATAACTTTTTAATACCTTTATTCCCTTGTGTTTTAAAATTTAGCCATTTGTTATCTGGTTTGTGAGTTTTTAATGGTATTTATTTTAACTTCTACTTACTGCATGTACAACAACCAGTGAGCTTATTCTACTTTCCTTTTTCCCTCTCCCGTCTCCATCAGATTTTGAGTTGTTTTATTTATACTTTGTCAGAACGTGCAACATAGAACATAGAGCACACACCATATGATATGTTCTTCTTCCTCTTTTCCCCACCTTTGTTTTCATCTTAGATACGTAACTAACTATATTAAAAACTCACCATCAGTCTTTTTGCTGGAATCTGCGTGTCGTCTCTTGGTTTGATGACGTTTATCTTGTGGTAGATTCCTCACCAACAGCTGATGGGGACAGAATTCTCAGGGGCTCTCGCATGTTTGAAACTACTTCCTGTAGTCCTGTTGTTCAGAGCGCAGCGTAGTGGAATATAACTCCTTGACTGACAGTTCTTCTCTGGAGTTCTTTGAAAATGCTACCTAATTTGTTGTTTTTGAGAATTCCGATGCCTGTCTCATTCTCTTTGTCTTTGTCAGTTATTTGATCTTTCTTCCTGGGGATCCTGATTGTTGTGGTTCGCTTTTCCCAGCTACAGGTTAAAGCATTCAATAGCTTCTTTAAATGTGTAGATTCAGGTCCTATTTTATTTCCAGAAAGTTATTTTGGATTGTAATTTTAAGTATTCTGATCTATTGTTTTATTTTCTAGAAAGTCTTCAGTTATACAGAAACTGAATCTCTTTTACCTGTCTTTTGTGTCAGACACTTTCTCTCAGATACTTTTTACTTCTTTCTTTATCTCATTTTCATTCTCTTGGTTATTTTTCTGCTGTCTTCACTGCCCTTGTTGTGTTTGTGTGTAAATTTATTCTTTGGGCACCATGTAATTTTGTCTTCATTTCTGATATGATTTTGCCATTTTTCTTCTATTTCTTTCTTGTGTTCAGTCAGCTCTATTTCACTTCTTTCTGTTATTTTTTTAAAATTGAGGTCATAATAGTTTATAACATTGTGAAATTTCAGGTGTACATTATTATTTTTCAGTCACCACGTATATGTGCCCCTTTCCCCCTTATGCCCACCCCCACCCCCTTCCCCTCTGGTAACCACTAATCTATTCTCTTTGTCCCTGTGTTTGTTTATATTCCACATATGAGTGAAATCATATTGTGGTTATCTTTCTCTGGCTTATTTCGCTTAACATAGTACCCTCAAGGTCCATCCATTGGTTGCAAATGGGACAATTTTGTCTTTTTTTAATGGGTGAGTAGTATTCCATTGTATGTGTGTATACTACATCTTTATCCATTCATCAGTTGGTGGGTACTTAGGTTGCTTCCACGTCTTGGCTATTGTGAATAATGCTGCAATGAGCATAGGGGTGCATAAGTCTCTTTTACTTGTTGATTTCAAGTTCTTTGGATAAATACCCAGTACTAGGATAGCTGGGTCATATGGTATTTCTACTTTTAATTTTTTGAGAAATCTCCGTACTGTTTTCCATAGTGGCTGCACCAGTTTGTAGCCTCACCAGCAGTATATGAAGGCTCCCTTTTCTCCACATCCTCTCCAACATTTATTTTCTGTCCTGGTAATTATAGCCATTCTGGCAGGTATAAGGTGATATCTCATTGTAGTTTTGATTTGCATTTCCCTAATGATTAGTGAGGTTGAACATCTTTTCATGTGCCTGTTGGCCATCTGTATATCTTCTTTGGAAAAATGTCTGTTCATATCCTCTGCCCATTTTTGATCAGGTTGTTTGTTTTTTGTTGTTGAGTTGTATGAGTTCTTTATGTATTTTGGAGATTAACCCCTTGTTGGATATATGATTTGCAAATATTTTCTCCCAGTTGGCGTGTTGTCTTTCCATTTTGTTCCTGATTTCCTTTGCTGTACAGAAGCTCTTTACTTTGATGTAGTCCCATTTGTTTATTTTTTCTTTTGTTTCTCTTGCCTGAGTAGACGTGGTATTCGAACAGATGCTTCTAAGACTGGTGTCAAAGAGTGTACTGCCTATATTTTCTTCTAGGAGTTTTATGGTTTCACATCCTACCTTCAAATCTTTAATCCACTTTGAGTTAATTTTTGTGTGGTGCAAGATAATGGTCTACTTTCATTCTTTTGCATGTGGCTGTCCAGTTTTCCCAACACCATTTATTGAAGAGACTTTCCTTTCTCCATTGTATGTTCTTGGCTCCTTTGTCGAAGATTAGCTATCCATGGATATATGGTTTTGTTTCTGGGCTTTCAATTCTGTTCTATTGATCTGTGTGTCTGTTTTTGTACCAGTACCATGCTGTTTTCATTACAACAGCTTTGTAGTATATTTTGGAGTCCTCAGCTTTGTTCTTTTTTTCTCAGAATTGCTTTACCTATTTGGGGTCTTTTGTTGCCCCATATGAATTTTAGGATTCTTTGTTCTATTTCTGTGAAGCATGTCATTGTGATTCTGATTGGGATTGCGCTGAATCTGTAGATTGCTTTAAGTAATACGGACATTTTAACTATGTTTGTTCTTCCAATCCACCTGCGTGGAATATCTTTCCATTTCTTTATGTTGTTGATTTTTTTCAATAATGTCTTATAGTTTTCATTGTATAGATCTTTCACCTCCTTGGGTAAATTAATTCCTAGATATTTTATTCTTTTTGTTGCAATTGTAAATGGGATTATATTCTTGGGTTCTTTTTCTCTTAGTTTCTTATTAGAGTATAAAAGTGCAAGTGATTTTTGTAAGTTGAATTTGTACCCTGCAACTTTGCTGTACTTGTTGATTATTTCTCATAGTTTTCTGATGGATTCTCTGGGATTTTCTGTATATAGAATCATATTGTCTGCAAACAGTGAGAGTTTCACTTCTTCCTTGCCAATCTGGATACCTTTTATTCCTTTTTCTTGCCTAATTGCTCCGGCCAAAACCTTCAGTACTATTTTGGCTAAGAGTGGTGAGAGTGGGCACCCTTGTCTTGTTCCTGTTCAGAGGGATGGCTTTCACTTTTCCCCATTGAGTATGATGTTGGCTGTGGATTTGTCATATATGGCCTTTATTATGTTGAGGTAATTTCCTTCTATATGCATTTTGTTGAGAGTTTTTATCATAAATGGATTTGGGATCTTGTCAAACGCTTTCTCTGCATCTATTGAGCTGATCACATGATTTTTATTCCTCATTTTGTTAATATGGTGTATCACATTGATTGATTTGCAGTTGTTGAACCATCCCTGCATTCCTGGTATAAATCCCACATGATTATGGTGCGTGATTCTTTTAATGTATTGCTGTATTCAGTTTGCCAATATTTTGTTGAGGATTTTTGCATCTGTGTTCATCAGCAATATTGGCCTGTAGTTTTCCTTCTTTATGTTGTCCTTGTCTGGCTTTGGGATCAGGGTGATGTTGGCCTCATAGAATGAGTTAGGAAGTGTTCCATCTTCTTTAATTTTTTGGAATAGTTTGAGAAGGATAGGTCTTAAATATTCTTTGAATGTTTGTAGAATTCTCCAGAGAAGCCATCTGGTCCTTGGCTTTTGTTTTTTTGGGAGGTTTTTGATTACTATTTCAATTTCTTTACTTGTGATTGGTCTATTCAGATTCTCTATTTCTTCTGGATTGTCCAATTTGTTCACATATACTTTTTCATAGTATTCTCTTATAATCCTTTGTATTTCTGTGGCATCTGTTGTAATTTCTCCTTTTTCATTTCTAACTTTATTTATTGAAACCTTCTTTTTTTTCTTAGTCTGGCTAAGCGTTTGTCAATTATGTTTATCTTCTCAAAGAACCAGCTCTCAGTTTCATTTATCCTTTCTACTGGTTTTTTGTTTCTATTTCATTTATTTCTGCTCTAATTTTTATTATTTCCCTTCTGCTGACTTTGGTCTTTGTTTGTTCTTATTTTCTAGTTGTGTTAGGTGTAGTTTAAGATTACTTATTTGAGATTTTTCTTGTTTCTTAAGGTGGGCCTGTATTGCCATGAATTTCCGTCTTAGGATTTCTTTTCCTGCATCCCGTAAGAGTTGGTATGATGTATTTTCATTTTCATTTGTCTCCAGATATTTTTTTATTTCTCCATTAATTCCTTCATTGATCCAATGGTTGTTCAGTAGTGTATTGTTTAGTCTCCACATATTTGTCACTTTCCCAACTTTCCCAGTTGATTTCTAATTTCATAGCATTATGGTCAGAAAAGATGCTTGATATGATTTTGATCTTCTTAATTTTGTTGAGGCTTCCCTTGTTCCCCAACATATGGTCTGTCTTTGAGAACGTTCCATGTGCACTTGAGAAGAGTGTGTATTCTGCTGTTTTTGGATGGAGTGTTCTCTATATATAAGTCCATCTGCTCTAGTTTTTTGTTTAATTCCACTATTTCCTTGTTGACTTTCTGTCTGGATGATCTTTCCATTGATGTAACTTGGGTGCTGAGGTCCCCTACTATTAATGTGTTGCTGTTAGTTTCTCATTTTAGGTCTGTTAATAGTTGCTTTATGCACTTTGGTGCTCCTGTGTTAGGTGCATATAGATTTATAAGTGTTACGCCCTCTTGGTGGGGTATCCCTTTTATCATTGTATACTGCCCTCCTTTGTCTCTCATTGCCTTTTTCATCTTGGTCTGCTTTGTCTGATAAAAGTATGGCAATACCTGCTTTCTTTTGTTTGCCACTAGCTTGGAGTATTGCCTTCCATCCCTTCACTCTGAGCCTGTGTTTGTCTTTAGAGCTGAGATGGGTTTCCTGGAGGCAGCATATTGATGGGTCTTGTTTTTTAATCCATCTCTCCACTCTGTGTCTTTTGGTTGGAGAATTCAATCCATTTACATTTAGAGTGATTACTGATATGTGAGGGCTTAATGCTGCCATGTTATCACTTGTTTTCCAGTTGTTCTGTATTTCCCTTGTTTCTTGTCCTGTGTATTTCTGACTGCCATTTTCAGTTTGGTGATTCTCTATGATGGTTTTCTCAGTTTTTTTCTTTATTTATCATTTGTGTGTCTGTTCTAATTTTTTGTTTAGTAGTTACCATGAAGTTTGTATAAAACATCTTGTAGATGATACAGTCCATTTTCTGATATCCTCTTATCTCCTTAGCCTAAGTAGTTTCCATCCTTTTCCTCTTCCCTAAGTTATTGTTGCTACAACTTATTCCATTTTGTGTCATGAGTTTGTGATTAAAATGAAGTGATTATAGTTATTTTTGATGCTTTCCTTCCCTTTATCTTTAATGTTATAGATAGTGTTTGCTAACCTGTTCTGATAGAGAGCTACAGTTTTCTGATTTTGTCTTTCCATTCATCTGCTTGCTCAAGGCTTTGTAAACCTTTTCTTTCTTTTTCAGGTATGAGGGCCTTCTTGATCGTTTCTTGTAGGGGGGTTTCTTGTGATGATGAACTCCCTCAGCTTTTGTTTATCTGGGAAAGTTTATATTTCTCAATCATATCTGAAGGATAGTTTCTCTGGATAGAGTATTCTTGACTGAAAGTTTTTGTCTTTCAGAATTTTGAATACATCATTCCACTCTCTCCTAGCCTATAAGGTTTCTGGTGAGAAATCTCTGAGAGCCTGATGGGGGTTCCTTCATAGGTTATTTTCTTCTGCCTTGCTGCCCTTAATATTTTTCCTTTGTCATTGACTTTTGCCAATTTTACTAACGTATGCCTTGGAGAAGGTCTTTTTACAGTGATGTAATTAGGAGTTCTGTTAGGTTCTTTTACATGTAATTCCAGCTCCTTCTCCAGGTTTGGGACGTCCTCAGCTATTATTTCTTTGAATAAGCTCTCTTCTCCTTTCTCCCTGTCTTCTCACAGTGGCATTCCTGTAATCCTTATGTTGCATTTCCTAATTGAGTTGGATATTTCTCAGAGAATGTTTTCATTTCTTCTTGGTCCTAGTTGTCTCTCCTCCCTCTGCAGCCTTTCTACATTTCTGTCCTCTAAATTACTGATTCTGTCCTCCGTAATGTCAGCTCTGTTTAGAGTTTTAATCTGTTTTGTGAAGAATTGCCTCTGCTTATTAATTTTATTCCTGAGTTCATTGAACTGTCTTTGTGAGTTTTCTTGTGACTCTTTGAGTTTCTTCATGGTAACTACTTTGAATTCTCTGTCATTTAGATTGTAAATTTTTGTGACTTCAAGATTGGTTTCTGGACACTTGTCATTTTCCTTCTGGTCTGGAGTGTTAATGTGTTTCTTCATGCTGTTTGATTGAGTGGACCTTCGCCGTCTCATAGTAGTAGTGTCTGGTCGCAGATTCCACCTGTGACCACTGCGGGAGGTGGGGGGCGGGCAGGAGCTGTGTTTCTGAGCCTGCTGCCTCCCCTAGCAGTTGTGCCAATCCATTGGAAGCTGTGCCTATAGGGCTCTCTGTGTCTGGCTGCTCCTGCTTCCCACACAGGTGCATGCACTCTGGTGGGGATCCCCTGCCCTTGCTGACAGGCTGCACTGTTCCACCAGGTGGGATAGGGGGAAGGGGCGCCTCCTTTTCCACCTGTGCTCCCACACTCCACTCACTGGCGGCCCACCTGGGCTGCTCAGCTTGGTGGAGGTTCATCCATGATGGCTTAGCTGCCTCAGTGTAGAGCATTCCTGTGGGCTGGGGTGCAACTCTGAGAATGAAAGCATCCCCGCAGAGGGCCACCTTTCCCTGTCTCCTCTCAGAGTTGTGCACCAGCTGCTATGTGAGGTCCCATGCCCTAGATTGCTGCTGCTGAAGGGGAGGAGGGCCACTCATCTCCTTCCACTGCTTCCCCAGGGGTCCTGTGCCCCCACCTGCAGATGTATGGCTGTGTACATCTCTCAGCCATCTGTTGTGTTGTGTGAATGTCCTCTGTTGGTTAATGAGTGTCATTTTCATCGTGTCTTTTGGGGAGAGCCTAAGGGCACAGTTCATTCCTCCATGATACTGATGTCTCTCCCACTTTTTTTTGTTTTTATCCACTCCTTTTCTTTATGTTTGAGTTCTTGATTGTAAGGGGAAACTCTGTTTTTCTGCTCTACTCTCAGTACTTCCGACCTGGATGTGTGTGAGTTTTCCCACACAGAGCAGTTCTGCAATTCTCACTGGATATCGACTGGATGTCCAACAAATTTATCTCAGTTCTGACACTGTCTGCCTGGAGGTAACGTCAGATCCCACAGGTTAGCTCAGTTCCACAAGACTGCCCCACTTCAGATGCCACTTGCAAGTCTAGGTTGTGTCAACGAAAATAATCCATATCCAATCTATAAATGAAAATTTGGGTGAGTTTATTCTGAGCTTAAATCTGAGGATTATAACCCGGGAGAGTCTTTCCACAAAGGAACAGAGCACTCCAAAGAAGTGGGGGTATAAGGGTGGTTATATACCCTCAAAGAGGATGTTTCACATAGGATTGCAATGTCCCTTTTACAATAGTCGCGAGACTGCTCTGTCGGCACAGCGATTGATGGAAATAGCAGGTAGGTCTTCTGTCTCTGTGAACACAGCAGGGTGGCAGTCTGTTGTCTCCAGCTGGGTGGTCACAGGTGAGCTGGGAGGTGAGTGCAGCAATCAGCTCCTAGCCTAAGGAAAAATGCTTATCCCTAAGGAAATGCTGATGTGGGGGGAAGTTGCATCTTTATCACAAGGGCCTTTGTTCTGGCCATAGGAAATGTCTAAGCAGATATGCAATGCGTGCTCAATAGCCAGTCAGGCCCTTTTGGAGGAAAAAAAAGAGAAGTCAGGCCGAATTAGGTTTATACCAAATGGCTTCCTCATATACTCCAATATATCCTATTGCTTGCCATTTTTATTTGTCAGTTGCCACCTGTACTTCTGACTGACTAGTTATGAATCGAGGTTCCCGTGATTCCCTCCTCAGGTTCAGTAATTTGCTAGAATGGCTCACAAAGCTCAGGGAGACATTTACTTACAGTCACCAGTGTTTATAAAAGATATTGTAAAGGATAAAGATGAACAGCCAGATGAAGAGGTGTGTAGGGCGAGCTCTGGAAGTGTCCTGAGCACAGGAGCTGCTGTCCCCATGGAACAGGGGTGCCTCACCCTCCCAGATATGGACGTGTTCACCAGCCTCTAAGCTCATCAACTCTCGTTGTTCAAGGGTTTCTATTGAGCTTAGTTTCTAGGCCTCCCCTTCCCTGGGATGCAGTGGGTAGGGCTGCACTTCCAACCCTCTCGTCACTGGGACCACGCAGGGACTCCATCCTAAATCACTCATTAGCATAAACTCAGGTGTGCTTGAAAGGGACACCTTATGAATAACAAAAGACCCTCCTGTCACTCAGGAAATCCCAAGGGTTTTAGCAGCTCTTTGCCAGAAGCTGGGACAAAGATTATATTTACTATACCACACTGGTCAAGATCAAGTTTGTTTGTTTCTTTTTCTTCACATCTTGAAATTCTTGTTTGAAGATACTTAATTCAGCTTACAATGTTATGTTACAATTTTCTTCCACTTTGCTGTTTGTTTTTTGAGGTGAATCTGTTGTCAGGTGAATTGTTTGAATTACCATATCCATTTTATTTTTATGGCACCTTTTTCTTTTTTCAACAGATGATGACTGTGTGTGTTTCTGCAGATCCGTGGACAGGGTTGGTGGTTGGGGTGGGCACTTCCTTTGTTTTAACCCTCTTTTCCCCTAAACTGTTAGCTTCCTAGGATACCTCCTTGTGTCCTATGCCCTTTTAAGTCTGGACTCCCTGCTGTGGTTTTCCAGGATTTTCACTCGTAGGTTGGACTTTGTCTTTCTAGTGGTGGCTTTAAGTCCGTTTTAGACCTGACCCCAGCTCTTTGTTTGGCTCAGTTCTTCCTAGCCTGCCCTTGCGTCCAGTGTGGCTTACAGCTGGGACGTGGGAGAGAGCTCCTTGGGATTCTGTTTTTATTTTTATTTTTACGTGTAATTAGAAGTCCGGGTGTGTTGAAGCCTGTGTTTTGTGTAGTTCTATTTGCTCTTCTTGTTCTGTGTTGGGTTTTGTGAAGATACACTGAGACTTTTGGATTTACATGGCCTCGTTGGCTCAGCTACCCGGAGCCCTCTCTCCGTTACGCGTGGGTCAGTATTTGATGTGGCAGAAGCTGCATAACTTTGTTTGCGTGCAGTGTCCTCTAGTAGACTAAATTGCAGCAGTGCCTTGAGAGAAATTACATGCCCAAACTTGGTTTTTTTGACTGATCCAATGCAAGCAGGCAGACAGACGGAGAAAAATAATCACACTGAAGCTTCCAGCTCTCAATTAAAAGGATACCATAACCAGGTTTGTTTTTGTAGTAGTCTGTATAAAGTAGTAAGGAATGATGCTGGAAGTTTTAGTGTGGGAGCCAAAGAATGGCAACGTGGCAGACAGGGAGAGAACTTGTCAGTTGTTGCCGGCCACCCCAGACTCTTCCAAATTTGAGCTGCAGAGGTTTGGGCTGTAAATGCAGATTTGAAGGCCATTAATTTACTGATAATTCAGTCTGGAAGAACGAATGAGCCAAAGGGAGATAAGTTTAGAGAAAGAAGAGCAAAAACACATTGTCTTCTGGAGGGAATTCATGTTGGAAGGAAGAAGGGAACGGCCCACCCCAAACAGGAGGAGATCCCGGAGTGTGCAGTGTGTCACAGAAACTGGGGGAGAGGCTTCAGCCAGGCAGGGGCGGCCGTCCAATGAGGTCCCCCAGGTAGGCTGTGCAGGATGAAGGGTGAACTGTCACTCCTCTCTTGCATGGTCAAAAGGGATTTCTGGATGGAGAATCTAGTCCTTGGATTTCAAAGACCTTTATGGTGTTTGAAACTGATCACCAGAGACTTGACCATCTGAGATGGGGCATTAATCTTTTGATTATCTCACCTTTGGTATCCTTAACAAGTTTTAATTGGGTCTTTCTGATTTTTGGATCCTGTCAATCAGAGGACTTCTTAAATCTGTTTCACTGTTCTGTTTCTAATTAAGGGGGAAACCTAGTGACTGTCCATCCTTTCTTTCCAGAATTGTCATTATGATCTCAGTCCTATGGGCCCCTCCCTGTCTTATCTACATACTTAAAGATCCCTGAACACCCAGCAGGGAAATGCATTACTTTGTAGATATAGGTTTGTCTCAGGAATGTTTGTTGAGACTGGGCTTTTGAACGTGAACTGCACTGTCTGATATGTTGTAGGTACCTAACCGTGCTCAGAAATCATCACAGTTTGTGGCTCACGGTCTTACTTTTCTCTCCACTTTTAAGAATTAGGCTTTGTTTATTTCCTGAATCCTAAGCAAAACTGGAGATTGGGGGTAGATGTTTAGGCTTCTGGGGAGAGAAATGGCTGAGGTCATGGTTTTATGGCATGCGAGATCACAGTGTTGTAGTTGTGTTGGTAAGCATTTGGAAAAATTGAAATTATAATTAAGTAATATGAAATCTTAACATGTAGTTGAAAAAGACACTCTAATAGGCAATTTTCCTATATGACTTAGTCCAGGTTTCTTTATATGTAAAGTGGAATTGGTAGTATCTGTCCTCACAAGCTCACAAGGTGATTATAAGAGTCACAGAAGAGGACACACTTGAAAACCCCATGTGAATTTGTCACTGTTCCCAGCCTTTGCTTCTCTTCTCAAGCCACGGCAAACGCTATTCCCGGCACTTTCAGTAAAAGACCTTATCTCTCTCTTTAAAGAAAAAAATAACGGTAGGGCTCAAGCACAAATTATCTCAATTTCCACTGCAGGCCTGCAAATTTATCTACGTCTGTACCTGTCCATTTCTCCTCTGCTGCCCTTGGACATGAGTGCTCTTACCCCATGCGCTTCTGTTTCCTGCAGGACTTTACTCTGTGGAATTATCCCACCGTGTCATCAGTCTCCAACTCTACCGACCTTTTCCTTAGCCTGCAACTTCTTCCTTTATCCCGTATTTTCCTTAACTCTTCTCTTGCATTTCTCTTTCCTCTCCAGCCCAGCTCTTAGTGTCCCCTTCAGCTTCCATTTGTCAGGGCCATTTTAGGGCCGTCACAGCCCAGGGGACTCTCCTTGGGAGGTCTCACCCCGTGTCAGTTGAATCTGTAAAATGGCTCCACATCACTGACTAAACAAGGCTAATTATGCTGAAAAGATTTTTATACTTTGCTTTTGAAGTGATTTGGCAGTGAGTGACTCACTCATGATAGATTGTTATTTCTTGGCAATTACAATGCTTACTTAGGGATTTCTGTGAAATAGGAAAACCTAACCTAGAAATTGTTTTCAGATGGAATGATGCTTAATATAAAATTTGTCGATTAATGATGTTAATTGATATATAGTTAATTAATTAAGTTTAATTTTCAGCTCTTAGGCATTTCTAGGCCCTTGGAAACTTGTAGTCCTAAGCCCCCAAGGCCCCTTGTCCATTTACTCCTAAATGCATGGCTGGCTTCAGCCCCACTTCTTTCTGAAATTGCTCTGGCCAAAGCCAGCCGTGAGCTCCCTAATGCCGGATCTGGCCCCTTGTCAGCACTTGTCTTGCTGGACCCAGCTGCTGTATTCTGCACTGTCGACTCAGCTGTCCTTCTGGAAACTCCCTCTCTCAGGGAGTCTGTGTGCTTCTTGTTTTTCTCGTCTCCTCTGATCCTTCCTTCTTAGGCTTCATCATGGGCTCTCCTCTCTTCCCTTTGAACTTGGTGGTCTTTGGCTCAGTGCTCTGCCCTTACGTGTTCTGAGTGGTAACTCCGCCTCCTGTGTCTGGCCTCTAGGAGCCTTGGGCTGCATCTTCCGCTGCGTGCTGGACACAGGCACCTGAGCGTCCAACAGGCATCTCACGCCAGACTCTCTTCCTTTCCTCCCCTCCCTCTGTCAGTTTCGCATATTTGTCCCCATTATTTGTCTCGGTTAATGGCAGTATTATCCCTAGTCAGGCCTGAAACCGGAAATTCCTTTTTTCTGCAAAATTGGTAAACATTTTTCCAATATGAAGTGGAGCAAAAAACTTAAACCAAATTGCTTCACAGGCAGAGTATATAAGCAACATCATTTTTTTTTCCAGAAATAGAATTTTTATTTTAACATACGTTATAGCAACTAAATTACAGTTTTGCCTCTGTACTAAATGTAACTGGAGGCTAGTAATTATGTATTTCAGTATAGGATTATCAAGGACTTCCTTATGAAAACGAAGGTAGATAGAAACGGAAAACAAAATCATTTTTAAAACTTTCATTTTTTAATATATGTATTATACGTATGTGTATTTGTAGCTCTCAAAATATTTTGAGAACACAGCTTTAACTGTACTAATGCCTGTGTGAGTTCTGTCTCTCATATGTAGGGGGACCACTCACCGGAAAGGTCAGAAAAGGGGTGTTTTTGGTAGACTTTTACCCCATGTGATATGAGTTAAATTTATCCTCTGAGGAATTTTAAATCTCATTGGACTGGTGATATTCTTAGTGCCAGAAAAATCTTAACAGAAAGGAAGATTCAAGATGTAAGACTAGCAGTAACCTGTTTAGACTCTGGCGCTGGTAATTATACAGATATGTCACTGCTCAATTCTGGAGGGCTGGCTTTTGTAATCTAAGCTCTTCAAACATAAATTTTCTCTTACATGCTCATTTTGTTTAGTTTTTTAAGCCTTTAAAATTTTATTTTAAAATAGTTCATTTGGTGGGCATTATATCAAAATTGATGATATGGATGTTTCAGTATTATAAAATGTAAGTTTCATATTTTTGTTTTGTGTGGATATATTATTATATCTAATAGAAAAAGCTTTAAGTCCTTTACCTGTATAATAGCTCATTATGTTTCACTGAATAAGTAATGAAAATCTAAAAAGTAATATGGAACATAGCATTTGAAATTATTTAGTATGGTTTAGATTACATAAAAACTCCAGCCTTTATGAAAAATATCAGAACTCCCTTCAGCTGATGGCAAATATACTGTGTAAAGATACACATTGATTCTTTCTAAACTTCATTCAAGATAGTACTGAATCTAGAATATTTCATAGTGAGTTGTTCCATTCCTCTGTGAGTGTTCCCATCATAGCTTTCAGCGTGTTACCTTCTCCTGGTAGACTCTCCATTGGATTACTTCTCTTTCTGCTGAGCCACGCTCGCTGTGCCAGCCTCACCTAGGCAGGATTTGAGTTCTGAAGGCTCGTTTTTGGTTTCATACCAAGTAGATAAACAGTCAGAAACCAACAAACCAGGCATGTATGACAGCCAAATGAAAGTAAAAGCTGCCATAATTATGTTTTTTCATTGGGAAGAGCAATATTTTGTCTCTTCCATGTTGTAGCAAATATTTCTCAGATATTGGAAGATATGACTTTCATAAATTGATAAAGCTAAAAGGATCAGTTTAGCCTCAGAGTAACACTCTTCACTTTCATGATATTTTTACAAATATTCTAACCTTTAAACTGTTTCTTATCAACAGTCTTTGGTAATAATAAACCAAACAGTAGTGGGTTTTTTTGGACTTATAGAATATTTGCCAAAAAGAAAAAATATGAAGCGAATTTTAATTCCGTTGTTTTCAAACTGTATTCATCCACAGCTTGTATGGTGTGAAACCTCTGCCTGTACAAAATGGTACAGCTGGACTCTGCTTTAAAATTCAGACACTATAGAATGCCTGTTACCTGCTAGCCATTGTTGTAGACACTTTGGAATACTTTGCTGAGGAAATGATAAGAGCGAAGGCTTGGAGAGAAGTAGAAACATGCTTAGGAAGCCTGAGTGTCCATTGTGTCAGCGTCGTGGAAGGTGTGTAGTCACAATGGTGGGTTTGAGGGAGTGGAAGATGCGTGCCGAGTGGACTCACTGTAGTTGGCACAGCCACAGTGACAGGGGAGTTAGGGTCACAGATTGGAGCTAGACTGCGTCTTACTCTCTGCGTAGACGGGAACAGCTGTTTTAAAGCTGTGGCTCAGTGTCCTCCTCTGTAGAGTGGAGGAGACAGTAGGATTGCCGTGAGGATCAGAGGAGCTAATGCACACAAGTGCTGGCACACAGGAAGTGCTCCCTAGGTGTCTGCCGCTGTCGTCATCATCGCTCCTGCCAGGGTGGGCGGTCACAGAAGACCATCTGTTTGGGGTTGAGGGCCGTTTTGGTTCTAGTCTTCAAGGGTGAGATAGTAATTTTATTTTATGGCAACAAAACCAGGCCGCGTCCACCTGGCCTTTTGTTGTCTTCTGCCTCCTTGGAGTTCAGTTTCTTGGTGGCAGTGTGAAACTTTGTCAGCCTGTTCTCCGGTACCTAACTTCTGAATTCGTAGTTCCAGCTGAGTTCTAAAAGTGTCAGTGTAAGGTAATAGTGTTTTTATCAGCGCTTCTCTTGTTTATAAGACCTGATAATGACACCATTTGAGTTTATTAACAATTTATTACTCAACACAGAACACAGTGAGGGCCCACCAGTGATGTGCTGATAAACGTTTAACAGCCGGCTCTCAGGTGGGTGGGGGACCTGACCTGCAATGTTTGACATATGCGTTTGGTGGTGTGCATACTCCTGCCAGGGCCAATAGCAAGCTCCCAGGATAACGTGTTGTCACTAAACGTGGAGTCGGGACGAGATGTGCAGTCAGCTCTCACAAACCAGTACCAGCTGGCTCCAGCGCTCCACAGGGGCTGGCCCTAGACCTTGATGACTGCAGTCTTAATTACTGACTTTAAAAACCTTCTGTGATTAGAATGTGTGCACATACATGCGTTTTCATTGAGAATGTCTGGAAGGTGGAGACCTGATACGCTTTCCTTCAGCATTCCGTGCCTCCTCGCCTTCTGGTGACTTTCTAGCCCTGGGCACGACCTTCTCCCCCCTACCATGTGCCTGAGGTGCCTAGGGATCTCACGAGGTCTCGCGGGCTCTCTCCCCTTGGTTTGTGTGGCGGTCAAAGGGCCCGAGGCTTCCCGTGTGTGTCCCAGTCGCGCTCTCACCTTGAGTTAAGCCTGCAGTAGTTCTTGGTGGGGCATGTTGGCTTTTGCGGCAAGGGTGGAGGCCGCTTCTGGCATCGAGTGGGCAGGGACCAGGCGTAGGGTCCTACAGTGGCACGGCAGCCCCTACAGTTAGGAGGTGGCTCCCCTTCCTAGTGTGGTAGCGCCCCGTTGAACCCCAGCAGTGGGAACACCGAGTGGGCTAGGCCGCGGGGCGGGGGGAGTGTCTTCACTGTGTCCCATACTCTCCGCATCACCATCTGTCTCCTACTTAACTTGTTAGCTTTGTGTGGCCATGTCTGGTTTACAAAGCGTGTTCATGTGCAGTGCTTCCTTTAATCCGCACTGCCCTCGCAGTGTGCTCCTTTTGTCCGGGAGACCATCGACTCCAGGAGGTGGCAGGCAGCCCATATCCCACAGCTGGCAAGTTAGAGAGCGAAGTCAAACCTAGATCCTCCGTTTCCACATCTAGTGCTTTTTATGGTACTCGGTACCTGAAAACTTCATGTAAGCCCAGGCCTTTCTGTATTCCCAAATATGTATAATTTTCTTGTATTGTGTAAACATTGTCTTTATAGGGACTAAATCGCCAAAATACAGTATTGCCTCTAATATCTGTAAGCATTTTAGGATTGAAATATTCCACCAAGTGAGTCTTGACAATAATAGATGCATGTATGCCGTAACTTTGATCTTAGCAACTGTGGATTTAAAACCCTTTCAGAATGATAATGTGTGTGTTTATACACGTATCCACACATAGGCATATACGTATATACGCACGTGTGTACATATATGTGTATGTAGACACACACAAATGTATATACACACAAACATACACATACATGGACACATTTTTACTGAAAAATGTTTGGACAGACGTAACTAGAATTTAAAGATTACTCATGGGTGGGATTTCGAGTGTCCTTAATATAATTTTGTAAACTCCTTTATTGGGACATAACCTAGGTACACAATCTTAAGTCTTCCCTAACTGGAGTCTCCCCTCCTCTGACCGTAGCCTGTAATACCGTCTGTGTGACATAGACTGTCCTGAGGGACTGTGGCCCCAGAAGGTTTTACTCTACAGTTTCTTTTCTTTCACTTTTCGTATGTTTTCCCTGTGCTTCTTCACCTCCAGCTTCATGTTATTCTGCTTTTGTATGTACTGTTTTTAATCTGCTCACTTAATAAAATTCATGTTCGCTCCTCAATAAAATTCACAGACTTAAAAATAGCCATTTACCACATATACACACTTTTCCATATTTTTTGGTTCTCTATTTTGGGTTATTGTTCCTCCCAAAAGTCAGATTCCTGAGTAAGTGCAATGTCACTGTAATAAATATGTATCAGATGATCTGTCATTGAGTGAACTATATTACTATGTTATTAAAGTATATTTGAGTCCCAGGTTACAAGTCCTGCTCGCCAGCCGTGAAACACAGGCAGTGACTTGCAACGATGTTCAGAGGATTCAGTGAAACTGTCTTTAGACACTCTTGGCACATGCTCAGTGGTCAAAGGAACGGCAGATATTTTAAAGGAGAATATTAATAGCAATAATGTTTCCTATTTTAAATGTAAGTGCCATCAGGAGAGGTATGGTATTCATCATTGATGCCTTACCAGCGTTATTTTAATATTGTAGTTGTGTTGCTCAGAGCCGCTGAGGAGCTCTGTAAATGGGAATTCTTATTCCATTGTCAAGAGGAGGGGGAGCGTACCTTGTGAAGACAGTGCACGTGAACTGCACAGTGGACCACATACAAAGTTGAAAATGGGTGGACCCTTTTATGCAAATCCTTGACCACATGACCACTTCACTTCAATTCAACCTATATTTTCCTCTCAGTTATTATTTGTGATCTATGTTTAAAAATTATTTCTTAAGGAGGCAGCATAATGTAGTAGAAAAAGAGCTATAGTTTAAAATCCTGGATTTGCCATTAGTTGCTATTGTTCTATTAATCTGCTATATAGTCATTGACATCCCTGAGCCATTGTTTCCTCAGTCATGAAATGTGTCGTTATGTGATTTAAATATCAATATATGCAAGGCTGATCACATAGTGCCTGGCCTATGTCAAGTGCTCAATAAATTTTAGTTTCTTCTCTTTTTCATTCACATATATCTTCCTCAAACTTTGTGCTTTGTACCATAACACTACAAATATATGCTCTTATATTTGTTTTTTTGTTTTTGTTTTTGTTTTTGTTTTGGAGGAAGATTAGCCCTGAGCTAACATATGCTGCCAATCCTCCTCTTTTTGCTGAGGAAGACTGGCCCTGAGCTCACATCCGTGCCCATCTTCCTCTACTTTATATGTGGGACGCCTGCCACAGCATGGCTTGCCAAGTGGTGTCATGTCCACGTACGGGAGCTGAACTGGCAAACCCCGGGCCACGGAAGTGGAACATGCAAACTTAACCACTGCGCCACCAGGCCAGCCCCATGCTCTTATATTTGTGATAAAAATTGCTGTAAACAAGCAGAATCACAAAAACACACTCAAATCATGATGTCTGCAATTTATTTTTAAATGGTTCAGCAAAAATATTATTTTATATGTATATGTCTGGGAGAGAAAAGTAAAGCAAATGTGGCAAAATTTTAACAATTGGTGAATCTAGATGAAGGGCATATGGGTGTTCATTATATTATTCTTTGAATTTTTCTCTGGGTTGGTAATTTTCAAAATAAAAACATTTGAGGAAAAAGTAAGTTGTATTTACTCATGTAAAATGACACCAAAAATGTTTCTTAGTAATACCTTTTAATAAACGTGATATTTAATGATTTTGTTTAATATCAAGATAAATTTTACATTTATATGTTTAATGTTGAGATAAATGGCCTTGTTGTGTTGCATAAGCAGGGAGATGGTCTTTGATTGGGTTGTAGTGGACGTAGACTCCACACAGCAGTGGATGCAGAAACACCTTTATCTCTGTCCCATTTACGCTCACGAGATTCGTCTTTACATAGCAAGTGTCTTAACTTTGGTGTGGTCGATGGGCCTTTTTGATCCTTATGTTTATTAGCACAGAGATTTCCACGGGTAGATACTTCTCTTTCTTCCCCTCCCCCATAAAAAAGGTCAGCCAGAGTAAACAGATGGTATAGCTGAATATGTACTCTGTCTCACAGGCTTTCATTTCAACTTTACTCAGTCCCCCCACCCACAAAAAAGGTCAGTCAGAGTAAATAGACGGAAACACGGCTGAATATGAGCTCGTGTGCAGCTTCAACTCATCATTCCACCTCACCTTTTAAGGTAGCCATTTCTAATTCCTCTTCATTTGTTGCTCAAACCACCTGAAGTTACGTGGCTGATGATATGATACCAATTGTTAATATTTGCAGGAACTCTGACCAAATTCTTGAAATGATCAAAGAGTTGTTTAATGTTCTGTGCCTTTCAGATACCGTATATATGAATGTCTCTGTATTCTGTCATAGTTTGTGCTTTGTGGCCAGGTTCCCCAAACTTCCCCACTGATATTAGGAAAGCATCTTAGTGTGGTTGTCTTTGGTTTCCATTTTAAGACTGAGAATATTTACATTCACATATTCATTTAATTCCTGTAAGGCTGTTTTAGTACTGCGTATATTTTGCGATAATGAAGCACATTGTCTGATGATGGGGAGCGGTCTGTGTCATTACTTTATTCCTGGCACCTGGGACATGAATGTACTAAATAAGTGGTTATAAATGTGAGTGAATTTAAATTATATGAAAAATCATGGTACCCTTTGGTCACTCGGCCTATAAAAGCCTGCAAGCAATTGTATTTTAATATGGTTTTCACTTTAATTATGTTTGGAGTAGTTACTAATAGAACTGAATTTAAAGTCGTGTGGGATAAGAAAGTGATATTTTTCAAGGAGAAAACTTGCTGTTCTGTTGTGTTTAAGTCAGTACTGACTAGATCCCCAAATTTTACTATTTAACAAATTTGGAACCAGTATATTAGAATACTGATTATTAACTAAAGTTACAGGTAGATATTTTTGTTTTTTCTACAGTCAATTGTATTGTGCAATTTACTAATAAATTTCTTTGAGCCTCATATACCTAATGGTTAGGATATTTGTATGTATGAAGCAGTAACTCCTGAGTTGGTTGATGTGTTGGTGTTTTTATATGTCCCAAAAGAGGTTTTCCATTTGACTCGTTATAATTAGAAAATTCTTGTGTTAATTATTGTCATACTGGAAAAGTCTTTTGATGACGAAAAGTGTAATTATGCAAGGTAAATACCAGGTATAAAATGAAAATAATTTCCTGTGAAATGAAACAATATACATTAATTAGAAAGAAACTTGTAAGGCTTTTGATTTTAAATAGCTTGATTTATAACTGCAGAACATTTTCAGGGTTATTGAGTACTAACATTTTTCTTTAAGAATCAAAGCAAATCCACGTCTAATTCATAACCTAATGCAAGCACGTGAAGAGCTAGATCTGAAGGAGTGAGGAATGTTAAGCCTTAGCTTAACGCAGGATAAGTCACTGCTTTGGACTTTGGATTGTGCTGATTAGTTCCAACAGAAAATTTATGAAGTTTGTCAGTTAATTTGCATTTTAATTTTTTAAAAATTCTGTTGTGCAGTTTCAGTAAGGCAACGGCGTGGATTGTGTTGTGCTTATATTTTCTAATGTAGGTATTGCTTTGCCTCATCTTCCATAGTAGCAAGTCAAGAGATAATATCTGAAAATCAAAATAATCAGTGAATTCTGTGGACATATTATTTAGGGATATAGGGTAACATATCAGAAGAAACAGCGAGGAGCATTTGGTGTGGTTGCCCCGAGGTGAAGGGGTGCCGCAGGAAGCTGCCACGCGCTGTAGTGAGCCCTGTAGAATTGGGGGACTCGACTCTGCATTTACGGTTTTTAAGAAGAAGGTAATCGAGCAGAACAGCCTTGCCGTTTCCCTCTCCTAGTTGCTTGCACATGCAGTGGGCCTGTTTACTTATACCAGCTGGGTCCTGCCAGTCAGCTGCTAACAGTTCACTCTGACCCCTGCGGACTCAGGGATAATCATTCTCTCTGAGCTCTGTCCTGAACCCCAGCCTAGAGGGTCGCAACACCAAATAATATCCTAAAGTTGAATTCTTAGAGATTTGACCTCGTGGAATAAACCATGCAGAGAATGAAAAACAATAATTATTAATCTATTTTCATCTTCAACAAACTTCAGCCGAGTCCTTTATCTTTCTCCAGTGTGTCATTTAGGGCATGTGTGTCTGCATGTGTGCATGCTCGTGTCTAAAACAGAAAACATCTTGAGCCAGCCTAGCTAGAAAGGGGAAATGTTTCTCGGGATGTGGGATGCCCCAGAGGCAAAGGGCGGCAGTGTGAGAGCCTGAGGGAGACTGAGGCAGCCTCTCTGAGTGTCTGCTTCACCATTGCTCCCCTTTCTGTAGGCTGACTCCTTTTTCTTTTTCCCTCTGGCTTTCATCTGCAGCCACAGAAAAGAAATAGAAGTGTTTGGTCTGCTGTGTCTCTGTCTCTCTCTCCACTTTGTCGGTGTCTGTCCCCTCCCCCTGCATCCATCCTCTGATGAGGAGAGCGTTGGTCACTCGAGGAGGTCCTTGTAAGCTGGGCAGACATTTGTTCATTAGCTGCCCTGCTGAGCTGCAGAGATGGGGACACCAAGTGTTCCGTGGTGACGTGGTTGTGAATTTGGTGCTCCGTGGCCTTTGGTGTGGGGTGCAGCCCTGCTGTGCCCTCTGACCACGCTGTCACCAGAACGTCTGTGAGCGTCTCTTGCTCAAGGAGCCACATTTTCCTGCTGGTTACCATCCAGATGCATGCGGACTGTTCTTATCTCTGAGGTGCTGATGATGCTATTTCCTGTGTACAGAGAATTACCATTTTCTAGTCAGATGTGTATTTGGAACTTTATCGCAAAATTATTTCATGGTTCTTCAATTTGTACCAGTAAGCAGTAAACAAACCCTATGGGAGTTTTCCTCTTTTCCTTTTTCTCCTCTTGTTGATGGGTAGCATCCTTAAGAAAGTCACCCTGCATCCCCATGGATCACAGCCATAAGCACTCCCAGAGCAAGCCTTCCATCAGCTAATGATTTTCTTTCATTTATCGAAGTGCTGTAGCCTTTGTGGTCTGCGGCTCCTGGGCTTAATGTTTATTGTGATGGAGTGGAGTCAGCCCTCTAAAATACTGATCTAATTAAAGTTTTAATTGAAGTATTATAATTAGTCCATTTTGATAGAGAAGCTTAAGTCTAGAATTTTATCATATTTAACCGTGAAAATTTGTAAATATGGTATGGTTTCTGGGTATTTGTCATTGAGTATACTAAAAGTCATCTTTGAAAATTGTTCGGCAATCCTTTGAAATTAGCATATATTCTTCATTTAGCAGGCAAGTGTTTTTCTGTTTTAAACTTTATTTTTGTTATTACCAGTTCCAAAAACAAAAAACCAAACAACTCTCCAAGTCAATCATGCAAATAAATGAGCATTACGACTCATTAAGTATTTTTGAGTTAATGGATGAAAATTTAGCTGTTTATAAAGTTGTTTTGCTAGTCTACGATTTCTGTCTTTAATCCCCTCCAAAGCGATGCAGACGGTGGAGTATTAAGCCTGTGACTCCATGTCTCCTACTGAGGGGAGGACTCACTTCAAAGGATGGGAATCTGTGAGGTTACAGAAAGAGCGGATCAGTTGAGCAGTGCTAAGTCAGGAAGAGGCAGAAGGTAGATGAGAGGATGCAGTAAGTGTGTATAAAAATATTAGAAGACAAAAGGGAAAATTCCTATACTCCAGATTTATTCTGGCTCGTAATTTCCTTAGGCATTGGTTTGGAATGTAAGTTGGCAGACGAATGGAGTCTTGGCATGGACTTTGGCTTCTGGAATTTTCTGTGTAGTTTGAGGAGTTTGAGGGAAGCCAGACTTGGTCCAGATCCATCTGAACTTCCAGGGTGTTAATCAGAACTGCTTGAAGAATCCCAGATCCTGCCCACCTGTATTCCAGATTCCCTGGCATGGCCCAGGCTTAGAGAAAAAGTGGACGACAGCATCTTTCAGTAGAAGAAGTACTTGACATGATGCCAGTAGAGTCCGTGCTTTGGGGCTGCCATTTGTTAGCTCTCTCCCCATGGGTTGCTTAATTTCTTTGAGCATATGCTCCTCATCTCTGAAACGAGAATAATCACACTGTTTGGATCTGATCAGCAGTGTGGAAGATGATGGGAAAGACCGTGCAGGCTGTGCGTTAGTCTTTCTTGCTAAGGATGGGTTGGGTAAAGTGAGAAACTCAGTTTTGGATCATCTTCATTCTTTATTTTTGGGAAGCTGGAGCTAACATTGATACTGTTTTGTTGTTTTTTTAGCAATAAAGAACATAGCAGCCGTTTATACCTAGTCTGCTGAGTTAATCAAATTATATGAAACAGTAGTGTTACTCTTCCTGTGAAAATCTTTGCCTATCTTTTGCTTCTGATATATTTATCCCTCCCCAAAGTTTTGCCTTCGCTAGTGGTTAGAGGCACAGTGTATTAATAACTTCTTCCCAAAAACAACTGTCTAGATCAGTGGTTTCCAGAGTGTGGTCCTGGGACCAGCAACATCAGCTGCAGGAACTTGTGTCCAAAGCAAATTCTGGAGCAAACTTCAGACCTTCTGAATCTGGCTGCATGTTGCAGTCACCTGGAGAATGTTTGAACCTCCCAATGCCCGCGACATACTCCCAGCCAATTAAATCAGAATTTCTAGGAGTAGCACTCACACATCGGTGCTTTTGAAGTTTCCCAGTTGATTCCAGTGTAGCCGAGGCTGAGGACCACTGTCCAGTGGCCTTCTCTTCGCCTCACCCTCTGCTTGAAGGCACTTTCTGAATGGGAATTTATCAGATCTGTGTCTGTTGACATAAGGTTGGGAAGACTGCTTTAGATGGTGATTCCCAAACCTAGCTGGTTGAACATCAGCCTTTCCTGGGAAGAGATTTCTGGATTCCATACAGATCTACTCAATCAGAATTTTCAGGAAAAACTTCTTCAGCAAGTTTTTCTACATGTCTGATATAATGAGTCTTTGGGCCATCATTTGGGAAGCATGTCTGTAGGTGATTTAAAAGTTACCTTATTTCTGGTGTTGGCCTTTTTTATTGATCTCGTCCTTAATATACTCATTTAATTAATTTATTTCTTCATTCATTGATTCATGAGACATTCTTTGTCCACTTTTATACATGCAAGAGATGCAGAGAAGACTAGGATACTCTCCCAGAATTCAAGGGGCTTAGTGCCCATTAGTGGAAAATACGCTCATAAATAAATAAATGCATAGAAGTGTTGTACTACAGTAGGAGACAGAAACATGGGAATCATTCTTGACATTTTCTGTCCTGTGAATCATTCTTGATTTCTTCTGTCCTACTAATTCTTCCTCTTAAATGTATTTCCAGTCTGTCGACCTTTCTTCATCATCACTGTTACCCCTTAAATCCAAGCTACGGTACCCTCGTTTGGGACCACTGAGCGCTCCACCCCGTTCTTGAGCCCTCGAGTTCATTCTCCTCACAGGGGCCCGGGACACCTTCAACAGGCAAAGCTCGCCGCACCGCATGAGGTCATACTGTACGGGAATTCTCTGTGCTGCCTTCACAGGTTTTTTCGATAAATTTAAAACTACTCAAAATTAACGAAGTTTATTTTAAAAAATTTTTTAAAGAAGGCAAAGCTGACTATATAAATCTGCTGCTTAGACCATTCATCGCGTATGTTTGTGTGTGTGTATGTGTATTTTAAACAAGAGAAAATTCCAAATTCTTCACATCGCCTATAAACCTGTGTGACCGGCCCTGCTTCGCCTTCCCCTGCCCCAGCCATGGGGCCCTCTGTCACAGCGTCGGGCTCCTCTCTGTCGCTCCATCGGGCTCCCCTCTGTCGCTCCGTCGGGCTCCCCTCTGTCGCTCCGTCGGGCTCCCCTCTGTCGCTCTGTTGGGCTCCCCTCTGTCACTCCATTGGGCTCCCCTCTGTCACACTGTCAGGCTTCCCTCTGTCACACCGTCACAGCCTGTCTGTCACACTGTCCGTCTCCCAGCCGACAGGGGTAAGCTGCCATCTTCGCTCTCCACCAGTCTAAGTCCTCACCCCTCAGGCTTCAGCTCGCTGTCACGTCCTCAGGGCGTCATTCTTACATCGCCCTGCATTGTCTTTTCAGGCTCTTGTCCGTTGAAGGAAGTTTGTATTTTTGTGATTTTTAAAGTCATCCATCTGTCCCACCGAGCTGTGAGCTGCCAGAGGGCTCATCCGGTCTCCCGCTTCTGGTGCTCAGCACGGTGCCTGCTCTGCCAGCACTCAGACTGGTGAAGAGACGAGTAATCAGATGACAAGAAGCTCTGGTGACATTTTTTGCTTATCACACTGGAGACCAAGCAGTGCAAACAGAGGGAATTATGATGGTGCAATTTGGTTAAAATTTTAAAAACACAGGATGACCACAAGGCACTACGGGAGGACCTAAATGCCTGTGGGCCCTGAAAAGTTCACTGGGCAGTGTGAACAGCAGCAAACCCGCACCACCAAAGTAATGTGCACGGAGAGCGTCAAAAAGTAGCCAAAACATTTCCCTGTCTTTTTCTTGTAGTTAGGAGAGACTCACCAAGAATTAATGACTAACTCCTAAGTGGAGAACGGGAAGGGAAAGGGAAGAACTTTGAAAAATATTTTAAACCTTCTGCTGAATTCGTCTATTGGCTAAAATTCAAAAATGTTACCATAGAGATTTAAAATTACACTTTAGTAAAGTAAAAAGTGATTTCAGCTTAATTTTTGAAATAGTTTTGTTGTTTTATTGAACACAGTGCCACATTCTTGCTTTGTTAAAGAATTGTGGAGTCAGAAGGCAAAAAGGGACTCAACCAAGGAGTTGTATCATGATGGATTTTTCTCTCTCTCTCCATCTCCCATTTAAATGAAAAATGTTCCTACGGTTCTGTAATATTTTTAATCATCGGAGGCCTGTCCAGTATATTTACTTCCCATGAGAGAGCTTAAATAGTCAATGATTTCATCAGCAAAGAGACAAAAAGGCACCAAGTAGAATATGTGCTGGACCAAAACAAACATTTCACTTAAAAATAATATATCTTATTTGACTACTTAATGATGTATGTAGCCTGACTTCTCCCAATAGAGAGGAGCCCACTTTACTTGTGTGATGGGCACATTATGGGCTCCTCGTGTCCAGAAGAAGATTGCAGAGAGGCTTGCCCACTTTATTAACTGCAAGCATGAGAAAACCTGGAGAAACGCTCACTTCCTTCTTACAACTCACCCCTTCTTGCTGGAACTTGAGTGAAGATATGTAGAAAAATTCTGGAAATGTACACATCAAACTGTTAACAATAGTTGCTGTTAGAGTGGGAATGAGGCAAGAAATACATATATTCTTTTGTTATTAAGAAAGCCATTAGTGCTTAAAAATAAATTATAGTGTATAGACACATTGCTTAGCTTTTGGTTTTCTAAACTTATTTACGTTGTAAAGTTCACTATATTTAACTTGATTTTCTTTTCTTTTCTTTTTTTTTTTTGCTGAGGAAGATTTGCCCTGAGCTAACATTTGGGACAGTCTTCCTCCACTTTACATGTGGGATGCCACCGTAGCATGGCTGACGAGTGGTCTGTAGGTCCCCACCCAGGATCTGAACCTGTGAATCTGGACCACCAGAGCAGAGCACATGAACCTAACCATGACGCCACGGGGCCAGCCCCCTTAACTTGATATTTTTGATAAGATATTTTAGTTTACTGAAAATTATTTTTAAATTATTAATATTAATTTTTCTGACTTTCCTGGGTCCTGATCCCCTTGAGGTTAAGAAAACTGAAGCTTGGGGCTGGCCCCGTGGCCGAGTGGTTAAGTTCGCGCGCTCTGCTGCAGGCGGCCCAGTGTTTCGTCGGTTCGAATCCTGGGCGCGGACATGGCACTGCTCGTCAGACCACGCTGAGGCAGCGTCCCACATGCCACAACTAGAGGAACCCACAACGAAGAATACACAACTATGTACCGGGGGGCTTTGGGGAGAAAAAGGAAAAAATAAAATCTTTAAAAAAAAAAAAAGAAAACTGAAGCTTAGGCTCTCCCTATTTAGCAGATCCTCTCAAGGCAAAAGCTGGCTTCCTTGTTATGTGTACTGCTCTGGGTTTCCATTTAAGCATAGTTTTTTCCTGAGTGTTCATCACTGATACTTTCATCAAGTTTTTGTGGTGGTGGTTATTTTTATGTGTCATCTAGGATTTTCAGGTTTTTCCAGTAGGAATGCTGGTCTAGGTACCTAGTCAGCCATCCTGCTGGGAGTGAACCTCTCATCATGTTTGCACCGTAACGTACACTTGGCATGTTACACGCTTTCCGTCAGAGCTGTGAAACGGTGTGGTAGCCAAGAGCACTTCTGTGTCACTCGCTAGACCAAACGTCCCTTTGCCAAGTAGGACCCTTAGAGTTTTAGCATGCGTTTTGTCTGATGCACTGTTTGTAGGATGCGGGTAAATACTTGGTCGTGTTTCCCAGGCTAAGGTTATGGCAGTGTATGGCAGGCGTGACCTGTGGTGTGGAGCTGGGTGGGGCCTTGACTACCCGCGGAGCGACTCAGAGTAGAATCTCAGCCCTCCCGCACGTGTGACCTCCCTTCTCCCTCTTTCAAGCTGCAGTAGGCTGCTTTCACGTGCATGTCCTCATCGGGCCTGCCTGTCTTGTCCTCGGTGCAGCCTTAGCCTGACCTGCCTTACGACAACAGAACAACAAAAACTACCTTCCAGGAACTTGTCAGGAGGGTAGAAACGAACCCTTGTTGCTTTTTGTCATCCTTAAAAAGTTCTACTGAAAGAAACCAATTTTTATGGTTTGTCTAAGGACTGTTTAGCCCCTCCATTCTATTGAAATAAAATCTGTATTCCAAATGAGGTCAGAGAGCCGAATACTGGGATTAACTTGACCTTCCTGTGGAATGATTCCACCAGGCTGCCCTTTGGGGTGACACCTTTGACTCCTGAGGAGCAGCCTGAGAAACAGCATCTCTGTGTTTCCTGAAGACACGTGAGGATGCTCTTCATTACATAGGTGTGGGGTTTCTTCTCCACAAACTCCCGGGGGGAATTTCCCTCTGAGATTTCCAAGAGCACTTTGATAGTAGACACTAGGAATTCAGGGCCCTTTTTCCTTTGGCTGCTGGAAAGCTCAGCATCTCCAGATCTCCCTGTCAAGTGTGTACAGTTTCCTGGGATCTAGTCTGCTTACAGTCTCCTTTCCTACCCTCACTGTCCCTTTAGCTCATTTTTTTTTTTGCCATGTTAAATGCATATTTTTAAAACCATTTGAATATATTTTGAAACATAATGGGTATATACAAAATCATTTGATTATTGTTTCAAATAATGCAAATCGGTGAATAACTATGTTTTAGAAATGAAATTACACAGTTAAATATTTACTTTTGCTTTTGTAAACATTATCAAGATAAAAAAATTAGATTTCAGTACAGTTCACTGTCGCTCGACCCAAAACAACAAATACGTGAAGACAGTGGAGACCCCTGTTAGTAATGCAGAGAAGGGCTGCAGCTGGTTCCATCACTTGTTTGAACAGGCAAATTTTCAAGAGTAAAATCACTCTCCTTCTGTATTTTGCAGGTTTCAGTAATCTGATAAATGAGCTATTTATTCATTGTCTCCCTGTATCCACACAGTGGATTATCCATAGCAACAATCCTTTTCAAACTTAATAAGACCAACTCTGTATTTATTAGAGAAATAATACGACCAGGTTAAACAAACTCTGACTATTGGTTCTGGGTATTTACTCTCTTTCAAAGACATCTGCCAAACCTTCGGTGAGTTGCATGTTGTGGATCATTAGGAAGCTGAATTGAGGTATCACTCTATGATTTCAAATGTGTCATTTTATGGTGTGTTTAGAGTCAAATAAGGAAGATGATGAGCAAATAAAGCTTTAGAATAAAGTACTATTTTGTGTATTGAAAGTAGAGCCGTATTCTTCTTTGTACAATAGAAATCAGAGGTATATTGTGGTATTTCCACTCCCAGTCTATAGAGGATAAATAGACTACTTAATATGGGCCCAGGAAAACATATTTCAATTTTTCTTGACTCTAGAAATTACATTGACATGGACTCTGTAAGAAAGGCTGTACCTTAAATAAAAAGATAGTTTCAGAATTACAGAGATTTTCAAAAGAGAACAGATTCTTTTTAAAGAATTTGAATTGCTGTTGAGATGTAAATTAAACCTAAGATCTTTTCATGTCAGTCCTCGAGAAATGAAGTAGTATTTAAAATCATAAAATGTTAGAGTTCACGTAATCCAATATCCTAATTTTACAGCCGTGAATGCTTTTAGAAATTGCTGCAAAAGCGTTAGTGTCTCTCATCTCCAATGTGCTTGTGCGATGTAGAACTGTTTTACTCAAACTTGTTAAGCTTCCATCCTACAAAGTCTACTAATGGGAATATAATAATGTCTTACAAGAGTAGATTGATTAATCTATTTTGTTTTGATTTTTTACATATAATAGAATGGAGTACATTTTTTTTCTTTATTAGATTTTTTATGTGGATCAGTAGTGGGGCTCTGCATTTATGAATTGGTTGAATCTGTTTTGGTAAAATCTTTGCTATGTTAAAGATCTGTTTTTTTCTTAGATAAATTTTTGGTAGTTTTGGCACTTAAATTGTTTCTTTTTGTTTATGTTCACAGATTCTGGAACTTTTCAAATCCTGACCCTCTTCTTGAAACAGTGGAGCATCACACGGAGTTTACTTGCGGTTTGGATTTGAGTCTTCAGAGTCCTACTCAGGTAATGGAGGCAAACTGCTGATGCTTTTCCACCCGCACACTTCCCAGATAGCTCTGCGTGTGGCATGTGTTGCTTTTTGTGAACAAAACTGTTGCCCTTAGGGCAGAACAAAGTACTTTACTTAATCAGCCTGACCTCTTAGCTGTATAAACTTGAGCATTTGAGCACTGGAAATACTAGAGAAGGACAGGTATCCAGAGACGACATGCCTCTCCTCTGGAAAGACTCTCTCCTCTGAGAGGGACAGGAGCCCTCCCCACAAATGTTGTGCCTGTCATGCTGAAGGCTCCGAGTAGCCCTTTTCCAGTGGAAAGCGTGACAAGAGAAGAAAGGACTCGGGAAGGACTGTCCCCAGAGGTTGGTGGGAGTCAGTGTGTGTGGTCCTAGCTCCAGCAGTCCCTCTAAGAAGCTGAGATGACGGGAGGTCATTTCCCTCCCAGGACGGTCACCCTCATCTCCACATCCCACATCAGAAGAGAGGGAGGCTTCAGATGGGGAACAAAGCAGAGGAGAGTGGCTCCTGTTTTAATTTGTAAACTTTATATTTTCCTACTTTTGTTCTCTTGAGGACTTGAGAGTCAGTATTTTGGAATTTAAGTATTCTTCAGGACTTTTTTAAAGCTATTTCAGTTTTGGAAATTGTAAACTGAGGTCAGAAACACTAGAATGTGTTGAGTGATGAGGGACTTTATAACACAGAGTCTGTGAAAATACCAGCATATCAGTGAAACAAATAATATGTGGAAATTCTAGAGTGTGACTAAGAAATTATGCTTTTATGATAAATTTTAGAAGTTAGACAAAAAGCAAATCTCATTTCTCATTACTGTGTTCTTAAATTTAAATGAATACGTGGGCTTCTTTTTATTTTAGGAATTTAAGACATACTTCTGAGTTTAAAATATTCTCATTCTCAATGACATTAGAATAATCTCATTAACAATAAAATAATTGTTTAAAAATGACTTAATAGCATCTAAGAGGAGAAGAAACTGAAACAGTGATGGGTGAAATGGCATTATCTTTAATGTAAATACAGTGTGCTTCAAATGAGCTGGTTCCTTTCCTGAGAAATAGATTTATTATACATGATTTTTAATAAACTAATCTTACCTGTTTGCTATCCCAGTTAAATAAAACGGTTGTGTTGCGTCTGTTGAAATGTGGCAATCCTAAACCAAGCCCTCAATGAGGACTTTCCTTCTCTGTGTTTCTGTCAGCCTGGCCTCCGTGAGTCTCGGGCTGTGGCCCGGGCAGCACGCGTGCCTCCTGGCCTTCCTTGGCCACGGCTGTGCCTCAGTTGGTCTAGGAGTGCCAGGTGTTCTCTAAATCCTCCACACGTAGGTCACCTCATGAAAAGGAACTTTGTTTTCACAGGATTTTATTAATCAGATTTTATGCTTTCTTAAATAATAATAGCTTTTATTCCAAGGCCATCCATTTTGTTTGTAGTCTGGTGACTGCCACCCACCTCTTCCAGTTGAATAACCAACTTCCCTTTATACTAAGGAAATAGTTGCTATTGAGAGCAGATAGGAGTGGGAAACGGGGTCTTCAAGCCCTGAAAAAGCAGCAGGTTCAATGGCATAATGTGTAGTTCAGCTGTGCTAGAAATCCCACTGAGTTAATTCACAGTGGGACAGAATCTTGGGATTAGGAAGGACCTTAGAAACAAGACCACTCCCTCTCTTTCATTTACTCTTTCCATAGATATGTTCCCATGTCAGACCTTGTGCTAGGTACTGGGGATCCAGTGGGAAATAAAGGTAAACATGGGCCCTGCCTTCATAAAGCGTATAGTCCACTGTTATATCAAATAATCTCACAAACGAATGTCAAGCCTATGAAGGAGAAGCACGTTGTTCCTCAAGAGTTCATAATCAGGTGGCTCTTTGACCTATTGAAGAATTCTGTAAGGAAGTGAGGCTCATCTGAGATCTGAAGAATGAGTAGGCATTGACAGTATGAAGAGACAGGAGGAAGACTGTCAACAGGCAAAGGTCACAGCATGCCACAGCTCCATGATGGAGGAGCGGGTAGTACCTGAGAATAAAGAAATCACTTCTTCCTCTTCATAGCATATTAGTCAACATTAGAACTTAGGAAAATATATCTGTTTAATTGTTATATTTAAAAAAATTGAGTTCTGAGATTACTAAGTAAATTTTATGTTTCTCCTTACTCTTCATTGTTAGTCAATTTTTCTTTCTATAATTTTTTGCTATGTGTTGTAGGTCATACAAATGAAATGTTGAAGAGTTTTTATTATTTAATACATCTTTCATTATTAACGTATTTTTAATATTTTAAAAGTATTATAACATAGTTACTATTTCTCTTAATGCTCTTTTGACATTCATTGATGCTGTCAATTTATTGAGTGTCTACTACAGCTGTAGGACAGGTTGCGTGATAAATGCTATGATAGAGGAGAGCAAAGGATGCTTTGAGAAAATACGCATTCATTCCTTTATGATGTGTTATGCGTCGTATCATTCATAAACGTTTGTCCAGTGCCTGCTTAGTGCTGGGCCTTGTTCTAGGCACTAAGAAAAAGCAGTAAACACAACAGACTAGATTCCTGCTGTCATGGAGCTAACGTACTGTGGGAGAAATGAAATGATAAACAAGTAAACAAACAAGATGATTTCAGTAGTAGTAAGTGCTCTTCAGAATTGGAGCAATTTGCTAGGGAAGTGGGGAGGGGGTACTTTTGCTTGAGTGGTCTGGGGAACGCTCTCTGAGAAAGTGAAATTTGAGCTGAAAACTAAGTAATGGAATGGAGCCATCCAGCCAAAAATCCAAGGGGAGAATGTTTATCAGAGAGGAAACAACAAATGTCAAGTCCTTGAGATGGTAATGGATTTAGTATGATTAAGGGACAGAAAGAGGCCAGTGTGGCTGGAGCCTCGTGAATGACGGGACGAGGGATAGGAACTGGGTTGGGGCCAAATTGTGCAGGCCTAGTAGACATGTTGAGTTTGATCTTCTTTGTAATCACATTATAAAGCCATTGGAGATTTAAAAGCAGAAGAATGATAGAAATTGATTCATGGATTTTTTTTATTGAGATATAATTGATATATAACATTATATTAGTGTAAGCTGTATAACGTAATGATTTGATACTTGTGTATATTGTGAAATGATCACCACAATAAGTCTAGTTAACATCCATCACCATACACTATTACAAAAAAAAATTTTTTTCTTGTGATGAGAACTTTTAAGATCTACTGTCTTAGCAACTTCCAAATATACAATATTATTAACTATAGTCACCATGCTGTACATTACATCACCATGACTTACTTATTTTACAAGTGGAAGTTTGTGCCTCTTGACCCTCTTCACCCATTTTGCCCACTCCCCGCCTCCTGCCTCTGCAACTACCAATCTGCTTTCTGAATCTATGAGCTTGTTTTTTGGTTTTAGTTTTTTTTTTAGATTCCACATATAAGTGAGATCATACAGTATTTGCCTTTCTCTGTCTGACTTATTTCACTTAGCATAATACTCTCAAAGTCCTTCCATGTTGTCACAAATGGCCAGATTGCATTCTTTTTTATGGCTGAGTAATACTCTGTTGTATCTGTGTACCACATCTTCTTTATTCACCCATCGATGGACACTTAGCTTGTTTCCATGTCTTGACTGTTGAAAATAATGCTGCAATGAACATGGTGGTGCAGATATCTGTTGAAATTAGTGTTTTCATTTTCTTTGGATAAATACCTACAAGTGGAATTGCTGGATCATATGGTAGTTCTATTTTTAATTCTCTGAGGAACCTGCATACTGTTTTCCATAGTGTCTGTGCCAATTTACATGCCCACAAACAGTGCACAAGGGTTCCCTTTCCTCCACATCCTCACCAACACTTATCTCTTGTCTTTTTGATAATAGACATTCCAACAGGTGTGAAGTGATATCTCATTGTGGTTTTGGTTTGCATTTCCCTGATGATTAATGATGTTGAGCATCTTTTCATGTACCTCTTGGTCATCTGTATATCTTCTTTGGAAAATGTCTATTCAGATCTTCTGCCCATTTTTAAATTGGATTGTTTCTCTTTTTTACTGTTGAGTTTTATGAGTTCTTTATATATTTTAGATATTAACCCCTTAGCAGATATATGATTTGCAAAAAATTTCTCCCATTCAGTAGGTTGCCTTTTCATTTTGTTCATGATTTTCTTTACTGTGCAGAAGCTTTTTAGTTTGATGCAGTTCCACTTGTTTATTTTTGCTTTTGTTGTCACATCTGAAAAACCATTGCCAAGACCTGTGTCAACAAGCTTACCACCTATGTTTTCTTTTAGGAGTTTTATGGTTTCAGGTCTTATGTTCAAGTCTTTAATCTATTTTGAGTTAATTTTTGTGTATGGTGTAAGAAAGTGGTCCAGTTTCCTTCTTTTGCATGTGGCTGTCCAGTGATTTGTGTTTTTAAAGATTCCTCTGGCTGCTGTGGGAGAATAGCCCATAGGGAAGATGGGAGCCTGGAGGTTCCTTTGGAGTCTCTAGAAGTAACCTAGGCCAAAGACAGTGGCAACTTAAAATCCAAGAGATGGAGAGATTTAGAATATATTAGGTTGAGCCCTATGAAATTGCTGGAAATTTCACAGAATTCAACCTAACATTTCGGAGATAATGATAGTAGGATTGGCTGATGGATTGGAAATGGGCTATGAGAAAAACAGGAGAATCAATGATTCCTCCTAAGATTTGCATCTAGAAAACAAATTGGAAAGTGGTTTAATTACTGAGATAGGAGAAGAGGAGATGATTTGGGATAGGAACAATCAAGAATTGCGTTTGAGATGTCTCCTGTTAGACATTCAAATGGAGCTGTTGAGTAGACAGATATAGGCTTATCCACCTTGGAACAGTTTAGGGCAAGAGGTACAAATTTGGGAGTTTTCGGCATATAAATGATTTTAGAAATTTTGAGGTGGAGTGAAATTATCTAGAGAGAGTATGTAGATGAAGAGGCTCAGAAGAAACTAGAAGTCTGAAGGAAGAGAATTCCACCAAAGAGGATTAAGAAGGAATGGCCAGTGAGGTAGAAGGAAAACTACAAAAGTATAGTGTCTTTGAAGTTCAAAGAAAAAAGTAGTTCAAGAAGGAGGAAATTCCCACATATTGCTGATGGGAATGTAAAATGTTGCTGTCACTTTGGAAAAGTTTAACTTTCTTAAAAAGTTAAATGTATAAATTTACCATACATCTCAGCAATAACACTCTTAGGTATTTACCCCAAAGCCACAGCAATTAGTCAGAGTAAAGAAATAAAAGGCATCTAAATTGGAAAGGAAGAGGTAAAATTCTCTCTGTTCACAGATGACATGATCTTATGTTTGGAAACTTTTAAATCCAGCCATTTCAGCAATTATATTAAATGTAAATGGTCTAAACACTCAAATTAAAAGGCAGATTAAAAGTGATAGATATGTGGGAGACTTTGAGAAACTCACCAGGTTAAGATTTGTAACCTATTGGATTTGGTTCTCTAACTCTGAGTCCTAGGATCTAGTTACTTTCTGTATGATATTTTCACTGATGAGTTTGTGTCATTCTTCTCCCTGTAAATTTATCTTTAAAAGTTAATCCTTTTTTCCTCCATTTTTTTTAATATTCTGTTTTGGACTTTAAACTTTTTTTCCTTTCAAACTAAGATGATAATCTCAACCAATTTTTTTATTTTTATTTTTTACATATCTAACATTAACACAGACATTTGTATTATTTATGTGTTTTTACCAAGTAACATTAAACTCCTTTCTAAGGGAAATAAGGATCAAGTTCTTGGTGCATCTCCCTAGTCTTCTCTCACTTATTTTATCTCACTTGTTTATTGATACATAACAAACCCCCCCACAACTTAGTGGCTTAAACAGCAGTTGTCTTTGCTCACAATTCTGTGAGTGAGCAGTTGGGGCTGGGCTCAGCTGAGCAGTTCTTCTGTTGGTGTCTCTGGGGTCCCTCACGTGACTCCAGTCATCTGGTGGCGTAACCGGGGCTGGGTGGTCCAAGACGGGTGGCCCTCCCTCACACGCCTGCTGTGGTGCGGTTGTCTCCGGAGCCACGTGTCCCAGATGAGCCCAGGCCGCTTCACTCGGCAGGTGTCAATCGCCAGGAGGCTGAGAGCAAAGCTGCAGGGGTCTTCAGGACAGACTTGGAGGCCACACAGCATCCTTTGTGCTGCAGTCAGTCACAAGGCAGCCGCTTCACAGAGTGAGAAGGAAACTCTGCCTCTCGGTGGGAGGACCACAGAGAATTGGTAGCCATGAAAATCTACCCCAGGAGCCTTGTGTTGGTAGTTTAAGTTATTTTTGACATATTTATCCTTTATTCTCGCAACATGTGGTCAAGTTTACTGATTGTGTGTTAATTTAGTTTCACCCTTTGTTCAAAGTTTACTGTCTTAGAAAATAACTTTCCATCAGCTTTCGAAAACTCACTGTCTCTCAGGATCTTCACAGCTGTAGGACTTTGCTGACGTTACAGAGCTTCTGTGTCTTAATATATTCTCTGTCTTGAAAGAGATTTATCTGAGTTCTTGTATTTATAATTCCTTTTTCTTTTTTAGCTTCTCTCTTCTTAGAGATCTGAAAAACGAGATCCAAAGGCATTCTTACGTTATACCTTTTTCTCTTCTTGACACAATGTAAGATCTGTCTTTAAAGGTTTAAAACTTGACAGATACATGTCTGGGGTCATTCTTTAAGGATAATTGCTGAGAAATACTCTATGCCTCTCTTGTTAACCAGGCTGAAGTTGTCTTTCACTTCAGAAAATTTTTCTTTGACTTTTTTTCCTTCTGATCATGATTTGTACAGTCCTGGCATTTCCTCTTTTCTCTCTTACCCTTATTATTTCTAAATTGGATCCCCTTTTTCTGTTTTTCGGTTTATGATTTAGACCTGTAATATATCCATTTGTATAACTGGGATTTTCCGTATTAATGTGTTTAGCATTCCTGACCCCGTGCTCAGCAGCATCAGCTCTGCCCTTTCAAGTGCTCATTGATACTTAGTTTAGTGGTTATAAGCTGGCTGCAGGTTTACATATTGTTACACATTCCTTTTGGCGGATAGTTATTTCTCTTTTTAATCTTTTTTAAGGTAGACATTCTTAGTTCATTCTAAGATATCACCTCTATATGTTTAATAAAGTTTATCTTTTTTTCCCATGATGAAATTGGCAAATTACATTTACAAGAAAGAAAAAAGACTGCCCATGGTCCCGCCTTTCCAGAAAGAATCTATGTTATAGCATATTAATGTTTCTTTTCAGTCTTTTTCTTAGACATTTTTATTTGAAGTGTAACAGCCATATTGGAAAATGCCCGTATTTTAAGTGTGCAGCTCAGTAAGTTATCAAGAAGTGACCACACATTCAGGTTAAAATAGGGAACACCACCAGCATCCCAGAAAGCCCTGCGTGCTTCGCCTGACTCTTACCCTTCCCTCTTCCCAAAGGGAACTGCTCTTCCAGTCATTTTCCGTATGTGTGCATATTTTTCATAGTTGTGGTTACATATATGAATTTATCTTACATATATGAATTTATCTTCTGGGATGCCCAAAATCCTTGGTGAACATAATCTTTCATGAATGAATATCCTAGTGTATTCATGATAGAAACTTGTAGGTACTATAAAGCTTTTTCCTTAAAATAGGGCAGAAGAAACTTTTTGTATTTTCATTTTGTTTCAGTGGAAGATGCTTAGATCTGGTTCTGATTTAAACTAGTTCTGTAGAGGTATTTTTAAAGGTATTTTTGGCTTTGTTCATATTTTAGTAAAAAAATATTAATGATCTGTACATATATTGAATCATTATATTGTACACCTGAAACTAATACAATGTCATATTCAGTTATACCTAAAAAATAAAATCAACAACAACAAAAAATTAGGTATCATTTAAAAATTCAGCTCATGTTTTGATTCAAATCCCTATTCCCACAATCTTAGTTATCAGGTTTAAAGGTTGACAGTGGATAAAAGTATTTTAAAATTCTCATTATGAGTTGGAAAATCGATTTTAGGAGGCTAGCAGTATTGATAGGACATCGTATCCTGTTCCCGTTTCCTCTGGTCTGATCCTCTGCGTCTGTCACAGACCAGCTTTAGAGTTGATGCCAGAAGCATCTGGTGTCCTCAGGCCTCCCTCTGTTGTTTCTTCTTTGATGCTTTCATAAGTGTGTAATTTTTAATATTAAAATTATATAACAAGTGCTTGTTTTTCCAACCGTAAAACGTTCTCTGGGCCCCACCCTCAGGGGTCTTGGTGTGTTCCTGAGACGAGTGTGTTGACCTGTGTCTCCTGCCCTCTGCACTCCGTGCACAAGCCTCGCAGCCAGAGCCTCCACAATTGTTGACACCTTAGCCTCTGCCACCTCTGGTCCATTCCCGAACACCCACTGTCTCACTGAGCTTCCTTCCTCTAGACTACAGAGCATTGCTTCTAAAGACCAAGCAAAAGTGCTGACTTGGCACACTTCAAATTCCTTTTTCAAAAAAACTTCGTTTGGGCTCTTAGTCCTACCCAGCTCACCGACGTCTTTGATTTTCCAGCCCATTCTCCACATTGTCTTTTCTTAGCCTTCTGTAATATCATTAACTCTCAAGGACTCTTGACCTTACCTCCTACTTTATTGTAAAAATAGACAAGAATGAGTATCTTCTTCCATCTCTGTCACCTCAAAATAATTATGTTCTGTTTCTTTCCCCGTTCCATTGGGTTCCTAATTTTCTCACTGACTTCCTTATCCAGGTCTTTGCTTCCTCAATTATCCATTGGTTTTTTTAGATCTTCAGTCAGTCCTTTTCTCTGTTTTCATAACTCACTTGATGCCACTGTGCTATGTTTCTACCGGTAAATTCAGTTTGCCTTCTATTGTTATACATCAAGATTTAGCAGATTTACCTGTTGCTGTTAGTTTTTAAAATCAACCCTCTCTTTTAAGCCTGTGTTATCTGTCTCCCTTTCATCATCCAACTGAAGTTAAGCCCAAAAAGGTCACCAGTCAACTCCTGAAAACCAAGTCAGCCTTCTCTCAGAGTCTTTCTTCTTTAGCTGTATAATTTTGATTTTTTTGAAGAAAGATATTCTCCAGCTATTGCTGTGGTGCTAACCGTGCTAAGCTCTTCTTCCCTACCTCCTTGCTAAACGTCTTCATCTCCTTTGCCAGTTCCTTCCTTACCATCCTTCCAAAAGTAGATATTCTCCAACATCGAACTCTGAATCCTCTTACGTTCATGGACCTTCCCCTGGAGCTGTCATTGACATGGGTGTCATCCTATGAGTGATGCTTGACTCATGTGTCCAGTTGCCTTTACTGTGTGATCTCAATCAGTGGCTTACTTTTCCTCCAATATTCCTAACATGGCCAATTGATTGCATAATGGGGCCAGGCTAGATACCTGACAAGGCATCTTAGTTTCCTTGTCTCTTTGCACCCCTAAATTAAGTTTATGAGTCTTTCCTCACCAGTATCTCTGAAATCTGGACTGTGTCCTTCAGCCCCACAGCCTCAGATAAGCATTTATTAGTATCTCACCATGTGTCACTGCAGTAATCTTCTAACTGGTCTCTGAGCTCTTTCCGTCATTCCACTGATTCTCAACGCTGCTTCTGGGGACAGCTTTCCATAATGCAATTCTGATTTTGTTAGTCCTTGACCTGACATGTATCAATGGCCCCATTAAAGGAGGAACAAGATGAGAATTACCACCATCGCTACTGTTAATCAACGTGATTGTATAAAGTGTAGCTAATTAGTAATAGAAGAAAACAAAATGGAAGAGAAATATTTTTAAAAGGTAAAAAATTTTACTGTCTTTTGTGCTTCATATGATTGTCAAATGTTATAATCCAAGAATATCAACTTTAAACCTATTAAAAATATAAGGGAATTCAATAAGACGATCAGTAAAAAATAAATATATGAAAATGAATACTAGGTAGATACCAGTAATCATCAGCTAGAAAATAAAATGAGAAAAATTACTTTTATGTGGCACCAACAACTGTGTGTATGTGTTTGATACATGGAGGAAGAAAAATAAAAATTGTGCAGGACTCTACATAATGAAAATTATATTCCTTACTAACGGACCTTTAAAAAAGACTGGAATAAATGAACGGACCTTTTCTTTTCTTATTGCTGCCATTTTTTAGGCCTTTCTCATGTAATAAAGAATTTGTCTCCTAACAGATCTTTCTCAGTTGTGAATTCATGGTCAGCCACTCTGTGATGCTCTTGTCTACCCTGAACATTAACGTGCCGTACTGGTTACATAACAGTTTTAGTTTACAAATCCACATAGTTGTCATCTTCGTCTTGTCATCTCAGAATCCTTCAAGAGGCAGCTCATTACCATCAGGGTCGAGACTGAACTTTCACTGTTACTTTCAAGATTCCATGTGATCTGTACCACGTTCTAATTTTATTGCCCACCGTCCTGTTACCAGTTCTGTCTTGTTTGTCATCTCCATATTTCTGCCACTGTTGCCCTCGTTCGCCTCTACTCTGCCTGTGCAGACCCTTTTTGCCTCTCAGAGCCTAGCACAAGCTCTTCTCTCCTTTCTCTCCTTTCCTTGTTTCGGTAAATATTTGAGCACCCACCGTGCCAGGAGATACAGAGTGGATTAATGAAACTACTTGATACATATGAACTAAATACAGATTGAATGAATGAACGAGTGAATGAAAACAACATTTTTTAGTATATCAGTCAACTCTTTCCTTACTTTACTTAAACTCCATAATAGTTAACGTAATTGACCATGTGCTTCTCTGTAGTCACTTCCTGCTGTAAGCTGGTTGAGTAAGTAAAACATGTTCTTTCTTTAGCCCATAATTTTTTTATTTTTAATTTTTGAAATTTTTTAAGTTGCAGTAGCATTGGATTATAACACTATATAGCTTTCAGATGTACATTGTAATATATTTCAAATTCTGTGTAGATTACATCATGTTCACCACCCAAAAACTAATTATAGTCCATCCCCTCACATGTGAGCCTAATCACTCGCTTTGCCCTCCCCTTCCCCCTTTCCCCTCTGGTAACCACCAATCCTATCTCCATTGCTATGTGTTTGTCGTTGTTTTTATCTTCTACTTATGAGTGAGATCATAGGGTATTTGACTTTCTCCCTCTGACTAATTTCACTCAGCATAATACCGTCAAGGACCATCCATTTTGTCACAGATGGCCGGATTTCATCATTTCTTATGGCTGAGTAGTATTTCATTGTGTATAAATACCACATCTTCTTTATCCATTCATCCCTTGATGGGCACCTAGGTTGCTTCCAAGTCTTGGCTATTGTGTATAATGCTGCAGTGATCATAGGGGTGCAAGTATCTTTATGCCTTTGCATTTTCATGTTCTTTGGATAAATACCCAGCAGGGGGATAGCTTATGGTAGATCTATTCTTAATTTTCTGAGGATACTCCATACTGCTTTCCATAGTGGCTGCACCAGTTTGCACTCCCACCAGCAGTGTACTAGGGTTCCCTTCTCACCACATCCTCTCCAACATTTGTTGTTTCCTGTCTTGTTAATTATAGCCATTCTGACCGGAGAGAGGTGATACCTCATTGTAGTTTTGATTTGCATTTCCCTGATAGCTAATGATGTTGAGCATCTTTTCATATGCCTGTTGGCCATCCGTATATCTTCTTTGGAGAAATCCATGTTCAGATCTTTTGCTCATTTCTTAATTGGGTTGTTGGATTTTTTGTTGTTGAGCTATATGAGTTCTTTGTATATTTTGCATATTAATATTAACTCCTTATCTGATATATGGTTTGCAAATATCTTCTCCCAGTTGTTAGGTTGTCTTTGCATTTTGTTGATGGTTTTCTTTGCTGTGCAGAAGCTTTTTAGTTTGATGTAATCCCATTTGTTCATTTTTTATTTGTTTCCCTTGTGCAGTCCAACATGGTACTTGAAAATATGCTGCTAAGACTGATGTCAAAGAGCGTACTGCCTATGTTTTCTTCTAGAAGTTTCATGGTTTCAGGTCTTACATTCAAGTCTTTAATCCATTTTGAGTTGATTTTTGTGCACAGTGTAAGGTTATGGCGTACTTTCATTTTTTTGCATGTGGTTGTCCAGTTTTCCCAACACCATTTATTGAAGAGACTCTCCTTTCTCCATTCTCCATCGTATGCTCTTGGCTCCCTTGTGGAATATTAGTTGTCCATAAATGTGTGGGTCTATTTCTGGGCTCTCGATTCTGTTCCATTGATCTATGTGTCTGTTTTTGTGCCAGTACAATACTGTTTTGGTTACTATGGTTTTGTAGTATATTTTGAAATCAGGGAGTGTGATACCTCCAGCTTTGTTCTTTTTTCTCAGGAATCCTTTGGCTATTCGGGGTCTTTTGTTGTTCCAAATAAGTTTTAGGATTCTTTGTTCTATTTCTTTGAAAAATGTTGCTGGAACTTTGATAGGGATTGCGTTGAATCTATAGATTGCTTTAGGAAGTATGGACATTTTAACAATGTTAATTCTTCCAATCCAAGAGAACGGAATATCTTTCCATTTCTTTGCGTCTTCTTCAATGTCTTTCAACAATGTTTTATAGTTTTCGGTGTACAGATCTTTCACCTCTTTGGTTAAGTTTATCCCTAGGTATTTTATTCTTTTTGTTGCAATTGTAAATGGGATTGTATTCTTAATTTCTCTTTCTGCTACTTCGTTGTTAGTGTATAGAAACACAACTGATTTTTGTACGTTGATTTTGTATCCCGCGACTTGACCATATTCATTTATTATTTCTAAAAGTTTTTTATGGATTCTTTAGGGTTTTCTAGATACAAAATCATGTCATCTGCAAAGAGTGACAGTTTGACTTCTTCTTTTCCAATGTGGATCCCTTTTATTTCTTTTTCTTGCCTGATTTCTCTGGCTAGGACTTCCAAATCTATGTTAAATAAGAGTGGTAACAGTGGGCATCCTTGTCTGGTTCCTGTTCTTAGAGGGATAGCTTTCAGCTTTTCTCCATTGAGAATAATATTTGCTGTGGGTTTGTCATTTATGGCCTTTATTATGTTGAGGTATTTTCCTTCTATACCCATTTTGTTTAGGGTTTTTATCATAAATGGATGCTGTATCTTGTCAAATGCTTTCTCTGCATCTATTGAGATGATCATGTGATTTTTATTCTTCGTTTTGTTACTATGGTGTATCATGTTGATAGATTTGCGGATGTTGAACCATCCCTGCATCCCCGAAATGAAACCCACTTGATCATGATGTATGATCTTTCTAATGTATTTTTGTATTTGATTTGCTAGTATTTTGTTGAGGATTTTTGCATCGATGTTCATCAGTGATATTGTCCTGTAATTTTCTTTTTTTGTGTTGTCCTTGTCTGCTTTTGGTATCAGGATAATGTTGGCTTTGTAGAATGAGTTAGCAAGCCTCCCCTCCTCTTCAATTTTTTGGAAGAGTTTCAGAAGGATAAGTATTAAGTCTTTGAACGCTTGGTAGAATTCACCAGGGAAGCCATCTGGTCCTGGACTTTTATTTTTTGGGAGGTTTTTGATTGCTGTTTCAATTTCCTTACTGGTGATTGGTTTATTCAGATTCTCTACTTCTTCTTGGTCCAGTTTTGGAAAGTTGAATGTTTCTAAGAATTTATCCATTTCTTCTAGATTATCCAATTTGTTGGTGTATAGCTTTTCATAGTGTTCTTTTATTATCTTTTGTATTTCTGAGGTGTCCGTTGTAATCTCTCCTCTTTCATTTCTGATTTTATTTATTTGAACCTTCTCTCTTTTTTTCCTGATGAGTCTAGCTAGGGGTTTGTAAATTTTATCTTTTCAAAGAACCAGCTCTTGGTTTCATTAATTTTTTCTATTGTTTTTTTAGTCTCTATTTCATTTATTTCTGCTCTGATTTTTATTATTTCCTTCCTTCTGCTGATTTTGGGTTTTGTTCGTTGTTCTTTTTCCAGTACCTTTAGATGCACTTTTAGATTGTCTATATGGGATTTTTCTTCTTTGTTGAGGTAGGCCTGAATTGCTATAAACTTCCCTCTTAGAACCGCTTTTCCTGTATCCCACAGATTTTGGCATGTCGTATTTTCATTTTCATTTGTCTCCAGGAATTTTTTGATTTCTTCATTGACCCAGTCGTTGTTCAGTAGCATTTTGTTTAATCTCCACATTTTTGTGGCTTCTCTGGTTTTCTTCTTGTAGTTGATTTCTAGTTTCATACCTTTGTGGTCAGAAAAGATGCATGGTATTATTTCGATCTTCTTAAATTTATTGAGACTTGTTTTATGGCCTAATATGTGATCAATCCTGGAGACTGTTCCCTGTGCATTTGAAAAGAATGTGTATTCTGTGGTTTTTGGATAGAATGTTCTGTATGTATCTACTAAGTCCATCTTCTCTAATGTGACATTTAAGGCCAGTGTTTCCTTATTGATCTTCTGTTTGGATGATCTATCCATTGGCGTAAGTGGAGTGTTAAAGTCCCCTACTAGTATTGTATTACTGTCTATTTCTCCTTTTATGTCTGTTAATAATTGCTTTATATATTTAGGAGCTCCTATGTTGGGTGCATAGATATTTACAAGTGTTATATCATCTTGTTGGATTTTTCCCCTTTATCATTATGTAGTGCCCGTCTTTGTCTCTTGTTACAGTTTTTGTTTTAAAGTCTATTTTGTCTGATCTAAGTATTACTACCCCCGTTTTCTTTTCTTTGCTATTTGCATGGAGTATCTTTTTCCATCCTTTCACTTTCAGTTTGTGAGTGTCTTTAGGTTTGAAGTGTGTCTTCTGTATGCAGCAGCATATACATGGGTCTTGTTTTTTTATCCAATTGGCCACCCTGTGGCATTTGATTAGAGCATTTAGTCCACTGATGTTTAAAGTAGCTATTGATAAGTATGTATTTATTGCCATTTTGTTACTTTTTTTTTTCTGGGTGTTTTAGTAGTTCTTTTCTGTTCCTTTCTTTTTCTCTTGCTCTCTACCCTTGTGTTTTGATGGCTTTCTTTAGTAATATGTTTGATTTCTTTTGTCTTACTTTTTTTCTTGCTTATTATAGGTTTCTGGTTTGTGATTACCATGAGGATCCTATTTAATTTTCTATGTATATAACAGTCTATATCAAGTTGATAAACTCTATAGCTTGACCACCTCCTCTTTTTTTTGAGGAAGATTATCCCTGAGCTAACTGCTGCCAATCCTCCTCTTTTTCTGAGGAAGACTGGCCCTGAGCTAACATCCATGCCCATCTTCCTCTACTTTATATGTGGGACGCCTGCCACAGCATGGCTTGCCAAGCAGTGCCATGTCCGCACCCGGGATCCGAACTGGTGAACCCTGGGCTGCCGAAGCGGAATGTGTGCACTTAACTGCTGCGCCACCGGGCCAGCGCCCGCTTGACCTCTTTCTAAAAGCTCTACTTTTTCACTCCCCTCCTCCCACATTTTATGTTTTTCAAATCATATATAGTCTCTTGTTTAGTGTGTGTCTATCCATTACCCTCTTATCATTGAAATAGGTGATTTTAGTACATTTGTCTTTTAACTTTCATATTATCTTCACAGGTAGTTGATCTGCTACCTTTAAAATATTTTTACCTTTACAAGTGATTTTATTGCCTGGTTCTTTTTTGGCTTTTTTTTTTTTTTGGTAATTTTTTAATCTCTATTTGTGGTCATCACTTTCCCACTTAAATAAGTTCCTTCAGCATTTCTTGTGGAACTGGTTTCTTAGTGATAAACTCCTTCAATTTTTGCTTGTCTGGGAAGCTCTTTATCTCTCCTTCCATTCTGAATGACAACCTTGATGGATAGAGTATTCTTGACCATAGGTTTTTTCCTTTTAGCACTTTAAATACGTCATGCCGTTCTCTTCTCACCTGTAGGGTCTCAGCTGAGAAGTCCGCTGATAGCCTTATGGGCTTTCCTCTGTATGTCACTTGTGGACTTTTCTCTTGCTGCCTTTAGGATTCTCTCTTTGTCTTAGATTTTGGACATTTTAATTATAATATGTCTTGGTGTGGGCCTCTTTGGGCTTATCTTGTATGGAGCTCTCTGTGCTTCCTGTACTTCGATGTCTGTTTCCTTCCTCAGGTGAGGAAAATTTTCCTCTACTATTTCTTCAAATAAATTTTCTGCCCCTTTGTCTCTCTCCTCTCCTTCTAGGACACCTATAATCCAAATGTTGGCGTGCTTGATACTGTCCCAGAGTTCCCTTAGACTGTTCTCATTCTGTCTAATTCTGTTTTCTTTTTTCTGTTCAGTTTGGGTGATTTCCTCTAGTCTTTCATCTAGCTCACTGATCTGTTCTTCTGCATCCTCTACTCTGCTATTGAGTCCCTCTAGTGAATTTTTCATTTCCAGTGTTCTATTCTTCATGTCTGATTGGTTTTTTTTTATATCTTCCAGTTCTTTGCTGATGAGCTCACTGTCTTCATCCAGTCTTCTCCCAATATCTGTGAGCATCCTTATGAGATTTTGTTTGAACTCTTTGTCCAGTAGGTCGTTTGTTTCTGTTTCATTTAGTCCTTTTTCTGGGGTTTTGTCCTGTTCCCTTGCTTGGAAAGTGTTCTTTTGTCTCCTCATTATGCCTCTTTCTCTGTCTTATTTCTATGTAGTAGATGAGTCAGCTATGTCTCCTGATCTTGGAGAAGTGGCCTTATGTATGAGATGCCTTATGAGGCCCAGCAGTGTGCTTCCCTCTCGTCACCAGTCCAAATGATCCAGTAGTGACCCCTTTGTGGGCTACTTGTGTCCTTCTGGTATGGCAGAGTTGCTCTTAATGTAGATACGCAGGGAGTCTAGTCTTTCCTTCCCTGGCCAGCGGTTTGTAAGTCCGGTTTGGGAAGTCTCAGCACTGTTGGCTACAAAGTCTATCAGCACACTCCTGTTACAGTTTTCCTCTTAATTGGGTTGCTACCCAGTGTAGCTAGGGTTGCTAGGTTCAGGGGCTTACAGTTGCTATAGGCCTCAGGCCTACAAGGCTGTTGTCAGTTCTCTTAGGAGTGCAGCTGAGTGGGGTTGGCCCTAGGCAGGGAGCACTCACTTGTTTCAGGCTTTGGAAGGTAGGGCTGATCCTTTTTATAGCTATTTGTGAAGCACAGGTCTTCTGCTGCTGATATGCCTCACCCCCCACAGGACCACATACCCCGTCAACACAGCCCCGGTCCATGCACACTTCCCAACCCCCTGGAGTGTACCCTGACGCCCCACTGCAGAGGCCCCCACCTCTCCACCAGTGCCCCTCACAGTTCACCTGGTCCTCACTCAGGCTGCCGCACAGAGGCCACAGCCTCGCCTGCCTGTAGTAACCTGAGGGCTTGCTGTTGGGAGGAGTGGGTCCCTAGGGCAGGCTGCCTGCCCAGGCTGAACTGGATTAAATCTGTGGTCTAATGGGTGTGGCAGCCCCCTGGGCTAACAGGCCAAGGGAAGAACCTCAACAGCGCCCAGCGGGGTCTGTGTCAGCACGCCTGGACCAGGTCAGAACAATGGCCCCCCCCCAGTGTCTCACTCTCTGGAGAGGTCCCTCCTCTCACCATGATGCCCCCAGAGCCCACCTAGGTGAGTCTCGTTTTACCAAAGGACAGTCAGCCTTCTCTCTGGTGATTTTAGGTTGCTGCAATGAGTGAGTTTGTGCATGGGCCCTTTAAGACCCGGGTCTTTTTGGCTTTTGACCGATAGCCAAAAAGCTAGCCAAAAAATAGCCAGCAAAGCCAGACAGTAAGACCCCCATCTCAGTTGTGCTGAGTCTGAAGGATGCTTATAGCAGTATGGGCCCCGCTTGGGACCTCACTCCTCCAGGGAGGGCTGCGTACCTTAGGGTGGCTCCTGCCTGACCAGCTGAGAAGCTCTGCTGCTCCCAAAGGTGGCTTTTTTCCTCTCCGGCAGGAATTTCTGCCTCTTCCACCTTAGTCAGGACTGTCCTTTGTTGTGGGGGTTCTTTTTATCCAGTTTTCAGTTTTCTATCCAGGGTAATTTTTCCAAAAATAGTTGTAACCTGGTTGTGTTCGTGAGAGGAGATGAGTTTAGAGTCTGCTTACACGCCATCTTGATGAGATCCCTCTGCCCATAATTTTTTTTAATTTAATTTTTTTTATTGAGGTAACTGGTTTATAACATTATATAAATTTCAGGTGTACATCATTATATTTGGATTTCTCTGTAGACTACATCATGTTCACCACCCAAAGACTAATTACCATCTGTCACCGTACCTATGTGCCCTGTCACCCCTTTTGCCCCCTCCCCCCTTCCCCTGTGGTGACCACCAATCCAATCTTGGTCTCTGTGTGTTTGTTTTTTGTTGTTTTATCTTCCACATATGCGTGAAATCATACAATATTTGGCTTTCTCCATCTGACTTATTTGCCTTAGCATAATGCCTTCAAGGTCCATCCATGTTGTCACAAATAGCAAGATTTCACCCTTTTTTATGGCTAAGTAGTATTCCATTGTGTATATATACCACATCTTCTTTATCCATTTGTCCCTTGATGGGCACCTAGGTTGCTTCCAAGCCTTGGTGATTATGAATAATGCTGTGATAAAACCAGCAGTGCCTGTATCTTTACGCATTTGTGTTCTCAAGTTCTTTGGATAAATACCCAGCAGTGGAATAGCTGGATCATATGGTAGTTCTGTTCTTAATTTTTTGAGGAATCTCCATACTGTTTTCCATAGTGGCTGCACAAGTTTACGTTCCCACCAGCAGCATATGAGAGCTCTCTTTTCTCCACATCCTCTCCAACACTTGTTATTTCTTGTCTTTTTAATAGTAGCCATTCTGACAGGTGTGAGGTGGTTTCTGATTGTAGTTTCGATTTGCATTTCCCTAATAATTAGTGATGTTGAACATCTTTTCATGTGCATATTGTTCATCTGTATTTCTTCTTTGGAAAAATACCTGTTCAGATCCTCTGCCCATTTTTTAATTGAATTGTTTGGATTTTTTTGTTGTTGTACAGTTGTATGAGTTCTTTATATACTTTGGATATTAACCCCTTAAAAAGCAGCTCATTTCAATTTTTTACATTAATAAGTAAAGTTAATTTATTAATAAATTTTTACATTAAATAATATCAAATACATTTAATATTGATATTAATACTTACCATTGATAATTTTAATTCTGAGTTTTAATGAAAAGATTTGCATTTTGATCTCAGATTAAAGGAACTTCAGAGGGGCTAGGGATGAAATGTCCTACGAAGGGGGCTTGCAGGTTAAGAAATCCATTTTCCACTCGAATATCCTACGGCAGAAGAGGTAGAGCCTGGAGGGTCCCCCTGTGGTGTCCGCACGCACACTCGCCATAAGGGGAGAGAGTCCAGCAGGATGGGCCTTGGCGGCCAGCCTTCAAGAAACCCTAGACGGAGTCAGACAGGAGTCAAGAGAAAGCTGCTCTTGAAAGACGAGGAGTTTCGTCAGACGAGTTACAATGCGGTGTAGTTGCCTTAAAGCTAGCACTTTTAGTTGTTCATTTATTCCTATTTATTCCACTGCCTGGAACACTTTCCTTCTCTCCATCGTGTCCCTGCTCCACAAACTAGCAAGAACAGACTCTCTGGCTAAGGCGTGCTTCTCCTTTAAGCCGCAGCTTAGATAAGATTTCCCTGAAAGTGTCCTCTTTCCTCACGTTTCATCATGTGACCCCTCCCCTACTTCTGCTGGACCCTGAACTGCCTGTCATTGTCCACAGCTGGACATTGTCTCCCCCGCTGGGCTCCAGGTCTGTGGGCAGGACCAGGAGCGTCTTGTTTACTGTAGTGTCTTCGGCACGGTTCTCACCCACAGCGGCACTCAGTGAATAAGTGTGGAACAGATGGGTGAATAGGAGAATGAATGTATGTATGTATGAGTTATGTTTTACATAGCTTTGCAGAGCAGGGGAATATTTGACTGACAGCTCCTGGGATGTAAAAGCAAGCTCCTTGTGAAACCTCTCATAAATAAGTAATACTCATGACACTCAAAAATCCCGTATGTCCCCTACCCAAATCCCATAAAACCTGTTGCCTTTACTGGGACCTCTGCCCTCACCCCAATTAGGAGCTCTACTCAACAGTCTTTCCAGGAGAACAACCACGGCTCCTACACGGACTCATTCACTCATTCATTCATTCAACAAGCATTTACTAAAGGTTTACTACATACAGAACACAAGGAATACAGATTTCATCAAGATATATAATCACTGACTCTCAAAAAGTCCCGCCAGGTTTAGTTGTAGAAAGGTGTTTCCGTCCATATGTGAACGTTGTTGGGAAAAGGAACTGAGATCATGCAGCCGGCGTTCACTTCCTCCGTAGTTACCGTGGAGCGTGGAGGCTAGTTTGTTGTGCACGTATTGTAAGTGCTCTGCTCTGAGACCTGAAAGCTTTTACTCCATTTCTTCCCTTTAGAACAGATTTTTTAAAAATCTTTCTTTGCTTTCTTTGGCCTTGTGGGTTAATCTGGAAACCACTTCAACCCAGTTAGAACTCAAGAGGGTGCAAATCTCAAATAAAATAAATAAAATAAAAATATTGTTTTTAACCATGGCTTCAATGATTGATAAACCTTCTCTTTCGTTAAGTGAAGTTCTGGATCTTGGCTTCTGTAGAGCAGGATCCGGACGCTGCATAACGGCAGTTAGGAATCCTCGGGTGAGGCCAGTGTGCTTCTCTAAACACAGTTCAGACCTGTCTCTTCTTTCTTAGTCCTCCTCCTGACTCGCTGTCTTCCTGCCACATATCAACCTGCCAGATTTGAAACTTAGATTTTAAATAAAAATGTGAAAATACGGCACAAGGTGTTTTCCATTAGTGGCAGATTAATTTCTTCTTTCTCCTCAAGAAAGGAAGAGAATTCTTCCTTAAGAAGAATATTTGAATCTTGCTGAATTTTGCATTTCTTTTTAGTCAGCAACAAAGGATGCCTGCATGGAAGGCACTCCCAGAGAACTGCAGGCCAGTGCACAGGACGGAGGCCCAGTTAGGAAAGCTGATAGGCATCAGAGGGTTTCACTTCTGGCCGCATCTTAGAATGTTCCCAAGGTGAGAATAATGCTCAGCTGGAGAATGCTGTAAATTAACTCTTTTGGGCTCAAGGGTTGAAAATCTCAAGGAGATGGTTGGTTCTCTCTCCCCTCCCCAAACATGTGTTTATACACAAAAATGTTTCATTTATGGACTTCGTGAAGGCTGTCTGTGGACCTCGGTGTACAGACCCCAGGCAGTAGACCAGCCTGGTGACAGCAGTGAGGCTGATCCTGGACCACTTGAGGACCAGTGCCCTGGAGAACTGCCTCGGAACTGCAGTTTAATGTGTGCTTTTGGCTTCTTTGAAGGTTGAGGTGTTTATTCAAAAACAGCCATACGAAGAAAGACTGAATTTCCTGTAAAACCACTCTTTTGGCACTGAATTCTTTTTGCAATGGGGGCATATTATATATTCTTCTACAGTCAGGTGCTGGGAAAAACTTTATCCCCCCGATGAACTGGTAAATTGATGATGATATTGCATTTTATGTTATTGTTTGCTTTTTCTTACCTGTGCTACCAGGAGGTGTGGAGCTGAATTTCATGCCAAATTTTAGTAATTATTTGTCGCCTTTCTTTCTAGTGTAATTATCTGCCCCTTCTCCTGTTTCATGTTTGTTCTTTTAATGAAATGGCTTTTCTGTTGGTGTGTCGTCTCCTATGAGAGAGCAAGGGCTGGTATGTTCCATGGGAATAATAGTTACCCTGTTGAGCAGGTCAGCTCTTTCCCTGTGTGGCCATGTGGAAGGGTAATTTTCAAAATGACTCATACAAAGATAGCATGAACATGTGTCACGGGTTTTGTGTAGCTCACAGACGACTTTACAGCTAGCTCAAAGGGACCAATGAGCAGACGTGTAGGCAATCACTGGGTGCTGAAATGAATTTACTAGCAGATGTAAAACAGGTGAATATATCCACTGGGCAATAAATGTGATGCCTGGGGCCGTCTCTTGTGGCAGAGGGCAGCATCAATTGCATCTCCACAGGACAACATTCATTTGCAACTTTAATGGATGAGAATCATTTGATTACTATCAGTTTTCTATAACTTTCAGAGTTGTAAAGTAATCCAGTCAAAAAGACAGTGAAAGGCATAGACCCCTATTGAATCAGGGGACCCTGGGACCCTGGGACAGTGCCGCATTCCACCGAAAGAACGTCTAGCAGTCTTTTTGCTGACTGCAGTCCTGCGGTTTTTCCTGACGGCAAGGTAACGGGCAAAGAAGTGAGTCCTCATTTAGGACACTGAACCGAGAAAGAGGATCTTTGGTAGATGAGAAGGGAGATGCCCTATTATCGGCTCCTCATTCTCTATCCTGAGGCTGGCCTTGAAGGAGTCTTCATGGCCACAAGCACCTTCCTGGGGATGGGAGGGAAGGACGGCTTTCGTCTTGAAGAAGCAGGGTGGGAGGTAGGGAAGACTCCCCACTTTGTTTGACAAGCTAGAGAATGAGTGGATCTCATCCTGTGAAGCAGATTATTCATTTTCATGTCTGTTCGCTTTACCTGTATATGTTTTTGCCTTTTTGTTAACCCTTATTTCCAGCAGAGTCTTTTTTGTAATGTCATCCAGGCTGGCCTCAGATGGATGGTAGGGGACATTAAGAAGGAGCCCTGTGTTCACTCTCATCGTGGAACTGAGTGGGACCAGTGCTTCCAGAGGCCCCGGGGGGGTGATGGTACTTCACAAGAGCTGCCCCACCCCAGGGACCATATCTCCTTACAGGGGGTCTCACAGGCCCACTCGGAGAGGCCGGAGCGTCTTGGTTAGTTTAGTGAAGTGCTTTTTTTCTTATCTTATTATTTTTTATTCTGAGCTTTTTAAAACTTGTAGCACTGATGGGTTTAATTAATTAGTCAATGGAGAAATATTATTTGCATTAATTTGAATCAGTCTATTCATAATTCTGTTTCATTGCAGTTTGAGGTCTTTCTCATATTATCAATTAATATAGTTATTGACTTATAAGCATCTGCTGATTCAGTGGCCTTGACATTCTTTAGTTATTATAAGTTCTGAGTAAATAAGAAGCTGGATTGAAGAGTGCTGAATCAGGATTCAGAAATATAATTTATGGATACCTTGTATCACAAGCCTGTCTTATTTCTCTGATTCTCATCTCCACAGTAGTTGACACTTAACATACAGAAAGGCCCAGCACTTGAAAAAATATCTATAGATGAGACAGGGATAAATTGATACAATGATCTTTGTGTCCCAGGGTATAAAAACTTACACTGTAGGATCAGGCAGAGTGTCAGTCTGCCTTTTATAAAGTTTTCAATGGACAGCCGCCACAGATTGAGGCTCTGATTCCAGCTCTGCGACTGTAGTGTGAACGTGAGAAAAAGTTAATCTCTGCAGTCTTCATCTGTGAAATACGCTCTTTGAGCTAATGTGTATTGAGTCATTGTTACAGCGAGACGTGGTCTATGCCCTCTGAGAGCTGAAGACACACATGTCAGTGAATAGTAGGGCTGAACATTATGGATGCTGTGAGCGACTTCACAGAGGAAATGAGGCTTACACTAACTCTTCCTGGAGAGCTCCCTCTCAGGCAGAACCAGGCCGAGGGGCGGAGGAAGGGAGGGAGAAGAGAGATGATTTGGGGACAGGGATCAGTAAGAGGACAGAGCAGGGGGCATCAACGAGGTGCCTGGACTGAGTGTGTGAACCTGTGCCGGGCAAAGCTGAGAAGGAGGTCGCAAGCACATCTTGAAGAGTCTGGTTCTTAGTGCTGAAATAAAGAAGCTTGACTAAAAGCTTTAATGCTCTCTCTAGCTTGGATTCTGACTGAACTATCATTGGTGAGTGTAAGGAGTTAATATGTTCTGACTAATCTGAGCGGTTCTTGTATTCAGTTAGCGACAGCCAAGTAGCTAGATGGACCACCACTGCCAGTTCTCTGTTTAACCTTCAGCCTTTGCAGCCACTAAAGGGTGGGGAATCAAATGCAGATTCCTTTGCCAGAATCTCTCTCCTGCTACTTCATCCTTCATGTTACTGTCTACATTTTTTGTTTTCTTCCTTTTTTTTAGTTGTGGAAAATTTCAAATGTATAAAAAGTAAACAGACTAGGATAATGAACTTCCATTACCCAGCTTCAGCAATTATCAACATTCTTGTTTAATTTATTCCTCTACTTGCGTCCCACCCCTCATTCAATAATTATTATTATTGTCATTATTATTTTTACTATTTAGGTATTGTTTACATACGTTGAAATGTACAAATCTTAGCTACAGGTTTTTGACAAACTTCCCATCACAACACAAAACATTTGCATCGTCCTCCAAAGTTCCCTTTTATCCCTTCCTGGCGTCCTCTATCCCACCCCACCTCCAGCTGAAAAAACAGAAGAAAACATTGCCCCCGTTTTTGTTACCTAGAGTAGTGTGCCTGTTCTAGAACTTCGGTGGTAGAACCCCTGGTGTGTACGCTCTTGTTTCTGGCTCAGCTTGTTAGCTGTGAGATTCATCTGTGCTGTTCTGCCTCCGTGTTCCCACCCTCGGATTGCTTAGCAGCATTCTGTTCTAGGAATTTACTGCACTTTGTTATCTGTTATTTTCTCAAGGGACATTTTAATTGTTTCCCATGTTGTGCTATTGTGAATGAAGTTGCTGTGAACATTCCTGCATGCATTTTCCATAAAGATGTTTTTGTTTCTGTTGGATAAACCCCTAGGAGTGGAATTACTGGGTCTACAGATAGGTTTATGTTTAACTTTATGAGAAATGGCCCAGCAGTTTTCCAAAGTGGTTGTACCAGCAACGTATAAGAGTTACAGCTGCTGCACTCCCTGCCAGCATCTGACATCATCTACCTTTAATTTTAGCCATTCTTGTGAGTATGTAGTGGTATCTCATTGTGGTTTTTGTTTGATTTCCCTGCTGCCTCGTGATGTTGAACGTTTTCATGTGCTTCTTGGTCATTTGTATGTTGTTTTTGTCTGATGAAGACTTTTGCCCATTTCTAATTGGGTTGTCTTTTCATGATTGAGTTATAGTAGTTCTTTATATATTCTAGATACAAGTTATTTGTCAACTGTATGTTTTGTGAATATTTTCTCCCACTCTGGCTTGCTGATTCATTTTCTTAACAATGTCTTTTGATGAGTAAAATTTTTATTTTTGATTGAGTCTAAGTTATCAACTTTTTCTGGTTATTGCTTCTGTGTCCTATTAAAAAATCTTACTTTCAGATTGAAAATATATTCTCCTATATTTTCTTCTAGGAGCTTTATTCTTGTAGCTTTTATATTTAGATATGTTTGTCTCACATACATTTTTGTTTATGGTGTGAAGCTGGAGTCGAGGTTCATTTTTTCTCCATACAGATGTCCAGTTCTAGCACCATTTGTTGAAAGGACTTTCCTTTCCCTTTTGAATTGTTTTGGTACCTTTGTTGAAAACCACTTGTCTAAGTGTGGGGTCTGTTCCTGGACTCTGTTCTGTTCCTTTGATCTCCTTGTGTGCCTCGTGCCAATACTGCACTGTCTTGGTGACTAGTTTTATGGTAAGTCTTGAAGTTGGCAGTGTAAGTACAACAACTTTGTTGTTGTCAAGATTCTTTTGGCTAATCTAGGTCCTCTGCATTTCCACATAAATTTTAAAAAATCACCTTGTCTGTTTTTATTAAAAAGCCTGCTGGGATTATGAGTTATTTATAAATTATTTGGGGGGAGAATTAACTTCTTAACAGTATTGAACCCATGAACATGGTATACCTCCCCATTTATTTAGGCTGCCTTTAATTTCTCTTGACAGTGTTTTTTATCTTTTAGTGTGGACATTTTGCATGTCTTTTGTTAAGTTTTATACTAAGTATTTTGTTATTTGATGCTATTGTAAATGTACCTTTATGTTTTTATGTTTTTAATTTTTTCCTACTACTATATAGAAATACAGTTGATCTTGTGTATGAATCTTCTACCCTGAGACGTGGCTACCCCCACTGAGTTTTTAACACACAGTTCCTGAACACCATGGACTGTCTCCTTTCACGTCTTTAAAGGGCTTTTTAGACTTGAATGTCCTTGTCTCCGGTGTCTGCCCTAAAGAGGGCCCTTGCGTCCCACGGCATCTGTGGAGTCTCCGACACTGCCCCTGCTGGGTTCGATGGTCCTTCCTCTGCGGTCTCTGTTGGAGCCCTTCCCACATGGGTCTTGAACGAGCCCTTCTTGGAGGGAGAGCTGTGCTGGCTCTCCTCTCCTCCCACAGCACCCAGCGAGGAGCCTTGTTCACAGTGCAGGAAAGCGCCTTTCAGCAGTGATTGCAGGACTGAGGGATCCTGTCACTCGGGGTGGGGGGGGGTGGGTGGGCTGGGGGTGTCCTCACGGCAGCTTCCGTCATCGGAAACAATCCCTGAAGTATATCTTAAAAAGGGAAAACAGACCTTTTATCAAAAACGTGTCCCTGTGTTCTTCCTATTTAAAGGCACGCTTACTAGTGGATGGTCTCCTACACTCTATAAATGACTTAGGCTTTTGCTGCTGATTTTGGATGTTTGTAGGTGATGTGTCTTATTCCTTTCTGTTTTCCAGGTGGCTGACTGTGCTTGGGATGAGACGATAAAAATCTATGACCCCATTTGTCTCGCTATGCCTGCTTGAGGTACCCCACGCTGGTCAGAGACAAAGGAACAGGGCTGAAGTACCACTTAACAGGAAATAAATTAACTATTGATAACATAGACATTAGGCTTTTATATGCTCTTCAGATTTCACATTTTAAAAATTTACCCTGGAATCAGTTTTGAGGCAGCTGATAGAGACGTTGGCTCACTGTTGAAGCCTAGTACATAAGCCATATCTCTTAAAACCCCAAGGAGGATTTGATGTTATGATAGATCTTGTAGTTTCTGTTAAAATGTAACCTCTGCATTGTAAAATGGATTAAAATACTGGAGCTCCGTAGACTCTATTGATAGTGACACATTTAATTTTTCATTTGTCATTTTTGATGTAAAATATAATCATTGCTGTTGAGAAAAATCAGAATAAACTGCATCTCTTGCTCATTTATGACGGTACTACAGCCCCACTGAGGCTGCTTTTCCTGTGTAGTGCGTACGTGAACACAGCGCTGTGTCGGATGTACATGTGTGTCTGCAGCTCAGTAACGGCACTGATGCAGAGTCAGCCTACTCAGCAGTGTTTGCTGAGCGTCCGCTCCGCGCTTGATGCGCACACTGAGGCTCTCTCCAGGATGGCCCGTGCGCTGAGAGCGGGGAATGCTCTGAGTTAAGAGCTTACATGTTTTTCACATTTATTCAAAGCCTTTTAGATATTGTACTCATATGAGACCCTATATTTCTCACTTCCTACTTCCCTACTATCAAATTTTTTAAAAATTTGTCTCTGGGCAAAAAGTCTTAGGTCCTACTGAGGTTTCAAGCAATCTTGCCCTTGAAACCAGAGATAAGTAATGCTAGGAACCCTCCTTGCTACCTCCCTAAGTCTCCTCGAGAAATCTCCAGGTGCTGATGACCTGTAAAAAGGTAGGTTAAGAGGGAAAAATTAGTAAAACAAACAACTTTGCATAATGTGTATATTTTTACGTATTAGTAAAACAAAATGTGTTATAAATGGTAAAAATTGTCATTAAATTTTTGACAAGTTTTTTGAGAATTTTTAAAGAACAAAATATACTTTTTTGTAGTAATCAGAAGAAAAATAAAAAATACATGTAGTCTTATTTACGTATTTCTTGGTTTACTTGTTCCAGAAAAAAATTAAAAGACAGCTTACAAAATACAAAAATGAAACAGCATAAAAGGTAGGACAGAAGGAGACAGAAAGTGGAGCCAGGAGTGGGGCCTGAAAATGTGTGCCTGAGAGGCCTGGGAAGTTGCTTCTGGCAGCAGGAAAGGGGGGCCTGGTCAGAGCACGATTCAGGGCCCAGACCTTGTCCTAGTCCCAGGCGTGGCCCTCGCACCATGCCGGCCAACGAAGGTCCTCAGTCGATGTGTGTGAAATGAGTCTCTCTTTGGTTCTCAGACCAGTCAGGACTAATTGTTTTTGAGAGGCCCCGTAAAGAGGACACTGCCTGACAGGAGGGTGTTGTAAGGAACAGGTGCTCCAGCACGTCCTGGAGCCAGCCCGAGGGTGCCGTCCTAGAGTGGTCCTTGTTGCTTCCCTCCAGAGCCTCTGGCCCCACTCCCACTGCAGGGTGTTCTCTGTATCACAGAACTTACAAGAGACCTAACCCAGATCATATTTACTGTGAAATAAATTATTTATTTATTTTCCTTTTAGAATGCAAGAGATTTTAGTAAAATAATCTGCCATGTACCTTTTGAAACAAATACTTGCAATTTAAAAACTAACGCCTCTCAATTTATTTTCTCCCTCTATTTCGGGGACGTTAGTGATGCTTAGAACACTAACTTCATGGTACTTAGGTTCTCGGAGTCTCCCAGTGTGGACTGTGGGTGAACCTTTATCCGGTGGGCTCCCTGGAACTAGGGTTGGAACGCTGGAAGGGACAGAGTTGGCTTCTCTACCAAGCGAGAATGTGTGAGAGTTTTGAGTCTTTGGTGGTTCACAGCCAGGCAGCCTCTGGGCTTCAAGAGGCTGACCAGTCAGTCCCTCCAGGTTGGGGAGGCCAGCATTTGTCTCCAGGCTGCAGAGCTCTTAGCTCCCACCTGCCTGCCTGCCCAGGCCCCTCCTGCCTGCAGTGATGGCACAGCACTGAAGAGTGAGTGCAGGCAGGTCAGGGCCCTGAGCATCCTCCGTGACCTGGGCACGAGGTGAGAGGCTTTCTCTGTGTTAACCCTTTGGATCTTACAGCGTCCCTGCAAGGAAGCCCTCTCAGTTTTCCAGACGAGGAAACGAAGGCTCCCAGGAGTCCTAATAGCCAGGAAGTATGGAGCTGGAATTGGAAATCTGCTACGACTGGATCCTGACCACATGGCCACCCTTTTCCTGGGAACAGCAGAAATTGGCCCACTGAGAAGCAGTAAAGATGTGGAACTCTCTGGTGACTTGATCCTGATCATTCCTGAGGGAACTGACAAAATTGAGTTTCCCAGTCTGAAGAGCTAAGCAGCGGACCCTGGGTCTGGAGTGACCCTGCCAAGCCCCATTGCCCTCCGAGGTCCAGGCTGAGCGCCAACTGTCCCTTCTGCCTTTCGCACTTAACTGTGTATCTTAGCTCGAATTGGGCTCTTCCCACAGCAAATTCAGTAATTTCTTACTTAACAGGCCTCTTCTTGAATGAGATAACCCACTTACATGTTTTTTACTTCCATGTATTTACTGAATAGTCCCAAATCTGTCTCTCCTGCATTCCCCACCTGGGTCGCCCACAGCCTTTGCACATGTTTTCTTCCAGCCAGACTCACGGCGCTCACCAAACTCCCCCTGAACACGCCTCCTCCTTTGTGCCCATCCTGTCCAGCCAGGCGCTCAGGCTGAAGACCTGCCTGCATCCTGCTCCTCCCCTTGTTCCCACCTCTGCACTCACACATCACAGAGGCCACGAAGTCCCGGCCCTTTTACCCCTAAATACTGCTCAGTTCTGTCTCTTCCCTCAGTCTAACCACCACTGCTCTGGTTCAGGCCATCATTAGCTTTTCTCTGGGCGATCACACAGCTTCCTAAATGATGCATCTGTTTCTAGTTCTGTGCCCTGAGCTGCCATCCTCAACACAGCTGCCGGAGACTGATCGAAAATACAATCTGATTACATCAATTTCTATGTAAAACCTTTCTCTGCTTCTAGGATTGCCTACAGGAAAAAGTTCAGGCTCACTAACCAGGCAGCTAAGGTCCTTTGGGGCTGGTCCCCTGCCTCTCTCGGCAGCATCACGAACTTTCTGCTCCAGCAACACTAGTGTGCTCACAAACTCCTCGTGTGAATATGCAGGTTGTCATTTCCATCTTTGCTCAAGCTAGTCCATGTGCCTGGATTGCCTTGCTCTCGGCTTGGCAAATTCTCACCCATCGTTTGAAAGTCACATGAAATTACTAAAGAAAAAGATTGACAACATACAAAAATTAAAACAGAACACACCATTAGCAAAGCTGGAAGACGGAAGACATGTTGGAAGGATATGTTTGCAACATATGTAACAAATGGCTTAATATCCATAATTTATGAAGACTATTAAAAATCACTAAGAAGACAGCCAGACGTGAAAGTGGACAAGGAAATCAACCGACGATTCAAGAAGAACAAACGCAAGTGTCTGAAGATGCTCAGACTTTGTCTCATTGATGACAAAGAAACGCAGATTAAAATGACGTCCCATTTGTTTGCTTATCAGTTTGGCAAACATTTAAAATATTGATAATTTCCAATATTGGTTAAAGCAAGAGCACTCTAATATACCTTTTTGGAAGGCAATTTTGCAATAAAGACTTTAAATTACCAGCAAGATTCCCTGCCCACGTCCCCTACCCTGAACCCCAACTGCCTGGAGTCCAGGTAAGAGCAGATGTCCGAGGGCCCTCACTACATCACTGCTTGGGAAAACCTGGCTGCCTGTCTACAGAAGAAAGGTTACACTGTAGAGCAGCTGCTTAAAAGAGTAAGGTAGGACTGTGTCCCACGTGGAAAAATACACTGCTGTTAATATGTGTATTCGTTATCTATTTCTGTCTAACAAGTCACCCCAGAACTTAGCAGCTTAAAACAACAAACGTTTATTTATTCTTACAGTCTGTATAGATCAGGAATCCAGGAGTGGCTTCGCTGAGTTGTTCTGGCTCAGGTGTTCTCATGACATTGTGGTTAAGCGGTCACCCGGGTCTGGTGGACGTCTGAAGCTCAACTGGGGATGAGCGGGCAGTGTCACCCACATGGTTGGTAACAGGCCTCCAGTGCTCACCAGGTGGTGCCCTCCAGAGGCTGTGTGTCCCTACAACGTGGCATCTGGCTTCCTCCAGACCAAGTGAGACAAGAGAAAGAGAAGGTTAACCATGGCAGCCTCCGGCTTTTATAAGCTAATCTCAAGAGTGGCTCACCTCACTTCCTCCATGTTCTATGGCTCACACAGACCAATTCTGGTACAGTGTGGGAGGGGTTAACCAGGGGTGTGAATACTGGAAGTGGGAGGTCTTTGGGGATTATCTTGGAGGCTGGTTACCACTAAAGGCTTTTAAGAATAGCAAATTGTAAACAAATGTGTAGGATATCCTAATTTTATTATTTTTTAAAAGGGGGGATTATGTATATATAAATGTAAGAAACACTGAAAGGTTCACGCCAAACTCTTAATGGCACCCAGGTCTGTGCAATGGGGTGGGCTGGGGAACACGAAGACGATACGTTCAGAAACTGTTTGTAAAGTGTGTTTTCCTTTATAGATTATAATGAGCATGTGCTATTGTCACAGTTAAAAATCATGGAAGGCGGCCGTATTTCCTTCTCCAGGAAGCCTCTCCGATATCCCCTCCAGCTTTTATTGCCCTCCTGTTTCTGCCACTAGACCCCGCTGTTGCAGGAATGACAGTGTGCTGCCTCGGCTCCACCTGCGAATCCCTGAGGGCTCAGAGGATGCTCATCTTTGACTCCTCTGTGGCTCCCAGACGGCCTGGCACAAAATACTTGCTCTGTATGTTTCTTGAATGAATTAACTAAAGCTTTTATTTAATGCCATCAACATTTATCAACTCCAAAAATAATGGAAATTGAGTCTAGACTCTTGATACTCGTAGGTCACATGGCCTTCTGACCTTCAGATCTACATTCTTGCTCAATTAACCTTGCTAATCACAGTATTCCTATTTCTCCCGCTTTTCCATAGGAGCTTATCTAGTAACTGGTGTGGGAGATGGCATTAAATTTTTTTTTTTAGTGAAATACCTAATGGAAAAGAATTATATGCAATAAAGTGGAGAAAATGTATGGTTTTATGTCAATGTAGGTTTCAAATATTTAGTTAAATATTGTTGCCTAAATGAGAAGGGGGAAACTGAATCATCAGCCCCAAATCCTTTACTTGACGTTAGTATCGCAAACGAAGCAGTTATAATTGCTGGCAGAAACGAATCATTCCATAGGTAGGTCTGTGCAGACGCTTCTTTCTGATGTTCGGGTAAGACGGCTTAAAGCAAGCGTCCTTCCACTGGAATGGTCCCCAGAAGCAGAAATCCGTCACTTGCTGATGTCTTTGGAAAGTTAAATTTCAGAGTTTTTTATCTGAGTATACTCTGAACAGACGCTTATAACACACACACACATCATTTGAACTGTGCTTCAGACCTCATTATTTCCTAAAGAAAGAGCATGACACTTGAAAAACACAGTCCCTGAAATAGCCAATAGTGCATAACCAGAGATTTTAGCAACAAAAACCGAGCATTCCCCAGGGAGCCGGAGCACAGGACTCAGCATAAAGCTTTCCAGTGTTGTTCCTGGAAAGTTGGCACCGTGGGCCATTCGGGAACGAGTTCTCGGGTGTCCACCCGTGAGGGCAGGGCGGCGGCCCCACGAGGCCCGGTGGAGGAGCCGAGCGCGCACGACGCCGCAGCCCCCGGTGCGAGCTGCTCGGCCTCCCGCGGCCCGGATCGCGGCTTCAGCGTCGGGGCTGGCGGTGCCGCACGGAGGTGCGCGTGGGGAGGAGAAGCAGAGCCGCTCGGGAAACGGAGCGTGCGTGCGGGGCAGCGTTTAAAGGTTGGGGCTGGGGGCCGGTGGGGGTCGGTGGGCAGGAGAGGTGAGGGCGGGAGCGGGAGCCCCCGGCTTCCAGCTCTTCCTCGCCCCCAAACCCGGGCCGAGTCCGTCCTGCTTAAGCGGCGCGAACGCTGAACCGCGTCGGGCCCTGCGGCGACCTCGGCTGAGCGGGCCCCTCGCGGCCCCGCGGCCCCCTGCAGGGAGCGACGCTCAGGAAGGGTCGCGGAGGTCTTGCGCCTGCAGAAAATAGGAATTTCCTTTTTCTCTTAGCCAAATGGGAAGCAAACGCTCCCGAGTCCCGCGGGGCGCAGACGTGCGGGCGGGGGAGCCGGGAGGCGGGGATCGTCCTGCCCCCAGAGCGGCCCGGCGGCCCCGCGGGGCGCCTGCTCCCCGGATCCAGGGAGGGCTGCGGCCGGCCCCGCGCCGCGCCCGCGTCCCCCTCCTCCCTCCTCCTGACCATCCTCCCTCCCCGCGCCCTGAGCCCCCGCGCCCCCGGAACCGGGAGAGGGGACTCGCTCCACAGGCTCGGTTTCTTCCGCTTCTTTCACACCTTCGCCTCACGTGGACCGTGCGCCCCGCCCCCGCCCCCGGCTCCGCAGCCCGCGAAGCCCTCGGCGCCCCCGGAAGGTTCCCCAGAGCCGCGCGGGCAATCCCGGCGCCTCTTTGGAGGAAGCGCGGACGCGGAGCGCGTGGCCGGGACGAGAAGGGGCAGCCTTCGCTCCCCAAAGCAGGCCCACACGGGGTCCTGGGGCCGCGGGTCCCTTCGATGTGGGGGCGCTGGCGCGCGAGCTTCAGGGAGCCCCGCAGCCCCTGGCACCGACGTTTTCCCTTCCCTTCCCACCGAGCAGGTCCCGCGGCCGCGCCGGGAGGGACCGTGGGTGGAAGAGCCGCTGAGCTCGGGGGCGGGCGGCTGGGGCGCTGTCACTCGGGCTCAGAGCCGGTGCTCGACCCGGAGCGCTGTCGTTCCTAAAACCCGCCTCGGCTGAGCGCGGGGTACCCAGCCCGCGTCCCCGGCTCGGGGCCGGGAAGAAGGGGCGAGCGGGGCAGCCGGCCCGGCGCGAGGACAGGGCGGCGCCCCAGACCCGCCGGGGGGCGCAGGGCCGGGGGCCGGGCTGGCCCGCTCCGAGCTGCCAGCCGCGGAGCCAGCGTCCTCGGTGACGGGGACCGCGGGGCGCACCCGGCGCAGCTCGTCACCTACTTAAAGCCGCCGCCGCCGGGACTCCCGCCACTCCTCTCGGACCAGCCCCCCACCCCCGCCACTTTTCGGAGGCCCCCGCCCCCGCCACTGCCTCCCGAGCTGCGGGGCAGTCGGACGCGGAGCCGCGCGCAGAGAGGACGCCGGCGGGAGCTGCCCCCGCGGCCGACCGGCGCCCCCTGCCCTGCGCGCGGCTGGGCGACACCCGCCGCGGCCGCGCTCCTCCCGCTCCGTCCCCGCTCTGTGCCCGCTCCTCCCGCTCCTCCCCGCGCTCGTCCGCAGGCCCGGCGGCGCGATGCGGCAGCTGTGCCGGGGCCGCGTGCTGGGCATCTCGGTGGCCATCGCGCACGGGGTCTTCTCGGGCTCCCTCAACATCCTGCTCAAGTTCCTCATCAGCCGCTACCAGTTCTCCTTCCTGACCCTGGTGCAGTGCCTGACCAGCTCCACGGCGGCGCTGAGCCTCGAGCTGCTGCGGCGCCTCGGGCTGGTCGCCGTGCCCCCCTTCGGCCTGAGCCTGGCGCGCTCCTTCGCGGGGGTCGCCGTGCTGTCCACGCTGCAGTCCAGCCTCACGCTCTGGTCCCTGCGCGGCCTCAGCCTGCCCATGTACGTGGTCTTCAAGCGCTGCCTGCCCCTGGTCACCATGCTCATTGGCGTCCTGGTGCTCAAGAACGGCGCGCCCTCGCCTGGGGTGCTGGCCGCCGTGCTCATCACCACCTGCGGCGCCGCGCTGGCAGGTGAGGGGACCCGCGCCCACCCCGCCCACCGGCCGGCGGCCGCGGGCATCGCTCGGTGCTTGCGCTCACTTCCAGATGGGGACACTGAGGCAGATAGGCGGGGAGCTTGAACGCGGTCGCTGGCTCGCAAACGGGACTCCAGACCCGGCGGAGCCTCCCCAGCGCTCCGGCCCCTCCTTCCGAGCCCCCACTGGGCCGACCCCCGCCCTCCCCCACCGCGTATCGCCCTTCCGGTCCCCCAACCCGTCTTCCCCTCACCCCTTCCTTCCTCTGGGAGCGGGGGTGGGGGGCGCATGAGCCCAGACCGAGCCGGAAGGAGGGGCCGGAGCCTCGCCGGGTCACGCGGGCTGCAGCGGGGGGACGAGGGGCGCCGCGCAGGGGCCGCCGGGGCTGGGTCGGGGTCTCGGGCCGGGGCGGGCTCAGAGGCGGGAGCGCGCGGGAGCCAGGGAGCGGGAGACCCTCACGGGCTCTTGCCCCGCGCGCCCGCCCGGGTAGGATTCAGGAGCTGCGGGTCCCTCTCCCTCCTGGCGACCCCGGGGAGGCAGGGACAACACGCGCCTGGTGACCTCAGGGCCAGCCCGGGAAGCCACAGCGTCCACCCCGAGGGCACTGCGCCCCCCGGGGCCCTGTCGTGGACAGGGGTGGGGGGTACGCAGGGAAGGCGCCACTCCTGCTGCCTGGAGCCGGGCATCGACCGAGCGCGGCTCCCCGGCTTTGTACCGGTGCGCAGAGGTGGCGCGCGAAGTCCGCTCCTTTCCAACCCGACGCCTTCTGCCTTCTCTTTTTCCTTCCTGCCCCGGCTCGGCCGTCGCGGGCGCCCCAGGAGCCGGCGACCTGACTGGCGACCCCGTGGGGTACGTAACGGGCGTGCTGGCCGTGCTGGTGCACGCCGCCTACCTGGTGCTCATCCAGAAGGCGAGCGCCGACACGGAGCACGGGCCGCTCACCGCGCAGTACGCCGTCGCCGTCTCCGCCAGCCCGCTGCTTGTCGTCTGCTCCTTCGCCAGCACCGACTCCATCTACGCCTGGGCCTTCCCCGGCTGGAGGGACCCAGCCATGGTCTGCATCTTCGTGGCCTGCATCCTGATCGGCTGCGCCATGAACTTCACCACGCTGCACTGCACCTACATCAACTCGGCGGTGACCACCAGCTTCGTGGGCGTGGTGAAGAGCATCGCCACCATCACTGTGGGCATGGTGGCCTTCAGCGACGTGGAGCCCACCTCTCTCTTCATTGCCGGCGTCGTGGTCAACACCCTGGGCTCCATCATTTACTGTGTGGCCAAATTCCTGGAGACCAGAAAGCGAAGCCACTACGAGGACTTGGGGGCGCAGCCCGGGGGCGACGAGGCGCCGCCGAGCGGAGGCCAGCTGCCGTTCTTCCTGGAGGAGCTGCCCGCGGAGGGTGGAGAGATCGGGTCAGCAGGTGGGGAGGCAGCAGGTGGCCCGGCTCGGCAGAGTGGGCAAGAGGCCAGGGGCAGCCCCGGGGGAGCCCGGCTGGGGGCTCGGAGCGCGCAGGTGTCAGGCAGCCCTGAAGCGAGCAAGAGGTCGTTAAAGGATGCTTACCTTCAAGTGTGGAGGTTAGTTCGGGGCACCAAGTACACGAAGAAGGATTATTTGATAGAAAATGAGGAGCTTCCCAGCCCTTGAAAAGGAAATGCGTGTTTGTATATATGTACATATGCTTATTTTATAAGTGAGAGATAACTTATTTTAATGAGGGCTGCCCAATTTCATTCTTTGAGGAGTGGGGAAGGGAAGCAAGGGAAAGAGCTGAAACGGACTGATATCCACGGCAGAGCACCTGTGTGAATTATTTAGTGAGGTTGCCCGAGGCATCGCCGAGGCAGGAGGTTGTGAAGCTGCTTGACAAGCCAGGCAGACTCTGGGCATGTTAGCTTTTCATGGTGATAACCATAACCAAGTGTCTGCGTGTACCCAGTCGCTCGCCACCCGCTCTGAAGATGGAATGTAGAGATGAGGGTAGCACCCGGTCAGCTCAAAGATCACACAGGGGCACGTTTCTGGTGATGGAACCACAGTTTTTATGGCCAGCTGGGCAAAGAGTATATTATTGAAATGACGTATATAAATACACTGAATTGATGTTTCCTGTCATAGTCAGCTGAAATACCGTGTTTACTAATTTTTCTTCACTTGTTTCCTTTTTTAAATAAGTGCTTTATTATTCTATTTTATATTGGTAGAAAATGTTAAAGCTACTTTGAAAATATGAGTTCTTAGCTTTAATCATGAAGTTTAAAGTTGGCTTTTAGTAATTATAAAAATATTTTAAAGGTTGTTTTGGCTCATTGCTTTATAATATTTATTACTGAATGCCATAGCCTTTTTAAAAACCAGTTTTACTGTGTCTGGTATGCTTTCAAGCAAACGCGATGGCTGAAATAGAATTCGGCCTTCACTGAAGCCGAAACAGAGTGAGACCATCCTGGTGAGCTCGCCCTTCCAGCCACACTGCACGATCCAACCGTGTTACAAAAGAGCAGCTGCTATATTCACTTTATGATATTTTTCTATCTTAAATTTGTCAAAATAAAGTATGAGTCTATCTGGTAAAAAGATGTATTGTTAGAAATTTGTTTCAGACACTCTTATGCTCTATTGTTGCTGTGTGGCTTGTGTGGTTTGCCTTCAGTGTGGGGTCTGGTATCTGGTGCGTAGGGGCCACACTTTGGGGAACTTCCTATGTGAGCATGGCAGTTGAGTTTAAAACAACCACCGCACTCTTCATTTTCCAGTCAAGGAAACTGTTACAAAGAAGATAAAATGCTGCCTCCTGCTGTGCCTGAAGGCCCTCCCCAGCGACTTGGGTTACTGTGGAGTCTGACATGTGGGAGTGCGGTGTCCCGGGGACAAGGCTTCCGCCAGCCCTTCAGGAGAGGACTGTGAGGGTGAAGACACTCTTATTTGCGAGCGTGTTCCTGACACTCTCAGATGGTAGCACCCTGTGTTTTCCTTTATTTTCCAAAAACCAAAACAAAACAAAAAGCAGAGGCAGAAATGAAGTTTCAGCTCCATCAGTTTGGCTCCGCAAGCTGGTGAGCATGTGTGATTGTGGTTTCCCATTGGTCCTGGTTTACTGGTTTTCACGGGCAATTGATGGTTTCCATAGGCACCTCTACAAGCTGTTTCAGAGCCCTCAGATGCTAATCGTTGGCTGGGGTTATAATGACCTTTTTAAAAATAGGCGTTAGTTTTAATGTCAATATGCCAGAAGGCAACATCCTGTTGCAACTCTGTGGAGCTGAGAATTAATGAAAAGCAGCAAAATTGAATGACCTCTGTACTTTTTTGTTAATACTGCTGTCAGATAAATGGATAGAATGATTGTTTTCACTGAAAAGATTCCCTTTTGGTTAAAATGGTGGGTTTTCATTTATTGCAAAAGGATTAACCCTTTCCTGTCAACAAATTTGTAGAGGCACTTTATCAGAGTTCTCCAGAGAAACAGAACCAAGAAGAGATATATATATGATATATATACCTATATATGTTAACAGAACCCATAAGATTGTATGTATATCTATATAATCTATATCTAATCCCAGAGAGAGAGAGAGGGAGGGAGGGAGAGTTTAAAGAACTGGCAGTTGTGGGGCCAGTCTGGAATCTGTAGGGCAGGTGGACGGTGGGATACTTGGCAGGGTTTTTCGGCTGCAGCCTTGGGGCAGAACTGCTGCTGCTTCTGCAAACCTCAGTCTTTGCTCTTAAGGTCTTCATCTGATTAGATGATGCCCACCCACATGATGGAGGGTAATCTCCTTTACTCAAAATCCACTGATTGTGAATATCAATCACGTCTAACAAATGTCTTCTCAGCAACATCTAGACTACTGTGTGACCAAACAACTGGGCACCACAGCCTAGCCCAGGTGTCACATAAGAGTGACTGTCCCAGGCACCTATGGGGGGAGGTGGCTGGGGGAAGTATGACAGGGTAGGAAAAGCCCAGGAAAATCAGAAGTGGATGTTCTGTTATGTCCATTGTTTGGGAAAAGCTTGGCAAGTCAGTAAGTCCCGGGGCAGGATGGGAGTCAGGCCTGGAGCCCGGCCATGGGCGGCCATGAGCAGGTGGGTTCCGAATCCTTCCTCCATTGTCAGGAGCTCTGGGGCCCTTCTGCAGACTCAGCTCCACCCTGACTGTCGGGCTCTGGCAAGGCCTGAGTCAGGCAGGAACGTGGCTTCTGAGATGCTCCAGCATGTGACCGTGGAAGGGACGCAGCTGGAAATCACCTCTGTTGCTTGACTGACCCAGTCTTAGTGCCCCATCACTGATCACTTGCATTCGCCCTTTTTATGAGGTTATGCCCTCACCCTGTACCCGGTTGGGTGTCTGTGGTCCCTGCCTTGACAGTCAGCTCCTCTCTCAGTTCTTCAGGGTGCAGGCCCTGCCTCACACCCGCCTGCCACTTCTCAGCTGGAATCTGTCCGTGCAACAGCCCCTGCTGCTGGTCCCCTCCCCTAAAAGCTGTCGAGCCCTCTGTTCCTAATTAAGCACAGACCACTCAGAAGCGCCGGGGCCACTGACCGCCCAGAACCGTGCGGCTGAGAGGGTGCGTGCATGCTGGCGGGCTGCTGGGCGCAGCTGAAGCAGTGACCTCAGCTTCTGCAATACCATGGCCCACAGAAGTGCTCCCTCGTCAGGGGGCCTAATCGTCTGTGTGACTGATGGCAACACTTCAGAGACAGAGCTGGGTGAAGCTTACAGGTCCTTGACTGACTGATGATGTGTTTGCATTTCAGTATGCCAAGCTGACCTCTCCTCAAGCTCCCTGGGTCTTTTGGGGCCGTCTCCAGTCGGCTGGTGTGCCCATCAAAGGCGTTCTTCGTTTCCGTCACCACGTTTTGGATTTTTTTAAACGTCCAGCATTTCCTTTTGATTCCTTTTTAGAGTTCCATCTCTCTGCTGACGTTACCCATCTGCTCTAGCATGTTTTCTACCTTTTCCGTTAGAGCCGTTAGCATATTAATCACAGTTCTGCTAAATTCCCTGTCTGATCATTCCAGCACCTGTGTCACACCTGAGGCTGGTTCCATGTTTGCCTTGTCTATTCAGATACGTTTTTTCCTTGCCATTTAACACGCGTTATAATTTTTGTTGTTGAAAGCCAGACGATGTATGGGACCGGAGGAACTGAGGTAAACAGGCTTCTAGTGTGAGATCTCCTGTCACTGTGGCTAGAAGTTGGGTTCTGTAGAATGTTTGCTGAAGCTGCAGGTGCCCAGGCTTCTGATTCCTCGAGTGTCCTCGTTGTCGTCTCCCTGTTGTCTTGGGGCTTCTCTGAGGACTCTTCCTTGGACGGAGTTTGGCACGCTGCGGCTGTCCCAGCTGTGGTCCGCTCTGACCGTCCGGAGCCGTGGGTGTGCTGGGCGAGAGCAGGAAGGGGCGTGCTCTGCCGTCTCATTAGTGCCTCTCAGACTTTCGGTGCCGGTGTCCCTGGGTTGGGACCTTCGCAAGTGTTTCTTAGCCTTTTCTTTTTCCTCCCCTTGGATGAGACAGCCAGAGGGGCCTCAGGTGGGAGAAATGCCCTCCCCCAGGGTGGGACGAGCCCTGGTGAGTCTTGGCCCCTGGGGAGCACCCCTCTGGGCCTGGTTCACAATGGTTACTCTTTCCCTCCTCTGCTGGAGTGCCAAGGTTTTCTGGAAGTCACATGCATGAAAGTGTGGGTGCCCCCCTAAGACTGTGGCCCCCAGGAGTTTCTCGTTCTCACGATAGTCCATATTCAGCCTCCAGAAATAGATAAAATTTGCCATTTAACTGTTTCTACCAATTTATAGCTCCAGTGGTTTCTGCTCCAGGTAGGAAGATCTCTGCTGTCACTTTCTGGATTCACCTGTCTATCCAGATTTGGGGGTGGCAGTTTGCCCTTTGACCTCAGCTCTCCAATGGATTCTAGAAAAGTCATTGATTTTCAGTGTGTCCATCTTTCTCTGGTTGTAAGGATGAGAGTAACGACTGCCAAGTCTTTACATGTGGGCGCGGAAACCAGAAGTCCTGGCGAAGACTTTTGAAAACCCTGCTCAATTTCTGCAAAAATAGAAGTTGTGAAGGGAAACTAGACATTCCTAAGGAAGTTTCCAAAAGAAATAAAAGCTCCTAAAGCTACTGACCCTCCCTGTAACTCCTGTCTTCTCGCACTCAGGCCGTGGGGACATATGCATGTGAGTGTGGGCAACTTTCGAGTCCAAGTGCATTGTGAGCAAGAGGCGATGCCCGCTGAGGTTGGCATGCCGTGGAAGTCGTCATGGTATCAACTGCCCCTTCTCTGTCTTGGGGTGCTTCCTCTCTGCATCACAGAAATCCTTCCTTTTTCTGGATTTTCTTTTACCATGTTCCACATACCTGCCATGACATCCATAATGCTCATGTGAACGGCTGAGTAGCGGCTGCTGATCTGTCTCCTCGTTGCCTCCACCTCCAGACACCATGGTCGGTCTGCCAGGCTGGACGTCATCACAGCATCTGCTGAAACCGTGCTCTCTCCTTGTGCCCCACCTCCACCCCCACACACAGAACAAGTCCTTCTGATTCCGCATCTGCTTTGTCCTGCTCCTGAGATGAAACAGCAGGTTTGGGAAGAGAGCCTGTGAGCAGAACAGAGGAGAAAGTGGAGCAGCAGGATGCACAACTAGTGAAATGGACTCTGAGCCCCCTTGGGGAAGCATCCTTGCCCCGAGTCTGAGCTCAGTGGCTCAGGTGGTGTCGATCATCCATCCGCCCTCAGTGTGGTACTCCAGCCAATGCCGTCAAAGCACCTCCTCCACTTGGAAGCTGGGCTGGTTCAGGGATGGTCCTGGGACCTGGTCAGAGCCAATGGGGGGCAAGGAGACTTTTGGCAAGACTGAAGTCGCATATTCTTTCCTTCCTGGACTTGATCCTAGGAGATGGGGTGGCGGTGGGGGGGTGGGGGGAGCTTAGACTACTGCAGCCATCTTGCTGCCAGGGACAGATAAGGTAGAATGAAAGGAAATAGCACAGAGAGGTGGACCAGGAGACAGAGAGAGAGAAACTGAGCCCTGGGGACCTCACATGGCTCTGGTCCCAAGCCCACTTTCACTTAAGTTCGCACCATCCTTCAGATGGTCAGTTTTGTAAAATGGAGTCGTTTTTGGTGTTGTTCTTTGGGATTCTGGTACATCAGGTTTCCTGCCACTTGCAACCCAGAGAGTCCCCAGTGACACAAACATAAACTGGTGGTTCTCAGGCACGGGGCGGGGGGGTGTGGAGGGACCACAAGAGGGGTTTCTGTCATTTGTTTTGACTTTCGTCACACAAGCTGTGGTGAAACATGAGCTAGAGGGTGGACGTGCCACCCTGGTCGACCACAAATTTCCATCTGGCGCGTGTCACCCATGGGCTTAGCTTAGCAACCCGTGGTTTATCTATCATCTTTCTCTTCAGTTTGCAATGGAGCTGATCCCTACATTCGTGCCTCGCAGATTCACTGGCATATTGTGTATTGCACCCTGTTATAAGTAATAACACCTGAAGCTTGTTATGGTAGTGCTTGCCGTTTGCTAGGTGTGGCTCCAAGCGTTTCGCATGTACCAACTCATTTGACTCTCACAACATTCCTATAGGTCAGCATTAATATTGTCCCAGTCATTCAGGGGGTAAACTGAGGTATGAAAGGCCAAGAAATGTGCCCTGGCCACACAGCTGGTGGCTCGTGGATCAGGGATCTGATCTGATCCTGGGTGGTCTGGCTCCAGGGCCCACGTGTTTCCTGCTCTGCCTCCGGGTGAGGCGCATTCACGCTGACATCACAGAGTGGGACACACTGGGCATGGCTGGGCATGGCGGGTGGCAGTTCCTGGGCTCAGGGAGGACCCAGGCTCTGTCCACAATTCCTTTCTGCTGTCCTCAAAAAGGAAGAAGACCCAGCCCTGATGGCCTAGCGGTTAAGTTGGGTGCACTCCGCTTCAGCAGCCTGGGTTTGGTTCCTGGGTGCGGAACCACACCACTTGTCTGTCAGTAACCATGCTGTGGCAGTGGCTCACATAGAAAAACTAGAAGGACTTACAGCCAGCATATACACTGGCATATGCACTGGGGCTCTGTGGGGGACAAAGGAAGAAGAAAAAGGAGGAAGAGTGGCACAGATGTTAGCTTAGGGTGAATCTTCCCCTGCAAAAAAAAAAAAAAAAGTGATGTTTAAAAAGAAGATAAAAGTTTATTTCTAGAAACATCATATGTGTGTGTATGTATGAATAGTTTTCTGTTTGGGAGCCTCAGGAACCCGGAGAGCAGCTGAAATGCCCTGAAAAGCAGAGTAAAGAAAGGGGCTCGATCGCTGTTATAACTAACAACTTGAGTGTCCCCAAGCTCTCTGGCCTTTTGGGTCAATCTCTTGTCTAATATTCAGATAAAATGACTTATCCATTCCTTAGATAACGTTAGTAAGTGCACAGCTCTCCAGTGTTCCGAGGACTCACTGAGCATGCTCGGTGTTGCTGATGACTTCCTGCTCCCGGCTGCTGCACTGATCTTTTTTTTTTAAGAAAAAAACCAGCTTTATTGAAATATAATTTACCTACCATAAAATTCACTCATTTTAAGCTCACAATAGTCTTTAGCACATTTATAGAATTGTACAACCATTGCTGCTGTCTAGTTTTAGAACGTTTTTATCATCCCCAAAAGAAACCCTGTACCGGCTAGAAATCACTTCCCTCCGATGCCCCAGCCCCCGGCAGAAGCCGATCTACTGTCTGTCTCTGTGGACTTGCCTCTTCTGGCGTGATTGCTTCTTGCTACCCTGAAAGTGCTTTTTCAGACTGCTCTTCCTAGCCTGCTCCTGCACCCCCTTTTCCACACAGGGTGTTGCTGATAGACAGGTGATGCTGGGACACCGTGGACAAGATTTACTGGATGCTTGAAGGTGACCATCACAGGGCATCTCAGTGTCGACAAGGAAGACTCGAAAGCCAGTCTCAGAGGCCCCTGCCCTTGGCGTCCCCGACTGTCCGTCTCCTCCTGGGCCCTGCCTGCTGCTGGGTGGGGGACCCTCTGCTCACGATGGGCTCTTTTCCCGTAGTCACCCCTCCCCCGGGCGCGTGCCCCCCAGTCCCTTATTGTCTCCAGAAGTAACTGGCAGGGCTTCAACGTTGTTCTCTACAACAAAAGAACAGTCATCCTCCAACATAATTCTCCACTTCCTGGAAGGTGGAAAAGCCATTGTTAGGACGGCATCGCCCGTGTTCTGTCCCATGACACGACACTCTCTCTCCACACACACACACACACACACACGTGTGGCAAGGGAACGTTATTGTGGAAACTTTTGTAACTAATGCAGATTGATTGTCCTCCCCCACCCCCATTCTTCCTTGAACACAGGATCTGAATTTGTTCAAATTCAAGCAGCAGCGTGCTCCGGTGGAGGGGGGCGTGGGTCAGCCCCCTAGCGGATTAATCATTGTTTTCCTAAAACCACCACGGTGGACCCCCATCTTTTTGCACTGGTCGGCTCGAGGGTGGGCCTGTGACGCAGCTGCTGCAGGAGGTGAGCGGGCACATGTGTGGGGAAGGGGTCCTGGGCAAGGTCTCTGTGCTAAGGAGAGACTGCAGAGCAGCTCCCTGTGTCCCCCTATGTGTGCGGTTGGGGAGGATGTGCTGTGTGAAACCACAGTGGGCCCTTTGCAGCCCTGGTGGGCAGTCCTAAGGACGAGGGGCAGTGTGCTGAGGGAGCCAAGAAGAATGAGGGACGAGCCTGCTCCCGGAGCCCTCGCTGTGCTGCTGACTTGAGATGCGCCGCCGGCTTCCAGGCTGTTAGAGGACAGGACAAACGCCTGTCCTATGCCCACTTGTAGTTGCACATTCTTTTCCTCTCAATCAAAAGCTTCCCAACGGATGTAATTTAAATTTGATAATGAATTTTGTTTCATAAAGAAAATATAGTTGAGAAACAAAACTTTTTTTCCATTGCAACACCATCCATTCACCTATTCAATATTTATTCATTCAACAAGCATTAAGTAAACTTACATTCCAATTTCTGAACAGTTTGTTTCTTCTTTTTAATATTTCTTTATAGTAAATGTAATTAGTGATTTTATATCTACGAAGGATTACTTCCAGAAGGGCTAGTTTGAGGATAAAGACTAGCTGAACATTCTTTGAAAAGGCGTCACAAACTCTGGGGTTCATCTTCTGAAGTTTATCTGACAGACCAGATTGCATGGTGTTCCCATGTTCACCAGAGTTTAAAAAACAAACCAGAAACTCTATAAAAATGGGCAAAAGATATGAACAGAAAGTTTTTCGCAAAGGAAATGAAATGGTTCCTATGCACATAAAAAGGTCCTGAACCTCATTTAAGTAGAAAGACAAATTAAAGTACAATGAGCACACCTGTGTCAGTGAGGCTGTGGGGGTGTCGACACTCTCCTAGGTTGCTCATGAGCGATCGTGTTGGTATGACCTCTGCAGAAGGAAAAAAGGATAATAAGCAGTGACCTCGTCATTCTCTGTGTGACCTGAATGTCCATGTCCGCCCCCCCCCCCGAATCGTATGTTGAAATCCTAACCCCCAATGTGATGGCATATGGAGGTGGGCCTTTGGGAGGGGACCAGGTCATGAGGGGGGAGCCTCATGAATGGGCTCAGAGCCCTGAGAAGAGGAGAGGCGAGCTTGCGGTCTCTGCTCTCTGCCGTGTGAGGACAAAGAGGAGACAGCCGTCTGCAAACCAGGGATCGGGCCCTCGCCCGCTGGATCTGCCCACGCCTCCACCTCGGACTGCCAGCCTCCAGAAGTGTGAGAAATAAATTTCTGTTCTTTTTAAGCCACCCAGTCTGCAGTATTTTGTCGGAGCAGCCCAAACGGACCAAGACAAAGATTTTGTTCTGGACAAATATCTTTGGTGGGAATTGCAGTTCCCCTGGCCTCCCCTCTCCCACGTCCCTTGGTGCTGGAGCGCAGCTATGGCCTCGGGCTGCACACCCAGGCTCCCTGCAGTGAGCTGCAGCCAGTGGAAGGGGCATGGAGGGGCTGTGACAATGCCCACTCACCTGTTTAGAAGAAACCTGCTTGTTGATGAAAAGGTTTTGGAAATAGATAGTAGTGATGGTTGTACAGCATTGTGAATGTATGTAGTGCCGTTGAATTGTACACTCAAAAATGGTTAAAATGCCAAATCTTGTGTTATATTTATGTCTTAGTCAGCTTAGTCTCCTGTAAGAAAGTACCATAGAGGTGGCTTGAACGACCATTTATTTCTGGGTCCTGGTGGCTAGAAGTCCAAGATCCAGGTGCCACCATGGTCGGGTTCTGGTGAGAAGCCGCCCCCTGCCTTGTAGATGGCCACCGTCTTGCTGTGTCCTTACATGGCCGAGAGAGAGTTCTGGGCTCTCCATCCCTTGTGTGGGCATCAATCCCATTATGGGCCTCCGCCCAACAACTTCGTCCAAATCCAATCACCTCCCTGCAGCTCCCCTCCAAACAACCCCGCACTGGGGATTAGAGCCTCAACACAGGAATTTGGGGGGGCCACCTTCAGTCCATAGCAATTTATTTTATCACAATTTAAAACATCAATAATGTACCAAAATCCATTGAATTGTACACTTTAAATGGGTGAACCTTGTTGTATATGAATTGTATCTCAATGAAGCTGTTTAAAAAAGTAAAAGAAACCACTTGGGGGCTGGCCCCATGGCTGAGTGGTTAAGTTTGCGCACTCCGCTGCGGTGGCCCAGGATTTCGCTGGTTTGGATCCTGGGCGCGGACATGGCACCGCTCATCAGGCCACGTTGAGGGGCCGTCCCATATGCCACAACCAGAAGGACCTACAACTAGAATATACAACTATGTACTGGGGGACTTGGGGAGAAGAAGAAAAAAAAAGAAGAAGAAGATTGGCAGGAGGTGTTAGCTCAGGGTCAATCTTAAAAACAACAACAACAGAACAAAAGAAAAAACAAAATCAAAAAACAAAACAGAAACCAGAGGCAGAGCTGGAGGGCTCCTTGCCGCCTTCTTCCTTTGCCTCCTTCCCCCTCTCACCCTGACCACGCGCGGCTTTAGCGGGTGATGCTCCAGGACTGTCACTCCTGCACCCACTGCGTGGTTTTACTTTCCAGTGACAGAGCCGCTGAAGGCACAGGACTCTGTAAGAATAAACTACCACTGTTCCGTTTTCTCCACTGATTTCATTAATGGCTGACAGAGTTTCATTCAATGAGTACAATATTCTATAGTAGAATTGGAGTCAGAATTCATGCATAGTTTATGCCAACCGAGAGTCCATTGATTGTATCGGCTATGTTCAGAAGAGCAAAACAATGATTTCCCTGGCTATCTGAGTAATGTCTGTTTGTCATTTGTCCCTTCTATTTCACTACATGAAAGATTTCAGAGCATGAAAGTGAAACGAAGAAGCCATCATTTTCCTCAAGTCCCTCTTTATTGTAAACTAATTGGGTAGATCTTGCAAGAATGTAACAATGGATGAACCTCGGTGATATGTTCTGAAAATCATCCATAAAATAAATGTGATGCAACAGAAAGGACAATTACATATTAGCAAAGGGCACATGTCGATTTTGTCTGTCTACTTGAGATAATTCCAGGTGTGTCTGATTTCTTCCTGCCTCAGGGTCAGCCTTCTCCTTTGGTGCAATGGAAGAGAGGAAGTTTGATTTTTATCATGTGATGCCAAAACGCCTGGTTGAAAAAACTCAAAAACCCAATCATCTTGATTTTTTTTATCTTGATACAGAACACCTAATTTAGAGACTTCTGGACTGTGGACCAAATTACTTGCTTTTTGTTTGGCTATTTGACTTCATGTGGAGTGTGCGTGTTTCCTGTGTCAGAGATCTTAATGAGGAGAGGAGCTGTTGGTCCAGGGCTGGATTCCCTACAATTACGATGAGCCTAGAGTGCTGATAATCTATTGTGCCACTTAATAAAACACCACCAGTTACACGTCTCTGCTGTGGAGCATCCTGCCTGGAGTCAGCGGGAGTTAACGCGGCTCCCCACCGCGGTTGGAGACGCCCGGCTGTGTGGCGTGCTTTCATGCTGATTGCCCAGTTCCCCAGAGGGCCCCCGTCCTTTCTCATCGATAACTTCTTCACCCAGTGACCCTTAGAACAGCCCAGGGTAAGCAACCCAGTTCTAATCGCTAGGTCCCTATTTTCCTTTAAGGAATAATGTTCAATTTTCAAATGAGTTGGGTAGGCAAATGGGGAAAAGTTTTACCTTTTGCAATTCACATAGTGGCTGTCTTCCGAAATCTGCAATCTATTTTATAAACGTTATCGCTGACTTGGCCATTTCCGTAGGCGCTCACTGCCGCCGCAGTGGTATAAAGGGAAATGCGCTTTGCCTAATGCCACCTAGGCCTTCCAGAGCACGGCTGGGACCCTGGGACGGCACTGCCTCCTCCACCCGATGAATGACTCTGTGAGCAGGTGCCGTCCCCTTCAATTCCATAACCACATGGAGAGATGATGGTGGAAACGGAGGCGGTGGGCCAGGTGGCTCACTGCCCAAAGGCAGGCATTCCACTGTCTTATCTGCTCTCCTATGCCCACTGCCCAGCACCGTGCCTGGAACGTGGTCTAGCACTCAATAAATAGTTGTTGACTGAGTGACAAGGAAATCAAAGTCATGAAATCAAAGCACAACTTCAGTTTTCTCATTCAAGTGGAAACTACAGTGGACCACAAGCTCCTTTTAAGATGGCCTGATTGGGGAGCCTGATTACCCTCTAGAGCCGTTCTTGAAAAATAAAATGCCATAAATTGGATCTGCTGGGAAAGGAACGGGCTGTGTTGTCTGCATAAAGGGCAGAGAGGCAGGACAGCCTGGTGCCCCCGGGTTGGAGTCCACTCAGCGAGGGGAAGAGCCCCGCCCAGCGCCCGGGCGCCCGGGGCTCCACGCTGTCAGGAGGCCTGCTCCGGTTCAATCCAATAAAAATGTTCATAAAGAAACTTTTTTTTTGCCTAGGATGCTTGTCTTGAAAAATAATATAGAACATTGTTAACAATTCAGACAGAGAAGGTAGAAATAGGTCAGACAAAAATGAAGGGTGAAGCTGTCCTGGCCTTTCTTTAATCTTTTGAACAGTGTTTGAAAGAGCTCTTGGCAGATGAACAAATTTGTTCTGTATTGTGGAGTTAATATCTGTGCCAGGATTTCTGTCATCCCTCTGGGGGTGGTGATCAATATAACTAATAAATGGGAAATGACTAGACGGAACCCACTGGAGGCCAGCAGTCTCCCACAGTGGGCCCCACAATAGAAGGCATCCTGGGATACCAGTCACCCAGAGTTTGGAGAAATGTGGGTCTGAACGGTTAGCAGACACTAAGTTAGGCTTGAGTTATCTTAGTGAAGCTGGGCATTGTCCAAGGGTGACACTGAGGAAAAGAGGCAGCAAGAAAGTGAGCCAAGTGAGGGAAGAAGGAGCCATACGAGAGGGTGAAGGAGTGAAAACAAGGGAACTCTCTCTTTTTTTTTAAATACTTTTTCTTTAGAGCAGTTTTAAGTGAACTTAAGGGGAAGGTACAGAGATTTTCCATACACCCCCCCCAAACATGCACAGCTTCCCCCATCATCAACATCCCCCCAGATGGTACGTTTGCTACAACTGATGAACCTGCACTGACACGTCATCATCACCCAGAGTCCACAGTTTCCATCAGGGTTCACTCTGGTGTGCATTCCATGGGTTTGTACAAATGTGTGTAGACACGTGTCCATCGTTATAGTATCATACAACATATTCTCACTGCCTGAAAAATCCTCTGTGCTGTTACCATTGATCCCTCCCAGCTCCCAGCTCCTGGAAACTACTTATCTTTTCACTGTCTCCACAGTTTTGCCTTTTCTAGAATGTCATATGGTTGGACTCACACAGGGTGTAGCCTTTTCACATTGGCTTCTTTCACTTACTCATATGCATTTAAGTTTCCATGTCTTTTCATCGCTTAATAGCTTATTTCTTTTTAGTGCTGACTAATATTCCATTGTCTGAATATACCACTGTTTATCTATCCGTTCACCTACTGAAGGACATCTTGGTTGCTTCTAAGTTTTGGCAATTATGAATAACAAGGTTATAAACACTGTGTGCAGATTTTTGTGTGGACACAAGTTTTCAGCTCCTGTGGGTAAATAGTAAGGAGTGTGGTTGCTGGACTGTGTGGTAAGAATATGTCCAGGGTTGTAAAAAACTGCCAAATTGTCTTCCAAAGGGGCTGCATCATTTTGCATTCCCACCAGCAATGTTTGAGAATTCCTGTTGCTCTGCATCCTCCGCAGCATTTGGTGTCGTCACTGTTCCAGATTTTGCCCATTCTAATAGGTGGTAATGGCATTTCATTGTTTTAATAAGCATTTCTCTGATGACATACGATGTGGGGCATCTTTTTATATGCTTATTTGCCATCTACCTATCTTCTTTGGTGAGGTGTCTATTAAGGTCTTTGGTCCATTTTTTAGTGGGGTTGTTTGTTTTCTTGTTGTTGAGATGGGAGTCTTTTTAACAACAGGAGAAGAATATGCTGGGGTTGGGTGTGAACCAGGTAACCCAAAGATGTCTAGGACACACTGTAGGGCACCCAATGCTGTGGAGTATGCACCCAGCGCTAGCACGGTCTAAGTCCCACCCGGTGCTGTGGGGACGCACCCAGCGCTAGCACGGTCTAAGTCCCACCCGGTGCTGTGGGGATGCGCCCAGCGCTAGCACGGTCTAAGTCCCACCCGGTGCTGTGGGGATGCGCCCAGCGCTAGCACAGTCTAAGTCCCACCCGGTGCTGTGGGGACGCACCCAGCGCTAGCACAGTCTAAGTCATGCCCAGGGGAACCTCAAACAAGGATAGAGAGAAAAATGTATAGTCACCGACTCAGATGCAAGGGGGAAAGGTGCGTATGTTTAACGGTATTATTTGTGAATCCCACAGAAGTTCTGGGTCCAGGAGTCCTCTTCAGTTTAATGTTTCAATAAGAAAACTTAAGGAGGTCTTTCCCTTTAGAAGCCGGTTGACCCATTGCTGAAATGGGAGTCAGATCTGGTTACCAGTCCCCCACCATGGCAGCGGGAGGTTAGAGTTGTGTGGGGAACTGTAAGCCACGGGAGTATGTTTGCAGCAGGTTCCCATGGTGACCCAGGGGGCCTCAGTTTTCCTCTGTGAAAAAGCTTCAGGAATCTGGGTTTTGTTTTTTTTTTTAAGAATGAGGAGTACACCCCGGTTAATTTTTTTTTGGTGAGGAAAATTGTCCCTGAGCTAAGATCTGTGCCAATCTTCCTCTTTTTATGTGGGATGCCCTCACAACATGGCTTGATGAGCAGTGTGTAGGTCCACACCTGGAATCTGAACCCATGAACCTTCGGCCACTGAAGCTGAGCACACAAACTTAACCACTATGCCACTGGGCGGGCCCCTTTTAAAGTTAAAATGTGAAAATGTAACTGATGAAACATAAATGATTTGTTTTATAGAAGTATTCTAAACACAGTTTTTTAGGTAGAAAGTTACCAGATCTGAAGAGCCCATCCAGCTTCCTCAAGTCTGAAAAGGTCTGCTTCAACACCCAGCATAGGACTGTCACCCTGGGCTGTATTTTTAATGTCTGTATTTCTGTCCCCACGAGCTCATCTTTGTGTTCTCGGTGACGGTGGTTTCCAGCACTTGTAGGCATCTCATAAGTGCTGGCTTTATGCATGAACTTCTTCTCATGCACTGAAAATATGTTTTGGCTTATTGAAACAAATTTTTTAAACTAAACTAAATTTCAAAAACACATTCATTGGGAAAATCAAAGAAAGCCTCTTAATGAAGGAATTCACAGGCCTTCGATGGCAGACCTTGAAAGAAGCCTTCACATGGAGAATCCTCCTTGAATTTCCAGCTATTACACTGTTGTCAAAATAGTTAAACCAAATTATGCCGCAGACATCCAGTTAATTCCTTTTCTCTTTTTACTAAGTTGGCCATTAGTCTCTTACTTGCAAATTACGTTGTCCTCAAACCGGGGCCAGTCGTTGTTATGTAAGCTGGACAGTTAGGGACAAAAGACTTGGTTTTGTTTTCAGGTTCAGCAGTGGAAAAAGGCCCTTGGGGAGACCAGCAAAGCTGGACAGGCAGGAGTCGTCCAGCTTTGGGAGGGCGTGAGGGTGGCCCATTCGATGGAGCTCCTTCTCCGTGGCAGAGATGCATTCAAATGCCTGCCAGAGCATGCTATTAGTTCTGGATGAAGGACAAGAGCTGTAATTTTTATTGGCTTAAGTCTGAGGATTTTCTCAAAGCTGGCAGTACTCCACTTAAATCTCCAAATCTTTTAATTAACAAACATTCCTAGGCGGGCTAGAATTTCTCCTGATTGAACACTCTTAATATACAACATAGAAGTGCACTATGCCCTACTAGCTAATTATCTAAATGAGGTGCCAAATACTGGTGTTCAACAGACATCCTAATTAACAAAACAGATATATCCATATTTTGCATCAGAAATACTTAATAATACCACTATTCAAGGTTTATAAAGACTGTCTCCCCTGAGAAGATCAATGAAATCCCCACCTTGTTCATTTACACGCATCCCAAGCTACCTTTCTTATTTCCTTCTATTCGTGTCATCTCATGGAGTTGCTTAAGAGGGGTGTCGCACTTCACTGAGAGAATAATTTTCATTGTCAGATATGTAAAATGATGTTTTCCTGAGCCTGTACAGATTGGTAAAGCTAAGAATAAGAATATAATCTGAACTATTTTGTAGAGAAGCATTAGCTTTCTTGTGCCAGTTTTGTTAGCCGCTCGTGGGAGAAAGGTCTTACCTCTTCTAAGAAGGCTGATGACTGGTCCTCATCTGAAGCTAATGTTGCAACTATTCAAGGAAACGTGTTGATCTCTCTGAGTGACACTCAACCTCATCGATGGCTGGTTTGTTTATTGTCTGCAACAAAGGTTTAGATTTGAAAGAGACTCAATTTATACAACTACCATGACAGATCAAAATTAGGTAGTATATTCCAAAACTTAAAGAACATTAATATGGTCTATGAGGCTTTTTCTTTTTCCTTGACCAGCTATCCAACTAATAAATATTTCTTATGCATTATGTTGTGTAAGGCACTTGGGCATACGAAGAAGTATGAGAGTTAGTTCCTGCTCTGGGGGAGCTAACGTTCTCCTGGGGAGGTTAAGACCTGCGCACATGGAGAGAGACCTAGCAATCCACATAGAACATCCACCGGTTCGAGAAGCAAAGCCAAAGAAAGGCAGACCTTGAATTTGCAAACTCTAGGAGTCTGCTCCAAGGGAGAAGGAAGTCAGGAATTGCCAAAGCTGGGCTAAACTTTATTCTTCGGCTGAGTCTCTAAGCTTGAAGACAGGAGGCATATAATTTGGGAATGAGAACTGTTTGTCTACAGATAGCACAAATCTGGATCGTGAGGCTGATCTTTCAGACAGGTAACAAGTCAAAGAAAAACTGATTTCCCAGAGATTATGTGAAGTGACTAGATTTATCAAAATAGCTCTTGGAAAGTGGGCCAATCATTGCAGCAATTCCCAGTTGTGCTGGAACGATTGGACACAACACGTGAGTCAATAGAGGTCATGTCAGTGAGGCCCCTTTCACATGCCACAAGCAGCCTTGTGATTCTTCGGTTCATATCGTTGTGGAATAACCCCAATGGCTGATGTGTGTAGACTTCCTGGGGCTAAAATCTTGCACAGTTTAGGCAACATTTCTTCTTGCTCTTCTCTCTGGGATTCTCTAGATTGCACCGTCAAAGTCCTTGTCACATTGAAGGTTCTCCCTCTCCGCTTCCCCTTGAGGAGGTAGGAGCATGGTCCTCAGAGGAGGCCAGTTGCCCTCCCACTCACTCCTCCTGCACTGAGACGAGTCAGATTGAGCTGTTTCAAACCATGCGCCTCCGATCAGAAATGGCCTAGAACAGGATCAGACTCTGAAAGGTGGTCCAAGCCTGGAGATGGCTAGAATCGGAATGTGGCTTTGTGCAAACCATCATTAACAATACCTGAGACCCCAGAATTGAGGCTGAGGACCAGTGATAACCGACCACATGGTCATCTTGTAATACATGGAGGTTTTGGGGACCACTGTTACTTTCAAACACAAAATTTCCCATTGCTACAGAAAAACCAATGTAGAAAGAGTTATGGGAAGGCAAGGAGGCTGACTCAGAGAACTTAAACAGGAATATTTCAGATTCAAGCGGCCGATAGTTTAAAAAATTCACAAGCCTCCATTAAACTGAATTTCAAACATGTCTTTCGTGATCTGTTAATGAGGACAGTTTGACATTCTCCCAGGTGAAATAATTTAAGTAGAAACCATGTGACATTATAATCAATTTAAGCAGCTCTCTAACTACTTCAAGTTTGTCAAAGTGTTTTACAGTTAAAGCTATAATTAGCTAGCCCTTCTAAATTCACTGTGAGGGAGAGAGTCGAATTGCCAAGTACGCTTCATAACTGTGGAAACAAAGAACAAATAATTTTCAAAAAGAGTCGATCATTTGGGTGCTGGTTCCATGGATGTGTTCATCTTGTGAAAATTCACCAAGCTGAATACTTAGGGTGTGTGCGCTATTGTGAATGTATGTTACATCCATGAAAAGTTAAAACTGAAATATCTGTACTAAGAAACTTGGCATAAAGAGAAAGAAGGAAGCTCTCCTGACCAGACTGGCTCTTCTGAAAGGAGCCAGGAAGGGCATCTGTGTTCAGCGTAATGGGCTCTGGGCGTGCTAAGCCAGCCTCTTCAGGTGCTAAAACTAACTCAATCCTCCTCTGCTTAAATTAGAGTTTGAAAATAATGGAGTTGTGTGCTCAGGTGTGTAGAAGATAGACAGAGGGCTTTTCATATGGTCTGTTTACCAGGTGGGTCGCTTCCTTGATGGCACACCTGGGTCTTGACTGCACACATGGCAGGGAGAGGGAGCGAGTCGTGACTGTGACCTCCCAGTCTGAAGCTTTCATGTCACCGAGAAGGACACAGGCTCTGGGGTGGAATTCCCAGACAGTAGCTGACCCTCTCACTCCAGGGCCTCAGGGCTTTAGATTCAGATGGACCTGGACCCAAATTCCAGCTGCCGTTTACGTACATGGGCCTTGGGCAAACCACTGAACGTCTCTGACTCAGTTTCCTCAGTAGTTCAGAGGGAGACCTTATGATGACGTCATGTTGTAGAACTGCCGGGACGGTAACAGAGGGAAAATACATAAAGCATTCCGTGGATTCCTGCATCACACACACCATTCTTTTTTTATTTAAAACCTGAGAATTGGATTAGATTAGTCCCAGAGTTGTCACCAGGCAGGAAGGAGATGACAGATCATTGAAGCTCGTCTCTCTCTTTGTTTTCTCTCTCTGTCTCTGTCACACACACACACACAGACACACACTCTCACACACACACTCCTCCTTTCGCATGGACCTCCTGGTTTGCGCCTGCTCATCTGCCCATCCCTCCTTAGCCTCTTTCTCAGGGTCCCTTAAATGCAGGTGTTCTCCAGGGCTCCAGACCTCTCCTCGACATCTCACCCACCTGCGACTTCTCCTACCCCCTGAGGGCACCCACGGGTGTCTTCCTCCTCTGCCTGTCTCCCGGACTCTAGATCTGTGTGTCAACTGCTCACTGGATGTTCCTATTGATTAAACTCATCTCATCTCAACTGTGCCACATTGCCACCACCTGCACTTCCCCCTGCTCAGTGAGGCCCCTGTTCCTGAGCCCTGAATTGCACCATCTATGCTGGTGCCTTAGCTCTCCCTCACTACCAGCACCCAACGCATCAACATGCTTGTACCTCTCTCTTACAAATACCCTTGAATCTTGTATTTCTTTGTCCTCACACTCACTGCTCAAGCCTGACCTTTTATCCCAGCAGGTTTTCCTGATTTGAGCAATCTGGAGAGGAGGTGACAGCCTTTGCACAACACTGACGCTGTGAATGCAAATTGGATTATTCTCTTCTTAACAACCCTAGTGCTCGCTTCCCATCCTTCAGAATGAAGTTCAAACTCTTAGTATGGCCTCCAAGACTTGTGCAATTGCCCCTGCTTTCTTTTCCAATCTCAGCTTCTCCATTCCCTGTCTTCTGTCCTGGGATTGGGCAGCGGGGGTGGCCTGGAATGTCCTTCCCCTCTCCTGAACAACTCCCGTCCATCTTCCAGAACAGTCAGGGGTCGCCTCCTGCGGGAAGGCTTCCCTCAGCCTCCACACCCCGTGCCCGCTGGGCTGGGTGCCTGGCTCCTGGCTTCCTGCTCACATCAGTGGACTTCCTGCTCCGTGTTGTAATCCTTTGTCTCCTTGTCTGACTTTCCCATCAGAGGTGGGAAATATGTTCTTTCATCTGTTTTCCCAGGGCGTAACGAGATGCCCGCATGTGCCGGTCCCTCCATAAGTGCAATCGAGAGAGTGATGAGCTGGCTGGAGCAAGTCTGGGAAAACTTTCCTGTGGTGGTGGAGGAGTGGGGGGTGAGGTGTGTGAACAGGGCAGCTTATCAACTCCTCCACAGTCTAGAACTAGCTCAAAAGCAATTTAAATAAAAATGAGAAGTTCATTTTTTCCCCCTGATCCACCCACATCATCATTTCACTGCTACCTGGAGACTAAAAACCATATAACTTTCCGTTGCTTGCATGACCGTGTCAGATGCGCTGAAACATGTCACGCGTGAACAGTCTCTCTGGCGGGTCTGACGCCCACAGGATCGGATCCTCCCAAGTATGCCTCTTCCTCCTTGATTCTTCTGAAACACATTACATATTCCTGCGAGCTTTTTCATCCTGGAGCAATTCTCCCCTGATGAAAACACTCCCTTCATCTTGTTCCAAACTTCCTCTCCTCCAGCAAACCTCTGCGGACAGAACAAAGGTCGTGACTTGTTAAAAATCGTCAAGAGGCACCCAGAGGAGTGGACAGAATGAGATTTAATATTACGCTTAAAAGAAAAAACAGACAATTTGTCTGAATCTTCCTTTGGAAATGCATCAAAGTACAATCTTTGGACTTCAAATGTAAATTGTGTAACAGAAGACAGAGTGTCCATTACAAGGAAATTGATGCTGAGCAGGGGCCCATCGATCCCACGGAAACAAAGATTTTTGTTCCTTTGAAGTAAAGTAAATGCTAGTTATGCTATGTTTTTGACCTCATCTGCTTTGCCTTAGAAATGCTGGTATAGAACAGAAGATAAAAATCCAGAGGCAAATGACTAAACTTAATCTTATCTTTATTAATAAGTCCCTTCCTTGTTGTTTATATCAGAGTCAAGAGCAACTTAATTTAGTAGGAAAAGAATGTTTATTCCATGACCTTGTGATGAAGGGAAATCATTAAGTTGAAAACAGTCACTGGGTAGGGGGAGCGGCCACACTGAGGGGCTTCTGTACCTCGGTGGAAATCAGCGTCTACTGGAAGCAGATGCCGGACGATTACAAAAATCCTCTTTGCTGGGTGAGAGAAAGCCTCTTCGAGTTACCAAAGATTTCCTCCATTTTTAGTAGGCGTTTTAATAATAAAATGGGAATGAAAGGGTGATTGATCAAAAATGTGCTTTACTGCTGATGCCCCAAAGGCTGATTTTCTCCTTTTTTCAGTGAACACAGCCACTAACGCCTCAGCTGCTGTGACCAAGCTCAACCGCACTGCTGCGATGGTTCACGCAGCGTGGAGGCGGGGTGGGAGGGCCCAGGGCCTCTCTGCGGCCGCCATCCTCCGTCAGCGAGGGTGCCCCTCCCCCGGGGACACGGTTTACCGGGAGTTCTGTATTCTCGGTCCTGTGGTCCGGACGACACCCTTTCTGAAGGACGAGGTCGGTGGTTGGTCCCTCATTAGGGGACGGTCGCACCGCTCGATGCTTCTGGGAAGCTGAGAGAAGAGAGGCCCAGGAGGGCTGTGTAATCAGTCTCTGGTGTTAGACCAGAGGGTCTCAAGGTGTCCAGGAAGTGGCTCCCAAACGATGGATCATAAGATCGGGACCCCCAGTGGAACCAGGCTGGGAGCAGAGGAGATTGGGGTTTTCAGGTCTGCCTGTGGGGCGGGATCAGGCGGTAGAGACCAAAGACGGGGGAGGAAACTGCTAAGCCCCCTCCGACAGGGTCACACGCCGGAGTCCAGCGTCAGAACATTTGTGCGCTTATTTTATTCTCTGCATTCATCTCCGTTGTGTTTTCTGAAACCATTTAATGAAGTCTTTCTGAAAGTGTGAGCCTTTTGCAGATCCGCTAAGGGCTGCTAAGGGCAGGGGCGGCCTCGGGGTACCTCGGGCCCAGGCGTCCGTCTTCCTCCTGCAGGAGCGGAGTCGGGCAGCCTCTGCGGGCCTGCGTCTCCGTCCCAGCCGCTCGCGCTGCTCCTGAAGAAATGAGTGCGCGGACCGGGTTCCAGGAAAACCGACCTGCACGGGCAGGCAGCGCGGGCCTCGGCCGCGGGCGGTGAGCTGGAGCCGAGGGGATCTTAACAGGCTCCTCGGGGAGCCGTGCATCGCACCCACGCGGCCGCCGACCTCCCTGAGCGTTGTAACATCCTGGCTAACGAGGCCTTTTTGGAGACCACGGGGTCAGGTCACACCGCATTGTGTTTAAAGTGTTATGTGGACCACGTGCTTACATCTACGCTTGTGGCAGAGAGAAGGCAGGTTCCCTGCCCTTTCTGGGTTTGTTTTGAAAAACTGGGACATTCCTGAGCGCAGAGAGGCACATCTCAGCGTTAGCAGAGGCGCGGCCGTGGGAGAGAACAGAGGGGAGGAAGGGGGAAAGCCCCCACCTTCCAGCCCCCCGGCTGTGTGTGTGTATGTGCATGCACGTGTGTGAAAATACTGCCTCCCCAAGGGCCTTCTACCGTCAAACCTTGTGGGAATGATAACCCTGTAAATCTTTCAGCGATTACCGCCCCCTTAGGAATTGGTGTATCAGAGACTCTCCTGGGTGTTGGCAGGGCCATTGGTTGGTTGGTGACGCGGGCAGCCCCTTTCCTAAATTCTCTGCGCGTTCTCTAATCCTCCTGTGATCTCTGTAAAGCAGTACCATTTTCCTCGTTTATTACTGGCACATTGAGGCTCAGAGAAGCTAAATAATGGCTGAGACCACTCAGTAGCAAGGAAAGGACTTGGGTGAGGCAAGAGAGGCACCTAGCGTGTGGCCTTTAAGGGGACAGACGCTCAGGGTGCAGGGCAGGCTGACACTTGCACGAACTGGGCTCCTCGCCGGACGGCCCCAGTCCCTGGAATGACGCGTAGGTCCTCTGACCCCAGAGCACATTCTCTTCACCAGCGCACCACGCGAAAGCGGAACACTCTGGGTGTAATGCTGGGAAAGGAAGAGGTGTGGACTGGAACAATGTAGGTTGCTGGTCTTCAAACTTTCTGCTGATATATCCCCAAAGAGAATTTTCAAAAGCTATGTGTTCTTTGCATATGTTTAAGTCGATATCTAAAAACTTTCACCTTAAGTTTATGTAATTGTAAAGGATGTAATTTCCATTATTATTTTATTTAAAATAAAATTGATACATAATTGTCAATGTATTCAATGGAGCCTAAATCCCATAATAAGACAGACATAGGCATAGATGAGGGGAAATTTTACATCATCTCCCTTTTTCCTTAACTTCTCTGAAGTCATATTTCTATGCCATTCCCTGGTAGAAAGTTTATCCCGGTGTTTTCTATGCTTGAAAGTCTCAAATATTTTTCTGAAACAACAACAGGTATATAAATTGAAGTTAGTTTTTTGATCACAGGAGCTTAAGTGTTTAAGGATTTCCTTCTGGGGGCCAGCCTCCTGGCCAAGTGGTTAAGTTCTCAAGCTCTGCTTCAGCGGCCCAGGGTTTCACCGGTTCAGATCCTGGGTGTGGACCTAGCACTGCTCATCAGGCCATGCTGAGGTGGCGTCCCACACAGCACAACCAGAAGGACCTACAACTAGAATATACAACAATGTACTGAGGCTTTGGGGAGAAGAAGAAGAAGAAGAAGAAAAGACTGGCAACAGGTTAGCTCAGGGCCAATCTTTAAGAAAAAAAAAAGATTTCCTTCTGGAATTGAGTTATTGTTACAATTAGTGCTCAATTGGTCCTCAACTTCATTATATTACAAATGGTAATCATTACTAAATATAAAAATAAAATTCTATTAGAACTGCATCTCTTAATGAGATAGATGGGGTATTTAAAATGTTATTCCTTGCATGCATGGATGAATATTACTTACAGTCAGAAAAAGACAGAGTTCAGCTCCAATTCTCATTATATTTGTTATTTTTATAGATGTGTTGAGAAATTTTGTTCACTGAACAAGTAGATGGTAATGGAAAGAGTTTTGCTGTAGGAAAGCCATTCATTTCTCCAAGATATATCCTAACAAAATCACATAGTGACCGATTGTGAAAAATTATTTTTATTGATTTATCAGCTCTTCTTTCAAAAGAATCAGAAGCCACTTGACTTGCAGAAGGATTTGTTAGCCAGTCATTAGCGTCATTTGCAGTCTCCACAGCAACACCATTATTTCAAATTGATTTAATCCTGGGTGCCTCGGAGGGTTTGAAACTCTCTGGTAATCACTGTAGAGAGTCCTGACAGGGGACAGGTGTGCCTGTGAGAACAGTGCCAGTGAAAGGGGAGGTGGGAACAGAGAACCAGAAGGACACCAGGACCACACGCTCTTTCTCAGGTAGGATGGTTTAATAAAGAGCCCACATGGATGCTGAGGACATGGGAACTGATTCCCATAATACTAGCTGTGCCCATTTTGAGGACCACGGGGACAGGGCATGGTGAATGTTAATGAAAGAGATGTTAAGAACTCTTTTGAAGGACGGGATGGACAAGGGTGGGAGTGCGGCGTAGATAGTGCAGTGGTGGGGGGAAGGCAGTGTTACTGCACGATACTGGGTTTCTCTTGCCGGATGCACATAAAAAAAAGCCAATTATTATGGCATCAGCTTTTGGGGAAAGAAATGTAGCTTTATTTTGGGAGCCCATCTGCAAGGAGACAGGGGGCATGTGCCTTCAGATCTGTCTCCCCGACCCAGGGCTGGGGGCACAATTTATGGGATGAGGGGCAGGGCAGTCTGAAGTGTGGAGAGAGGTGATTGGAGGTGAGGAGAGGTGAGGAGGTAACTGATGATCTTCGCAAGCGTAGTCAAGCTTCATGCCTCTTCATAGGACGCATGTTCACAAAATGCCAGCATTACCATGATCTGAGGGTGGAGTTTTTAGCTCCTTGATGTCTAAAAGGTCACTTATTGAGCATCTGTGCAGGCCGAGTTGAGAAGGTGGTGGTCTCAACCGCACTGAGGGGGTCTCAGTTCCTGAAAGACAACTCTGAAAGGCTCTGTTGATAAGATGGGGTGGTTGAACTGGTCCTGGAGGGCCCGAGGTTACGGCAACACCAGCCAAGTAGGGAGACAGGGCACGAAAGAAGTACTTCCCGCTTTGACAGTGGCTGGCCCCTCTGTGTATAAAGTGGGCATTGACTCATCCTCCTGAGCACAAGACTTAGAATCCAGTGTTTTTGTCTTGTGTGTGTTGGATGAGCTGATTTTTGTTTAGAGTTTCAATCAAGAAAGGAACTAAGAGTAAGATTAGAATGAGAGGTTTACAAAACAAACCAAGATTAGGAGATAGAAAGAGTACAATTTGGAAGAAAGAGAGAGGACTTAAGATAAAGACTGGGTAGGCTGACTCCGTGTGCCTGGTTTCTGTCATTAGCACTCTTTTAGCAGAGATGTTGTTTACTCTTCTCAAATTAAATTAAAATGTCCCTGCAGCTGGAACCATGCAGTCAGTGATCTTTCAACCAGAGTATACTGTCTCTCCACACTTTCAAAACTGCTAAGGGTCTTTATTCTGTGGGTAGCCTTTATTCTGTGTGTAACACACACGAACATTTTGAGTGCCATTCAGAAACAGGCCATTTCTCCCACCAGCCTCTTCACCTGCGATTCAACAGGTCTGTGTAATTCAGGGAAACGTTTGCTATGAGGCTTCCACTGTTATCAGCAGAATTGAAAATCACCTAAGCTGGGTGGAAAAGCAGTTAAGCTAAGTTTTAAAAACTATCTTTGAATGAACAGATGAAAAGAAATAAAATTAATTTTTAAATCTTTGCTTGAATTCAAAGTTCATGAAACTCTTTTGTTAACTTATTTTGAATACATACCTTTAAAGTTGAAGAAAATACTTGAAAATCAGTTTCATATTCTTTTAGCGCAGGGCTCTCCAGAATTGCATAACTCACCTGCCTATTTGTAGAAATTCTGCTTTCTAAATATCTCAGGCATATGTATTTATCTCATTAACACAAATCTTTATGAAAGAGAAAGCAAATGCTATATTCACACAATTATGAAAGTATCCTGTATACATGATTTCTATTAAATGGGAAGTCAAAAACGTCTCCGAGACAGCCTTCGTCATTAAACGGTATAATCCGCTCCTTGCGGGCGCCGACTGGATCATACTCCGAACTGCTGATCCAGGGTTAACTCAAAACAAAGCAGGTAGGGAGAAGGTTTCTGATTTGCGTTGACTTTCATTATTTTAACCACCTTCTGCTTTCTCTCCGCAAGCACAGCTCATTAGCAAATGCCACCCGAAGCTCCTCCCTTTGCGATGTGCCGCTGCCATCGTTACGCGTGCACAGGCCGGAAGCGCTCTTCTGCGTATTTCTGGAAAGCTATTCATCTGTTTGAGCTAAATAAACGGAGCTGTCGAGCTGTGCAAACACAGGCCCGGGGGATTTGTTTTCGCATCTTCAAGTTGCGTCTAAATGACAGGCTCGGGCTCACGGGTTCTCGGAACACATGGAAGGCAGTCCTGGAGACGTCCTCCTGGTCTTTAGCGGGTGTGCCCTGCACCCCCGCCGACCTCCCGCCGGGGCATCGCGTCTTACCGGTGGCTGCGGCGCTGATGCCAACCACGTGGTCGTGGGCCGGGCGCCGAGGCCCCGGGCAGGGTCGGAGGGCCGCGGGCTCCTGTGCTGGCCCCGCGCGCACCCCTGGGCCCGTGGGGTGTGACGTGAGTTAGCAAGCAAGGCACACGGCGAAAGGGCGAGGGAGAAAGTGGGAGAAGGAAAAAGCTGGTTTTCCTGCACTTAGACCCAGGGGCCCCGCACGGTCACTCGGCCCTGGGCCCTGCAGGTGGGCGAGACCCGGGCGCCGAGACCAGGGCGGGAGTGGGCGCCTCCTGAGCCCAGAGTACAACAGCAGCAGGCACGACCAGACCCCCCGACTCCCGGGAGGCGGGCGTCCACAGGGACTCAGGTCTCTGCCAGGGCGAGGGGCCACGAGGACACCCGGGGATGCGCGGACACGGCGATGAACCGAGCGAGGCCCAGAACCGTGGGTGCGGGGTGCAGCGACTGGACCTGGATTTTCAGGGACGTTACAGGAGGTGGCGCGCAGACTTGGAAGCCAGGTGGCCGCTGTTCCAACTGGTTTCATCAATTAATGACACTGTGACTCCAGCCAAGTCACCCAATTACCCTGGCCTCCAGCTCTTCATCTGTGAAATCCTCTCTCCAGCAGCCTGGTATTTTGCTTTTCCCCTATCCTTAGAATTATTGAAAAACCTGGGTCTTAAACTTAGTAGTATTTCTGTCCTGTTTGGTTAAGGGACGCCCTCTCTCCTTGACTGATACGGGCTGTTTTTAGCCACACCTGTGACGGTTGTAGGACAACGTTAATCTTTAAAAAGCGACCTCTTCAAGGGGCTAGAAGAAAATACAAGTGAATATATTTATAATCTGTGTGTTGAGAAGGCCATCTATATACACACACTGTCAACTTAAAAAGCAAATTTGCCTATTTCATCTCAACATGAGTTTATTCGGGAATAACCAAAAGAATGGCAACTTGGGATGCACATGCCATGGTGAACCATAGGCAAATCCAGAGAACAAAGGAGGGGAGCTGCCTTTATAGAGAAAAAGGGGGAGTAGGAAGGGGCTGTTCTAAAGGAAAGCCCTTTGGGAGATGGTAGCAGGTCAGGGCAGCAGCAACTTCTCATTGGCTGAACTGCAGCGTTTCTCATTGGCTGAGCTGTGGCGTTTCTCATTGGCTGAGCTTCAGCGATTCTCATTGGCTGAGCTGCGGTGTTTCTCATTGGCTGAGCTGCAGCGATTCTCATTGGCTGAGCTGCGGCGTTTCTCATTGGCTGTGCTGTCGCAGGGTGGGGAGAGAAATCTTCCTTGAGTAGTAGTTTTATGTCCTGTCCAAGATGCAAAGTTTATGTCTCTTCCTGTTTGACGTAATTGACGATGTATGATAGGGCATGAGAGCTGGTCCTACAGGGCTTCCTGACTCCAGTTGAGTTGAGGTTTCTTTTATTAATTTCCACAACATGTAACTTTTAAAAGCCAAAAACTCTCCTTTACCAAGTTTATTAAAAATGGAGGGAAATATTTCAACATGTAATGTCAGAAAAAGGTTAATATTAATACTCAAAGAAAAATTATAATCAATAAGGAAAAATTAAAAAGCTCCATTAGAAAAAGGCAGAATAAGGCCATTCTCAAAAAAATTTATTAACTAATAAAGAAATGTTTAACTATCAATCAAAGAAATTGAAATCTGAGAAGCAATGATGCCCGACAAAAATTTGATCAGTGTTGTCAAAGTGTGAGGGAAACAGACACTGACACCCCACTGGCTGGAGGCCTCCTGGAGGACACCCTGGCATCACCATTAAAAGCATTAAAAAGTACTCTTTGCCTTGGCATTTTTCTGGTAGGTGTTTATCCAGAGGAAATAATTAGACTTGGATACATCTGTGTTCATAAGGATGATGGTCACTGCTTATAATGGTAAAAAGTTGGAAATGGCCCAAATGTTCAACAATAGGGATTTGGTTAAATATATAAATCTATATTTATAAAGATATAAATAATAAATACTATTATATTATGAATACATTATAATATTTATGTAAATATATAATAAAATACGTAAATATATATGATGGAATATTACTAGGATTATTAAATCATGGACATATATTAAGAATCTGGAAAGAATTTTACACTATATTTTTAGGTGAAAAATAGCGTGTGTGGTTTGGAAAAGCAGTATGTACAGTGGTTTGGTGTGTAGATTCAGAAGCCAGACCACTTGGTTTTGAATCACAGCTCCACCCCTTCCTGGCTCCACCCCTGAAAAGCAGTGTAACTTTGAGTAAGTTACTTAACATCTCTGTGGCTTGGTTTCCTCAGATGTAAAGTGGGATACTAGTGGCAGCGTATCTCATAGGGTTGTTGTGAAAATTAAGTTAGAACAGTGCCTGGCACATGGTCAGTTCTCAACAATTGTTAGTTTTTATCTTTACCATTTTATTAAATAAACGTGCATAAAAATTCATGGAGGAATATATATGAAATGCTCACAGTGGTTATTTCAGTTGGAATTCTGAGTAGCTTTTTTTGTTTTGCTATACTTTGCTGTATTTTCTGAACATTTTATGATGAACATGTTCTTACAGTCCAAGGGAACAATGAAAGTAATTCCACTTTTTAAAGAAAGTACAAACTTCCTCTTTAAAAAAGACAAAAAGAAATTGTCCAGTTGTCCCCAAATGTGTGATAAGAAACACCCACATCCAGGGACTCTGAAAACCTTCCCCTGACACAAGGGGCAATAAATGTGTAAAGAAACATTAGACTTCTCTATTAATTAAAGCAACAATCAGAATCCCCGTGAATGTGTCCAGCTGCCTTCCTTCTGACATAGTCTGACGGTTCCAGTGTTGCCTTTCTGATCTCAGTTATGACTTCTTTATGGAGATGAAACGCAAGATGATGCCATTGTGGATGACACAAGAGAAAATGATGTATTATTAATAATAGCCCACATGTCCTATTCGTTTAACATCTTCTAAGCACCCTTACAAAGTAGAAGCTACTATTTCCCCGACTTTGCAGATAAAGAAACTGAGACCCAGAGAAGTTAAGTAACTTGTCCAAGTCACATGCTAATAAAAGGCAGAGTGGGGATTCAGATCCGGTGTGGGATCTGAGCCTGCACTCTGTGGGCCATATTGATCAAAAACAAACAAACAGGGGCCGGCCCCATGGCCAAGTGGTTAAGTTTGTGTGCTCTGCTTTGGCAGCCCAGGGTTTTGCTGGTTTGGATCCTAGGCATGGACCTAGCACCACTCATCAGGCCACGCTGAGGCGGCGTCCCACATAGCACAGCCAGAAGGACCTACAACTAGAATATACAACTATGTACTGGGGGGCTTTGGGGAGAAGAAGAAAAAGATTGGCAGCACATGTTAGCTCAGATGCCAATCTTTAAAAAAAAATAAACAAACGAAGACTGATAAACATGGGGCAATGGGGAGGGAGTGTCAAATCAACCGTTTTAAGCACTTTCGGGGCAAGATTTTATCTTATCTGTCTTGAATTTCCAGAGTTTGATTCCACACCTGGTGCATGGTAGATACTCACAAATGAATGTCTGAATAGCCCTTAGGCCTGATGCAGAGCGGAAATTCCTCGTTCTTAATAATGGGGCCATGGTTGGACACAGAATTGTAATTAAAACAAACAAACAAGCATAGAGACTCTCCTCAAATGGAAGGAGGGCACCGAAAGAGAATGTGGGACCTGACCCATGAGGGGATGGGCTTCCTCCAGACTATACCCTCTGCTCTTTAAGGTGGCTTGCACCACTTATGAGTGGTTCCTGGGTCCCTAATTAGTCCCAAGCACTTCCTTCTGTTTCCTGAAGGGTTGGAGTCATGCCCTGCGGCTTGTCACCAAAGGCCTCCACCCTCCTAATCAGCCAGATGGCAGCTGCAGGAAGTGGCCACTGACCAACAGTCACACGTGGTGGCATTGACAGGGGAGATCTTCAGCTGAAGCAGACGTGAGGAAGAGTGGGCCGTGGACTTGCTGGCGAGGGATGTTAGAATTTACTTCTGTCAGTGGGCTTTATATATTAGTTGGGAAGATGCGAATAATAAGCCAACAGCTATCTGATTATATTAACTTATTAGGCCAAAATAGAAAGCAGCTTTTAAAAATGTCCTTCTAGATTAAAATTTCCTCTTAGAAACACTGATGATTCATTGCTGCTCTTGATAATTTAAAAATTTCACTGACTTTGTAAGTGGGGTAAGATGTGTGTGGTGTTTGTGCTTGTGTATTTGTTTATTTTTATATGAGATATTGTATAAAGAGAAAACATGCTCTGACTCTTCAGTAGCAACCTATAAGTGTCTTAATCCTTAAAGGAAAAGGGAGCAGAGAAATATACCCATCACAAAACAGAGATTTTCCCTGTCACTACACACTTCAGTGTAGTCACTGGCCTCCCTCAGCACCACACTGTTAGATGTGTTAATAGAAAGAAAGCAGAGAATCTAATGAAAACGCCAGCAAGCTCTTGGGGAAGCCAGCAGATAGCATGTGCTGTGAATGTGGGCACAAACTGCAGACCCATCCACAGGCCAATTGTCAGCATAGGGACCATGTCCAGCACCCTGAATGGCTGAAAGATGTACACTTGCCATTTAATTTCCTCAGTGTCACCTCTGAATTATACCTACTATTAGACAACAAGAACGTTTATTCATTCCTTTATCTATTTATTTGTTCTTCCATCCATTTATCCACCCATCCATCCATCCATCCACCCACCCACCCATCTTTCCATCCATCCACCCACCCACCCATCCATCCATCCATCCAAAAGATTGAGCGTGATCATTTAAAACTGTATACAACAGGCTTCTTCTATTGGTACAAATATTCCCTGTGGGAAACCATGATGTGACATGGTTTATGGTTAAAAGGATTATAATTTCCTGTCAAAACAGCACTATAATTGAGAGCTTGCTTCTATTCAAAATATCAGAAAAATTATGAACAGGACCCAAAATATTTAGCAAGGCTATACTATAAGTGAAACCCCACAACACTCTATAATCCATAACAGGGTAGAAGCCTGTTCCAAGATGTAGATTCCTAGAGATGGCAGGGACTTTGATAATCTTTTCTTTATTTCACAAGTGAGAACACTAAATCTTGGAGAGAGAAAAGGACTTGCCAGGGTTACCCACTTAACTCAGAGGAGCAAAGGCCGCAACCCTGCCCTCTAGGCTCTCAGATCCATGTTCCTTTTCTGATACCATATTCCTTCCCTGAGGAAAATCCTAAGATGGATATGCACATGTAGCTCTCACACTGCCTATGTAAGAGACCATAATATATTGTAAAATGTGCATACAACATGGAAAGATACAACTATATTTCATGTGCCTAAATTTAATAGCTAGTCAAGATAAATATGATACAAATAATTAATTTAAAAATTGTTTGCTTTGCTAAGATCTAGTAAGATATATGGGGGAAACACTGGAAGCCCATTTCTCTCTCTTTTTTTAAAATTAAAGTATGCTTTTTGGTGAGGAAGATTGGCCTGAGCTAACGTCTGTTGCCAACCTTCCTCTTTCTTTTCCTCCCTGAAGCCCCGGCACGTAGTTGTGTATCCTACTTGCAAGTCCTTCTAGTTCCTCTGTGTGGGACGCCACAGCAGGACTCGATGAGCAGTGTGTGGGTCCACACCCAGGATCCGAAGTGGGAACCCAGGACCACCGAAGCAGAAAGCGAGAACTTACCCACTACACTGCTGTGCCACCTCCCCGCCCCCCACCGCCATTTCTCTTAATAAAACTGCTCAGGAGCATCTGAGCTGACAGTCAAGTGGAGTCCCGTGTTTGTCTGACCAGCGTCCAGACTTTCCTTCTTCCTTCCTCACAGAACTGGGACTTTATTTGGGTTCCTGCCACTCCCCTGCCCCTGCCCAGTGCCTGTGCCTCTGCAGGAGGGGACCCCTTACCAGCTGCAGGGCTGGTCCCCATGGGTCTCTGGAGAGCCCACCCCCTTGCCCGTGCCTGGCTCTGGAAATGCCATGTGACTCAAGGCAGGCAAATGAGAGGGCAGGGATGGCTGCTGGGGACTCGGGGAGCTTCCAAAAGATGGCTTCCCTCCAGGTCGTCCTGTCCGGACTGAGATCTGCCACAGCGTGTCATGCCCACGATGAACCAATGGGAAGTGAGCAGTGGTGTTTATTGTTCCAGCCCCTTGAGTGTTCCCCATGTTTGTAGCCCAAAATGGACCCGTGGATGCACGGCCTCTCTGCTCTCTGCCTCATCTCTCCAGCGTGTTGTTATCAATCGCTAATCTGCCCAGGCCTCCTCCTGGGCCTGGGGACCCCACAGTGCACGTCACTTCAGAATCCTTGCACCCGAAGGGCTGGCTGGGGACAGCAGGCTTTCTCAACTTTTTTGTTTTGTTATTTCTCCCCTAAGGAGCCCTTTAGATATTTTTTCTAATGCTCCCCATCAAAATTTAGTGCCACAGATATGCCCTATATCTGTGCATGACTTTTACAATATATGCTTTATAGGATTAAAATAGGAAGATGCCCTGGGTCCCCCCAGAAGCAGTGTTTGCCTCCTCGGCGGCGGTGCTGTCTCCCTTGAGGACATTCAGAGGGAGAGATGGAGGAAGATCCAGCGTGATTAGGATATCCCAGCACGGGGGTAGCACCTCGTTTACAGAAAGCAGGGGTGTTGCGAAATCTTTACAAAATAGTCATTGAACACAAAGATTTAAAAGCATTGCCTGGACCACATTTGGTCTTGAATTCACCCTGTTCCATTGTTTTCTCCCTTTTTGCTTCATGTTCTCATACAGCAGCAACATTCTGGCAGCCCACAGGGAGGAAAGCAGAACAGAGCGACAGCCCAAGGACGGCGACGGGGCGCAGGGAACCAGGCTTCGGGACATCAGCCTCAGCTTTGGTGGCAAATCCTCTCATTTTGTCTTGTCTCTGAAATGTCTCTCCCATTTTTCTGTTCTTTCTCATCTTCTTTGCCACCATCCTCATAAGCCGAAGTTCCCTCTGGTCTGGGCAATAATCTCTGTCCTCTTCATTACTTCCTGAGGATGACTGAATTTCAGGGAACTCCTGTTGCAGTCTCAGTCAACACTGCAGCCCCCTGAGTAAGGTGTCAACGCCTCCACTTTACAGACGATGACATTGAGCCTCAGGTATTTTGGTGACTTGCCCAAAGCTGGACACGAGAAAGATATAGACAGAGCTGACCGTCGCCTCAGCTGTGCACCCTGTGCCCGTGCTCCTCCTCCTGGATTTTTGTAATCTATTATAATATAATTTTAAAATTACACATGTGATAAGTGAATACATCCTCTTTACAAAAAAAAAAAAAAAAGAAAAGAAAAAGAAAGGTGTTACAGGTTAAGGTTCCTGTTAGTCTCCCCTCTCTGTTCCTATTCTCCCTTCTCTACCCCCAAGGTAACCAGTGTCACGGTTCTGCATGGATTTTTCTCACTCTCAGTGTTTCCCAGAGCTATTTGTGCCCCACCGTGCTGGAGGGACCCGCACAGCATAGTGGTGCTCTCAGGCCTGGGCCCCACGTGGGTGACCTTCCGTGACCCACGCCAGCACCTTGCGTGTGGCTGACCGGCTCCACTTGGTAACTGGCTGGTTTCAAATCCCTCTCCTTGTAAACTACAGCTCTGTGGTGCGCAGACCATGCAGTGTTTGGCCTGTTCCGTTTGGTCCGTGCTTCCATCCTGTCCGCTCCTTACGTGATTTCTCCTCATCGCCTTTTAACCTGAAGAGTGGGGTCCTCTTCTCTCTCTACAATAGCAGCAGCTCTTTCTGTAGCTGCCTGGGAAGGTGCTTAGGTAAGTATCAATTTGTGCTGTAAAATAAGTTAATATAGCACTTTTCTACTACTGATTAATTTGCTACCTCCTTCTCTTTTGCACCTTTTTCTCCACTTCAGAGAACTTGTGAGCTGGTGATGGGGAAAATGAGTTATTTTGAGGTTGACAAACCTCTTGAATTCGGCCCTGGGGGATTATCACTAGGCTAGGGGCACACAGTCCCCCTGCTCCCCATATGGTTACCATAGCCTTTCAGCAGGACCCTCAGGAGCAAAGGGACACATTTGTGATGGGAAAAGCTGCTGTCATTGACCCTCATGGAGACAGGAACACAGAGCTGGGAATCCAGAGGGATCAACCTAGGAATCTGTGGCCATGTGCCCCAGAGCTACTATCCAGCCTGGAGCTGTGGCCATGCACCCCCAGAGCCCCATCCAGCCTGGAGGTGTGGCCATGCACCCCCAGAGCCCCATCCAGCCTGGAGCTGTGGCCATGCACCCCCAGAGCCCCATCCAGCCTGGAGCTGTGAGCATGCACCCTAGAGAACCCATCCAGCCTGGAGCTGTGAGCATGTACCACCAGAGACCCTGTCCAGCCTGGAGCTGTGGCCATGCACCCCCAGAGCCTCATCCAGCCTGGAGCTGTGAGCAGGCACCCCAGAGCCCCCATCCAGCCTGCAGATCTCTAGATAGAGCTCCGGGTGAAGACCATACACGACACCAATCATATGCCATAAAGCTAAGATGGGAGGCAGCGTGCAGAGATGGAAGCCAGACCTCAGGGACTTCCTGCTGCACTGAGCCAACTGCGCACAGACACAATGACTCCTCGTTGGTGTTGGTTGAGGCACTGGACCAGGGGCTTGAACTAGCTTGAAGGAACATGGAGAATGACGGAGGAATCTGCCACTGCTCATACCCCTTCAGGGGGAGAGAGTGAGCTCCCCAGGTTTAGATGGCGCCCCTACTCTAGGAGTCAGAGGTGGGCAGTCCTAGATGCTGCCGCCCTCTACTGTAACGGCGGACACGGCATGGTGGGGTGTTGTCAAAGCTCACCTGGTCCCTGATACGAAGGAGGGCTGGAAGGAAAGTGAGTGGTATAAGAGATGAGAGGAGCGGAGAGAGGGGACGGCGTCTTGGTGAAGTTTCGGCCAAGTGTGCCATCCTCGTTAATTCCTGTCTCAGGACTCCTAATATGGAAATCAGCCAGTGTATTTTACTCAGTGATTCCTCAGGAGGTCCTGTTGCTGGACAGAGACGCAGAAGGATAACGGCCACCAGAAGGTGGCAGCAGCATCTTCTCGGCCGTGTTCACTGGCCTAGTGGACGCTTTTCTTTCCGGGCAAAATAAATGGTTTTTCTCCCCGTTAGGACTTTCAGAAACAAGCTCTTTGAGGGGCCAAGGAGCTTCATGGTCTTTATTACAAGGAGTTTCTTAATGTTTCTCTTTTCTTAAATTAATGTCTTGGAAACTGTGAGGTCATGCATCAGCAGGTACCTCTTTTGTCTTTTCCTAATAGCCAATGTTTTAAATCTAACGCTTGTATCTGTGCAGCCAGTGGTTTTGCAATAGGATTAGGGGGACAAGGGAAGGTGACCAGATGTTCTAATTGAGGCAGACAGTGTTGGTTCTGGCAGGGAGCAGGTGCTCTGGAAAAGTCCCAGAACCTCTGCTGTGCCCCTTATCTGAACCGAGCTGATGAGCTGGCCCCCTTCCAGAGGAGGGTGACCAGAGCAGAAGGCAGCTGGAAACCAGGCTCGACAGGGGCGTGTGGAGGGGAAGGGGACATTTGCTGAGGAAGAGGTGACGTGAGTGCTGCCGTTACGTATCTGAAGGGTTGTCATGGAGGAGAGAGGCGGTGGAAATCAGATTGGTTAACGGCTAGTTATGGAAACGACCCTGAAAATCCCATCGGACACGCCCCTCAGTTTAAAAGGGGGAAATCAGGCCAAGAGGGTGACGCTTGTGCAGTATCACACCACTGGCTGATAACAGAGCTGGGACTAGATCACAGATCTTTGGCTATGGCCATGAGTCGGTGGTGGTGGTGGTGGTGAGGGTGGTGGCCTCTGTTTAGTGTTGCAGCAGAGACTGGATGTCCCTAGAGGGAGGTCCTGAATCGCACAGAGGCCTGGCCACAGCCTGTCACTCGAAAGCCTCTGTGTTCACTTCGAAGATGCTCGACGTCTGGGTGGCTGTTGTAGGGCCTCTTCCAATACTCAGCAGGTAGTTCATGGTAACGAAAGTCGTGTGCAGCTGGAAGAGGTGGTGGTTGGAAGGACAGGCCCTGGGAGTGGTCTGGCTTTTAGAGAAGGCTGCGTTTATGGGCTGGCACAATAGGAGGCCAGCGAGCTCCTTGGCCTGGGATTCCCTGGTGGCCTTGTCCTAGCAGAGTCCCGGGCTCCGTCTTCGGGGAAATAGAGGCAGGAGAAAGGGGCCTCCAGGCTTCTGGGGAGGGAGTGGGGCTCCTGGGAAGATGCGTCAGTCCCGTTGCCGACTTCACAAAACTTGGCTCTTGTCTCTGTCCCGAAAGAACCCCCCCCCCCCCGGAGCCGTGTCAGATGGAGATGTTTTCTCGCCTTTCCACGTATGGTTTGTGTCTTTCTCAAGGTGCCTGCATGACCCAGGCGCACCGTTTCATCTCACCTGTGCGGCTCTGATCATCATCTGGATGGTGAAGAAATGGGTGCAGGTTTCCCTAGTTACAAAACACACAATAATTAAGCACCCACTGACTTTTCTCAGGATGGGTGGCGTCGACAGCAGCACACAAAGGAAAGTGAGGTCTTCCCACTGGGCTCGGCCAGAGTGTGGACCATCCTGCTGGAAGCAATGAGGGCACTACGCCTTCCAAACGCACCACAGGGATACAGAGATGAGTTTGGCGTGAAGAAGGTTTTCAAATGGAGTTGCTGTGTATCATCTTTAGGTCTGTTAGAAATAGTGTTAGTTTACTAAATTTATTCGCATAGATTGAAGCTAAAGGAATTATTTAAGTTAAAAAGGTAAGTAGATAAGAAAAATCGCTGCTATTATTAAGTACTAACTGTGCGCTTGGTCTGCGTGCTTTGCACGTAGCTCCTCATTTCAAACTTCACAGCCACCCTGTGAGTCGAATTCCATTTTACAGGAAACTGAATTACTTCAAGAAAAAGTGCATAACTTGCTCAAATTCACACAGTTACAAGGGAACAGACCTGTCTGAATCCGCAGATCTGTCTGCATTTGGGGTCTGGCCTCCTCATGCTGTTAGCGCCTACAAACATAGGTTCTTTACCCACCACACAAGAGGGGCCAAATAAAATCTGGAAACCAGGCTTATGGCAAGGAAAGGGTTTTTATTTCGGGTGATATCAGCTGGGAGACGAGAGTGAGCCCTCAAATTTGTCTCCTTTTGTCTTGTCTCCCCAAAAGATGGGAGGCGAGGGGTTTTAACGGTTTGCGAGGAATATGGCTGCTTATAGATGGGGAGGGGGCAGTCAGTGGCCTTGCTGGTCGAGCTTTCCCACCAGCCTGCATTTGGCCTCGGGAGGCTGCTTACAGGGAGGAGGATGATAAGGGAATTTGTAGTTGGACGACCTTGGCAGTTTGTCTCCATGGTGGATAGTAGATTCTGGAGTCAGGAAGCCAGGGAGTGAGCGGGGGAAAGAGAGCTTTGGTTTCAACCCCACATATGCTGGGTTTAATGCAGGGGAAATGAAATCAGGGCCGACACCAACACCATCAGATTCAGCTCTCTAGAATCACCCCCTACCCCACAGGACCCCCGGCGCAGAGTCGGGCCTCGGGAAAGCTCTGTTGACCAATGAATAAATGAATACATAGCACATGGTGGATGCTGATTCTGGCAAAAGTCATAAGCTGGTCTGTGGGTGCCTGAAGCTTAGGAAACCCTGACCGAGTTGAGTGGTTTCAAAGTTGTTCTCAGGAACTACCCTGGGGGTCAAGCCGCAGAGGAGCTTCTCGCTGCCGTGAGGGTGGGGACGTCAGCAGGCTGGCTTTCAGCCTGCTCTCCCAGCTTCCCCCAGGCCAGCTCCCTTTGCTCTATTCTTGCCCTTCTCTGCTCCAAGTTTTTAAAAAGTCTTTCCTGCTGCATCAGTTAAAAAAAACCCAAAAAAACTCCCAGTGATCTGGTGCAGTAACACGCTTACACAGGTGGAGAAACTGGGGCCCAGAGAATGAAAGATGAGAACAGAGTCAGAACTCGAGTCCAGGCCTTCCGACCCTTTGCCCCATGCTTACTGCATCGCACAAAGCCGTGTTAGGAGCACGTTGGAAAACACCACTGAGAGATTGGTGTCCTTACTGAGCAATGGCGCTAGCACCAACTCCTACGTAAGGATGCATTTTAAATGCTGGACGGGCGTTCCCTTTATAAGAATGAGCTGAGGCCAGTTCTCATCATAGATTTCTACACAAAGAACAGGGAACTTGGAAGCACAAATTTAAGAGTAGGTGGAATTAGCTAATCTAATCTGATTTTAGAAAGCTTTAGGATACAAGGTAGCAAAATAGATTGCTCAAACGAATTGACTCAGTAAATCACAGTTGAAACCCTAACTGTGAATCATGGCTGAAACCTTAACATCGATAAAAGATAACGTTGTTACACAAAACACGATGAGTACGAGGTGAACTATGCACGAAAAGTGACAGGTTCAGCAGGGGAAGAAACTACTTAGACTAGGGTGGCTGCAAGGCGTCAGCAACGCTTGAGCGGACCTTGAGGGGCTGGTGAGGTCTAAGTATCCATGATGGTCGGAGGGGGCTGACTCTGGGGAAGGCGGGTGAGGATTTTGGAAAAAATTTTATGATTGGACCTGGGGCCTTGGGCTGGGTGGGTGATGAATGTGGAAACATCCTTGAGGCAAATGTGTATTATGCCATTTACTTGACATAAATGCTGGGAAAGAATTTTTAAACATTTTAAATAACGTAGAAATCAAGAGAAATGCATTATTATCAATAATAATAAAATTATCATTTAAAAATGTAGTTTCCTTCAACTATATGCAGTATTTTATTATTCTTTAAGATCTATAATTGTTTTAAAAACAAATATTGATCCCATTTTTCTAGAATAAATATAAATCACTAAATGTAAATCGATGTTAAAAACTGAAATCATATTTTAAAGAAATTGGATATTTTGTTATTTAACATAATTGCATTGTGAATTTTGTTTTAAGTAATGAATCACTGTATATATAGAAATTACCAGGTTTGCGTTTGGGGAAATAGGATTTGACACATTCATTCCAGAAATAAAACTTCTTGTGAAGAATAATTTGTGAAATTACTAAGAAAATTCTAAAAGACAAGTAATGAGGGAAAAGTACTGAATATTGAAATAAACCAAAAAACCTTGGTAAAATAGCATTATACTCGTATAATCGTAGACATGAATGAACGGGGCCAAGAGCAGATGCTAGTCCATAAGAGGATGTTACATGAGACCAGGAGGGTGTGTGAGTGTCCTGGGGTTGCCGTAATGAAGGCCACAAACAGGGGCACTTACAACAACTGAAATTTATTCTCTCACAGGTCTGGGGGCTGGAAGCCCGATGTCCAGGTGTCAGCAGGGCCCTGCTCCCTCAGGAGATTCTAAGGTGGAATCCTTCTTGCCACTTCCAGCTGCTGATGGTCGCCGGCAATCCTTGGTGTTCCCTGGTTAGTGGCCACATCACTCCAGTCTCTGGCTCCACCTCCACGTGGCCGTCTTCTCCGTGCATCTTAGTCTTCACATGGCGTGCTCCTCTCTGTGCTGAGTCTTTTCTTATAAGGACCAGATTAAGGGCCCACCCTACTCCAGCAAGCTCTCCTCTTAACCAATGACATCTGCAATGACCCTATTTCCAGATAAGGTCATTCTGCAGTCCTGGCGGTTAGCACTTCAACATCTCTTTCTGGGAGACACGTTTCAATCCATAACAATGGTATCATAAACCAGTGGGGAAAGAAATGATTGCTCAGTAATTGATGATATAACTCTTTGGGGAGAAAAATAAAGTTAGATGGATACCTTACACTTTAGCCCCAAATAACTTGCAAATGGATTAAAGTTAAACCTAAAATATGAAAAAGAAAAATAGAGGAAAAATTGCTGCATCCTAGATGGTCAAAGACTCTAACTATAAAAGTAGTGCTAGGGGCTGGCCTGGTGGTGTAGTGGTTAAGTTCGAGTGCTCCACAGTGGCAGCCTGGGGTTTTGCCAGTTTGGATTCTGGGTGTGGCCCTACACATGGCTCATCCAGCCACGCTGAGGTGGTGTCCCACATGGAAGAACTAGAAGGCTTACAACTAGGATATACAACTATGCTCTGGGGCTTTGGGGAGAAAAAACAGAGAGAAAGATTGGCAACAGATGTTAGCTCAGGGCCACTACTCCTCACCAAAAAGCATACCTTTAAAAGAAGAAAAAAGCAGTAGTAGATGTTTGTAAGCATCTAAATTTGTCAGAAACCCTTTAAAAATTGAAATGAAAAAATAAATGCTAAACCAGGAAAAATATTTGCAATAAATAGGGTAAACACATGCAGAATTCTTAACATTCAATAAGAAAAAACACTAAAACATGAATAGAGAAAAATCATGGGCAGTTAGTATATTCCAGTCAGACTTTGTCTCCAGCTCTCCCCGACACCACCCGGTCAAAGTGGCCGGTGCCCTCCATCTGGCCCACTCCATCCTCAGCCCTCACTTTACTTGGTCTGTCTGCACCATTTAAAACAAATTTTTTTTTGTTGAGGTTACAATAGTTTCCAAGGTTGTGAAATTTCAGTTGTACATCATTATTTGCCAGTCATCTTATAGGTGTGCCCCTTCACCCTTTGTGCCCACCCCCCACTCCTCGTCCCCCAGTAACCACTAATCTGTTTTCTTTGTCCATGTGTTTTTTATCTTCCACATATGAGTGAAATCATGCAGTGTTTACCTTTCTCTATCTGGCTTATTTCGCTTAACATCCTACCCTCAAGTTCCATCCATGTTGTCATGAGTGGGATGATTTTGTCATTTTTTATGGCCGAGTAGTATTCCATTGCATATATTTACCGCATCTTCCTTATCCAGTCATTAGTAGATGGGCACTTAAGTTGCTTCCATGTCTTGGCTATTGTCTCTGCACCGTTTGATGTTGGTCCCCAACTCTTTGAAACACTCTCTTCACTAGGCTTCTGGAACACTCCACCCTCTTGGTTTGTATCCAGGCCACCCACCATCCCTCATCCTTCTCAAGTCTTTCCTTTCTTTGTAAATGGTGCCATCTTCCACAGGGTTCGCTCTGGCCAAAACCCTAGGGGTCGTTGCTGATTTCTCTACCTTGTGCAAGACCACGTCCAATCCACTGGCAGGTTTTCTCCCTTCAAAATACATCCTGAATCCGGTCGCTTCTCACCTGCACCACCATCACCCAGGGCAGGCCTCGTCTTCCCTCCTGGGCCGCTGGGCCGGCGTCCTGCCTAGCCTCCCTGCTTCCAGTCTTGTTCCTGATGGGTAAGTCTTCACGAAGCACCCAAAAGCTGTTTCCCTCCAGCAGAGAATGCGAACACAAGGCACACAATTTAAGAAAAAATCAAGGTTTAAAAACATTTAAAAATTAAAGTTTAAAAAATAAAAAAATTAAAATTCTTAAAAGAGAGTAAATAATGTGAAAACTAAGTCTCCGCCTCCCCTGTTCCCAGCCCACTCAGTTCCTTTTCTGAGAGGCAACCAGTTTCTTGTGTTTCCTTCCAGAGTTATTCTATGAATTCATCAACATATTCATTCCTTTCCACTTGGATTGTAGAATACTATATTCAATGTTCTGCATCTTGCTTTTTCTAAAAATCTAAATCAGATCAGATTGCTCTACTGCGTAAAGCTCTCCAGTGGCTTCTGTTAGACTTGGCATGAAATCCACGTGGTCCCCAAGGCCCTGGCCCACCCCGTCTTCTACCGCCAGCGACATCCCACCAGCATGTTGGCCTTCCTCCTGCTCTGTGGCCACGACAGGCCTGCTCTCTCCTCCCGGCCTCCACACACCTGGTCCTCTCTTCGTTGAATGCTCCGTCCCATTTCTCTCTCCTTTATTTCAGCGAGATTTCCGCTCAGATGTGACCCCATCAGAGAGGCTCTCCCTGACCCCATCTAAAATAGCCCCCGTAGCACCTTCTCCCTCCTCTGGCTTTATTTTTCCCCATGGCTCTTCTTCCTTCCTGGGAGGATGTTAAGTTTACTCCTTGATTCTGTTTCCCCACCTAGAAGGTCGTCTCCGTAAGGGAGGTGCCTCCTTCACTTCTGTGTGTCCAGGGCCCAGCCACGCCTGGTATGTGACACTCAATAAACCATCACCGAGATGAATAAGGAAAACAAGAACTTGTTGCATATGAGGTTGGTAAAATTTAAAGTTAAAAAAAATTGACAATATTCAGTGCCCATAGAGGCTGCTGGTAGGGTTGTAAGTTGGCATTATTTTTCATCAGGGAAATAAGTTGAAAGCACAAGTTAAGAACATTAATAATTATGCATCCTTTGGGGCCATGTCCAGGAATCTACCACAAGCAGACATTGTGAGTGAGATGGGAACGAAAGTTGTACAGAAGAATGATCATTGCCTGCTGGGGATTAATTAAATAAATTACTACAAAACATAAAATTGAATGTTTTGCAATCTACTAAAACCTTATATGTAAAGAATATATAATAACATGGGAAAGTTGAAAGCTATAGTACTAGAAAAAAGAAATATAAAGCCACATGCAAAGTTTGGAATCAGCATAAACATTCATTAATAGGACACTGATTAAATAACATGCAAAATCCAGGCCCTGGAATATTACACAGTCTTTAAAAATGACGATGGACCTTCGTGCAGTGACCAGGGAGGGATTCTCAAGTAGATCGTATATAGATAGAAATCAAACAAAACAGGGTGCAGAACAGTGTATAATATGCTACGTTTGTATTAAAATTACATGCATATCCTGATACATGTATTGATCTCTGAAAGAATTTAAAAACAGACTCTTTATTTTTATTTTCAAAATAAATTTAAAAATAAACTGTCAACTAGTTGCCTCTGACAAATGCCATTTGGTAGCTAGAGTCTTATTTTCGTTTTATGGCCTTTTGAATTTAATGCCAGATGTATATTTTACCTATTCAAAATAAATTTAAACGTAAAACCTGCGTATACAATAGGATGACGATAAAAAGTATGTCTAAGTATATAAATAGAAAACATTTGAGGATAAATACCTCAAGAAATTAACAGGGATTTCCCTTGGGGCTGGAATTACTGTTGACTTTGATTTTCTTTTATATTTGCTGTATTTACCCAATACACGTATCATTTTTATAAATGAGAAAAATATTTTTAAAAGCCTAGTCATTTCAGTTTATTTTTTGTGCAAATATAAATTGTTGAACTTGAATTTACTTATCGTAGAATTATACCCCTATATGCTAAATTAGTTTCCAAAACTGCTGTACTAGAAGTCCAAAAATGCACCAAGTTGGCTCCAGAGACCGTTCACGTGTGTACTATCAGTTTTTTGCTTTACTGCGTAACTGAATGTTCTGAATTTCCTTTTCAGAACAAATAGTGCACACCCGCACCGGCTTTGATGCCGTAAACGGGCCCTGGGGGGCCCAGGAAGTTCATTTTGAGAATCTCCGGCTGTGGGAGGGAGGATGAGGACCACGCAGACAGGACGTCAGGGGAACTGGGAACTAGCTACCCTCCGGGTGCTTCTCTCCCTGTCTTCGTGCACATTCCGGGTCCAGCCTTTCCGGGCATCAGGCTGGAGTACGAAAGACAAGCCATTAGTCGCCCAATCGCTGGTATGGACCACGGGCAGCATCTCTGGTGAGCGGACGCCTCAGGGATCTCCGGCAGGGTGATCTGTGCGAGTGGAGGTGTACAGAGGGTGGGGTAAGGATTTTTTTTTCTTTAAGGTGGAAAAAAATTTTTGGTAATCTTCATTGCCATTGTTCTAATTTCTCTTTACTCCTCAAATAAAGGAAAATAATTCTTTGAACAAAGTTGCCTCAATTCCCAGTGCTGGACACTTGGGCAGTGGGTGAACTATGCCGGTGTATTACAGGCAGCAGCTGCCACCATACCCCTGACCTGTAAAACAACATACACCGGGCTTTGGGTCTTTCATCCGCAGTCTCTGGTTTGTGACTGGGTTGGGGCAGATCTTAATTACATGCAAACAGTCTGCTTAATAATTGTCTCTGAGTTCCATGGTTCTCGCCTGCCTGGAACAGAGTGAATGCAGTCAAATGTTATGGCTAGGCTGATGGACCATGTACAAATTGTTAAATACAAATCGATAGACGGAGGCTCCTTTTTCCCAGCTGACCGTGCTGGTACGATGAGAGAAGCTAAGCCTGCGTTCCGAAATCGAGTAAGTATTCTGGGGTGGGGGAACTGACGCAGGAGGGCACAGGACCAAGCCAAGCATACCCCAGACTAGCAGGTGTGTGGATATGTTAGATTGCCTTCCATTCCTGGAAGTGATAGGTCTCTGGGAGGCTGACAAAAAGAAGCTGGGAAAGCACTAAGTCAACCCTGTGGGGCGCCTCTCCTTGGAAGCAGATCTTTTGAGTCCGTGCTCCGTCGTACATGGCGTCACACACGTGCACGGCTCACGGTGCCTCACCAGTATCTCTGGACGGGACCTTGTTGGTTGGCCTGCTTCTGGACTGAAAGAAAATGTGCACCCAGCTCGGCATTTGTCCCTCTGGTAAATGAGTGAACTGCACAAAACAATATAAAAATCCTTTCAAAATCCACAAAAGGGATGATTTTCTCCTAAACTAGACAACTTGGCTGTTGAAACCCTCTCCCCATGTGTCTGTCTGGTTAGTTCACCTGGGTTCTGTCTCAGTTTATCAAAATATTTCTTCTAAATTAAATCTGGGGCACTTCCTCAGAGGATCCCAGTGAGGGAAAGTTCTCTGCCTCATTCCGTTTATAGCAGTGATGTTATGGAACTTGCAGAGTATAATGTTAAAAATAAAACATTATTTTACTTTTTATTTATTTTATTTTATTTTTGAGGAAGATTAGCCCTGAGCTAGCTGCTGCCAATCCTCCTCTTTTTGCTGAGGAAGACTGGCCCTGAGCTAACATCTGTGCCCATCCTCCGCTATATGTGGGATGCCTACCACAGCATGGCTTGTCAAGTGGTGCCGTGTCCACACCCGGGATCTGAACCGGTGAACCCCAGGCTGCCGAAGTGGAACATGCGCACTTAACCTCTGCACCACCAGGCCGGCCCCCATTTTACTTTTTAAAAACACACCATTTATGATGCAGTCGTTAGGGATGGAACACGCTCCAAGTGATGTCCTTGGCTCATCTCAGGAACCTTTCTGGCAACCCTAGAAAATAAGTGCATTACTCCCCATTATTCAGAAGAAGAAAATGAGTCACAAGAGGTTGGACAAACTGCTGGAAATCACATAGCTTGTAAGTGCAGACGCTGGGGCTGCGCCCAGTTGTTTGCTTGTCACTAAGACACACATGTACGTCTGAGGGGGCACGAAGGACGTTAAGTTTCGAGTCAGTTGTTGATAGAGAAGCAGGAGAGAGTTTAAATAAGTAAAACACATTTGGAAATATGTACTCAGAAACTGTTTATTGATTTGTTAATTATTCTCTATGCTAGAATTGCTTTTTATTTGGTATGTGAGCTAGTTCAGGCACAAAACAGTTCTTGACTTCAGCTTTGAGTTTTGTCTTCCAACCAATTCAGACCCCAAGGCGGAAGCTGGGGTGGGGGGTGGGGGTAGTGGTTAGAGGGGGCTCCTACACACTGTCCATCTCGTCTTCCAGCTCTTAAAAGAGGGATGGCCCTTAGGGCCAGGGCCCCGCCCTGCCGTCTTGGACACCCCTGCCTGTTGGACGCTCCTCTCTCCTTGAGCTCTCTGCCTCCTCCCTGGTGTGTCTTCTAACCCCTCTGACCTCTGCTGCTGCAGAGGAGAATGCCTCACTCACCCCTTCTGGAAGTGACCGTGGTTGGTGCAGGTGTGGCATCTGCAGGACAATCAGAGCACGTCCCTAGTGGACTTTCTGTGCAGTTCTTGTGTCCTCTCTCCAGACCTGAGCCCTCCTGCCCTCTCTTCATACCTTGACTTCTGTAGGTGTCATGCCCAGAAGGGTGGAGGATGGTGAGCCAAGGGATGGAAACCATTTTTCTGCTCTAACCCATTGCTTTCACACCTCTGTCCTCCTGGATATCAACAATGAGTGCACATTAGTATTATAAAATGGACTTTTTGGCAAGTGGGAGAATAATGACTATTGCTTGAAAGGGATCACATAATTTTCTAAATGTTTTTTCTTTAAAACAATACATCCATACAATTATTACTACCATTACACCAATTTCTTTTTAAATGTGAAAGGCCTTTCAAATTTATTATTTTTCTTAATCTTCACAACAATTTTTAGGAAGGTAAGTTAGGTATGATTATCTTTTGTGAATCACAGTTTGTGTATTTTTCTTACTATTTTGCAGTTTCTGGCCTGTGATTTTTATTTTCAAGAAGGCCATCTTACTGGATCTACTTAGTTTTTCTAAGCTGTTTTCCATGGATTAACCTCTGCCTTATTCTTTTTTATTTCCTGGATTCACAGGATATAAAAATATTAACCAATAGTTTCACATTTACATTTTTTTTTCTTTTGGTGAGGAAGATTCACCCTGAGCTAACATCTGTGCCAATCTTCCTCCATTTTGTTTGGAATGCCACCACAGCACGGCTTGATGAGCAGTGTGTAGGTCCACGCCTGGGATCCGAACCCATGAATCTGGGGCCGCCGAAGCGGAGCTCGCGAACTTAACCACTCGGCCACCAGGCCAGCCCTGAGGAGCTCATTATATTTACAAAAACTTACTGTCTTGTAAGAACTCTTTCTGTACTAAAGATATTAACCCCCTGTTTATTACAGACTATAATTAGCTTGTCATTTACCTTTTTAAAGGTGTTTTAACGATTTTTTTGAATTTAAAAATTATGAATGATTACTGAATTTCACCAAATGTCTTATTGATCCCTATTGATAATTTTCCTTATTTTTAGATCTGTAGATGTGATATTCTGCAGCAATAAAGATTAGCCATATGTTGAACTATCCTTGTATTCCATACTCTCTGCTTAGACATGACGTAATTTTGTTTGAATTTGATTTGAATTCTCTTTTCAGGAGAACAAATCATTTCATGTCACTAGAGATGCCAGCTGTTTCCTGCCGTGGGGACTCCTCCACGGCTGAGCTAGTGACCCCACCTCCCCTCCTCCCGGCATCAGGTAACTGCACTAGACTTGGGGACCTGGCCCCTCACTGGGCTGGCGTGACTGTGGGTGGGGCCCATTAGCTTCCCTCTTAGGGACGTGGGACGTTGAGTCCCTCAGTGGTGGGCACCTGGGCTGCGGGTGGGTGAGCCTGGTGCAAGATGAACGAGCAGACACGCAGGAAACCCTGTGGTTCCTGAGAGTGAGAGGCACAGGGTGGCTTCCTGAGGGCTCTTGACGATTCAAGTTTCCAGAGTCTCAGATGCCCTCTCTGCTCCTGGATTCTGTGAGGACCTCCAGGGCTCTTTCTTTTTCTTTTTTTTGAGGAAGATTAGCCCTGAGCTAACATCTGTTGCCAATCCTCCTCTTTTTGCTGAGGAAGACTGGCCCTGAGCTAACATCCGTGCCCATGTTCCTCTACTTTATATGTGGGACGCCTACCACAGCATGGCTTGACAAGTGGTGCCATGTCCACCGGGATGGCGAACCCGGGGCCGCCAAAGCAGAACGAGTGCACTTAACTGCTGCACCAGCTGCCTGCCCCCCAGGGCTCCACCTGCACGCCGCCCTCTCCTTCATTGAAGGGCGGTGAGGGTTTCTGATTTATGCAACCAGAAGTCGACACTCTCCCACCATCTTGCTGGGTGACGTGCATGACTGTGGACTACCACAAGGCCAGGAGGCCCTGGCCTCCTTCTAAAGCAAAGGGTTGAACTCAGCACTAAATGATCCAGAAGTTTCCTTCGAGCCCTATGGTTCTACGAGTCTATGAAATTAACGGCACTTTTTATTGAGTCATTTTCTCCATCCAGCTTGGCAGAACTCTAGAATGATAAGGATTCAGGGAGAAGTAGGAGCCAGAAGGGAGTGTGTTGAGACAGACCGCTTAAGACTGGAAGATATTTCCTATTTTCAAAAAATTGTGATTCCTTAAAACCTGAAGGATCATTTTGTTTTCAGCCATTGAATTGAAAGAGCGTCTCTGCTTCCTAAACAGCGTAGCTCCAGCTGCCTGTCTGTGCTTCCCTTCACGTACCTCAGACTGGGCATCTGGCAGTGACGGGTAATCAAATCATGTCAAGGGCCACTGAGCCATCTGCTCTCGTCTCAGCCCTCAGAAGGAGCTACTGGAAGGGGTTCCAGCTTTCATCTCGAGCTTATAAGCCAGCACGGGCCAATTTTCTCAATGAAAGAATTGATTTAGGCCTTTAAAAATAATCCCCAGCCCTGCTGACATCAAGGGGACCACTCAACATCAAGAGAAAAGACAATCACACTGTGAAGAAAGCTGTTAAATGTTCTTTTACACACGCAATGAAACTCTGAAATGCGTGTCTTAAATGGCCAACACAAAAGGGCAGCAAGACAATTCGGATGCTAGGACGAGGAAAGCAGCGTGTCGGGAGGTGATGGGGAGCTGGAGGGTGACAGACAGTTCCCCTGAGCCAGCGCCACGTGGAGCGCTCCTCCCACGAGAGTTGTGCTGGGGTCTGGGAGACAGCCCGGCGTCAACACTCTGACTGACACGTATTTTGTGTCCTGTTCTTCATTTTGGTGTTGAGATAGTGGCATTCTCTTCTTATGGTGACTATATTTCTGTTACAGTCAAACTAATAAATACATGTTTATTTGAAGTATATTATATTTCAACTGACAAAGAATGCCTGGGCTGCCATCAGATGTGAAGAGGGATGGGAATTTCTTTCAGAGCTTATGCATGATGCAAAGAAAGATACCTTTATCCTTGAACAGCAAATGTCAAAACCAATTGGCTTTTAAACGACTTTTAAATCCCCAGCCTCTCTGTCACTTTGGCTGCTGTGACAAACCATCACAGTGGGGCAGCTTACACAGCGAAGGTTCATTTCTCACGGTTCTGGAGGCTGGAAGTCCAAGATCAGGGTGGCAGCACACTCAGGTTCTGGTGAGGTCCCTCTTCCTGGTCATGCCCTTGTATGGCCTTTCCTGAGCTTGTGCACCAAGAAAGAGAGAGAGATCTCGTTTCTCTTCCTCTTTTTACAAGGGCACCAATCCCATCATGGGGATTCCATCCTTATGACCTAATGACCTCTCAAAGGCCCCACTTCCGTAGACCGTCACTTTGGTGATTAGGGTTTCAACAGAGGAATTTTGAGGGGACACAAACGTTCAGCCCATAGCACCTGGGAAGGCTTCTTTTCCTCGGATTTTTGGCTTGCGTTTTAGGTTGACCCTCAGATAAGGGCCCATGTGAAGGCAGTTTGTTAGTTAACGTCCCCAGGAGAAACTGGCGGAGGAGTGGGGACATGCAGGAGGTCCCACAGGGCATAACTCTTACTCAATCCTGCAGTAAGGCCATCCCGGTTAGGGCCAGGGTGTGCAGAGCAGCTCCTTGGGATGTAGATTCCTATGGCTCTTAAGACGACAGGCTGCAGCCGAGGGCAGACTCCACAAGAGCTACAGTACCAGCTGGGGCAGGCAGGGCACCGTGAGGGCGGCCCCTGTGCTCAAAGGGATCCGGGCATACAGGTGGAGCACAAGCAGCAAGTTGCAAGAAACCAAAACCCACCCCAGCTCAGTAAGTGATGTTATCTCAGTGCAGATTGCATCTCACCACATGTGACAGAAGCCTGACTCAGCGCCCAAGCTAAACAGCTGTTGTAGCTCATGTGACAAGAAGGTCCGAGGCTGGCAGTCCGGGGCTGGTGTGGCCACTTCCTGATGTGAGCAGGGAACAATGTCCCAACTCTGCCTCCTCGCTTGTTGCTTCTTGATTGCAAGACGGCTCTTCTACCCTCAGCCTCACGTCTGCATCGCAGGCAGGAAGAAGGCCAGGAACAGAAAGAAGAAGGTCGTATGTGCCTCAGGACAGCCCGTTTCCCAGAAATCTCTGACGACAGACTTCTGATTGCTTTACGTTGCCTCTGACCGAGTTACATCATTACCCGTAGACATAAGGAGTTCTAGGAAGGTGGCACAAGGCTTCCCTGAAAGGAACAACTTTGTGTTTATGCGGTAGTGGATGTTTTGCAAAAATACAATGGGCTATCTTGTGGACATCCCAGGACAAGATACAAGCACAGCCTTCGTTCCTGAGGGCCGGTGCCAGCACTGGCTGGGGAGGAGCTTGTGTTTTGTGAGTTAAATATGACTGGACAATGGAATATGCACGTGCACAGAGGAGATATGTGAAACAGCAGTGTGGACTTGCACATGTGCACACACACACACACACACACGTTGGCTCAGTCTTGTGGCGTGGAGAGCAGTGGGCTATGTGCTTGACGAGCAGTTAACCTGGCTGGGACCTGGGCCCAGACTGCTGGTGATGATGCTGACAGCAGCAGCAGCCACAGCCCTGGAGAGGGGAGGGACCCCATGTGAGGACGATGCTGGGATCCACAGCAGGAGGCCAGTTTGCAGAAAGCCAGTTTGCTGGTCTGTCCCTGGAGCTGGTCTCTGGGGCATCGGCACAAATCTTAAATCTTTAGCCAAGAACTGTTGGTGCTCAAGTGATAAAACTTTGTCGGTAAATTATTACAAAATAAATACATACACGTGGACATTGCAGTAAGCCTATCAGAGAATTCTTAGAATTCCTCATAGCTGAAAATTCCTGGTTTTGAAAACTGCTGCAACATTGCAAACAAATGCTCACAAGCTTAGAAATAGAAATTAAATTTAAGGATCATCACATTCTGACAGAAAAGAACACTGTTTTTATATGAAGAGTAGATAAACCAATTATTAATGAAGATAATTTTAAAATTAATTTTCTCTTGTAACTGAAGATTCAGGAACAAAATGCATAAACAGGTGTCGAATTATATATAAACCATGAAGTCAGTTTCCTGTTACAGGAAATGTAAGAGAAAATATTAAAATGCTATTGTACAAAATTACATTTAAGATTAAATTCAGACACATGAAACTGACTTGTATGAAGGATTAAATTTTTTTTTTTTTAAGATTTTATTTTTTCCTTTTTCTCCCCAAAGCCCCCCAGTACATAGTTGTGTGTTCTTCATTGTGGGTCCTTCTAGTTGTGGCATGTGGGACGCTGCCTCAGCGTGGTTTGATGAGCAGTGCCATGTCCGCGCCCAGGATTCGAACCAACGAAACACTGGGCCGCCTGCAGCGGAGCACGCGAACTTAACCACTCGGCCACGGGGCCAGCCCCTGAAGGCTTAAATTTTTTAGAGAAATTGTTCTGCAAGAATCTTCAGGTCTAGATGCACTAATATTTATATTTAAAAGTAATTAATCACAAATTTATGCCAATGTTTTCACAGCCTATAAAATACTCAACAGCTCCAGGAACGGTTGGATCTGCCGATAGATCCTCCTCAAAATTAAAGATTATCAAAAATTGTTTGCCGTCTTGAATTTTCCAAGAGCAACTCACTTTGCCTTCAATGATACCAATTGAAAATAAATTTGCTAAAAGCATAAATTTTGATGGCCTAGTAAACATATTTGCAGAAGTGAGCCAGAAAAGTCATACAACCCATCAAGTTATCACACTTACGAAGTATTGTTACGTTATATAAGATTATGACACCAAAAATACTATTATTCTCTATTTGTGAGTTTATGTTCTTACTGAGGTATCACCATTTCCCCTTCTTATGGACTGAATTGTGTCCCCCGCCAAATGCATATGTTGGAGTCCTAACCCCGATGTGACTGTATTTGGCCATGGGGCCATTCAGGAGGTCGGAGAAGGGGTCACTAAGGTTAAATGAGGTTGTAAGGATCGGGTTTAATCCCACAGGACTAGTGTCCTTACAAGAAGAGGAAGAGACATAGACATCTCTCTGTATGCACAGAAGGAAGAGTATGTGAGATACAGCGAGAAGACGGCCGTCTGCCAGCCAGGAAGAGAGGTCTCAGCAGAAACCCTCACAGCACCTTGATCTTGGCCTTCCAGCCTCCAGAACCGTGAGAAAACAAGTTTCTGTTGTTTAAGCCGACTGGTCTGGGGTATTTTGTTATGGCTGATCTGAGCTGGCCAATACACCTCTATGCATTTTATAAATAAATAGTAAATATATTTAAGGGAAAAAATCTGTCTATTTTAGTACCTTTAATGACAGTGCTCCTTGCTTTTGAACAAGGGCCCCACATTTTCCTTTTGCACTGGGCCCTGCAAATTATATGGCTGGTCATTCTCCGAATGGAGGTCACACTCTGTGCCTCTCCTAGGCCCTCACGGTGGTTCTTCTCTCTGCTTCCTCTCTCTAGATCAGCTTCTCCTGGTTTCCAGCCCAGCTGGGCCACTTCCATCCTGACTCTACATGTCCTTTCAGGTCAAGTGCCCAAGGTCAACTCATTCCTTCTGTCTCAGAGCCCTGACTCTACATTTATGGCTTTGTTGACACCTGTTGACGTCAGGTGGCCATCTGTTCCCATTGGCTGGGCCACGTGTGCGCCTGGCTGTGCAGGCCCTCACTTGCAGGGGTGTGGGTGGAAGGCGCGTGCACAGCCGGTGGGCTGGGCTGGGCTGGGCTTGCTGTCTCAACTGAGTCAACTGAAATACTCACATGGAGGATAACTTGGCTCCAATTCCAAGCTCAACTTATTTTTCCAAGGGTGTTCAGCATCTCTACTCCTAAATAGAACCAACCACAGTTTAAAAAGAAAAAGCAGAAACCAATGCTCTGTGCTGAGAAGCATTTCAGGGCTGCGTTGCTCAGCTCTCCACTGACAAAGAGCCCGTCAAGAACAGGATGAGGGGAGATTCTCAACAGAATAATGCAATGTCCCTGCATTTTCAGTTGTGGGGACTCTAAATTCATTTTATCACAGATTTTTGACATCCTGTCTCACTTAACATCGAACTGTGTTTGAAAAAATTCAACAGCAAAGATATACATAAAAATAGCAATGTAAATATTTTCCAGTGAGATATATTTCAATAACATTTTTTGGTAAGACTCATATTTATCATTAAAAAAAAGTAGTGAAATTAAGAGTCTTGCTATACCTTTCCAGAAGCAAACTTGAAAGATCCATGTTGCAAGAAAAGCACAAATTAAAATCATTGATTACCAAAAAATTTAATATAGTAACACCTTAGTTTCCTAGAATTCAGACTTATTGATAACTTCTACAGTCTGGAGCACAGCAGTGGAACAAAGTGCCCTGAGGGCTGAAACAGCTCGCACAAAATCAGTGCGCTGAAGCCCATTTGCTTTAATCGTGGAAGAGGGACCCAGGCAGAGCCTACCCACCCTTGCAACCGAATAGCTTTGATTATCTGCTTTGCAGCCCACAGCAGATGAAAACCAACAGTTTATTTGGGTAGTGGAAATAAATGAATAAAAAGCAGAAATGCGGCTAAAATGTGCAAAGGGATTATCGACGTCAGAGAGGAAGCTCAAGGGGAGCTTTGCAGACACTCAGTGCTCACATGTATCTGGTTCCCATCTTGAATACATTTAGTGAACAGGGCTGAACGCCTGCCCTTCACCACGCTCCGTGCTCAGGATCTAGACGTTAGAGACTCAGTGCCTGCCCCCAGGGCTTGAAATCTCCCATAAAACTGAACAAATAAAAGGCAGTTATGAGACAGCGTGGAGAGTGGCTAAGTGCTACATGAGACTGAAGGCAGGACGATGCGCCAGGAGCACTGAAACGCTGCAGCTGAGGCAGATGGAGCAGTGGAAACGAGATAAGGGGACAACTCGAAAGACTGAGGAGGTGGAATTTCCGGTCCAGCGTGACTGACTGGAGGCGAGGGGAGAAGGAGAAGTCAAGGATGGCTCTCAGATCCTGGTTGGTGTGAAGAATCAGTTAGAGGCTCCAGTCTCTCCAGAGGGCTTTGCCTTAGTCCAGCTGACATTTCAAATGAAGACTTGGGAATCACTGACGAAAGGTCAGACCAGTGTGAAATCGGTTTAGTAGTGATTGTCTCTGTAGGGGAGGTGGGGGGGGTGGGGAATAAACACCTTGTTCTAAATGGAAGGACGCAGAGAAGTCCCTGTAAGTGCCTTGAGGGCAGGGCCTGTGTCATTTATCCTGGTGTCCTCACTCCCCAAATGCGATGGATCCTTAATAATAATCTATTTATTTGACTTAGAGAAACCAATTAAAGTCACTTTGACCTTTTCTAGTCATCTCCCTTTAGGGAGTAAGATGAGACTAAGGAAGTTTATAGATGTCTTTTGTCCTTGAGCAGATGGCCATGGCTCCAGACATATTTCTCTTTCAAACAGAATTTTGCCTGAGAGAGTTGAAAAGTCCGTGTTGTCCTCTTGGATCAGATCTTCTGGAGGCCCTGGCAAGCAGCCTTTGCGTCTCCTCAGGTTTCCAGCAGCTTTTGCAAAAGTCGCAGGCCCCGGTTTGCTCCCTGACGCTGTGGGGTGTGGAGGGAGGCGGGCAGTGGCGCTTGAGGGCAGCAGGGGTGGCCCTGTGTCCCCACAGGCACTCTGCATGCTTCCGGGTCCAGGGACGGGTGCGCAGGAGAGGGCTGTCCTTCCCTAAATGAAAAGAGGCCTCAGGGAGCCGACCTCAGGGGGCAAAATGCCCCTGAAAGCTTCCTCCCCCCTAGGAAGTTCCTCAGGGTTTTCTTTTCAGAAAAGAAGCTCATTCCTGAGAGGCAACTTGTCAACAATTAATTAAGTCAAGATGCGCTTAAAACAGAAGCTCAGAATTGGGTCAGAGTTGGACAAAGGGAAAAAACGGTCTAGATGCATTATGAAGCTTCTCTGAAAAGGACTGTTTTCGTGATTTTAATCACTGACATCTACCGGAGCAATGTTATATTTTCATTTGAATGTTTAATTTTGAAAGCTAAGTCTGAGAAAAAGAATTTTTATCCTTTATGAAATAGCTGTGAGTATGGTTGACATGAACTCTGTAGTCTCAGTTGGCTTTGAAGCAGGAGCAAAAACAAAATAAAACAAGAATCAAATCACACAAGGAAAACCAACGTCCACAAGCACCCCCGAGAGTGTTCGTCCCAGCACATAGACTGCCGAGTCCGTGAGCTCCAATGGCAGGTTCTGTCACTACAAAGCCTCTGGTTCGATGACATTTTGCTGCAAGGCAATGAGTGTTCTGTGTTCTTGGTCCAGGTTATATCTCGCGGTCGGAGGAGCCTTGTTCTTCCTTCCTTCCTCCTGAAGGAGCTGTGACTTTCTGCGAACCTGAACGTTGTTCAGTGACTGTTGCTGGCTAGTTGCCTAGAGAGCCGACCCTGAGGGGGGCCATCCCTATGTCAGCCACCTCTGTGAAGGGAGATCCTCCTGGAAGCATTTAGCTGCAGGGGGCACCAAGGAAGGGGTGCACAGACTAGCTCCTGGGAGCAGAGGGAGGCCGTGGAGGGGCGGGGCGCTCATCACCTCTCCCTGGACTTGCACCCCCGGCCAGGGGCCATGAGGCTGTGAGAAGACTTGGTCAGCCGCCAGTGGACCCTGGGAGCAGGCGTGGCCTAAGATAGGTAGGCACAGGGGGTGTAAGGGGGCAGGATGCGGGTGGGCAGCACTGGGCACAGTGACTAACCCTATTCCATCTCTGAAAGCAAGGCAGGCCACTGATAATGCCATCTCCTGTGCAGCACGGCTCCCTGCCCTTGGGGGAGGGCGATGAAGACGTGACACACTCTCCTCTGGGAAGACTGCGGCATCAGAACGAGCCATTTTTGGATATAAATGTCAGTGGCTTTGCCTGTGGCAGCTCAAGGAAGACATAATTGCCCGAGCTGCCTCCCTCCACCCCTTCCCTGCACTGCACCACCCACCTCCCTGGAGGCTGGTCCGGGGCTGGAGCGGAGGGGCAGATGCAGAGGCTGCATGTGCTCACGCTTCTCCCCCTCCCTCAGCGGGCGTCCCCAGCTCCGACTTCTCGGAATTGGGACCCTGAGAACAGCGAGGGACTCAAGCAGGCCGAGGGGAGACCATCTGCCACGGATGCAAAGGCTCCTTGGGCGGCCCAGGAACCGAGGGCACCATCTGAACAAAACCCAGGAGCCTTCGCTGTCAAAGACACACTCAGTTTATGCATTCTGAGATAAATTCTGGGCTTTTCTAAAATTTTGCTGAGGATTTCAAAATTGAATTCTTAGGCACTGCCTCCTATACTTTCCATGACACAGACGTGACACAGAGGTGTTTATGTTTACCAACCCCCCATCAGATATGCAGGGTCTTTGCTAAATCCTTGTAAACTTTGAAACTTTAATAATAGTTCTTTTCTATCCTACCTACCCCCTACCTCAAATGGTATTTAGAAGGCAGACTTAAATAGAAATACCCTATGACCCAGCCATCCCATTACTGGGTATCTATCCTAAGAACCTGAAATCAGCAATCCCAAGAGTCCCGTGCACCCCTATGTTCATCGCAGCATTATTTACAATAGCCAAGACGTGGAACCAACCTAAGTGCCCAGAAACTGACGACTGGATAAAGAAGATATGGCATATATACACAATGGAATACTACTCAGCCATGAAAAAGGACCAAATTGTTCCATTCGCATCAACATGGATGGACCTTGAGGGTATTATGTTAAGCGAAATAAGCCAGACAAAGACGAACTCTATATGACCCCACTGATAGGTGGAAGTTAACATATAGACATGGAGAACCGATTGGTGGTTACCAGGGAAAAGGGGGTGGGGGGAGGGCACAAAGGGTGAAGTGGTGTGCCCACAACATTGCTAACAATAATGTGCAACTGAAATCTCACAAGGTTGTAATCTATCATAATCTTAATTAAAAAAATAAATAAATAAAATAAATAAATAAAAGGCAGACTTACTGAAGGTTAGGCATCTGCTTATGCCACTGTGTATTTGTTTTTCAGATTCTATGCCAACCAAACACGGCTTCCGTCAGTGAGCACATGTTCTACATTGAGCGGTATTAGGACATTCAGAAAACGCATCCGACTGACAAGTCCAGAGTTTACTCTGGTTCTTTTAAACATTTGAAGTGAAAGTGTCAAGGTTCACAAGGCTGTGTGCCCCCTGTGACCGAGTTGAAGAGCTGTCATTACTCCTACGGTCGTAGACACTGCTGCTTCCTAATTCCAGCCCGATGCGCATCTCACCGGACTGTCCACCTTCCGCTGTGTTCATCTGGTTTTACTTCCTAACTTCAAATACATTTTTGAATGTTGCCATCTGAGCTTGTACACTGTGTCTGTGCTTAGAACACTATAGGAAAGACACCATTCATTTAATTCTCACCACTCCATCCTAAGTACTTTTTCTGCGAGGCTGTGGTCTTTAAAAACGCAGTAGCCCAGAGGCCCTTCTGCTGAGGCTGTGCCCATCACAGAGAGTAAATGTGCTCATAAGAGAACTTCTGCATCGTTCTTTTTAAAATGTCAAAGTAATACATGTCCATGACGAGATCAGAAAACGTGAGCAGAAAGAAAAACCATGCATTTATATGTATAATTTATAAATATGTATTGGTAAAAGTGTACATGTATCTTTATAAAAATGTGATGCATTTTGTCACTTTTTAATATTTTCCTGCCTAACATAACATGAACATGTTCCTTTATTCTTATAGCTGCCTAATTTTGCCTTGTATGGATGTAACAATATTAATTTATCTTTTATTGTTAAAGATTTGAATTATTTAAAAATCTTTATTATGGTAAATGCAGTGATGAACATCTTATAGTTACATTCTTGTGCATTTGCTCAAGTATTTTTGTAGGATCAATTTTCTGGAACCTAATTTCTTTTTGACTGTAGCTCTGCCCATGGCCTCAACCGGCCCCTCTTCCATGGGACCTGGCTTTGCTGACACAGGAGATGGTGTTGCCTCTACCGGATTCTTCACATTAGTTCCTTTGACCTCGAGTCTTCCTTTCAGTTATATCTCCAGAAATTTCTCACTTGGGGTCTCCTATTCCTTTTCTAGAGGTTATATGGGGCTTGGTTAAAGTTATATTTGTCATTTCTCCGTTCCCTCCTCCCTCTCAGCGTTGTTCCTTTGTCCTCTCCTTCAGTGTCTGAATTTCCCGGGATTCTGTCCGTGGCTTCCCTCTGCTGTAGCCCACGCTCTCCCTGAGCTGATCCTCCCTCTGATTCTAATTTATGAGGACAGTTAACTCTTGAGTTGTATCCTTTCCCTCAATCCTTGGACATATATTCCCAACCACCACCTTGGCATCTCCACACGTGCAGGTATCTCAAAGCCAGTAGTCCCCAGACTAAAGTCATGCTTTATTCCAAACTCCCAGCAAAACAGAAACAAATACAAAAATAAAAAGCAAAAGCAACACAATCCCCCCCAAACAAACCAAAACAACTCATTTTCTCCTGGTGTGTTCTCTTTTGTAAAGTGAAGGCGCCCACTATCCACCATCACACAGTCGTCCAAATTTAGAGTCAACTGACATTTATTGATGGCATCAAATGATAGTCTCCTGCATAAAACTCTCTAGTGGCTTCCCATTGTCACTATAGTGTAACCCAAACGCCTTACAGCTGTCACGAGGCTCCTGGTCTTTACCCGCCCCCTGCCTTCATCGTCTTCCGGGCTCCTGCTGGCTCACTACGCCCAGCTGTCTTCTTTCTGACCTCCTCTCAAAGAGCAAGCGCAGGTACATCTCAGAGACTCAGCTTATGCGTGGCCTTCCCTCAGTCAAGAACCCCTTTCTGATGGTGCTTCTGGTGTTGTAACTAAACACTGCCAAACCCAAGGTCACCTACTTGACTCTGTGTTTTCTTCTGGAAGTTTCATAGCTTTACATTTTAAATTTAGGTCCAAGATCCATTTTGAGTTAATTTTTGTGAAAGGTGGAAGGTCTTTGTCTAGAATGATTTTTTTTTTTTTTGCATACGGATGTCCAACCGTTCAATGCCATTTGCCGAATACATTATCCTTTCACCACTGAATAGCCTTTGTGCCGTGATCAAAGGTCAGTTAACTTTGTTTGTGTGGGTCTATTTCTGGGCACCAATTCATATAATTCTTAAGATTCATGTATTGATACATTCCATCAGCAAATGTTTATTGAGCAACTACTATATGATAGACAAAGTTTCAGGTGCTGGGAACCTATTAGTGAAAAAAAACAAGACAAAACCCCTGCCCTCATGGAGTTTACATTTTAGAAGATTCTGGAATAGATTACATATGAGAATGTTTTTAGAGTCATTCCCATTCCTTCCCCATGAAGCACAGTTTGCACGTGAATGCCCGTGTCTTCGCCCGTGTTTCTCGGTGTGTTTGTTAGTTCATCACAAGTTTGGCCCAGGGCTGCCCACTGCCAATAGGAGGAATATGAGGCCGTCCCTCTTCTCTCCCCTCCTTCACTCCATTTTCACTTTTTCTACTGTTGAAAAGCTCATTTTTTAGACTTTTAGACTTTTTACGATTTTTAGTCTTAGGCGTACCGAGACCTTGAGTGCAGTAAGTAATGAGTTATATTTCACAGCTCACTCTGATATGTCCTGCAGAGACATCTCCATTCCAGGGGTAGCTGCCCCAGGGTGGTCTGGAAAACTGGGATGAGAACAGACAGTATTTATTCAGATTGGGGGTGATATAGGCAGTTTTCACAATGCCAGCTGCTCTCACTCCATCCTGTGTCTGTACCTCAGACTGTGGCTGTCTGGTGATGTCCAGCCTGGTCCAGCAGTCAGAAGGGGGTTGATGGAAACAGGATGCCTTCTGAGCCTTGTTTGTGAGCAGTATTCCCAGTCTGACAACCCCAAAACTTCGTTAAGGAAAAACAATAATAAAAGGGACTTTCTTAAAGCAGGATAGCAGCGAGAAGGGGAAATGAAAGAAAGATGCCATTTCTAGACGACTCAGACTCATTTTCTGGCAGGGTGAGAGCTCTGAAGTGCCTGTCGGGGGCGAGTGCCTCGGGGGGAATTTCTAAGCTCCTGTGTGTTACATTCAAGGAGAGGCACTACTTGGCTCCCCTTAGCCACCCGCAAAGGGCAGGCCCATGGCAATTTATGACAACCAGAGCGTGAGTTACTGGCTAGTGAACTGCCTGGAAGAAAAAAGAAAAAAAAGGGAGAAATAAAGAGGATTCCAAATACTGTTTTTTCATACTAGACATTTTGAGGTAGAAATGTCTTCGAGATCATCTATTCCAACCCCGGCCGCATGGAGGAATCCTCTCTGCAAAAGGCTCAGCAGAAACCAGCCTGGACTTGAACCCTCCCTATGACAGGGAACTCAGTACCTCATGGAGTTAAGAATGCAGAGCTGCCAGCTAATATAGAAAGCCCCTCCTTGCTTGGGACTGAGCTCTGCCTTCTAGCAACTCCCAAATATGAGTCCTAATTCCATTCTCTGAAGCAACAAACGCATGTGAGTATCCTCATTCATAGGAAGGCCTTTGCATATGGCGGCTATCAGGACTTCCCTAAATCCTGGATTTCCTCCACACGTCCTGTGTCCTGGCTGTCAGCTCCTCTCTCAGATGTTTTCTGGTTGGTTAAAGCCTTAGTTAAAATGCGATGCTCAGAATGAATGTAGACAGCAGATTTCTGAGACTCAGGTCTCAGATGATGTGGGCTGCTAAGAAGAAATATTAGCAAATGTCCTAATTATGCTTCTGTTAATGCTGTTTTTGGGGGTAAAGTTAAATGTTTGAAGTCCATCACTATGCCTGGATTAAAGGTGTTTCCACCTGAAAGTGTTGTTTAAATCTGTCATTTCACAAATCCTTCATTTTGGAAGCTGGTGGCAACAAACTGGCAGGAAATATGAGACTTAGGAAAAGCAAAGACATCTATTTGCTAATGGTCACTACAAAATGCATTGGTAACCACGGCAAGCTTATTATGAGGGGAACAGTTAGCTGAAGTGTAAAGGCCGGGCACTTAAGACCCTACTCCTTCCTTGGAGATCAGCTATTGGCTGCTGCATGAGGACGGATTTGTCCGCACTATGCAGTTTGGTCGGGGGGCCTGCCTGCCCGATGTCTGATTACTTATTCACTCCTCGGTGACCGTGAGTGGGAGAAGGTGCTTGCATTGCAGAAGCTCGTGCGCATCCCGTGTCCCCTCGTCTCCTGCCGGGGCTCAGGCATTCACTCTTTGAACATCCGCGCTTCTCAGCAAGGCCAAGCTGTCCAGCACATGCCTTTCGCCGTGGAAACCCAACTAACCAACCCATCAATAGTTCTTTCCTGTTCAAAATTTTAAACATAATCGAAACTTTGGAACCTAAGAAGCTTTGTAAACAGAATATAACCCTAAATAGACTTGCTTCTGACTTCCAAGGGAAAATGCCTGTCAGCTCTCATAACTCCAGATGCCTTGACCAGTGGTGCAAAGCTGACAGTGGTAAAGGAACCTGTGAAAATAACACGAAATTCAGGCCTTTAGGGTTCCACTGTTGTTTTTCTCAGTTAAATATACATGTGCTAGGGCATGTGTAATAAACATGCTCAGTTTAAAGAGGAACCATCCAAAGAGCATCCTGCTTCTGCCATAGTTGGGGAACAGCTCCTCTGAAGCCCCAGGGAGCTCCACCTGCTCCCATCCCCTCAGACCACGGGGGAACCACGATCCTCAACTTCCTGTTAATCACTCCCTCTCTTTTCTTTATGGTTTCACCCATATATGATTCATACCATATCCATTCATACCAGTATACGAATAGTGCTTAATTTCATATGTTTTAGGACTTTATATAAATGGAAATATCCTTTGTATATTCTTTTAGGAATCTCCCTTTCTGCTCAATCTGTCTTGGGATTCATCCACGTTGCCATGGAAGGCGTAGTTCATTCATTGTCACAGTTTTCTCCTGCTGATAAACATTAGTGTTCTTTCAAGGTTTTTTTAATGAATAATGCGTCCGTGAAAATTCTCGTCTATGCCGCCTGTGATTTTGTTGCCACTGACATTTATCGAGCATGTATCTCCTGTCAGGCGCTCTTCTAAGCACTTGAGAGGCACTAATTCCTTTAAACCTCCCACACCCTGCGAGGTAGGCGCAGTTATTATCCCATTTCATGGGTGAGCAAATTTGGCCCAAAGAGGTTCAGTGACTTTTCTAAGGTGACAGCCTAAGAAGTGACAGTGCTGGACATTGAACCAAGTGTCTTAGCTTTGGCGTCCGTACGTCCAATCAGGACACCACAATGATCCTTCTTCTGCTAATCGATCACTCAGACAATTTGAAAAATTCTAAGGCTTATTTTCATTTGTCCATATGTCCTTCTGTTAGTCAAATATCCCAAGTTCTTTTAAAAGCACAAAGCCAACAGATTTAATACAGATCCAATATCCTATGCTTCCTTTCGGGCGTTGGGATGAAAATTCCCATTGTTTTTTCCCCCCCTCACATCAAATATTCTGAAGTGTCTGCATTTCAAGTCAATTTCAGGTTGGGGAAGTGGGCACTTCACGAGAAGAAAGAATCCTATGTAAACTCTCTCAACTCTATGAGACATTTAAGAGCAGTGGCTAATTCCTGTGTCCCACAGAAGTCAGTTCCAGGGGCAGGCAAATGGCGGTGGCCTTCATCCCCATCAGTGTTCATCCTCTCAGCGGGCTGGGCATGAAAACATAAGTGTGAGCCATATGTCCATCTTCTGAATTGATGGGGGGCCTGCAAGGACCCCTGGATCCAGAGAATGACAGACTGAGAAATCGAAGGAAATCTGTTGAGGAAGTAAGGGAGCGAATACCTCATGCGCTTCCAAGCTTAGCAAAGTGCCAGAGGCAGAGTTTTAGGGAAACACATGAACAGACAGCCTTTCCTGAGGACAGAAGGAGCCTCCGACAACCGGCATGAACAGAACACGACACACCAACCCTCACCCTCCTGAAGGAGCCTTGGTTGCAGCAGTGTTTTCAGAACCTTAACCCAGCATCCCTTTCAGAAAGGAAAACCAGCTGGAAAACTTGTTACAGATGGAAACTACTCACGTACCAAAGAAACGTGGCAGCCGCCACAGGCAGAGGAGTCGGCAGGAAGGTGAGTGATGGACACGAAGGTTTATGCAGGATGTGCAGCGACCGCCAAGGCTGCCTTCACACACCCGTCGCTGAAGATCCCAGAGACTTCAAGAGGGGAGTTCACAGCAGGGAAGCCCAGGGGCGTCCCACCCCTCAAAGGAAGATAGACGACCACCAACAGTCCCCCAGCCTCTCTGCAGAGGCAGTGATTTTCAGGAAGCAACATTTGGGAGGGGTTCAATTATCTTTAAAGAACACACAGCACTTGGCTCTTAAAAACTCCAACTCTAGGTTGCTGTTTGATGAAAAACATTTTAAAGCATTAAGTTTAGAAAAAAATAATTCGTCATCTGCCATTTCAGTAGTTCTAGTTTGAATGAGGTTGGTGCTTCATAAAGTTAATCTAAGGATAGTTAAAGTAAGATAGTTTGTTATATATTTTTGAGTGAAAAGAGGAAGTTTTAAAAGAATTCAATATGATCCCTCTTTTTGGGAAAAAACTATACAATATATGCATTGAAAGCATCTGGAAATTTCCACACCAGCGTTTATCAGTGTCGGTACCATTGACATTTCGGGCCATAACTCTTTGTTATGGGTGCTACCCTGCTCATGTCGGGACAGTTAACAGCTTTCCTGGCCTCTCTCCACTGGACGCTAGCCGCCCCCTCCCAGGGTTGTGACAATCAAAAATGTCTGCAGACATTGCCAAATGTCCCCCCGGGGGGGACAAGTTCACCCTCAGCTAAGAATCATTTCTCTGCCCTAATATGTTTGTGTGGTTAAACCTGGGTGGGAGTCTTTCAGGTCATTTCCATTTTTCCCCTTTATTTTTAGTTACTCTACAACGAATATGTGTACATTTATCTTCTATAGTGAAAAATGAAGCTACTATCATGTACACAACTATAGCACTATTCATTAAACAATTATAGGCACACGCATTTGAGCAAAGTCTGAAAAAATTGTGGATAGAAGATTTATGGAAGGTATGATACGGGAATCACAAAGGAAATAGAGAAAAACAGTTCTTCGAAGACGATTTAGCAAAAATTCATCTCAAGATGTGGGAATGGTAAAGTGTGGCCCAGAAAGAGCTTGACTGATGACCGGGGGCAGTGACCCTTGCGGATGGAGCCCTGTTTGGTGTTCTCATTAGATTCCGCAGGCTGAGCAGACCTGTGCTCCGGGCTGCATAAGCAGTTCTTCTCCGCACTGATTGCTTTTGAGTTGAGCTGGGCCCAGGGCACCAGACCTCTCCTATGTTGTAGGCTCAGGGAAAAGGGTCCCTCTTCACATACTTCCTTCCATCACAAGGTGTGGCACTAGGTTTCACTCACTTTGTGTGTAGGGGGTTATTTTCATTCACCCAGTTGTTTAGAATTTATGGGGTGTGGAAATAGAGCCACTAATAGATGTTTTCAGGAGGAAAACCTACCTCCTGTGGAAGAGGTGTGTAAAATCCTAGAACTGACGAACAGCCAGGGAGAGGATGACGGTGCCTGTCAAAGGTTCTGATACCTCCGCTGCTCAGCTCCACGTGGACCGCAGCCCTGGGGATGGGGTTGGAGGGGGTCCCAGAGCACGACTCTTAGAGCTGCGGATGCCCTGGCCACAGAGGTGGCAGGAGGCACAGCGGCTGTCACCCCTACAGATACACTGCAGCACCTCAGAACGTGCTCTCGTTCCCCACAAGAGATACCCACCGTACGCTCACGTTTGGTTATGTGTGAGTGTGTATGTATATATGTTGCGAAGTGAGAAGCGACAACATTTAAAAAATGCTCAATCCCTCTGACATGCTTGGAATGACAAGAGATGTGAAAGCAACTCAGAAATAGATTCCCTTTTACGAACCCACTGATGGATTTCAATCGGAAGGCATGAAGTAGGAAGCAAATTACTATTGTACTTTTAGGTGAGAAAAACAAAGGCAGGCAAACTCTGCCTTTGAAGCAAAATACTCATCTGTCTAAAAGGCTTCTCCTTCTGGGGCTAGGCATGCACTCTGCAGTGAATGGTGCCAACACTCGCTCCGCACTCGCTGTGTGCCGGGCTCCGCTCTGAGTGCCTTCTGTATTCCAGCTCTTCATCCTCAGAACCACCCTGGGGACGGTCCCCGTCTCCTGGGGGAGGACACTGTGGGACACAGCAGGTGCTCAGTAAATATTCTGTGAATGGAATGAATAAGCCAAACTACCACCAGTCACTTTATTTTCTCTTTGCTCTTAGTAACAACTCATTCTTTCCCCTCCGAATTTCTTTCACAGTCAGTATTACACATTTGTTCTTCAAAACTGGCAGAGTCATTTCTACAAAGACTCAGAAGAACAGAACACTCTGGTTAATAGAATTATGCTCTAAATTAAACCATTAAATCAGAAACTGTTTGGATTTGTGGACAATCTCAAAAGACCATGACTCCAGAATCCATCTCTCTTACCAGGGATGTCTGCCTGTGCCAAAAACACAAACAAGGAGATACGGATGACATCTGTTTTCCTGAAAGAGCATCGATGGCTTATGAGTTCATGATGAAAACAAACACACATGAAGGTAAATCATAGGAAATTGCTGTTTCTGCAGGTCAAGAACATCAAATAGTAACAATTTTATATGGTTCAACTTAATAGATTCTGTCATATTTTAATGCAGTGTGACGGTACAATTTCATTTTTTAAGTGAACGGTGAAGGAGAGAACAGTTACTGGAATTTAACTCGATGGTGTTGTCTTACGGTGCACTTCCGTTCCCACAGTAAATTATGTCACATTTTTAATACGCTCTCCCTTACATATTAATTTAACTTATTTCTATTGTAAGTCCTTGTTTATCTATTAATTTTAAGATTATGTGGATAAGGGATATTCATTCATACATATTCCAAGGAGCCTTTGAGGCATCGCCCACTCAAATAGAGTATTTAATGTTAGTAACAGGTTTCATGCTGCTAAACATGTTCTACTCTATAGACGATGTAAATATCTTTTTAAAAAACACATTTCCAGAAGTAAATGTAATATTTTATTATAAAATGTGACGCTTTCTTTCAGGTTAGTCCCCTACTAAGCTATTGAGAGGACACTTTCTGACAACAAAATATTAATAACAATTTATGTTTACACTCCAGAACTTCTCATAAAGTCTTAATATGGCCACTTCAAGTAGCCCAAAGTGTGTGATATCAAGAAAACCTGTGCCCAACGTGCTCCCTCTGCCCGTGGACTGCCAGGATTAGCTAGTGAGCCAGGGTCCCTAAGTGTAACCAAGTTACCACCATTTGGTAGTATTTGTATGTTTTAAGTATCTCATCTTTCTGGCAATAAACCAAATTCTAAAAATTATAAAAGGAACGGTCCTCATGAAATGTTTTACAGTATGGTACACTATACCCTGGGTAAACATGCAGAAATTATATCTTCTGCAGAAGTGTGCTTGTCAGGAAATGATAAACAGAGAGGCCATAGGACACCCACCTGAATAAATTCTGCATCCAACCTGGCAAACATTTTTGGATACTAGCTGGGTACAAAGCGATGGGTCCGCCCTGCAAGCTAGGTCCCCCGTTGCTCTAAGAGACCCACATGCATGAACCAACCACCCACAGGAAGCAGAATGACAGCAGGGCTGGAGCCTAGAGAGAAGAAGGAGTTCTCACTGACACAGAAGAATCGGATTCACGTCTGCCATCCCAGGCCTTTGTGGTCCCGGCACTCCTGTGCTCACTCAGGAGCCTCGTAACAGGGATCTGCAGGGGGAAGCTGGGCGTGAGTCCTCCACGTGCATGCACAACCCCCACTCCTCCATGAACTGCGTGAGATAGGCCTCACTTTCCTTTGGTGGCCCCTCTGGAGCCTGGTCTGCATAGAGTCTGGGCAAAAGGCTGTCCTCCAGGAGCTCCCTGTGCTCAGGTCGCTCACGTCTCTCTGGGTCGTGTTCAAAGCTGGATATTGAAGGTATACACAGCCAGCCGGTCCGAGGGTCCCAGTCGGCCAGTGTGGTGGCCGGCTCTTCCTCTGGCCCCTGTTCCCTGTCCACGTGCTCCTGCGGCAGGTGGTCCAAGTCTCTGAGCTGAGGGGCGTATGAATACAGCAGTGTTTGTGGGCCTGCGTCTGCTGAAGCTGTCTGTTGCTCAAATAATTGTCCTCGTTGGGGCCCCTCCTCCTGAAAATTGAGCTCCTGGTCTGCAGGTCCCACACAGATGTCAGCAGGTCTTAGGCTGTATTCATATTCAGCGACTGCCGGATCTGTGGCTGTTGTTCTGCCGAGTGGCTCTTGCTGGGGTAGGGAAGTACCCCTGGCGGTTTCCTCAGAGTCACAGAGAACGCCCATCAAGTGGGAAGAGTACCCCAGGTGTTTCACCTCGACTTCCTCCTGATGGGGCTCCCGGTCCTCGCTGGGCTCTCTCAGGGCCGATGCATCATTGCTCTTTTCCATTACGCGTACATCCTTAAGAGAAATTTTAGCATCCTGCAAAACACTGAGGGTGATAAAGTTAATCATGATTTTTTCAGCAGGCACAAAGAATCTTTTGTCAAATTCATTTCCATAAATCAAAATCTATAAAGAGAGAAGAGAAGAGCTTTTACCTTTTCACTTTAGAGAGACAGTAAAAACAGCTGTTAAGTAGAATTTATACTGTCATCAGCTAGCTTTAAAGACCTATTCTTACCCACTCATGGAAGGGAAAGTGATGTTCGGAATACACAGAAAACTTGCGCATGCAGGTCAGGGACCCAGACACGCAAGACGCAAACGGCAGTAAAAAGTGGCTCCCGCGGGGGCATTTATCGTCCAGGGACGCGGCTCTGACCGCCCTCCTCTAGACGGCTGAGGGAATTCAGGGGAGTTATCTAATTTCTCAAGCCTTGGTTTTTAATTCTGTAAAATCAGAATTTCTGCCACAAGAGGAGTGGCGAGGACTGAGCGTGAGAGAGTTTTTAAATTGCCTTGTTGATTATAGTTTACTCCGTCCTTGTTAATAAGCTGTGGTCATCTGGGCTACCAGCCCTTCCTGGCTGTTCTCTGGACGTGAATGAGGATGGGCATGAAAGCTGACGTAGAAAGGGAGAGAACAGGAGGGTGTGAGTACTCACACCCCTATGTCCCATTCTACGACGCGATAATAAGGCCTAAAAAGGAAAGCCACCTGCCAATTTGTGGCAGATAGAGAAACTCTAAACCATGTTGGGAAAACTCGTTAGAGACTAAATTTGCTGGGGACACGTGGAAGGAGCCCGTGTAGGCTGCCAGTGATGAGGTGGATTACAATTCTCATTGTCCGCCCTGAGCCGTGAGTTCATTTAGCATTGCAAAATATGCAATGCAGCTTTATTCTTCTACAAAAGTTTTGGTTTCAAAAAGTCACATGCGGTCAATTCCTCTGTGAATTTTCCTCCCAGGAGCGGTCTCCACATGCCATCAGAAAACTAACTCTGAAACCTACAGGCAGGCGGAATAAGAGAAACATTTTAAAGCCAAACTAACAGGAATATGTGTGCATGGTGTACATAAGGACATACGTTTTAATAATTCCCAAAGAAATCATTTTTATTGTTAAAATAGGTTCAGCCCTTTGGAAGCCTCAGTGTGTGGTGCAGAGTGTGAGGTTTGTTCCTCCGTCTACTTTCTTGCCTTTCCCTGCTGTGGATGGTTAAGTCCTGGCCATTCTCTTCCTACATGTGTGTCCATTCCACGTGTTTGTCCCCACTCTCCTCTTAGACTGCCTTTCTCTCTCCACTGGACTCCTGCCACTGTCTCCTCGCTACTCTCCTTGTTTCTGGTCCCGCTCCTCCTAAAGTCGTCTTAGACCACCCCCCAGCTGGATCTAAAGCACAACATCACCACACTGCTCCCAGCTCAAGACCCCACAGAGAGTTCTCTTTGTCAGCCGAATAAAGCCCGAGCTCTCTGGAATAACACCCCAATTCTTCGGTCACCTGGCCGTGCCACCCACGCTCCCATCCTGGCTTTCCCAGCTCCGCATCAGGACCTCACGGTTTAGCAACCCTAGGTGGCTTCCCGAGGGTCCGCCCACCTTCATCCTGCTGCTTCCTCTGCCTGCAGCAGCTGCCCCGACTCCTGCTCACCTTTCCTGACCAAGCCCAGGCGTGAAGCTTCTCCTGATCCAAGTGGGGCTCCCACGCCATCCCCGCCCGCCCCCCCCCAAGAGGCCCCAGTGCTGGCTTTCATCTTAGCCTTCATGAGTCCTTTTGAAATCCTAGCCCCTAGCTAGACTTGAACTCTGGAAGGGCAAAGATCACGACTTAATCCATCTGTGTACCCAAGACCTAGTCTAATCTGGTCCTTGCATATAGAATTTTTGTTGAAGATAAGGAGTCTTTGTCTTTGCTTATGTTACTGAGTTAATCTCATATAGAAGTGTTTTTTAATTCAACTCTTTAACTTTAAGCCACTCTGCCCATGAAGCGCCTCCATGTCTGTCCTCCTGGACGTGTGTTGCTGTCCAGACTCCTGCCACCCGAGGACTCACCAGATTTGCTGGGTGTTTCTCTTTGCCGATGCGGGTGTATCTGTACAGGGAGTAGCCCATCACAGAAAAAAGCGACACGGTAACAGATGCGGGCAAAACATACCAGAAGAGGATTTTAACCTTCAGCGCTGATGCTGGATCTGTGAGAAAAGGAGAGGGGGCGTAGACAGTTGTGATTGGGAGAACACTGGCCATGTCAAGAGGCTCTGGGCACGTCCCCTACATTTAGGAATTCAGTTTCCTCGTTTATAAATTGACAAGCTTGAGCTAATTGTTATGAAAGGTTTCAGAATTCTTACTCTCTCCGACAGTAGATGGTCTAAAGACTCATCTCAACCGGTCCAGTAAGGATGCACCAGCAACCAAGTCAGCAGATAGCCCAGCGTTCCACGTCTGGCTGTGAGATTCATGCTGGTCCTTCTATTGGAAGGTGAGTGTGTCTGATATTCAGGCAACTCACAGCACTTCAACCCAGACAGCAAAAGCCGCTGTGAAGATCCCATTATGCTGCCCCCCTTTCCAGCCCACTCATCAGACTCGGTCTCTCCGTACTCAGCAGAGGACGGAATGTAGGTGTCACCTGCTACGCGACTAACAGAACCCTCCTCGTGTGGGTCGGCCAGACTGTCTGGGTGGGTCTGGAGCGTGGGGACGTGTGTCGGGGGTGGCTGAGCTGGTGTGTGCTGAGAATGGCAGTAACTCCCTTCGAGCTCTTGCTGCTGTAGTTTCGTGGCAAGTAAGAGTGCACAGAGGAGGGGGACACCTGGTGACCAGGTCTAACGAGAGCAGCCCATGCCCACCATGGGTCAGACTGCGTAGCTGATACATAGGGCTCAGTGCCACCAACTCGTACTTGTTAAGTCCTGCGGGCTACTTGGAAGTTGTGATGGTTAATTTATCTGTCAATTTGGCTAGGCCATGGGACCCAGCTATTTGGTCAAACGTTATTCTAGATGTTTCTGAGAAGGCATTTTTTAGATGAAATTAGCATTTAAATTAGCAGACTTGAATAAAGCAGATTACTCTCTAATGTGGCTGGGCCTCATCTAATCAGCTGAAGGCTTTAATAGAAAAAAGACTGGCCACTCTGAGGAAGAGAGAATTCTGCCAGCAGACTGCCTTCAGACCAGCACCCCAACATCAGCTCTTCCCTGGGTCCAGCCCGTGGCCTGCCCTGCAGGGTGTGAACTTAGCTGCCCCCGCCATCACGTGAGCCACCTTCTTGAAATCACTCTCTACCTCGATGGATAGACAGATAGATGTGAAGATTACATATTTACTGGTTCTGATCTCTGGAGAACCCTAACACAGCAGGAGAGAAAGAAGCAGCCTTAGCACAAATTACAAAATTTCGGGCACTTTCCTTACAGACTAATAAAATCAGCAAGAGTGTCACGGGAGCATTCTAACCACGCAGACGTCGGATTCTCTTGATGCCCAGGCCCAAGAGAAAGCGGCAAAGTCACTGTCCCTTTAACTGCTTAGTTAAAGACTGGAAATAGAAGTGTCACGGCCAGTGAGGGTGGCCAAGAACAGCCGGGGGAGAAGTCCAGGTACGGGGGTCCGACCGCAGGCTCGTCTCCCCCAACGACTCCTGCAAGCGCATCTGTGACCAGGCCCCATGTGGAAAGGAGCCAACACCACAGTGTAGACGCTGCAGGCACTGAGGGTTCCCGGCCCCGACTTCAGGCTCCAGCTCGGTCCAGTCCTCTCACTACAGCCCCGGCCTCTGGACTGAACCTGCCCTAATTAAAAAGAGCCCTCACAACCATGACTGGTGTCACTTAGTGTGCGCAGCACGTCTGTTGTCATAAACCAATAAGCTGTATTGGCGTTTTTGGGACTGAGGGACTGTGGGAAGCAGAAATGTTCTTTCAATAAATAGACCCCAGGGGCTGGCCCCGTGGCCAAGTGGTTAAGTTCGCACGCTCCGCTGCAGGCGGCCCAGTGGTTCGTTGGTTCGAATCCTGGGCGCGGACATGGCACTGCTCATCAGACCACGCTGAGGCAGCGTCCCACATGCCACAACTAGAAGGACCCACAATGAAATATACAACTATGTACCGGGGGGCTTTGGGGAGAAAAAGGAGAAAAATAAAATCTTAAAAAAAAAAAAAATAGACCCCAAAGAGGCAAGTGATTTTTTGAAAGAGTAGGCCCTCAGACAGTGTCTTGGGCAGGTGGCGGGAGCCATGGAAGAGCTGGGCTACTGTGGAAAGGGCAGCACCTGAGGTGGAGAGTGGCCAGGCTCCTGCAGCTGCAGCTCCGGCAGCTCCTGGGAAGTGATCAGCGTCATCTGCTCATCGGCTGCTTCAGCTCTGCCAACCGCTTAATGGTTTCCACGGGAAATTCATTCCCACCATTTGGCCACTGATCAGGCTGTTAGTACACAGAGCACTCTTCCAAATACAAAAATGGTTTCTTCAGTCTGCTTTGTTCTGCCTTTTGCTTGTAGCCTTTTAGTTTTATTTGACATCTGGCAGAGAACTTTCATTTGAAAGGGCAAGGTGTGATTAGGATTGAGATTCAGAAAGAGAGCTTTTGACTCTGGATATGTACTCACAGAATTCTCTTTTTATTGCTTGGGACAGTTTCATGTTGGAATGTGGGAGGCGTGAGGGAAGCGGAAAATGGGTTCTGTCCCCACTCCCCTCCCAGGGCAGGTGATGGAACTGAGGCTGTGCACCTGCCCTAGGCCAGCACATTTGGAGGAGAGAAGCCGAAGAACCGCGGATGAAGAGCTGGTCAGTGAAGGTAAATGTGAGGATTTATTTTCAACTTTCAGGTTTTGAATTCAAGGTCCTCTCACTCTGGGGAAGAACATTAAACGAGTGCCGGGCTCCTAACTGTCTCCTAACAGGAACAAGACTCTCAGTCACAGACCCCTAGCAGCCGCATTCAGAAGACACGAGAAGGAGACAAATGAAAGGAAGGAGAGAGAAGCGAGTGTGGGAGGGAGGGGTTAATTACTGATCTGCGGATTCCAGAGCTCGTATGGCCAGCGAGCAACATCTGGACACTGCCTGCAGAGCCCGGAATTTGTGTTCCCAAGGGAACGAAAGATTCTGTTTCAAAGGGTAAGAGATCTGAACAGACATTTTTCTGGACAAGATTTACAGATGGCCAACAGGCACATGAAAAGATGTTGAACATCACTAATTATTAGGGAGATGCAAATCAAAACTACGAGATATCACTTCATGCCGTTAGAACGGCTATCACTGAGAAGACAGGAAATAGCAAGTGTTGGAGAGGATGTGGAGAGAAGGGGAACCTCATACACTGCTGGTGGGAGTGCGAACTGGGAGCCACTATGGAAAACAGTATGGAGATTCCTCAAAAAATTAAGAATAGAACTACCATACGATCCAGCTATTCCACTGCTGGGTATTTATCCAAAGAACTTGAAATCAATAATTCAAAAAGGTATCTGCACCCCTATGTTCATCACAGCATTATTCACAATAGCCAAGATTAGAAGCAGCCCAAGTGCCCGTCAATGGATGAATAGATCCATTCACACACAATGAAATACTGCTCAGCCATAAAAAGGAAGAAACCATCGCTTTTGAGACAACATGGATGGACCTTGAGGGTATTATGCTAAGCAACAGAAGTCAGAGAAAGACAAATACATGATTTCACTCATAAGTGGAAGATAAAAACAACACACATAGATACAAGAATTGGTTGGTGGTTACCACAGGGGAAGCGGGGAGGGAAGAGGGAGAAAGCCGTGACAGGACACATGTGTATGGTGAAGGATGGTAATCAGTCTTGAGTGGTGAACATGATGTAGTCTACACAGAAACTGAAATACAAAAACGTACACCTGAAATTTCTATAATGTTATAAACCAATATTAACACAATTTAAAAAAAGTATTTTTAGGATAATGTTTTGTTTCTAGCAATAAAATTGTCTGATGTTCATGAAGACCACAGAACTTCTACTGAGCAGAGTGATTATAATTTTAAAGAAGAAAAAACATGTGTGTACAAATTCCTAATTGTTATTTTCCAAGGCGGAGGCTTCTTGGCGGCGTGCTCTGGGACAGCAGCTGGGAGTTCCCTGTGGGGTGAGAGACCCCTGACGTTGGCCCAGCTCAGGCAGAGTCCCAGGCCGCTCAGAGCATTCCTGGTGATGGTCGTTTCTGTCTCCACCTGTTTCTGGTAGACACGAATCTGCCAAAACCTTGTCTACACTGCCATACTTCCTTCCAGATTTATTCGAGTTCCTTCCTCAGACCAGCCGGGACTTTTTAAGCTTACCTTTCAAAGTACTGACACACTGCTTCTCAGAGGGCTGAGCAAGGCGAGGAGGCCCCGGGACGAAGGACGCCACGTGGACACAGTACAGAGTGTCTGGCTCCAGCCAGCTGAGCACCAGCATCTGGTTGGTCACACACTGGGACCACTAGGATAGGGAATTGCAAACAGCAGTTAGAGCCAAGGATTTCCAGCACCACCCCAGACAAATGACTCCAGGAGGAAAGAAGAGACTGGGATACCGTTAAATCCTTTACTGTCACTACAAGCTTTCTTTCCAGCAACAGCTTTAAAATACCCTTTCCTCTGGGTCACAGAGTGTGGGCAGGACTGGAACAATTCTAAATAATAACACAAGGATGGATTTCTTATTCAGCTTTGTCCTGTGTTCTTGCTAACATTTTTTCCTTTCTTGGGGAGTGACTGACAGATGTCATGCAAGTAAAAGTTCTCCACCAAAGTGGGGTGGACGATCGCCCTACACTCCAACAGCAACCTCACACCCATTAACAGAGCATTTCTGTAAAGGAACTCTGCAGGAAGTTCTCTGAATTTCTACACATCAGCTTCAACGGCATCCTGATGGCATCTCTTTCCAACTTCACATCTTCCCAGGTTCTCATGCAGAGAATGGAAACATCAGGGCTGCTTGCTCCAGTATTGGCTGTGAAAAGCGACACGGATTCATTCTATTTCAGACTTACCGTTTTATTTGCTTTAGTGTTATATATGGACACGTTAGACTTCAGATTAGAATAGATTTGTTGCATGGAAATAGAACTTTCTTCTGGATCTTTCTTCCACTTCTCTGGAGCCGTCAGAACAATAGAAATGGATTTCTTGTCAGTAGTCAAAGCAACCTCTGGTGGGCCAATTCATGCTTAAAGGGGAGGGGAGAGGGAATTATCATGTTCAGACGTAGAAATCACCTTGGATAAAGTTTCAGTACAATCCTACTGGGGTCAGCGCTCTGAAGCCCACCCGCTTATTCGAGATGCCTCAGAGCGCTCCAAGAGGGGCCCAAGTCATGCCTAATCTTGAAATAGTCGTTTCACACGCCCTGACACAATGTTCAAACAGCACACGCAAGTGTTGTATGGCTTAGTTCCTAGTCACAGGGATAAACAGTGCTGGATGGTGGAAATACGATTGAAAGTGTCTACAACACTCGCGTGACTTGAAAAGTTGATGATAAATAAACTTCACATGATTTGGTAAGTGGTAAAAATCAGACATGGAGAAATGAACTGCTAAAGACCTTCGGAGACATGATTGGAATGATCTAGAACAGAGGTTAGCAGACTTTTACCATAAAGGTCCAGACAGTAAACATTTTAGGCTCTGCAGGCCATGCGATCTCTGTTGCAACTATTATTTACATAAATCTAAAAACTTTTCATAGCTCTTGGCCTCTAGGAAAACGGAAGGGGAGTTTGCTGCATTTGGTCTGAGGGCACAGTTTGCTGACTTCTGACCTGGAAGGGCACCGGGAATGGCACAAGGCTCCAGCTCCAGGACCGAGGAGAGCTTGTAATTTCCTTATGGCCCCTCTGAGTGGGTCCTGCATGGCTGCTTCGACCACGGACCAGGGAACGGAAACATTTAAAAAGCAAATGCCAGGGAGCTGTTGCCTTAATTCTGAGCTTCACCTAGAAATTATGTCATCCTACTAACGAGTTTATAGCAAGACGAGCCTTTGTTTGGTGACCAGAACAATCTTTAATCAATCTTGTGGACATATATCAATGGTTTATAAACCCAAAACATTTAAAAACAAATCTGTCAGTTCCCCAAATTGCACAGTCTCCAGTGAATAATAAAACAAAATCAAGATTTGATAATATTGACATCTAGTGTCAGTTTCAGATCTGGGAGAGATCTCAGAGATCACTAGGCTAAACCTTTCGCTCTGAAGACGAGCCTCTAAGATCCAGTTGGGGGGAAGCACGAGGCTGTCCACTCCCCCAGCTGATGGGTACAGGGCAGGACAGAACCACGCGGCCCCCTGGCCTCCTGGCGAGGGCGGCTCTGAGGCTGAGACCGTTACACGGAGAGGTCGGATGAACTTGATGTTAATACGTGTTTAACAGACAATTGTGTTACTTACTTTCTAAAAAAGGATAGAATCGTCCAGTTTGTGCCCCTTTGGAACAATTCGTTCCCCAAACGGCCTTAACTCTGGCGTAATACTGATGTTCGTAGTCAGAGGTTTCAGCAGAGAGGTTGCAGTAGGTCCTGAGGATATTTCTGCATTCGGATTTACTCAGCCACTTCTTTTGCCCGTATCTGCTGAGGAGGAAATTAAATTGATAATGAGCTGCCCTCTGCTTTACAACAGGAGAAAACCAGTCATGACACAAAACTGAGTGGAACTTAGGGCCTCCTCTTGAGAACAACAGAAGTGCCTGTCATGGAAATAAAATGGAAGCTCCTTTTGCTGCTGGCAATTTTTTCATTAGCTGTCAGGAACATGAGTCAGACTTTCTGTAATTACCTTTTCTGTGAATTATAACGTGGATGGTACATTTTGAAAGCATGTATTTCATTATTATTCTTGGGCTACAGTAAAAATTTTACATATTCTGTGGTCAATTCTTCCAGTAATTGTCCATGTGAGTTTTTAGTCCACCAAGCATACTAGGGTAAGTTTGATGGTTGTTTTAAGAAAAATTAGTCATTTTTTTTCTTGGAAGAAAAATTATCTTGACATTCTCATAAAATGTAAAAGGCGACTCGCCATCAAGTGTTCTGGGGAAAATTCGCTAGGTTGGAGTGCGTATCAGAATCTCTATTTTCAGTAATGATAGTGATGATGATGATGATATGAACTAGGATGTTCATATCGATTTTCCCTCTCCTTTAATGAAAACACAACACCCATAGCAAATAGGGAGGGGGAAATACTCTTAGCACTTCTCAGGTGGGAGAGACTGAGGTACAGAGAGTTTAAGCAACATCTGGTGAGTCAGTAAAGAGACAGGGTCACCCGGGAGGCTGCTGAAGGGATGGGAGCAGGTGTGCTGGGTTTCAGGAAGCTAACTCTGGTGGCAGCGTGGAGGACGGACTGGGTTAGGAGAGGCACCCCGGGAGCAGGTTAGAGGCTCCTGCGGATCCAGGGGGCAGGTGCAGGAGGCTTGGACAAGGATGGTGGCAGTAGAATGAACGATAGGACAAAAGGAAGACATATTCGGAGTCAGGACTTGGTGATCGAGTGCACGTGAGAGATGAGGGAAATGAAGGTATTGAGGACAACGTGTCTTTCTGTCTGAGACAAACGTGTGGAAGAGTGGTAACATTTACCAAGGAAAGGAATACCGAAGAGGAGTGGGTTTGGGAAGGGGGTATGGGGGTAGAGAAGGAAAGATAATGAGTTCCATTTGGGACATGCTGAACTCAAGGCGTGTAAAAGATGTGGGCCCTGGGGCTCAGGAGAGTGTGAGAAGGAGGCAGCAATTTTGAAATCAGTGGCATAAAACTGCTCATTGAAGGCACAGGCGTGAATGAAATGATGAACGCAGACAAAGCAAAGCCTAAGATAGGCTCTCAGAAGCATCGAGATTTCAAGGTTGAACACAAAGTGCACTTAGTAACAGCAGCTACAGAGGGAGCAGAAAAACAGACATCACAAAAGTCAGGGAGACAGCGTGTCTTGAGAAGGAAATGACTTTTTCAAGAGTTGCCAAAGCTTGAGAGTGTCTTCCCTTCTCAGAATACGGCAACAGATTCTTGAAAGTAAAGACTCCTGTTTCGTAAGTGCCACACCTGCCAGAAGACGTTAGAAACAGAGTTCGATCTTGTTGACCAACTTGACCATCCTAGTGGTCACCACTGCCTAGGGGCTTTCAAACTTTTTCTGACTGTGAGCCACAGAAAGAAATACATTTTACATTGTGACCCAGCTCCCCAAAACATCCCTATATCTAACATACTAGAACACAGCTTTTACAGGATAATGCCTAAGCGTTATTACGTGCCATGTCTTCGGTTGTTTTCCATCCAATCCACTCCACGCCATTCCAATCCTTTCCATGAAAAATAATGCTCGTTACGTCCCTCTAAATTGACTTCATGGCCCACCAACAGGTCTTGACTTGTGGTTCGAAAAATATTGCCATTGCCTGTGTGACTCTCCCTCCTCAAACTTCCTTACTCTGCCGAGGGCAGGTTGCTTCCCGCGACAGATGTTGATGAAGGAGAAAATGCTCTTTACTAAATTCTGGACAAAATGCTTTGCAAGTCTGACAAGCTGATAGACATGAATCAGTCAACAAATACTCTAGTAATGATGCTGATGCACAGCAAAGAGTCATGTGGGGCCTCAGAGGTCTGATTGTTTTCTGGTGATGGCAGGAAACATTCATGGAGTGCCTACTGTGTGCCGGGCCTGGTGCTTAGGATTTGCACGTTTTATCTCATCTAATTATCATAACGACCTTAGACTTATGTGCCATTATTTTCATCCCATTTTACAGATGAGGAAACTGAGGCTTGGCGAGGTTAAGGGAGCCCTCCTGGTCACATGACTGGTAACAGGCACATCCAGGATTGGAACCACTTTTCCCTAAAGCCAAAGCTTGTGCTTTCAGTGCAACGCTGTATTTTCTTCATTGAATTCTTTTGGCAGATATAACTTAAACTTTTGTCAAAATTTCATCTTTTAAGATGTGGTATATATACACAATGAAATACTACTCAGCCATAAGAAATGATGAAATCCAGCCATTTGTGACAAAATGGATGGACCTTGAGGGTGTTATGCTGAATGAAATAAGTCGGAGGGAGAAAGTCAAATACCGTATGATCTCACTCATAAGTAGAAGATAAAAACAACGACAAACAAACACATAGCAATGGAGATTGGATTGCTGGTTACCAGAGGGGAAGGGGGGAGGGGGGAGGGCAAAAGGGGTGCTTAGGCTCACGTGTGAGGGGATGGACTATAATTAGTTTTTGGGTGGTGAACATGATGTAATCTGCACAAAATTCAAAATATATTACGATGTACATCTGAAAGCTATATAATGTTGTAATCCAATGTTACTGCAATCAAACAAAAAAAGAAAATAGAAAAAAGAGACCAGAAGACTCACAAAAGTATTCTTGTATGTCTGGGTGGTAAGATTACAACTAATTTAGATTTTCTTTCTTATAAATTTAAATATGTTACTTTCAATACCCAGTATGCCTTTGTATGATAAATATATGTACATATGTATGTAATAAAAAAAAATTTCATATTTACTTGGAAACAAACTTCACTGAAAAGTATAAAAGTATAATACATAAGCTGTCGGAGGTTACCCGGCTGGATTCCGGCCTGCTGATGGACCCGGACTGTCTGACTTGGCACTGAGCATGGACCCTGTCCGTGAGATGTGGCCCTGTGTACTGTGCGCCTTCCACTTGCATGCGCATGTATGAACTCCAGCACGGCAAGTTTCTTTCCCAATATTCTTTTTTGAAGGTTGCACAATTTAAATAATCTGTTCTCATAGAGCAGTGACGACTCTCCCTATTTTTTTTTTGTCCTTTTCTGAATCACATAAACGTGAAGGACAGAGCAAGCTCTTTGCTCCACCTAATGGAAGAGGAGGCCAAGGCACCTCAGGAGCCGTTTCTCTTCGCAGAGGGACGTCTGCTATCCTAACACACCAGCTCCTGAGAAAGTCCTTGGAAATGAGAACAGGGTTCTAGATAAATGAAGTCAGTCTGAGGAGCAGCTGAAGTCTGTCACTGTCGTTAGGGGTCAGAATTTTCTTTTCAAAGACCAAAACGACATTATTCTTCTTTTTGTAAATATGGCGCGTGTTTTTTCTTAACTCAAACAATCAGAAAAGTATAATCAGAGAGAAACAAATCACCCTGACACCCATCACCCTGAAACGTCTGGTCCACACGCAGCTGGACATCTTGTTATGCTCACAGATACACAGAAGAGGGATCAGACAGCTGAACACATAGCCAAAAACAAAATCATCCCGTACCTGTGGTTTTAGTCAAAGTGGTACATTTAACTTGATTTGAACTTTAATAGAAAAAGAAGTTGATGTGAAATCAAAGGAACTGGTGCAGTTCAAACGTCTGATCACCACAAAAGATAATAGTTCTAAAAGATCTTTTACATTGAGAAAATGATTTATGAAAAATATTGAGAGTTTAGTTATCAAAATGAAATTTTTTCATTTTATATCACATTTAATGGCTTCCTACTATGAAAGTCAGTACACCTCCAGTTTTTCCTCACCTTCTGATTTGTTTATTATTGTTTAGGTTCAAACATTTTCAAGGGGCTTCGATAGCCGTATCCCCCATCACTCTTCGGTCCTAGTTTGGCACTGAGATGGTCTCGGGGCACGATGCCGGTCTCTCGGCCCTCATCCCGCCCTTACTGAGCTCTTTGTCGAGGCTCATCCTTCTCTCTTGGTCAGCCAGATGTTATCTTTAGTTAGTGGTTTGCTCCCCTTAAGAAGGTCTTGGGGAAGTGTATCCCGATTTTCTACCTGCTTGAAAATACATCTTGACTTGATAAGAGGCTCAGGCCAGACCTATTTCTCCTTCAGAAGATGCATCACTGTCTTCCGTTGAGTGTGGCCAGACAGAAATCACCCCATCCTTCGCCACTTGAGTCCTGCTTTTGGTGGGATGACCATGAGTCATTTCATTTTCTTAGAGTTCAATAACTTCACCAGGATGTCCTTCTTTCCTAGACACAGCATGCATTTATCAGTTCCAGATAGTCATTATTACCTGTTCAGCTGTTACCATCACTTAGCTGTGACAGGATTTTCATCTCTATATAACGTTTTTTATTTTCCTTTTCCTAAGCTCTGCCCACTTGCTTAAAAAAAGTTCTTCCTCTTGTCTTAGAATCCCTTCTTTGATTGTTATTTCTTCTTTGAGCTTTACCATTAGAGATCATGTTGTTTATGGACTCAACCGATGGACAATTATTTGTCTGAACTTTTCTCCTATTTCTACGAGAAAGCTTTCAGAAACTTTTAATTTGTGCTCCTTTTTTGGCTTTCCCTTCTGGTAATTATGGCTAGATGTTGTGCGGGACTTTCTGAATGGGGCCAGCTGCTTACTGGATATCAGGTGAATGAGTATGAGAGTGAGGATCTGTCACACACCTGCTCACCGAATCTTACTCCCTCTGTCAGGGAGCCTGCCCCCCTCAGGGTTTGGACTGCAGAGGCTGATGTGGCTCCGACACATCTGTAAGGCCATGGCCTCTCTGAGCTGCCTCCCAGCCATCGCCACCAGCCCTCCCTCCTGCTCCCGTCTCACGCGGGGCTCCTCCCTGGGCTGCGACTGAGTCTCTACAATGGAGACGTCACTTGAAACTGATTTCCCCTTCAGCTCCTCCTTCTCTGACATTTCGTGGCACCAAACTGGGCTGTCCCAGTGGGGACCTTTCCTCAGTTTCTGATGGTGGAAATCCTTGGATTCCACATCCTTAGATTGTTAGGTGAGCCTCTTAGCACTGGGACATTTCTTGCCGTGAAATTATTTTCTACTGTTGGAGTTTGAGAAAGTATAGGTTTACTTTCAGCCTCTGCAGTGTTTTCTTTCAGATTTCACAATATTTGGCTGGTATGCTTCATAGTTTGTGGCTTGGGGTTGTGGCCAATTCTTTCCTTTCTGTGAAGATGGGCATTGTCAACTGTTTTGCAATCCTTCTCGCTTGCAATGAGTTTTGAGGGGGAGGTGAGGAGTGAAAATGTCTATTCGTGACTCTCTTTAACAGGAGCAGCCAGTTGCACAGAATGCTGCACTGAGTTCCACTTTAAAATGTCTAAAATTCCAATATGTTTGGGCATTTCAGAGAAGAAGGATTTTCTTGTTTGCTCAGCCACAGAATCACATTTTGACCAACTTCTTTTCTCCATTTAACTAACTTCCCCTTCCCTGAGCACCCCCCGATGCTTCTGTCTCCATGAAGAAACTCTTTTCTAATTTAATCTAACAAAACATAAAAAGAAAATCTAACATGAAATCTCTAAAACTTTCTTTGCTTCAAACATATTTAATAAGTAGATGGTTTCTCTTTGCACATTAACAGGAGCCTGAATCTCGTGTTTGTAAATTCACCAAAAGGAAGAGAAACAACTCACATGAAATACCGCACAGTGTCAGTAACTTCGGCTCCTTGTAGGCCCTCTGGCGGACTCCACTGCAGGATATTCTCCATGTTTATGGAGGAGAAGGTGATATTTGTAGGCTTAGGCAGACCAGCATGGACACAGGGAACTGGAAAGGAAGAGAGTGGATTCGGAGTCTCAGCGGAGAAAAGAAAAACATAACCGCTGTGGCAGCTGGTCTCCAGACGTGGGCCCCATGACCTGCGCCTTCCCGGACTCGTGCCTGCTACTCCTCCCAGACTGAACTGAGCTGACCCCATGATGCCCTCCAACCACCAGAACATGGCAGAAGCCACCCTGGGACTAAGCCTCAGGAACGCCTGGCAACTCCCACTTTCACCCCCTGGGGACTCCTGAGCTGCCGTGTGAAAAGTTGGGCTATCCTGCTGGAGAAACCATGTCAAGAGGCCACGTGAGGAGGGAGAGGTTCAGCGGTCTCAGCTGAGCCCGGCCTTCCAACCAAGGGGCCAGAATGAAGCCCCTGGAACATTCCAGCTGCCCCAACGTAGGCTGAAACTCCAGGAGAGACTCACAATGAGGCCTGCAGAGGAACCATCCACGAGCCCCGTGAACCCTCGGAGTTGTGAGAAATAATCAAACGATTGTTCTAAACCACAGAGTTTTGGGGTAGTTTATTGCGTATCAGCAGATAACTGAAACAATCCCTTTATTAGATATAGAAGTAAAATTTAGGATTGGTGCCCCTGAAAGGCCAGAGTTTTGGAGGTAGGAGTTGGGGTTAGTTTACTAAAGTATATAATAAAGCAATAATTAGAAAAGAAACCAGTGAAAGAAGATAATTTTTTAAATTAAACACAGATATGTTCACAACACTGTGCTCTAAGAAAAACTGTATCCTAGAGGGTTAATTTGTAGAAATCCTCCATAGAGAAATGACAAAGAATTGAGAAACTACCAAAAAATTAGAAGAGGACAAAAGGAAAGTGAAGGATAGTACTTTATAAATGAAAACAAGGATGATTCCTGAATTAAAACGAATGAGAAAATTCGGTGGTAACACGTAAGAAGCAAAATATGAATTTAAACTGTTGGAGAGACCACAGAGTACTCGCTGATAAACAGATTTGACGAAGAACTTAGCCTGTCACACACATGCACGTTCCAGTCAATGAACTTGGAAAACATCAAATGTTGATATTGCAAATCAAATTTAGGAATAAAATTTAGCTAAGTCACTGAAGGCTGGTCCAATGTTGGCTAACGTCCCATAATTCTTGTGTAAATTAGCTGGGACTAATGTGAGAGAAAGGAGTTAGCCTTATGCTTGTGCTAATCCTTGGCTAAGATCAGCTCTAGACAATGTATTGCAATTCCACGAGCCAAATGAAAAGAAAGAAAAAATTCTTTACTTTAGAATTAAACTTTGTAACATGACCCTGATCTTAAGCCTAAATAATCTCTTTAACACGAGGCAGAGACACCAAAATATTGGTGGGTGAGTGTGTGTTTGTGTGTGTGTATATGTTCTGTATTTGTAATGACTCCCACTTTTAACCTTCATCATTTTTTTCATATCTCAGTCTTATGTTTAAGAAGAAAGTTAAAAACCCAAAGAGAAGCACTACCAACTGATCACTGTGTGGGTGTGCGTGGGAGGAGGAGCGAGGCTCTCAGACGGACACCCGCCCGACGCCCGTCTCATTTCTGTTCTGCCATCTCTTTGGAACCACTGTATTTCATCTGGCATTGGCTTTTTTGGGAGGTTATATGCAGTGAGTAATTATCAATGATTTAATACTGCTCTGTGCTATCACTGGGTTCTAAATTTTAATCAAATTTTTGAGGACAAAACAGAGAACATGGGGAAGCAATGCCATGAAGTATAGTATTTCCCAACCCTTCAAAAGTGAGGAACGCTTGTAACAAAAAACTCCAAGCATCTTTCCACATCTAAAATGCTGTGTTCTGCGTGTTTAGATGACACAACACAAGAAGAGTGGTTAGTATCCTGCAAGAACTAACACTAAAATAGACCGTTTATTATAATATTATGGATGGAAGACATTACCAAATATGGCTCCTCAGAACTAGCTGATAAGGAAGTAGGATGTTCTGGTTGTGGCAACTTGTGGTTAGAGCTGTAAAACACAAGTTATCTTAGACACTATAGTCCAGGCATACTTTTTTTTTTGGAGGAAGATTAGCCCTCAGCTAACTGCTGTCAATCCTCCTCTTTTTGCTGCGGAAGACTGGCCCTGAGCTAACATCCATGCCCATCTTCCTCTACTTTACATGTGGGATGCCTACCACAGCATAGTGTGCCAGGCAATGCCATGTCCACACCCAGGATCCAAATGGGGGAACCTCGGGCCGCCAAAGCGGAATGTGCGAACTTAACCGCTGCGCCACCAGGGCGGCCCCCAGGCGTACTTTTTCAAGGTTTAATCCACAAATCTCTATCTTCTACAATATTGGCTTCTGCTCATCTTTTTTTTTTTTTTTTTTTTGAGGAAGATTAGCCCTCAGCTAACTTCTGCCAGTCCTCCTCTTTTTGCTGAGGAAGCCTGGCTCTGAGCTAACATCCGTGCCCATCCTCCTCTAGTTTATACGCGGGACGCCTACCACAGCATGGCTGCCAAGCAGTGCCGTGTCCGCACCGGGGATCCGAACCAGCGAACCCTGGGCCTCCGAGAAGCGGAACGTGCGAACCCAACCGCTGCGCCACCGGGCCGGCCCCTGCTCATCTTTTAATAGAAGAAAAAACTGACAGAACTCTCAAGATGCCTAAAACATACCCAAAGAAGTTTTAAGAAATAACTTGGAATAAAAAAAATAGATTTCTCATTTTAATTTAATTTAATTTTCTTGGTCACTGTCACAAGGAAACAAAGCAATTTTGCTCTTCTGCAGTGAACTCTGCTTTGGAATGTGCTGTCAATCATTAATGCCCATGGAGTCACGGGACATTTTGATTAATGTTTTGTAATTGTCTAAAGCCTCTAGAAATGCTGTGCCCATTATCAAAACGCTACCAAACTCTGGTAATAATAGGTTAAATAAAAGCAATTAATAACGTGACAATAACATTAAAAGTTTTTCATCATACCATTCTATTCCTTGAAAAGAAAACATGTTTTATCATGAATGCTGTGAAATGTGTCTCTACCTCCTCTGCAAGACTACATTACGGGGAAATCACACCACAGTTTTGTTGACTGTGGAGTGTTAATGATTTGTCACCATGGTGAGTCTCGACCTTTCTGCACGGAGACTCACAAGGGCTGCCTGCTCTTGCACAGTTCTGGCTCCAGTAGGACATGAACGGTCTTTAGTACGATTAAAGGTAATGCTGAGAGTGGGACCCATTCACAACAGCCTAAGAGATTCTACTTTAATAGTAGACACAGTATGTGAATAAAATTCAGTTTGCATAAGATTTAAAAAACACAACAAATATTGTGAAAACCTTTATGTTACGGTATTTAGTTGAAATGAGGTAAATTGACCAGCACATAATACAAACAGTAGCTGACGTTTGTGGACTCCTCACCCTGCAACTGACCCTGACGTGCTTTATACATCTGAATCATCCAATCCTCATAACAGCCCTGGGGAAGGTACTTTTATTGCCATCTCCATTATAGAGATGAAGAAACTGAGGCACAGAGACGTTAGGTAACTTGCACAAGTTTGCACAGCTAGGGGATGAAGGAACTGGGTTCAGAACCCACACTCTTAGCCTTCTCACTCACCTGCTACCCTTGCAAACTAATCCTTAACTGAATTGAAACAAAGGCAAGGCAATCTGACCGGGCAAGGGAAACAAAAGAAAAAAAATGAACAAATGGGACTACATCAAACTAAAAAGCTTTGCACAGCAAAGGAAACCGTGAACAAAACGAAAAGACAACCTAAGAATTGGGAGAAGATATTTGCAAACCATATATCAGATAAGGGGTTAATATCCAAAATATACAAAGAACTCGTACAGCTCAACAACAAAAAAACCCAACAATCCAATTAGAAAATGGGCAAAAGACCTGAAGAGAGATTTCTCCAAAGAAGATATACAGATGGCCAACAGGCATATGAAAAGATGCTCAGCATCATTAGCTATCAGGGAAATGCAAATCAAAACTACAATGAGGTATCACCTCTCTCCGGTCAGAATGGCTATAATTAACAAGACAGGAAACAACAAATGTTGGAGAGGATGTGGTGAGAAGGGAACCCTAGTACACTGCTGGTGGGAGTGCAAACTGGTGCAGCCACTATGGAAAGCAGTATGGAGTATCCTCAGAAAATTAAGAATAGATCTACCATAAGCTATCCCCCTGCTGGGTATTTATCCAAAGAACATGAAAATGCAAAGGCATAAAGATACTTGCACCCCTATGATCACTGCAGCATTATACACAGTAGCCAAGATTTGGAAGCAACCTAGGTGCCCATCAAGGGACGAATGGATAAAGAAGATGTGGTATTTATACACAATGGAATACTACTCAGCCATAAGAAACGACGAAATCCAGCCATTTGTGACAACATGGATGGACCTTGACGGTATTATGCTGAGTGAAATAAGTCAGAGGGAGAAAGTCAAATACCCTATGATCTCACTCATAAGTAGAAGATAAAAACGACAAAAAAAAAAAAAAACACATAGCATTGGAGATTGGACTGGTGGTTACCATTGGGGAAGGGGTGGGGGGAGGGCAAAAGGGGTGATTAGGGTCACATGTGAGGGGATGCACTATAATTAGTGTTCGGGTGGTGAACATGATGTAATCTACACAGAATCTGAAATATGATGTACATCCAAAAAAAATAAAAATTAAAAAAACAAGCAAGGCAAGACTGATGAGAAAACATGTATTATTCTAAGATTAAATATAAAATAATTTAAATATTAAAAAAAATTATACATTGATCTGGTCAGTACATTTTTTTGGATCCCACCACATCTTGCAGCAGGAAGCTCTTTCTTTTTCCTTCCAGAATATTTTCTTTTATTTCCGCCTAGAATGCTCTCCTGCTTTAACACGTCCCCCAGACAGTGGATGGTGACTACGAAGGTGGGGACTCCTGGAGGCTGTGCTGGGTCTGTGCTGGTGCCTCTTTAGTGCTGAGGACAGGCCCCCTGTCAATGAGAAACCACAGTAAAACGTAAGGATGTGGAGATGTATTTGCCTTGGCCTTCAGTTCTTCGTCTCCTGCACAGAATGCACCACGGCAACCTCACCTGCATTGACGGGGAATATCACTTCATGAGTCTTCATGTTTATTCATTCAACTAATATTTATTAGGTGCTGTTATGTCTCCCTAAAAAGATGTATTGAAGTCCTAGCCCCCATTACTTCCGAATGCAACCTTATTAGGAAATAGGGTTTCTGCAGACGGAACTAGCTCAGATGAGACCCTCCTGCAGCGAGGCCCCTGACCCGGTACCACTGGTGTCCTTGTAAGCAGGAAGCCGTGTGAAGACTCACTGACCCAGGGGAACACCACTGCGGGTGGGAGATCGGAGTGATGCATCTACAAGCCAAGGACTGCCTGGGACACCCAGGAGCTGCAAGAAGCAAGGAGAACCCTCCAGAGCTTCAGAGAGGGCGCGGCCCTGCCCACGCCTGGTTTCCTACTTCCAGCTTCCAGAACTGGGAGAGAACAAATTTCTGTGGTTCTAAGCCATCCGGTTTGTGGTGCTTTGTTAGGGCAGCTCCAGGAAACTGAGACAGGTGCTACGATGTGGCTGTCTAAGGGCGAACAAAGAGATACGCTCCTGCCCTTAGGGAGCTCCCAACTAGCGGGAGAGAGACACCATCAACAGGGCAACAAAGAAACCAAGATGTACCTACAGATTTGGTGATGAGGCTCTGGAAAGGAATGAGGTTGGAGCAGCAGGTCACAGAACCTACTAAGACAGGCTCTGAGGAGTCAGCTGTGGGGTGGGAGGGCAGAGACCCCCAGATGGGAAAGAGCCCATCAAAAGAGACAATGTCCTTGGACTGTCGAATGATCAGTGTAACTGGAAAAAGTGAGGAGAGGAGAGTGGCCACGATGAAACAGAAGGACAAAGTGGCTTGGTCCCCAGTCTTCATAAACCCTGGGAAGGAATTTGGATTATAACTGAAATTCAGCGGGAACATATTGGAGTCTTTGAAGCAGGGGAAGCCATGAACCTACTTATATTTCAAATGGATTACTTCACTACTGAGGGGAGAAAAGATTGGATGGGGCAAGAATAGGACTGAGACACCAGCAAGACCATTTGCAGCAGCCCCAGTGAGGAGGCTGAGCTTTCCCAGCTGCTGGCTGTGGGGACGGGGTGGGCGGGCGGCTCCGAGCTCTGTATTCCTGTGTTTGCGGCGGAAACACCAGGTGCTCCTGACGAGGCACAGCTGCAGGGCTCTCACTGGTCAGAGGGCTGCGGGGCTGTGAAGCCGAGTGAACAGACGAGGATTTCTCAAGGAATGCTTGCCCTGTCATCTGTTTGGTGATGCAAAGAAGTGGTAAAAAACAGAATTAGCGCTTTTCTTAAAGGAGGAGAAATGGTACATTTAAAAAAACCACAATCGATAACTAATATTTTCTTGGTTTTTTGTTCTTTGCAAAGTTTTTAGGCACTCTTTCTAGTTTAGAAAACATAAAGACACTCCTGAATAAACATTCCGATGAGATAAGTCATTTTTCTAACCTGCCAGGCCTGATAAGATAATTTAACCAATGCCAAAGTGAAAATATGTCACACCTACGTGGCTATCAGGAGTCGAGTGCCAATTTATGGTAACAAAAGCATTTTTGTTCATGTAGATTTATGGCCTGGAAGTACAGTTCCTTTTCTCTGATGGTCCTTTGATTGCACATCCCAAATCATAAAGCTGTCAGCTTGGTGCACAGTTTCATTTCCGGGAGTGCTGCACCATCACAGCTTCGGTTGGTACACAAGGTTCTTCATGGTCTGGCCTGGCCTCTCCTATCGCAATTCTGCCAAATGCACCGTGTTCACCAGCCACGCCAAATTACCTGCAACACCCTGAGTGGCTCTGCTGTTTCCTGCCCTCCTCCTATAGTATCTCTTGGAACTAAAAGACTCCTTGTTCCTCCGTGTGTGTGTCCATTTAATGTATATTGGATTGTACTATTTTAACGACATGATGATGCTGTGATGTCCTGACAACAGTCATCTGGCTGGGAGGCTGGTCTTTGAAGAGAAAATGGAACTCAGAATACCTCAGAAAGGGGCAAGACTTCTGGGTTCCCTTCGTCCTTTCCTGACCAGGGTGTGGCCTTTGAGCAATGGAGGGAGATGATGATGCCCCCTTGAGCTGCGAGCATTTAAGATGGCTTCTGCCCTAACATAACTGAGATGGGCTGGCAAGGTGTCCACTTAATGAACTTCCGAGCGACGATTGGTCAGTTATCTCTTGTAAGCCACATCCTTTAGATTAGTGTCCCCTCTCAGGATTTATTTTCCTTTTGTTATATCTTACTCTTTGGGAAAGTGTTCTGGCCCAGCCTCCCCTACATTACACATCATAAGGAGGAAGTCGTGTGTGCAGTCTTGGGTCCTTCTAGTAAGAAGAGAGTAGATAACTGACATTTGAAATGGGTAAATCTGTGACAACTTCAATAGTGGAGTTTTATAAAATGTGGCTGCTACACTAGTTCCAAGTTACCTTGTATACAGGTCCCTAGGTGTAGTGAAATGGCAAGTGACATCTTCCTAATTGCCTCAAAGCTAATACTAAGGTCTTCATCTAAGTAGGCTGCAGTTTTAATTATATGCCTGTCAGTAAACGGTATTTCCATTTCATCATACTGTGGGAAGAGCTGATGCATACATTAGTGCCTGCTGAGCACTAGCAAAGTGGTGAGGAGCCCGCCCTGACGGCCTGGTGGTTAAAGTTCGGCACTCTCATCCTTTGGTGGCCTGGGTTCATTTCCCACCACTCGCCTGTCGGTTGCCATGCTGTGGCGGCATCCCACGTAGAAGAACTAGAAGGACCTACAACTAGGATATACAACTATGCTCTGGGGCTTTGGGGAGAAAAAAAAAAGAGGAAGATTGGCAACAGATGTCAGCTCAGGGCCAATCTTTCCCTGCAAAACAAGGGGTGAGGTTTTCACAGCGAGCTCACAAAGAGCCAGGTGCTCAGTCTGTGGGTACCCAAACCTCCCTCTTTTGGGGCTGAGACGTTCCCACCTTCTCGCTGTGGGCCACACATTCATCCACGGTGAGGAAAGCAACCAGACTGCAAGCGGCTGGACAGTCAAGGTGTCCACTCCTGGGGATGTCCCCTTTGAGGCTGTCCCAGTTTCTCAAGCTCATGACTAAGGGAACCTCAGCACTGAGGAAGTCCTGCCTCGCCCTGTCCAGAGAAAGCCTCCAGGCCCCCAGCCCCTCTGTCCCCCTGAAGCTGGAGCAGAGCAAAGGACTCACGAGGCTCTGAGCCGTTTGATGTTGGCACTGTGCTTTATAAAGAGGCTTTGTATCCCCAGTGCCTGGCAAATAAATGCTTTTGAACAGAACTAGCCAGGGACAGTGGGGCTCACACAAATCATGGCGACAGGGCAGGACCCAGATTCACGTGAGCACCAGAATGAGGAGGAACAGCCTGAACCGCCAAATCTGGATAGCTTGGACCACCTCGGTAAACTCTCACTATACACAGAGATTAGCACGGTCAGAAGATACTCAACAGATGTTTTCTAGTGAAGGAATAGTAGTCCATGGCAAGTGGTTGTGACATATCTCAAGAGTCTTTTGAAATAAGAAAATACCTTAATATGCTTCTAAGACCAAAAAGAGACTTTACCTCCTGAATGAATTTTCTGTCATGGGGAATGAGGTTAAAAAATGTTGACGTGAAAAAGGCACCTGAAGGCAATTAACCAACTCCAGGAAGCAAAAGTTGTAAATAATTCATCCTACCCACAAGCAAAGGGGAGCCAAGCACTATGGCAGCCTCCAAATGGACCATCTGAGCATTGTTCGACATCACCATGCTGACAGGGACAGCACATTTTCTTTTGTCTCAAGTAATCAACTATTTCTCTTGAAAAATATTAACTCCTCTCTCCTCCTCTGCCCCTGAATTATATATCAAGTGCCTTTAAAAAGTCAGTTGCCTAAACAGCACTTAAACGTGATTCCGGGACAATTTACCGGAGAACAGACACACAGCTGTCTTCTCTAAGGGAGAGAGCATGATTGGGTGTTAACATCAGTTCCTTCAAACTCATTCTCTTCCCCTGGCCACCCACCCCACTAAGATTCCCCTATTCTTTGCCCGCTTACTGCCGTAGGTGTGTGCTGCTCAGTTTTCCCTGTAATAATGTTGCACATTGTACTGGGTGCTGCCACCTGCCCCATCTCATTGCTTCTAACTGTTTGCGTGAGTAGATCAAAGAGAAGTTCTGAGAACAAAGGCTCTAAGGCACACTGGGACCCGCTCCCTGCTCCATCACTAACCAGCTGTTTGCCTTTAATAAGTTATTTAGCTGCTGGGCCTCAATTTCCTAATTTGAAGAATGAAAGAATACTCTCTGCCTCCTAGGCTTGTCGGGATGATTACATGAGATTCTCTATAGAGAGCTCGTAGAACAGCGGCGGGCACAAAGAGAGAGCTCAATATCACTAGCTCAGTATTGTCTTCCATGGCTACTATTCTCATTTTAGCACTGAATAGACAGAGGCCCAGAGAGGCTGAATGACTTGCCCGCGGTTATTCAGCTATTCAGTGGATGCTGATGCCCAAGACTCTCTCTACTAGGATACACCTGCTGCCTTTAGGAAACGCTCCAAAGAGCAGTGTTGTGGGAAGAAGGGATTGTCTACTTGTTATAAATTTTGCATGTTACAGATGATAGCTTCTAAGGAGAGAGAAAAGAAATACAATGAGGAAAACCCGAGTATTTCTTCTTCTCTGAAGCTTTTCCTGGTGGACCTGTACACAGTCATACCATTCATTCAACATGGGTGCTGGGCACGTCCTGTGTGCTAGAAATAGAAACTGATACACAGTGGAGGGCAGAAACACACAGCCCTGGAGCAGACAGTTTCGAATCTGAGACACAATCCATCAATACATGATCTCCCTACCAGGAATGTGAAGGTTTACACGGATGAGGGATGCACACGTCAAACAGTGGTGTTATTTCTTTATAACACTCGAATAAGTAAATCAATGTCCTTAAACATGTGTCTGAATATTACTGTTGGTACTTGATAGCAAGTAGGAATTTAGAGTAGAGACTACTTTTTAAAATAAATACATTGGAGTTTACCCATCAAAGAGAGCGTGCATCTTCCAAGAATCCCCCAGGAGGGTTTACAGTTATTCCCAGGGTGCTGCTCAGCTCATGGCACTGGGGCATGCTTTCTTTCAACTGCAAGTGTCTTCTGAGGTAGTCTCTAAACATGCAAAAAATTCCATCTCATCTTTTGTATAGGCTCACCTTATTTTTGCCCAACATAGCATTTCCCAGCTTGATTACCAAGCAGCTTTGAATGCTTCTGAAAATTACGCCACACCTCCACTTAATGGGTCATTCTGACTCGTGTGCAGTCTATCTGGAACTCTGAAAAAAGGAGTTTAAGAAATAAATCACTGTGAGATTTTTGTGTATAGCCTTCAAAAATGCCTATTTTGAAGATACCATTATGAGTGTGTGCATGTCAGCCTCACTGTTTTTTAGAAAACCAGTCCCACTACCTCGTGAATGTCTTCCCTTCCCGTCCTTTTTAGAAATTAGCTTTTGGAAAGTCAGGACTTGATTTCCCCCACGTTTTTTAGTCTCCAAAGTGTCTTGATTGGTAATAACAAATATCACAGTAACTGTGGAAAAGTAGATCGAACGTGTGTTGGAGTCTCTACTACTTGATAACTTGCCTCCGAAAGGAAAAGATGAAAGAAAGAACAGAATCGAAGACAAACCATTTGGGACCAAGGAGGTATGGGAAAGAGCAGCTGGTGGGAACTCTAAGTCCAATCAATAGGTATTTATTAAATATCAACACACATCATCCACTTTGTTTTCCAAATCACCTTCACAACTAGTTCTTTTTATCCTCACAGAAGCAATGCCGTTCTTCCATTAGTATCTCCATCACTTGAAATTTTCAGAGAGAAAATCAGTAAGATAAAAATGTGAGAAAAACATTAACAGAAAAAGTAAGAGAGCCTTAAAAATCAGTAGGTAGTGGGGATGTGGAAGTAATTAATGGTGTTTACTTCTGCTCATTGTTAGTTGGGATTTTGAGGCAAATGAGGTTGACAGTGTGATCTCAGATTCCCAGTTGAGCACGATGGAGACGGGAGTGTGCAGGAGTCATGGACAACGCTGCCCGAAAGGCCAGGTATGTTTCAGTAGGCGAATTCTCCTCCCTAGTGACAAGTAGATGCTTCAATGTTTTTGAGAGTGACCGGGGCTAGGATCAGACCTCTTCAGGGTGGAGTTATGCCTTGATAAAGCTGGGCAACTAAATGCAATAAAATGCAGGGTGTTCCACACGGTGCATAGACCCTGCTGAAGATCAGCCCTTCGAGGTACTTATCCCTCCGGAAAGATGTAAAAACAAACACTGGTCAGGATAAAAGCTGAGCAACAATGAAGAGGCCACCCAAAAAGAAGAGTCAAAGGCATCGTGGCACTGATAACACTGGAATGTCTCCAGGAACCACCCAGAGAACCAATCAGTTAGGACATTCTCTTTGCTTTTGCAGTACAGCTGACAGCCTTTAGAGCACTGCTGATTCAGGAAGTGGGAAATAGCACCTAGCACACCAGCCCTGTCTCAGAAAACCACACGGTAACAACTATGCCTTTGATAACTGCCTGTGGTTTGACTCAGTATTGCCAAGAGCCGCAGACCACAGTGACTTCTTGATGCTACAAACCTCCCGACTCCCACCCACTTGGAAAAACCACCCTCAGAAAAATCCTCCTTTCCAGGGGCCTGTGTTATTCGCTGTTGGGTTTTGTTTGCTGATTGGTAGTTTTCTAAGAAAGAAATGTAGGTGTGAAAAAGGAATATGAACTACCTGGTAATTTATAGATAGAATATGATTACAGCAGAATAGCTTTATTTTCTTGCCATTATTATAAATGGAAAAGATCTGGATTTATAGTGAATGACAATTATTTTACATAGTATTGATGGCAGCCTACCTATGACTATTTATTGAACTTTTCTGTTTTTTCCTAAAAGTGTTTGAAGTATTTATTCATAGTAAGACATTTACTTGGACATCTCATTTCTTTTATAATGCATCTTTTCTTCTCAAGTAGAGTAGATGTGATGTGATATATATATCACATTTATAATATATATAATACAATATATATAATATAATATAGTCATGTACTGCATGATGTTTTGGTCAATGACGGACTGCATATACTATGGTGGTCCCATAAGATTAGCCCCATAGAGCCTAGGTATGTAGTGGGCTATACTACCTAGCTTTGTGTAAGTACATGCTATGATGTTCGCACAATCACGAAATCAGCTCATGATGCATTTCTCGGAGGGCATCCCTGTCTTTAGTTGACTCACGACGGTGTGTGTGTGTGTGTGCGTGTGTGTACTCTCGTAAGTCTCAGTTTAAAGGGCCCTTTTAGTAGGAAGTCTTGCCTGACTTCTGGATTAGTTCAGTTGCCTTGTTCTGAGCTTCTAAAGAAGCTCGGTTTCCTCAATTGTGGCACTTATACCTTAATCACCTGAGACTAAAAGCTCCATGAAGAAACAGACTTTGTTTTCTTGTTCACCTCAACACCTTGGACAGTTCCTGATATGTATGAATGAATGACACTGAATGAATGAATGAATGAAAAGTGCTCAAAGGAAGATTATTTAAAAGTCACGTTGTGTCACGTTACATTTTAACTTTTTCTTTTTAAAGATTGGCTTCTGAGCCAACATCTGTTGCCAGTCCGTTGTGTCTGAATTCCCCCTTTGTATAAGGATACCAGGCTTACTGGATTAGAGCCAATCCTCACGCCCTCTTTTGTATCTTGATTACCTCTGTAAAGGCCTTCTATCTAATTAAGATTACTTTCTGAGGTCCTGGGGGTTAGGATTTCAACATATTTCTTTCAGAGGACACAGCTGAGTCCGGGACGCCCACCACGCCCTCAGAGACTTGTAGGGCGGTGAGCAGGATCCGTGGGCTTGGCTTGTTGAGTGGGGAAAGCTACCGTTTCAGCCCGTGAAGCAGTTCTCCTCAACACGTTGATTGGTCCGTGTCCACTGCCAAAGGGAAACTTTTGCTGAAGTGTCGCCCCTGAAAGGCTCCCCTGAGAATGTTGAGGGCTGGGAAGAGGTCTTCTCTTGTACTTTGCATGATCTGAACATGAGAGAGAGCCACCATTTTGCAATATATGCAAATACCAAATCATTATGTTGTACACCTGAAACTAATGTAATGTTACATATCAATTAGACCTCAACATAAACAAAGGGGAGGGAGCCATCCATGGGTCTGTAATAAAGCCGGTGAGGTTTACATTTCTTCAGCGGAGGGGCTCACTCTCCTCAGACCCCTGCCTGCTGCCTCCACTTCCCCAAGGGGCACAATGAAGACGTGCACAAAGGGAAGGTTTGGAGAAGAGACGGAGAACACCATGTGGAGGCCGAGGACTGGAGTGATGATCAACCAGCCAAGGAACGCCACCGACTGCCAGCAACCCGCAGAAGCTAACACAGGCCTGGAACAGATGCTCCCTCCCAGCCTTCAGAAGGAATCAACCCTGCCAACACCTTCATTTCAGACTTCTAGCTTCCAAAACTGTGAGATCATATTTACGTTATTTATGGCAGCCTTAGGAAACCAATGCAGTAGGTATCGTTCCTCAGAAATGAACACAATGTTTAGGGAAGAGAAGAATGAATGCTTTAAGGGCTGCCAAGTCACTGAAAGTAAAGCTGAGGGGATTGATATAGGGGAAAAAATATCTGCAAAGTTGAGGAGAAGGCAATGGAAATGGGGGAAATAATACAAACAAGTGCTTTACCCAGGTGGATGCAGTTGACGAAATATCTCACATCCTCAAAACAGAAATGTAGCTCTATGGAACGGAACTTTGCAGACACGTCGAGAATCAAGAAGTACAAGGAAAACTTACTGACACATCTGTGTAGGACACAGTGTGCCCGTTCTCTGTGCTGGACGTGAGCTGGCATTGGTCAAGCAGTGGACAAGGTGACTGAAGTGGCTGTGTGGACATCGTTTTGGCGGCTCAACATGCAACGCAGTGATCGCCACATTCAAAAAACAGAACCAATTTTGAATGGATAATATTTATAATCAATATGAATTTTCTTTCCAGAAAAGAGTGGTCTTAATTGCATTAAAGACCACCATCTCAGACATCACAAGTTCTAGATAAAACATGCCATACTTCCGTTTCCTAAGTTCTGAGGAGCCAATAGAAAGAAAACCACCTCCACAAGGTGAAATTGTGTTAACATGAAATTCTGAGTTTCGGTGAGGGGTCAGGCCCTGCATTCCCCAGGAACCTGATGCTGAATCGTTTAAGGACAAACGCCCTTTTTAAATGTGGCAGGTGTGGTGTTTAAATGTGGCAGGCCAGCCATCTCAGCGTGACCTACAGTGAGTCAGCCTGAGTGCTCATGGACAAACCGGACACACACATAGCGAAGAGACCGGGAGAGACAGGGACCTGGTGTGACATAACTGAGAGCAAAGAAGACACACAGGAAATGTGACGGATGCATTCAGCGATGCAAATAGCTTGCTCTGTGCGTTCCATCAGCTTCGAGTGAGGACCAGCATTAAAGAGATCAGGACTTAGCTCATCACGTGGAAGAGCAGTGGAATAGCTCGAGTCTATGATGACAGGGCATCCTGCCTTGGGGCTGGGTAGAGAGTTTTCTGGGATGAGAGGAGCTCAAACGGCAGACAGGTAACGACGTGGAAGGAACGCTGCAGAGGAGAATCAAGAGAGAGCTGCTCACAGGATTTTAAGGTCCTGGCAACCCGGCTCCTATAGCAAAGGAATTCTGAAAGATTGAAGGCAGAGGCATTGGATTTAATGTCTTCAGCCAGCATTTTTTTCCCAAATGCTGTGTTCTCCAATTTTATATGTAATTGACACATCTGAGAATTGATTATAGTGATTTGATTCACTTTTCTGATGTCAGCTTTTGTGTCAAATAATTATGAATTTATAACTTATAATTTAATATAATATATAATATATAATTTAATATAATATAATTTATAATTATAAAGGACCAAGAAAAAGTAATAATGCTGTCAGAACATTACAATTATAGTGTGTGTAATTTTATAAGTAAGATCAATAAAATGATTTCACTTATTAAAATGTGTGCTACCTTAGGCTACAGTTAATTCCTAAATGTCTTTTTTTAAATCATCATAGAGGTAAACGTGTCAATGATGCCTGGTAAAATCGTACATTGAAGAAAAAATGCAAGTGGAAAGTCATTTAAAAAATATTATGTAAATAATGAAAAGCGCTTTTAATCAAAGGATAAATATTTACTAGATAATATTTTGTGAAAAGTACTATGCCAAGCACTAAAAAAGGCAACACATAGATATGCTGTTCTATTAAAGTGTTATAAAAATAGGTAATGTTTTCTGTGGAAATGTTTTATGTGGAAAAGTATTAATTTTATAGCACTGATAGTTCCATCTGGCTATTGTCTTTATCTTTGTGCAAAGTTCAGGCTTAAATGGAGAATGTGTTCCACCTATGGCTCTGAGAGTCAGGGCTACCCAAAGGGACACAGCACTCAGAGAAGCCTCGCTCCCACCTCGTCCTTACTCCCTCGTTCCGGAACCACACCCCCTCCCGCAGGCAGCCCGTCCCCTCAGTTGCTCTCTGGGGAGCCAACACTGCCTCTCCTGAGTGGAGTTTGTTCTACAGGAAGCTGAACGGTTCTTGCCGTGGAAGCACACACTGTGAAGAGTGTGGCTGGTGAGACCTGCAGCCACACGCTGGGGCCTCGGGTGCGTGACGCCCCCCAGAGAGGCTGGGGCCGGGCCTCCAGCTGGTAACTGAGGAGGCCGTGCAAATGTACGAGAAATCACCTCCTGTCTGCTCCAGAGGCAAGGGGAGAGAAGCTGGAAAAGGAGACCAGCCTGTTGGAAGAAAAGGACCCTTGAGTGGGCAAATCCTGAGTGAGCTGCACAAGGGAACCCAGATTCAGACCTGGCTCTTAGCCATCAGCATGTAACATGTTTAAAACAAGGGGTTGTCATGCTGTGTTGAAATAAATCTGGAAATTATTTAGCTTTGAAATGAATTTGTCCGGTATGGTCAGGTCTATTTGAGGATGAGTGCTCCGTGAAGCAGAAAACAACTATCTTGGTAAGTCAAAAAAAGCAAAGTGTAGAAGAGTGTGTCTAGGATGCCACATGTTATGAGAAAGGAGGGGTATGAGAAAGTACACACGCATCTGCTGCCTGGTGCAAAAGACACACCGGAAGGGTAAGGCAGGAGCTAGGGAGACAGCTACCTGCAGCAGGTGCGCAGAAGGGGAACCAGGGCGGAGGGATGAGGAGGGAGCGTCCCGTTTGTGCAGCTCTGACTCAAACCACAGCAACGTTTCACATACCCTACAAATACCCAGAAATCAACAGACAAGACCGGTTAGCATCTGGAGGAACCCGAACTGAAATGCACACAGTAACAAATGAACCTAACCCTATTATAAGTGGATAGCAACACCCACCATAAAGGAGGTGAAGAAAACACCGGCTGCTCTGAGGGACTTTGGATGTTACAAAGCTGAAGAGCCAAGAACTGTACGTGTGGGCTACAATTCAGTGAGGGAATGCGCATCTCACAGGAGCACAGGTTAGCAATTCCAAAACTACTCTATGCCAGAGTTCAACAAATAAGAAAATCCATTACAGATAATGACATCTGGTTTTCTCACTGTTGGAGAAAGAAGCTACGAATAAGGAAGGACACAATGAGCCTTGTGCTGTTGGATCAGAATCAGAGGTACCAGTGTAAGAGCATCGTCTTGTATACACACACACACACACACATAAGAGAGAAAGAGACAGAAATTTAGGTGTGTGAGGAGGACTGGGTTAGTGAGCATATTTATCATCCCCAGCTCTGTCTGCTGAGAGAGTCTAGAAACGACATTCTAGCAGCAATGAACACGACTGGCACCCAGATCTTGGTTTCTAACCACCCTTCCCCAGTAGAAGCAGCTGGAGCTCCCTGGGGAAGTGGTGGGTTCCAGGCCTGGGGGAGGGGAAATCCAAGATGAGCCCGGAACATTCTGTGGTGCTGGACAGTAAGAAAGTGCTCAAAAGGAACGAGGCTTACTGAAAGGACATGGGCGCCAAACTAAAAGAGACTTTGATGGCCAAAGCTGGAACAATTTAAGCAAGAAAGTTAATAATGATAGTGTTGGATTATAACTCAAAAAATTAACTGAATATTTGTGAGTCCATATTGATGTATTTAAACAAATAAATGAATAAATAAATGGGGGAGAAAGACAGCTCTTCCTTGCAGTAGAATTCCAGTTAATAAATGGAGACTGTTGGGGCCGGCCCGGTGGTGTAGTGGTTAAGTTTTCATGCTCCGCTTTGGCAGCCCAGGGTTTGCCAGTTCAGATCAGTTTGGATCCTGGGCGCGGACCTGTGCACCACTTACCAAGCCATGCTGTGGCAGGCATCCCACTTATAAAGTAGAGGAAGATGGGTATGGATGTTAGCTCAGGGCCGGTCTTCCTCAGCAAAAAGAGGATGATTGGCAGTTGATGTTAGCTCAGGGCTAATCTTCCTCAAAAATTAAATAAATAAAATAAATGGAGAAGGAAAGAGTGAAATAAAAATCACCATTGGGTATAATAGTTGTTGCAGTCAATACCCACTGCTGGATACTGAAATAAGTGGATGTAAGTTTGAGGAGAAACAAGGTATTCGCATGATCTCATAGTGCCTTCCCACAAGATATTCATTATTCACAAAGTGAAAAGTCATGACTGCACCTGTGAGAGACCCTGCAGACACCACCTTCACCAAGTGATCAGGGTTATCATCTCCAAAGGAAGACACACTGGCCTCAGAAACCCTTTGATCTGAGGCACTGAGACAGGCAACACGATTTGCATGGTATTCTTGCTCAAAAGGAATAACCTCGCTCTGATTATGAGGAAACTTCAAATGAACCCAAATTAGGGGCATTCTAAGGAAGAGCTAACCAGAACTCTTCAAAAGTGTCAAGGTCATGAAGGCAAAGAAAGGCTGAGGAACTATCATAGTTTGGGGAGTTGAAGGAGATGTGACAACTTCATGTAACGTGCAATCCTGAACTGGAACCTGGGACCGAGAAAGGACATGACAGACGGTCCTCAACTTAACATGGTTCGCCTTAGGATTTCTTGACTTTATGACGATGCAAAAGCCGTACGCATTCAGTAGGAACCATACTTGGAATTGTGAATTGTGCTCTTTTCCCGGGCTAGCGATGTGTGTGTGATCCTCTGTTAGGATGCTGGGCAGCGGCAGCCTGTGCAGCTCCCTGTCAGCCCTGCGGTCATGAGGATGAACCACCGGCACACTGACAACGTTCTGTACCCATCCAGGCATTCCGTTTTCACTTTCAGTACAGTGAAATTTACAGGAGATAGTCAACACTTTATTATAAAATGGGCTTTGTGTTGGATGATTTTGCCCAACTGTAGGCTCGTGAAAGTGTTCTGAGCACGCAGGAGGCAGGCCAGGCTAGGCTAGGATGTTCCTTGGGTTAAGGGGACGAACTAGGAACTCTGTACTATTTCTGCAACTTTTCTGCAAGACTCAAATTAGTTCAAAGTCAAAGTTAAAAAAGAAAATAACGAAAGTTTAATTAGTTCACCTGAATCATGTGTGTGTATGAAGTATGTCCTGGAACAACTTCTCAGTGAAATAAAACACCCAATGCCGCTATGTTTAAATCAAGGAGGACACTTGAACAAATGTCCTCACCGTGGTAATCATAGCACATGGGTTCTAGCATGAGACCTACGCATAGAGGTCTAGTAATACTGAGATGGCGTTCTAAAGCTTCAAAACTAAAGTTAGGCTCATTGTTGACAGACATAATAAACTCTCTACTTTTTCCCTATTTGTGGAAGATCTCCTTGAGGGAGGCACACTGGAGGTGAGATGGCACATCCCAGCAGGAGTCAGCTGGGGACAGGGGGTAGCAGACGGCTGGGGGCCTTCTGGAGGAGGGAAGTGCCAGCACGAAGTCCCTGAGGTGGGAAGCGGGTCGGCTTGCTCTGGGAGCTGGAAACGGCCAGGACAGCAGACCCGCAGGGGTGTGGGTAAGGCTGGAGGGACAGGCAGGCGCGGGCCACGTGGGACCTGGTAGCAGAATTCAGAAGTATTCTGTGAGCAGCGGAGGCCGCTGAAGGGCTTGAGGAGAGGGACACATGACCTTGGGAAGCCATCTTCTCCCACTCTCTTGTTGGCTTGGAATGCCTGTTTCTACAACGCTGACGGCGGTTCTTTATCTTCACCGAGGAATTAGACCTGGGAAGGGGCCAACAGGGTAGAGTTTGACAAGCGACAGGGATGCACTTCCAGTGAAACTTCTGTGCCTGGAGAGTTTACAGAGCGGAGGTGAGAGTGTGTGTCGTGTCTGCCCTGAGGGAGCATCAAAGATGTTCTGAATTTCATGGATCAGACAAGTTTCTTCTTTTCCCAAATTTTGCTTTGAAGCCAAGAATATCACTACCTTCTAATGTCAGCCTCCAAACCCAATTATTTCTCTCTTTGATTAAAAATAGAGCAAGCAAATTCACATCTGTTGGTTGAAGGCTTGATATGTGCATAAGACAGGAGTCGTTTCTTCCCATCCAGCTTACGCAGGAATAGTAAAAGACAAAACTAAAGCTTCCGGTAAATCTAGGAGTTAGAAGAGAAACATTTTTGTGAATAATATCTATTGTTCAAAGATCTCTCCAAAATCCATACGCACACTTTCCTTGCCTTTGTAACCGAACTGAACTAAACACCCTTTGTTCTGAGCACTGAGCCGCGGCCCTTTGGCGGACACCTGGCACTCCGCACTCGCTGCTGGTCAGCTCTGGGTTAAAAAGCAAAGAGGGCTGAACCAAGGCTCTGCAAAGTACAGGATTCTGGGCAGCTTTGCTGTCGTTTTTGTTTTCTTTTGTTTTTTGAGGAAGATTAGTCCTGAGCTAACATCTGCTGCCAATCCTCCTCTTTTTGCTGAGGAAGACTGGCCCTGAGCTAACATCTGTGCCCATCTTGCTCTACTTTGTATGTGAGACGCCTACCACAGCATGGCTTGCCAAGTGGTGCCATGTCCACACGCGGGGTCGAAACCAGTGAAACGCCGGCCACCGAAGCAGAATGTGCGAACTTAACCCCTGTGCCACCGGGCCGGTCCCATTGCTGTCGTTTAAAAAAAAAATTCCAGATATCTTGTTTTTAAAAAAATCTTTTTCTCGTATACCAGAAATGCAGAAGGTAAAAAGCAATCAGGTTAACAAATCACTCTGGTTTACTGGATTCCAGTTGGTGCAGTTTAAACATAAAACACATTACCTTCTGTCATGGATCAGCTGAAAGTTTTATTTCCGAGGAACCAGAGAGCACCTCTCTGTACCTGACCGTCAGTGCCCGTGGCGCGCCCAGGCCGGGGGACGCCCTGCGGAAGGCCGCCTCTCTCGGGCCGCGTTCCAGCCGATGCCCCCGGGTCCCCGGGAGGCGGCAGGTGCGCCCCGCGGATCCGACCCCTGGGCGCGGGGCTGCGCAGCCGGCTGGGGCGTCGCGCGCGGTCACTGTCGCCACCGCCGTCCAGCCACCTCCTCCCGCCGCCACCTGAGACCCCCGCGCTGGGAAGTGCGACCGCGGATCCGGCAGGCTGACCGCGAGCCACCGCGCTCCCCACGCCCGCCCCCCAGAAACCCTCTGCGTCCCCCAACCGCGCCATCCGCGCGCCCCGTCCGCGCCCCCGCCGTCCCCTACCTGCGCGTCCCGACCGCGCGGCCGCGAGCAGCAGCACCAGCGGCGGCGGCAGCAGCGCCCGGGCCCTCGGTCCGCCCTGGCGGGGGCGCAGGGTTTCCCCATGGGCGGGGGCTTCACACGGTGGGTGCGCCCCGTCCTCGGGCCGGCTGGGGCGGCGCAGGGAGGCCGGTCTCAGCTTGGGCACCGTCCGGGCGGAGGGGCGATGCGGCCCCCAGGCCTGGGGTCGCTCCCGAGGCTTGGGGGGAAGGAGACCCCTCGGGGACCGTGGGCGCTCCCCACGCGCCGTGCGGGATTCCCCGATCCCCCTGCGGTCTGGGGTCGCCCGGTGTCGCAGACCGGGACACGGGCGCAGAGCCGAGGGGCGGCGTCCACGCAGGCCGGGACGTGCCGCCTCCTCCCCGGAGGGCGGGGCGCTGTTGAGAAAGGTGGGAACGGTGGAAGGAAGCGAGCGGGCTCGGCCTGGTCCTCGGGAGGCAGGCAGAGGCTGGGCAGGCCTGAGGACGGAAACCAACGCCTACCGCGGAGGGCTGCCCGCTCTTTCCCTCGGGAACACCAACACCTGTCTCCAAATATGCAAATGGAGAGACACGACCCGAAAATAGGTCAACTACCTTTATCTTAGAAAAAAGAATCTTCGCGAAATGAAAAAGAGAAGCGATTTTGGTGGGAGGGGGTGAGAGGATGGGCAGGATTTTCAGAGTCCCCTCAGAAGGCTTCTTCCTCCTCGCCGGAAAGACTGCGGACAGGGTGAGTCCAGGCCAGCTTGTCCCTCTGGCTGCGACTCGGCTCAGCGAGGCAGAACCCGGGACCCCACAAACCACACGTCTGGTGTGTCGCCGGTCCCGTAGATTCCCCCACGGGGGGTGAGGGGCGCTGGAGGACTGAGGGCTGGCGGAGGGAAGGACCTGCTGCGCCCCGACTGTCACAGTGGCCCTCCTGGCAGGGGCAGCTGCTCTGGTGCTGGTTTCCCGCCTCCTCAACCCCCAGAATCGGCCTCATCGCACCCCTCAGGGGCACAGCCGGGCTGCCTGCCCCGTTCTCACAGGCTGCTGTTCCAGGTCCCTGGGTTCCTCTTCCCGGATGAAGCCCGCCTTCCTTTGGTTTCTCCAGCCCCAGGGCTGGCAGCTGCTTCCTGCAGTTGCTTGCTTTGTCTCCTTCTCAGAATCCCTTTTTACTTTTTTAGTTCTCCAACATCTGTTTAACCAATTCCTTATAGCCAGTTCTTTCTGTTAAAATAACTGGTATGTTTTCTGTTCTCCTGGCTGGACTCCTGCTGATTCAGTAAGAGTTTAGGAAGGACTGAACATTTTCCAAGGACCGTGTGTTATCAGGACATCATCAGTGTTATCTTGAGTTACTGTTGTTCTTACTAAATGTAAATTACGTTAGTTTAGCTCCATCACTATCATTTTAAGTCTGGTGGGTTAAATATGATGTATATTTGCCACAAAAATATTTGGGGCCAATAGTTTTTTGGTATCTAAACTTTGGGACTTGTATGTATTTCCGTTCAAAGAGGAACTGTTCACCGCCCTCGAGGGGCTAAGCAGACAGATCCGCGGCCCTCCTTCCCTGTCCCCTGAGCCTTCGTGACTTGGCAGGAGCAGTTCATCCTTTCCTCCTAACAGCAGGTGCCAGTGGGTGGGTACTTGGGCTTTGGAGTCCTTTCTCCTTGTTTGTGAGCCAGTCCTCTTCTGTAATCGTCTTCCCTCTCTCCCTTCCTCTCAGGTTCCCCTTTGCACTTGTCAGACACCAAGTCAGAACTTCACTGGGCTGGTGCCTGTTAAGAAACTCACCCGTCCGTCCTCAGGGTGCCTGTGGTTTTGTAGGAGGCGTGTGACTGAGAAGTGGCTCCGTGTTCAGCTGATGTTTCCCATGCACTAAGAGCACAGTCATGACTTTTCTTTTGTTTTTACCTGTGACCCGGAACTCGCCCTAGGGAGTTCCCTTTGTTCCTTTAAATTCTGCGTGCTTACCCGCCCCTGTGAACCTCAGGAGGAGGCAGTCCGAGCCCCTCCCAGCCTAAACCTTCACCGGACAAAATAAGCCGAACTGTGTCCTTCAGAAGAGTTTTGAAATGACTCGACCCATTCAAATTGGTGTTTTCCTCTGCCCATAAAGATTGCAACTCTTCTTGTCATGGTTTACCACACTGAGATCCTAATTTTGTGGAGCCTGATGTACGGATTCCTGGTCTTTCTGATCAGGAAGGCCATAAACCAATGCCCCCACCCCAACCCCAGCACTAATACCACCAACAAAAAGTACAGACGTTTCCTTTTCCAGTTTAACTCCTGAAGAGTTTCAGGGAGGATACACTGTCATCATTGTCATCACCGTCATCACCATCATGTGAAGTTACTGAAGTCTTACTCTGAGCCAAGTGCGATGCTGAGAATGTTGCATTTACTGCCTCCTTAGGTCCTTCCAGCAGTTCTGCGAGTTAATCGCATTACCCCGAGTTACAAAATGAGGAAGCAGGCTTGGACGGGCCATTCACTAAATAAGGGGCAGAACTGGGAAATGAATCCTGGTTAATCTAATTCCAACACCTGTGTCTTCAATGACGTCCTTATATGACTCTTGCACTCGAGAAAATAAAGCAAATACATTTGAGGGTTGAACTGTCAAATAACACACACATTGAGATGTATACTTATTAATTTATGAAAAAAGCAGCATTTTTGTGACTTCCATATCGTAAATTACAAGTGAGTGGGACAGAGGCGCATTCCTGGATGCTCAGCTATGCTGGGGGGCGGGTTCAGAATGTCCTAAGGAGACTGCTTCAAAAGTCAACCTGAAGATTAGGCTGAACCGGCAAAACCCTGGGCGGACCAAGCAGAGTGTGCTAACTTAACCACTTGGCCTCGAGCCGGCCCCTATTCATCCCATTTTTGACGACATTTTGACTTTTTCCCGTGTGGAGCTATTAGCAATAGTGCCACCTTGAACATTCCTGTATGTGTCTCCTCTTAGGTGCACATGTTTTTATCAGCGATGTACCCAGAAGTGTGATTGCTGGATCATAGGACAGATGTGATTTCAACTGAAGTCAAGAATGCCAAACCTGTTTCCAAAGTAGTCGTAACAACTTTCACTCCCTTCACCTCTAATGGGGGTTCTTCTTCCATATTCTTCCAACACTTGGTATTTTCAGGCTTCATAACTTTGGCCATTTTCGAGGCTAGGTAGTGATATCTCACTGTGGTTTTCATTTGCATTTTTCTGATCATTAATGACATTGAGAACCTTTTCATAACTTTATTAGCCATTTAGATATATTCTTGTGTCATGAGTCTGCTCATTTCTTGTTTATTTTTTGTGTTAGATTGTCTTTTTATTTTACTTTTAGTTTTTTGAAGGAATTTGTTACATATGCTGAATATGAGGCCTTTAGCAGTTATATATTGCAAATTATTCTTTTTATGGGCATTGTTTCTTGAGTCCTGTTTAAAAAGTGTTATCCCATGCTAAGGTCATGAAGAGCTTCTTCTCAGTTATCTTCTGAAAGCTTTTTTGTTTTGTTTTCCACATTTCAAATTATGATCTACCTGGCATTGATTTTTATTTTGACGTAAAGTAGGGGTTCAAGTTTTCCTTTTTTATATGAGCCAAACTGACCCAGCACTATTCACTGAAAAATCAACTTTCCCTGTAGCTCTTCAAATCCGCCTTCCTCCTTGACTGTGTCTTTAACGATGGCTCTGATTAAAGAATGTACTCTGTTCCATTGGTCGATTTGTCTATCGTTACGCCAATACCACACTATTTTGATTACTTTATCATTTTGCTGGTAGAGTGAGACCCTCTACTTGGCTCTTATTTGAGAATCTTGGCTATTTTTGCCCTTTGCGTTTCCATATAAATTTTAGAATCACTTGTCAATTCCCACAAAACAACTGGCTGAGGTTTTTCTTAAAGTTTTTCTATTAAGTCATAACATGCATCAAATAAGGCACCTAAAGCACATTAATCTTAAGTTTTTCATATACACACAATGATGGTGCCAACGTCAGATCACAGTAGAGAAGCTCTCCAGCACTCTGAGGACCCAGGTGCCTTCTCACATCCTTCTAACAGGAAGTCACTATTTGACTTCCGTTACCATTTGACTAGTCTTGACTCTTCTTGACCTTTCTATCAGTGGAAACATACAATATGTATTCTTTTATATCTGGCTTCTTTTGTTCAACATCACTCCTTTGAGGCTCACTCACGTTGCTACATGCATCAGTAGCGTTTATCTTTTTTAGGGCTAGGAGTGTTCCATGGTAAGTTTTTAACATCTGCGTCTGTTCATCTTTATCCTGAAAGCACACGTGAGGTTTCAGTGTTGCTACTATCACTGCAGCAATAAATGCACCCGGTCCCCGTGCTCCATTCTTCTCTCTCTTCTGGGGTGACGTGATGAGAGCCAGGTGGATGCTGTGCTCACACCTCGAGAGAAGAAGCCCAGAATTATGGATCTGGAAGCGTATAGAGGCTGCACACTGCTCACCTGCTGCTCTTTCTGAGGAGAGAGAGAAACCCTGCTCCCTGGTGTAAACAAGTGGAAAGTGGGTGATCCTCCCAGGAAGCGAAGCGGAGGGTCCCGACCCTGCATGCAAACGTGTGGCTCTGGGGAGATGAGTTTTACTATCCTTTGACCGGGAACACATGGCTCCAGGTCTGACACCCTTGCAGTGTGAGAAACAGGTGACTCTGTGGAAGAGGAGACATTCCGAGATGCGCCGACTGGCTTTGCTCAGGAGACCAGCTGTCCAGATGTGTGGAAATATTCGTGCAGCCTTGTTTCCCTGACGTTCTGCTGTGTGAATGCAGGCATTTGGTTCTCCCATTCTCCTGTTGTTGGACATTCAGGTTGTTGCTTACGACTGAGTTGTAAGAGGCCCCGTTGTATTCGGGACACAAATCCCTTGTCACATACGTGTGCTGCAAATATTTTCTCTGAGTTCTTGGCTTGCCTTTTAATTTTTCAATGATGTCTGCAAGAGCAAAAGTTTTTAATTTTGACAAAGTCTCATTTTTCAATATTTTTCCTTTGTGGTTGTGTTTTGGTGTCCCATCTAAGAAATTTTTGTGTATCCCAAAGTTGAAAATGTTTTCTCCTAGAAATTTTCTTGTTTTAGCTTTTACAATTAAATCCATAATACATTGAAAGTTAGTTTTTGTGTATGGTATAAGGAAAAATTAGAGATTATTTTTCCCATGCAAATTTCTTGTTGTTTCTGTGCCATTTATTGAAAAGACTTTCAGTCCACATTAAATTGCTTTAGCCATTTTGTTGAAAAATTGTTGACCACATCTGTATAGGTTTATTTCTGGGTCTCTATTCTTCTCATTGGTTATGGATTGAGAACTCAATACCTGTTAAAATTAGGCTGTAGATTCAGTGCAATTCCAATCAAAATTTTAACAGATTTTTGTGAAACTTGACAAGGTGATTATAAAATTTGTGTGGAATTGCAAAGGTCCAGAAATAAGACTTTTTTTAAAAAGTTCAGATGAGAAGACTTTCCCTTCCATGTATCGAGACTTGTTATACAGTCTCAGTGAGATGAAGTGGTGGACTGAAGGATCAATGAGACAGTAGGCGGACACAGACATTTATGGACATTTGATAAGTGACAAGGCGGGTATTTTAGACTAGTAGGGAAGAAGGGGGTTATTAGTGAATGCTTCTGGAAAAATTGGGTATTTACCTTATTTCACACCACTTACAAAAGTAATTTGAGGTGCATAGTTAAAGGGTTGTTATGTGTTAAATGATGTCCCTTCCCCCTCAAATTCACATGTTGAGGTCCTAACCCCTGGTACCTCCGTAAGTGACCTATTTGGAAATAGGGTTGTTGCAGACGTAATTGGGTAAGTTAGGATGAGGTCATACTGGAGTAGGATGGGCTCCTAATCCAATGTGGTTGGTTTCCTGACAAAAAGGAGAAATTTGGACTCCAACATGCACACGGGGATAATGCCATGTGAACAGAAAGGCAGAGATTGGAGTCATGTGTCTACAAGCCAAGGAACACCACACACTGCCAGAAAACCACCAGAAGCTAGAGGAGAGGCCTGGAACGGAGTCTTCCCGACAGCCCTCAGGAGGAAGAAACCCTGCTGTCACCTTGGTCTCAGACTGGTAGCCTCCAGAACTGAGACGACAAATCTCCATCGTTTGAGCCAGCTTTGTTAACGGCAGCCCCGGAAAACCGCTCCAAGGCTCAACGTGGAGGCACAACTAGAACACCGTGTAGTAGAAAATCTGTGTGGCCCTCGGTAGAAAACATTTCTTAAACATAAACAACACTAGCCAGAAATAAAAAGGTTGATAAATTTAACTGCATTGAAAGTAAGAATTTCTGCTCATCGAGAGACACTAAAAGAGAGTTAGAAGACAAGCCACAAACTGAAAAACTATATATGCATCACATATAAATATAACATGTATTATGCCGAATATTATGTTATATATACATATTCTCTGGATGTGTGTATGTATTCTGCAGATATATTTATACATATATATTCTGGATACTAGGCAACTTTCATTTAATTTTAAAGAACATTTTCACCTAAGGGATTTGTGATGTTGTTTTGGTCATTTCTTTTCTATTTTGAGTTTGAGAACTACTATGGAAAATGGAAACAATATTCCTAACAAAAACAATGGCTTCTGGAAGGGTTTATAGATAGCCACAGAGGTTACTTCAGTCAGTAGCATAAAGAACGATGGCAGTAAAGAAGATGGAAATCCTTGCAAAGGTTGGGTGACTTTGGCATTCATGATCACCAAAAAAGTTCTCAACTGTTAGTGTAACAATTCAGCTGGTGGTTGCACCTGCCAGGCATGTTAATTAGCCGGAGTATGTGAAAAGAAACTAACGATTCCTCTTTTTCCAGATGGAAAGACAAAGCACGACATCAATAATTTGCTCTGGTCCAAAGCCAGAGGTAGTGTGGCTTTACCTAGTGCTAGCATAGTTCCCTCTGCTGGGTAATTTAACTTAGCTCTGAAGAGTTTCGAAAATGCTGGGTTAGCATGTAAGTCAATTCAGAGTTTTTATTTCAAAAGGGCCCAGAGTAGCAAGGATAATCTCGAAGAAGAACAAAATTGGGCAACTTACACCAAGATATCATGGTTTACTATAAAGCTACACATTGAGAAATTAGAATTCATTAAAATTAACAACTGCTATTCATCAAAAAATGCCATTAAGAGAGTGAAAGAGGAAGTACAGAGCAGAAGAAGAAATCTGCTATATATATGAAAGAAAGCAGAAGATATGAATAACTCCTACAAATCACCAGAAAAAGATACACAACTCAATACAAAGATGAGCGAAAGTTTTAACAGGCGCTTCGCAAAACAAGATATCAATGAGACAAGAGGCCTCTCAACATCCTCCATCATCATGGAAACGCAAATTAAAGCCACAATGAAATGCTGGTACACCCACCACAGTGGTTACACAGCGTCGAGTGTCGGTGAGGAGTCAGAACAACTGCAGCGCTCGTATGTTGCTGGTGGGAGTCTTCAGTTGGGTTAGCAGTTTTCCAAAGAGGGTCAGGTTCATGGACAGGCGAGCTGGGTAGTTGTTCAGGGCCCCAAACTCACAAGGGCTCTATGCATGGTTTAATGCCCTGCTGGACACCTCTCGAAATTCCTAAAGGTTTTCTCTTTAAATTTGTTTTTTGTAAGTAAAGTCTTGTGAGACAATGGAGCACTCACCTGAGAACAAGCGAAGTGCAATTCGTGTGTCTGTTGCTGTTCCTTGCTACCATATTCACCATGCCCGTGAGCACAGAATTCTGGTGAAACCATCGTGCCTGGGAATTCAAGGAGACTCAAAGGAGTACCAGGTCAGTGGGGGATGCTGATATCCCCGAGAAGCCTGTTTCCGCCAGAACTGGAACTTGCACGGAACACAGAAAGAAGGCAGTGGTGTTCTAGGAAATGTGGCAAACTGAAGAATCTTATCAGATCTGTTCTGACTCATGTTACTTCCCTGCATTAGCCAAACACACATGCTGGAAATGAAGACAGAGAAGGAAAGGAAGGGTAGGACAACCCACTGTTCTTTCTCCTTTTAGTCCCTCTTTCTCACCATAAACTGAGGGTAGAAAGTGTTGCTATAATGGGCACATACCAGGAAGCGAAATAAAAATATTTGACTTAATTCAGTGCCGCATTTTCACTGTTCTGTTAAGAATGAAATACATATGCACGTAGCAGCTGTGAAATATGAGTTGTGTAATTTCAGTGATTCTGCATACAGGTTAAATGCTGCCACATTTGCATTTAAAATTGCCATTGCACAATATAAAGGCAAATGGTGAAATTCATGCTGCTATTTAAACATTTTAGTTTTTTTCACTTACAGTCACCTGAAATATCAAATCAAAGAACAACATAATAAGTTGAGAGAGATCATGGAAAAAAGGAAACATTTATATTTTAGTACCTTTGATGGCACATTGCCTCACTTTTTGAACAATAGACCTTGCATTTCATTTTGTGCTGGACCTGCAAATATGTAGCCTGCCCAGTTTTTGAACCAAGAATTTTAACCCTGGATACATACTCAACAAAAACGAATGCTCATTTTTGGAATCTTTCATTTTTTCAAATATTGAACATTAACATCTATTAAACTTTATGATGCAACTTAAGACACTGCAACTCTAGGCTCCAGCCCCATGGCTGAGTGGTTAAAGTTCTGTGCTCTGCTGCGGCAGCTGGGTTCACAGGTTCGGATCCTGGGCGTGGACCCACTCCACTCACCAGCCACACTGTGGAGGTGTCCCACATACAAAAAAATAGATGAGGATTGGCACGGATGTTAGCTGAGGGCGAATCTTCTTCAGCAAAAAAACCCAAAAACAACAACAACAAAAAACAATTGCAACTCTAGAGAGAGAAGTGTGCTTATCCTGAAAGTAAAAAAACCCAGGAGAGAATAGGAAAGGACAAATATTTTTGGTAGAACCTGGTTGATCTGAACTCAGAATCTCCTGGAGATTCACGGGGTTCCCCAGCTTGGAAGGACAAAGGGAGAAGCCAGCACCTGGAGCAGAGTGACCGTCCTTTGTGATCTGTGTGCACCACGCGTCAGAAATGTACCCAGCCAGCCACCGGATGTCACTGTTCTCTCGTGCTCCTCGTCTGGGCATCCCACAACGTCTCTGCGTGAATATTCGGTGTCCTGCTTTGCAGCCTGACAGTGGCGCAGGCTCACCCGCACGGGCCTCGCAATGTGGGATCCCTGACTATCCCCACATAACCATGATTTTCGTTCCTGAGCAGCACAGAAAGGTTTAGAAGCTATGAGCAATCTCAAGTGCGGCTCTCAGCTGGTCTCAGCCCTGAAACAGAGCTTGGGGGATGGAACACAGCAGCTGTTTACCTTTCCGTCAAGTGACTGGCTCTTCTATGCGCCCCGGCCTGGAAATCGTTGTGTTTCACAGGTGGTTTAGATTACGTTCAAAGATAACACCCAAATCCTTCCATTAAAATAACAAAAACCAAAAACCAGGAAATGAAAAACAAGGCTTAATGATCAGTTGGTGTCAAAACGTGACAGCAGGTCTCCAGAACTTCCTACCAGCACCAGGCTGCAGCTGGCTCAGGCGTCTGTCCTCAGCCTTCCGTCCATGTGCGTCTCAAGGACAGGCCGTGGCTGTTGGCCTCCCACACTTCCCACCCTGTGAACGGAGTGGGGGAGCAGCCCGGGCTCCTCCTGCCCCACGGGCGTGCTCACATTCATCATCCAGACCAAGGGATGGGTGATCCACAGCACCTTCCTGCCCTTCCCCCAGGAGAGTTTCCCTTAAATTCACTTACTCACTTCTTCAACAAGTACTGCCTTCTAAGTGCTGACTGCTGTATTAGGAGCTGGGGACACAGCAGCGACACACAGAAAAGTCCCTGTCACTGTGGCGCCCATATTCTAGTGTTTAAGTAGAGATTAAAATCGCAAACTAAAGGGAAATTGCCCAGGTGGTTTCTGCAGACGTCAACCAGCGAGTGGAGGTGCAGCTCGCCTTCCTACCACCAAGGAGGGGGATGGCTAGCTCAGCGGGTGAGAGCAACCACGTCCCAAACCGGCCACTGTGACAGCCTGCAAGAGGCCACTGTCCTCACATCCGCCCTCGCTCTCTCCAATCGGTTCACAAACAGCCAGAGGCTTATTTTCAAGGCAAATCTTACCTTGTAGCTTTCTTGTTTCAAACCCTTCAACGGTTTGTCCCTGCTCTTCAGTTGGCAACAGCAGTCTTTACCGCGGCTGCGATGGCCCCCGCCTGTTTCGCCAGCCTCATGGGGCCCATCCTTGGCCCTGTCTCATTCCCACTCTCTTGAGATCTATCGGCCATTTCTCAGTCCCTCTCGTTGCCAGGCACTTTTCTGCATCAGAGCTTCTGCAGATGTGTCTCCTTTGGCTGGCAGGCTCTTTTGTAACCGTCTCTCCCTCCCCAGCACATACACACCACCCTTCACTGTCTGCCTGAACTCTGGTCACTTCTGCAGCAACGTCAGTCCCCTGGATGGATCAGGTTTCCCCTGGGCCACAGCCCTGATGATGATGATGCCCCTGTACCTCTCGCATGTGGGAGTCCGCGCGTTGCCTTTCCTGGTCATCCCATCCCAGGTCTCCAGTTTGGACAATTGACCCTACAACATGAGAAGGTATCAGTTCTCCACGTACCAACCTTTGTGGGGTCCCCACTGCCAGCTGGCCAACAGGCAAGCAATCTCCAAAATTCCTCATTGGAGCCTGTTTCCTAGGACCATTGGTTGGGTCCCCTGAAGACAGCTCTGAAATGGAGATTTGTGGGCAGTTGTCAGTAGGCGAGAGCTCCAGGCCTCAGCACTGTGATGGAGGAGGGAAGCAGTGCTGGTGGAGGGAGCTCGAGCTGCCATGTAGTTGCAATAGAAGCTTTGGCCAATCCCACAAGGGGCTTCCGAGCTGGGACTGCCCTTGAGAGTTGCCCCACTTCAGGCAGGGGGATGCTGGCCCTGTAACCCTGCATCCGTCTGCCACTGGGTGCTGGCTGCCCTAGGAGGGTGAGCGTGCCCTTGGATAGGGTGGCTCCCTTCAGCCAAGGGCAGTCCCCTGGAGGGGACACAGCTACGACAGCCACCACTTCCAGCAGCTGGGGAAGGAACATCTCAGTCTGCAGTGGGATCTAGGGGGAGCAGCGGAGCATCCATCCCGGCAACCCCAGGCTTTTCAAAACACAGTGAGGTTTGCGGAAATAATTGGTGGGTTCTCTTATCTCTACAAAACCCGCACCTGCTGCCCTCAGCTGCTCCTACTTTGCTGCTCTCTCTGCTCTCAGATTTCGTCTTTGTTGGCCCCTTAGCTCTGCCTTTTACTCTTCTGACCCTAAAACACGTGTTCCCGTGGGAGGAAAGGAGAACTGACTGAAAAGCTCCCGGTCTCCCGGAGGTGGTGCTGGGTGCTTCATGCGTGCTCTCTTCAAACATTAACCTTATTTCTCTTCTCTTCCAAAGTTTGTTGAACTCTGTTTCCCCTTTTTATTTCTGAGATTTTCAGAATTTTTTCTAAAGATTCAATTTTAAGTGAAGATTTCTAGTGATAGTGAGTATGCCAGTGCTGTAATAAAACGAGAAATAGACAAAAAACAAAAATGATACTTTACCAGTAGTATTTAACTATATTATGAATTATTTTATTATTTTTTAAGTTGCTAAAACTGATGCCTCCTTACTATTTAACATTTAACATTAACTTTGCAATGGCAAGAACTTTTAATGACTGTCTTATATATTTATATGTGTGTATCTTGTCTGTAGATTTCTGCAAACAACAATCACCAGTAAGAATGGATTCTTAAATGATGGATTTCACAGCTCTCCACAAGCCTGCTCTGTCCTATATCGTGCACCCTGTAATTCTTAATGAGAGGTTTCTTTCTAGTCCCCTGTTGCCTCAGCTATGTAGTAAAAATGAAATGGACATCACCTGAATGGCCACAATATTCTTTTGTCTATTTGACCTAATACAATCTTTAAAAGCCTTAGATGATTATGTTTTTTTTAAAGATTTTATTTTTTTCCTTTTTCTCCCCAAAGCCCCCCAAGTACATAGTTGTATATTTGTTGTGGGTCCTTCTAGTTGTGGCATGTGGGACACCGCCTCAGCGTGGCTTGACAAGCAGTGCCATGTCCGTGCCCAGGATTACGAACCAACGAAACACTGGGCCCCCTGCAGCGGAGCGCGCGAACTTAACCACTCGGCCACGGGGCCAGCTCCAGGTGATTATGTTTTGGTCTTAGAGTCTCTTCACTGTTTTGAGCTCCTTCTTGGCATGACTCAGCTCTCCCAGTATTCCTTCTCGTGGGATGGGCACAGGACCAGAAGGAGCCTGGGTTCTAAATGAGCCTCTGTTTTCTCATATGTGGAACAGAATTAATGTTTATATCCTATATTGCTGTGAGATCAGTTAAGGAAATCTGTGGAAGGGCTTTGAAAACAGCGTTTTAAAAATGAAAGTATTATTGGGTCTGGCCCGGTGGCACAGCAAAGTTCACATGTTCTGCTTCTCGGCGGCCCGCAGTTCGCCCGTTCAGATCCCGGGTGCCGACACGGCACCGCTTGGCAGATGCCATGCTGTGGCAGGTGTCCCACATATAAAGTAGAGGAAGATGGGCACAGATGTTAGCTCAAGGCCCGTCTTCCTCAGCAAAAAGAGGAGGATTAGCAGTAGATGTTAGCTCAGGGCTAATCTTCCTCAAAAAAAAAAAAAAAGAAAGTGTTATTAACGAGAGGAAAGGAAAGACGTGAATGGTTGTGTCCTGCGTCCCAGATGCTTTTACTAGTTATTTCTCTGGCAGTGTCCCCTGACATCTTAGGGAGGCCATGGATTATAATTTAAAATCTCTTGCTTTTGGCAATGAATTTACCTTGTTTCCCATGTTTGTTTTAATCTAGAAATCTGAACCAGAAAATGCATGTTATCACTGTTAATTAAGTGTATTTCTCTGTATCTAACTTCAGTCCTTAAAAGGAAGAAATCGGTTTCAGGATGCAACTCACAGGTCCATTCCAGAAGGTCAGGAGGTGCAGACGAGTTGAGCTGTTGACTCAGCTGAGGTAATCTTGATGAGCATGTGCGTGTGTGTGGGTCTATAATGTGGTTCATCTCCATAAAACCCCAAGCTTTATGGGTTTGAAAGCATTAACTCATGTCTCAGGGACGTCCCCTACAGATTATTAGAATTCTTGGTGTGCTGTCTGGCCATCTGCTTACCTACAGGAGTTACAACCAGATGGAACGGCCCCGCTCACATCCATGCTCAGAGAAGAAATATGAGAACACCTGAGTCCTTTTCTGTTCTGTTGAAGCAGCACCATTTTTTACACCTGTATCAGCATAGTAACAAAGGGTTGATTAATTTGTGACTTTTCTGGCTTCAGATTGATCAAACTAGGAAAATAAACAGTTATCTTTTTTTCCCTCTTCCTGTTCTATGAGAATATATCAATGATCTTCTACAGCAGGCCTATAAGTGGATATTTACATGTTCACTGCCTGTGTCCTGTCAGGGAGGGGAGTCTACTTAATTTCAGTTTTCAGGTTTAGCCAAACGACAAGGAAAGATATCCGGCAGCTCTGTTAGGTCACCCGGTCATGGTTTTAATGGAAGAAAGGGCGAGTGTGACAGAATGACCAGACTCCCTTTATTTTCGTCCTCCCCTGATAATCGAATATTAATTTCTTAGTTGCATACAAACAATATGAAAATACCAGATTTCAACTCCCCTTATCCCATTCCTTTCCTCACATGACCTCATATGACCGTATGACTCTATCCAGGTACAAGATCCGGATGGAGTCTACCTAGGACGCATAAGAACTACATTTTTTTCTTCTTCTTCTTCTTCTTTTTTTTTTTTTGTGGAAGATTAGCCCTGAGCTAACATCTGCTGTCAAGCCTCCTCTTTTTGCTGCAGAAGACTGGCCGTGAGCTAACATCCATGCCCATCTTCCTCTACTTTATATGTGGGACGACTACCACAGCCGGGCTTGCCAAGCGGTGCCATGTCCGCACGTGAGATTTAAACCGGCGAACCCTGGGCCGCCGAAGCGGAACGTGCGAACTTAACCGCTGTGCCACCAGGCCGGCCCCCACTTTTTTCTCCTTTGTAACTGTTAGCGTACTATTGCGAAGACTGATTAGAATACAGTGCAAATGGAAGTAATGTCATGATGTCAGGCCTATGTGGGTTAATTATCTCCTATTTCTATTTCACGGCCACAGATTACACCCTGGAAGACCAGGCAAGACTGTGTCACTCTATCGTCACTCTGGCAAAGCAACCAAACCTCAGAAAGACCCCTCCCTTGTTTCTTCCCTCCTTTTCTAACCTGCACAAATGTTTACTGATGCTTTCTGGGTGCTGGCACTGTGCTGGTCCTGAGGACACGGAGGTGAACAAGCAGACACAGCACTCTCTCTTAGGAAGATGGCACTCCAGCGGCTGACACAGGCATTAAACTGACAATTTCACACAGAACCTTGGGATTACAATCGTGGTACTAATGCCATTGCTCAGTCTAAAAACCTTCATATACCCCCTCAAAAATGACATTTTAAAAATCGCTGTTTATGTTTTTATTCTATTTTTCTTAGACATGCTCCTAACATCGTCCTGCTTAAGTGCACGCATCTTTTCAAGTGCAGCTAACTTACAGCCCAAGACAGAGGTCTGATTTTTACAGAAGCTCCAAGAACTTCATGGAGTTTTGTCCTCAAAGCAGACAGGGACGTGGGGCAGCTGCAGGAGAACGGGAGGAGGAGAGGCCGACGGCGCCGGGCGCGTGCGGAACGAGCGGGTGCCCACCCCAGGGCCCCGCCTTGTGTCTGTGACTCTGCTCTCTAAAGGCTGGCTGTGGAGTGAGACCACGTCATTCATTATCAGCTGGCTTATCTCCCTCTTGGTTTATTTGTAGAAAGTTTCCGAAGCGTATCTGTGAACCCTTATTCCATGGGATGTCAACAAGTGTTACACACACACACACACACACACACACAAACAGAAAAAACAACTATCCACAGTCAAATAAGCTTCTTTACTGCAGAATTCTCAGGAATTCTAGGATCCCAGGCACACTGCGAATCAGCACGAGAGGAACCCTGAGTGGACACGCTCATGTTTACTGGTGATGACGCTTTTTTCTGCAGAACATCTGACAGGAACAGCACTGCCTGGAAGGAAGCTCAGGAAACACAGGCTTAGCTTCCTCTCTAAATCAGTTTATTCTCTTGTGGATACCAGGGATGGCAAGGAAGATGCTTCATCACGTAGAACAGAGAAGAAAGTGGTTCTGGGATTAAACTGTTGTTATAGGGAACTCACAGAACGGCCAATTCACGCGGACAAAATCTCTGAGAACTGACAGTTACCGTTGTGTAACTTCATAATGGGATGGCGAGGATGGGCCCTGGGCTCGTTTTTATATACACTGTGAAAGTTGGCAATAGCAATCTATCCCTCGGTATTTTAGATCAATTATGTAAAGTTAGAATCATTTCGATTTCATTTCTCTCAATCCACCAGACCTGATTTTTAAAAATTCAAGATTCACTCATTTGATTTAAGTATCACTAGTGTGAAGTATTTCCATCCTCCTTCTACTGGAAGCGAATTTCCCGGTTAGGACACGGCTTCACTAGAGACGAGTAACAGCGGCTGTAACTGGATGCTGTGTGATTTCATCACGCTGTGAAAACACTTCGACCAGTCCAAATTGGTCTATGAAGGTTTCTCTCTCTTTATTCCAGTTCCAGCTCTCCTAATCACTCCAGCTCCTGTGTTTGCTGGGATTTTGTGATATCTCTGGATTCTGACACATGCTATGATTCAGTGCCAAATCCCATTTCCTAAGTTATTGATAGAGGTACAAAGTACACCTGTGCTTTTCTTTCTCCCTGACATCTGAAAAAGAAGTTTGCTTTCTTTCCTGAAACTACATTCTTAAATTTATCTTCTTTATCATCCTTTAACTTATCGGCCATATAGTAAGAAACTATACTTAACAGATTAAGTAGAAACACGTTTCAGATGGGTCCTATTTGAAGTTAAAAAGGGGGTTCCAGCTCACACTCCCGAGGGGAAGTGAGTGGTTTCTGAGGCAGGAGAATCGAGAGGAATGGGTTCTCAGCCAGTCCAAAAATTGAACTTCTTCCTTTTCTTTCTTCTTTCCTTTCTTTCTTTTTCAAAAAACAAACAATTGTCTATCATAGGATATAGTTCTGATTATAATATGTTGACTTTTAAGATATGGAGAAAGTCCAGCATCCATTCAACAATTACGGCCAGTTGAGTATCCTATATCCACAGTGTTCTCTTTGTTTCTTCTCCATTCCCTGAGCCGGGGAAACATCTCCACACATGGGAAGGGCATCCTCTTGGTGTTGGGATGGGCAGGTGGCTGACCAAGCACGTGGTTCGGGTGTGTGGCTTGGGAGAGCTGCGGTTCTCAGACGGTGAGGGCTCAGCCAATTGGATACAACCATTCATTCATTCAGTGTGGACTGAGCACCTACTGAATGCCACGCAGTGTATTCGCATGGTCAGAGCCCTGAACAGTTCTAAGTTGAGCTGAGGTTGAAATTGCTAGCCAGTGCCAGGAGGCCTGGACATAGCCTTGGGAGCGGCTTAGAACACACAGAGGGTTTAGAATGATAGCGTGGACCTGTGTCAGTTCTCCCGCGCTCTTGGGGCCTCCAGGTGTTTAAAGAGCTGGTACTTTCCTCTCTGGGTAGAGGTTTTAATTAAACTGGGATTGTCGTGGGCGATTCAGGATAATGTTAGCGATTTCTTATGATTGCTGAAACTTTATACTTAAGGAAGAGCTCTCATAGGAATTAATTAATTTAACCCATGCAAGCCAGTAAGGTAGAATGCTGTGATCTGCTATGTTGCACACACAGTAAAGACCAGGCCTGTCCAACCACGTGGCCATTCTCATTTCTCTCCCTACTGGCTGCCCCAGGCTTAGAGAAACTGCAGTTTGTGAGCCAAACTCAGCTGGTTTTGAACAGCCCAAGAACTAAGAGTGATTTTTATATTTTTAAAAGATTGTAAAAATGAAGAGGAATATGTGACAGAGACAGTGTGTGGCCTGCAAAGCCTGAAATACTTACCGTCTGGCTGTCTCAGTCCATTCGGGCTGCTCTAACAAAATACCACGGGCTGGTGGCTTGTAAACTACAGAAATTTATTTCTCAGGAATTCCGTGTCAGCACGGTTGGGGAAGGCCCTCTTCCCAGTGACAGATGTCCCCTTATGTCCTCACATGGGGGCAGGGGCCAGGGCGCTCTCAGAGCCTCTTCTGTAGGGGCCATAACCACCTCCTAATGCCACCACCCTGGGCGTTAGGTATCCAATGTATGAATTTGGGGGGACACAAACATGCAGGCCATAGCATTGGGCCTTGACAAAAAACGTTTGCCAACCCTTGGCTTAGCGGCTTATGTACAGGTCTTCATGCTGTCTAGAGACTATCAGCAAAATTCACTCTGGAAAAACATTTGGAAAAATTAACAATAATTCAAAAACTCGTCAAAATTCTTATAATATATTTTAAAAAACAAAGCAGTTGGGGCTTACTCAAGAGTATGTGGAATGCCAGCTTAAACACAGGTTATCCACGGCCCAGGACCAATAACGTGTCAGAAGCAGCTTGCAAGAGCTGATTGTGCAATGTCTTCCCAGCTCCAAGTTTAATGACTCAACTGTGACGGGAATAATTACCCCACAGAAACTGGCACTATCTGCAATCAGGCCCTTTCTTCCCCAGAAAGGTGGTTTTGAGACATTTAGCGTACATCCCTGAATGTACGTCATTTGATGTCTGAAGTTGTTTATAACTCAAACTCATGTATTTAGTCTAGTAATAAGGAGAGAAATAAGTTTTGTTTCATAGAGGCTAATTTTTTACAAGATATTGATAAATTTTCTTAGACCTCAAAGCCATATGTAGATATATAAGGGGAATAAAAAAATTAGCTACATTATTTGGTTGTGGTGAGAATTAAACGTGTGAATGCCAGTAAATTTTCAGTACAAAGGTAAAGCATTTAAAGCAGTGGAACACAGGCTAATTATTCTATCAACGTTCATCTTAAATACCCATCCCCAGATTCTAGCCTGTGGACCAGAGCACATTCAGATGAACCCCATCTAGGTCCCATCTGGAGAAAACATCGGGCTGGAGTGAGAAGAAGGGACTGTCCATCTGGTTCTGCCCTTTACTGCTCTGCGTCTCAGGCAAGTCAACCTCAGCCTGCCTGTCTCTCCTCATCTGTAGAAAAGCTAGTGTCACCCACCTTGTCAGTTAGTGGGAGGACAAGACAAGATAATTCCTGGGAAGGCACCCTGTTAATGGTAGCACATCGCACAAATGTAAAGTATTATTATCCTATACCAGTATGATTGTGAATGTGTGCAGTAAGACTCAGGCTGACATTCTGTTGAAGAGAAGAAATAATGAGTCACATCTTCCTCTGCCTCTTATTTCTTCTGTCAAAAGTGGTGAATCACTGGGCAAAAATGTAAGCAGCCTGTGATAAAGACTCACATGGAGGTTTTCATTCCACTTAGAGGAACTCTGCCGGCCCTCTGTGTTACAGAAAAACTGAACTACTGGCTGGAAACCAAGTACAGAATTCTACTGATGTAGGAAATAAACAGGAATATGTTCAATATATTTCATTTATTTTTCAATTTTGTAAAATCTAATTTTTGCCAAAATATTTTCATTTTAACCTCCTTTTAAAATGTAAGTTGTGCTATGTGCTTGCAAAAATGGTTTTACGTTGATACAATCTTATTACTGTTGCAAAAGTTTGTGAAGAAATTTGTTGTAAGGTGCTATCTTAAAGATAACTGATGAGTTAATTAAAGTGATAAAAAATGAAGTAACTGCAAATTAAACTTGTAATGTAAGCTATTTGTAATAGCTTCAAACTGGAAACAATCCAAGTGCCCATCAATAGGTGAATGGATGTTTAAGAGACTGATCTATTTAAAAGAGATATTAGTTTAAATTTGGGGGATAATGTATAAAGACATAATTTTGTGACATCAACAATCTAAAGGGGTGGGGATGGAGCTGTAAAGGAATAGAGATTTTGTATGTTATTGAAGTTAAGCTGGCGTAGATTTGAATTAGAGTTTTCTAATTTTAAGATGTTAAGTGTAATCCCCATGGTAACCACAAAAAAATAGTTATAGAATATACACAAAATGAAATGAGAAAAGAACTTAAATGTTTCACTTTAAAAAATCAACTAAGTGTGAAAGAAGACAGTAATGCAGGAAATGAGGGACAAAAACCCTATAATGTATATAGTAAACAAACAGCAAAATGACAGAATTCCTTATCAGTAGTTCCTTTAAATGTAAACGGATTAAAACTGCCAATCAAAAGTCAGAGATTGGCAGAATGAATAAAGACACAAGATCCAACTGCATGCTAGCTACAAGTGACTCACTGAAGATCCAAAGACACAAATAGATTGAAAATGAAAGGATAAAAGAAGATATTCTGCGCAAATAGCAATCAAAAGAGAGCAGGGGTGGCTGTACCAATATCAGACAAAATAGACTTTAAATCAAAACCCTTCACAGGAGACAAAGAAGGACATTATACGTTAATAAAAGAGTCAATACAGTAAGAAGATAAAGCAATTGTAAACATTTATGTACCTAATAACAAAAACATCAAAATATACGAAGCAAAAACTAACAAAATTGAAGGGAGAAATAGACAGTTCTACATTAACAGTTGGAGACTTCAGTGTCCTGCTCTCAGTAATGGATGGAACAACCAGACAGAAGATGAGTAAGGAAACAGAGGACTTACACAGCACAATACACCAGTAGATCTAACAGCCATATCCAGAACACTCCACCCAACAACAGCAGACATTCTTCTCAAGTGCACATGGGACATTTTCCAAGATAGACCATATTGTGGACCACAAATTAAGTCTCAACAGATTTAAAAGCTAACTATTATACAAAATACCTTCTCTGATCACGGCAGGGTGAAGTTAGAAATCAATAACAGAAGTAAAACTGGAAAATTAAAAATTCTGTGGAAATTAAACAACATGTTCTTAAACAACCAATGGATCAAAGAAGTAATCACAAAGGAAATTAGAAAATACTTAGAGATGAATGAAATGAAAACACAACTTGCCAAAACTTATGGGACACAGCAAAAGCAGCACTAAGGAGGAAATGTATAGCTATACATGCTTGTTGTAAAAAACAAGAAAGATCTCAAATCAACAACATAATTTTATAATTTAAGGAACTAGAAAGAGAAGAAAAAACTAAACCCAAAGCTAGCAGAAGGAAGGAAATACTAAAGACTAGAGCAGAAATAAATGAAATAGAGAATAGCAAAACAATAGAGAAAATCAATGCAATCAAAAGTTGGTTCTTTTGAAAGATCAACAAAATTGACAACCTTTAGCTAGATGGACTAAGAGAAAAAAAGACTCAAATCACTACAATCAGAAATGAAATGGGGACGTTACTACCAGTTCTTACAGAAATAAAAAGGGTGAGAGAGTACTATGCATAATTGTACACCAATGAATTGGATAACCTAGATGAAATCAACAAATTCCTAAAAACACAAAACTTATCAAGAGTAAATCACAAAGAAATAGACAATCTGAATAGACCTATATCTAGCAAGAAGATTGAATCAGTAATCAAAAATCTCTGGACAAAGAAAAGCCCTGGACCTGACCGCTTCACCAGTGGGTTCCACCAAACATTTAAAGATGAGTTAACATCAGTCCTTCTCAAATTTTTCAAAAAAACCCTGAAGAGCAGGGAACACTTACTAACATTCTATGAAGTCAGCATTACCCTGATGCCAAAGCCAAAGACACTCCAAGAAAGAAAACTACAGGCCAATATCTCTTATGAACATTGATGCAAAATTCCTCGACAAAATGCCAGCAAACTGAATTCAGCAGCAGAGTAAAAAGATTAAATGACCAAGTAGGATTTATTTCTGGAATGAAAGGATGTTTCAACATATGAAACTCTATCAACGTAATGCACTACATTAATAGAATGAAGGGAAAAAAAACACATGATCATTTCAATTGATGCAGAAAAAGCATTTAACAAAATTCAACACCCTTTAATGATAAAAAAGCCTCAGCAAGCTAGGAATAGAAAGAAACTACCTCAACATAATAAAAGATAATAAAAGCCATAAAAAAAACCCATAGCAAACATCATACTCAATGGTGAAAGACTGAAAGATTTTCCTCTAAGATCAGGAACAAGACAAGGATGCCACTCTCACCACTTTTATTCAATAAGGGCTGGAAGTTCTATCCAGAACAATTAGGCAGAAAAAGAAATAAAAGGTATGCGAATGGGAAAGGAGCAGTAGAATTATCTCTGTTCAAGGTGATATAATCTCATATGAACAAAACCCTAAGGACTCCACAAATAAACAGGCAGAACTAATAAATGAACCCAGCAAAGTAGCAGGATACAAAACCAACACACAAAAATCAGTTGCACTTCTCTATACTAACAATGAGCAATTTAGAAAGGTAATTATGAAACAATTCCATATATAATACCATCAAAAAAAAGAATAAAATACTTAGGAAATTAACTTAACCAAGGAGGTGAAAGATTTGTACAATAAAAACTGCAAAACATTGCTGAAAGAAATGAAAGAAAACATAAATAAATGGAAACACATCCCATGTGCATGGATTGGAAGATTAGTAGTGTTAAGATGTTAATATTACCCAAAGCAATCGACAGATTCAATACGATCCCTATCAAAATCCTAATGATGTTTTTTGCAGAAATAAAAAAACCCATCCTAAAATTCACGTGGAATCTCAAAGGACCCTGAACAGCTTACACAATCTTTAAAAAAAGGAAAAAAAAGAATGAAGCTGGAGGACTTGCATTTCCTGATTTCAAAATTTACTACAAAGCCACAGTAATCAAAACAGTGTAGTAGTGACAGAAAGACAGACATAGACCAGTGGAATAGAACAGAGAGCCCAGAAATAAACCCTTACATAAGTGATTAAACGGTTTTTGACAGTGGTGCCAAGACTATTCAATGGGGAAAGGACAGTCTTTTCAACAAATGTTATTGGGAAAACTGAACATCCACATGCAAAAGAATGAAGCTGGACCCTTACCTTAGACTACATACAAAAATTAGCTAAATATGGATCAAAGATCTAAACGTAAGACCAAAACTATGAAGCTCTTAGAAGAAAACACAGAGAAAAAACTATGGCAATGATTTTCTCGATATGACACCAAAGGCACAGGCAACAAAAGAAAAAATAGACAAATAGACTTCAGAAAAATTTCATGCATCAAAAGACAATGTTAACAAAGTAAAAAGGCAACCCACAGAATGGGAGGAACTATTTGCAAACTATGTCTCTTATGAGGTATTAATATGCAGAATATATAGAGAACATCTAAAACTCAACAACAGCAAAACAAACAACCCAGTTCAAAAATGGACAAAGGACTTGAATAGACATTTCTTTATAGAAGATGTACAAATAGCCAATAAGCCTATGAAAAGATGCTCAACATCACTGATCATTAGGGAAATGCAAATCAAAACTACAACGACAGAGCACCTCACATCCATGAGGACGGCTGCTCTCAAAAACACAGAAAATAACAAGTATTGGCAAGGAAGTGGAGAAATTTGAACCCTTATGCACTATCGGTGGGAATATAAAATGATACAGCCACTGTGAAAAACAGTTTGGCAGATCCTCAAAAAATTGAACATACAATTACCACATGATCCAGCAATTCCATTTCTGGGTACATACCCCAAAGAATTGAAAGCAGAGTCTCAAAGAGATATTTGTACACCCATGTTCATAGCAGCATTATGCACAACAGCTAAAACATGGAAGCAACACAAGTGTCCATAGATGGATAAGTAAAATACGGTATAAACATACAATAGGATATTATTCAGCCTTGAAAAGGAAGGAAATTCTAATGTATGTTACAACATGGATGAACCTTGAGAACAGATCATGATTGAAATGAAATAAGCCAGTCACAAGAAGACAAATACTGTGTAACTGCACTTATATGAGGTACTTAGAGTAGAGAGATTCAGAGACAGACAGCGGGGGGAGGCTGCCAGGGGCTGGGGGAGGGGAGGGGAAGTTACTGTTTGACGGGCACAGAGTTTTGGTGTTACAAGATGAAAAGATTTCTGGAGATTGATGATGGTGATGGTTGCATTTACAAATGTCTGTAACACCACTGAAGTGCATGCTTGAAAATGGTAAAGATGATAAACTTTACGTTGTGTGTATTTTACCACAATGAAAAATTTGGAGAAAACTCCCAGGTGAATGGATAAACAAATTGCAGTATGCCCATAGAGTGGGATTCTACTCAGCAGTAAAAAGGAATGAACTGTTGACACACACAACTACCTGGATGAATAATTATGCTGAATGAGAGAAACCAAGCAAAAATACTACATACTATTTGATTCTATTTATATAAAATTCTATAAAATGCAAGCTAATGTTTAGTGAAAGAGAGCTGATCAGTGATTGTGTGGGGACAGAGAGGGGGCAGGGTGCGTGGATGGAGATAATACCAAGGGGCGTGATGCGACCTCTGCAGATGATGGATATGCTCAGCATCTTAATTGTGCTGATGGCGTCACAGGTGTATACTTTCTCGTAACCCAGCACATTGTACACTGCACATATGCACAGTTTACTGTATGTCAACAAAGCTATTAAGGTTAAGAAACCCTCTAACGTTTTCGGGACATCCTGTTTACAGCTGTGGGTGTCCAACAGCTGGTAAGCAGGCCTAACTTAAAGGTCAAAGGTCATCATTGCCACCATTGCTGATGGCATGGCTCCAATGACCACCGAGAGCTCTCGGGGGATAAGTACCGACAAGGGACTGGGGACTGTGTTACTACCTCTGCAGCATGGGTTCTCTATCAAGCCCCTTTCTCGCCTGGTCCTAGGTGCTGGCTGCTCTGCCAAAGGCCTGAGGAACTTCTGTCACGTCCTACCTCCTTCCTCCTCCCCATCTCTCTCCAGAACTGTGCATGGCTCCCAAGCCCCTTCACCTAGGTTTGCTATCAGGCTTCACCACTTAGTGGCTCATGACCTTACACAACTGTACCAGCTTCCTACGGCTGCCTGACAAAGTACCACAAACTGGGTGGCTCAGAACAACAGAAAGGTGCTGTCTCACGGTTCTGGAGGCTGGAAGTCCAAAATCGAGTGTGAGCAGGGCTGGTTTCTTCTGAGGGCTGTGAGAGGATCTGTTCCAGGTCTCTCTCCCAGCTTCTGCTGGTTTGCTGGTCGTCTTTGGCGTTCCCTGGCTTGTGGCAGCATCGCTCTGATCTTTACCCGGTGTTCTCCCAGTGTGTGTGTGTGTGTGTCTCTTCGCATGGTGTTTTTTCTAAAAGGACACAGTCATATTGGATTGGGGACCACCCTTCTCCAGCGTGGCTCCATCTTAACCAATTGCACCTGCAACAACCTTATTTGCAAATAAGATCACATTCTGAGACACTGCGGTCTAAGACGTCAACATATGAATTTTTTGGAGACACAATTCAACCCATGACCACAACTCGTTGAACTTCTCAGTGCCTTAGTTTCCCCACAGTGAGTCACGCAGAGTAATAACACCTGCACTGTGGGGTTGGGATAAGGATTCACCATCAGGGATGTGAGGTTCCGGGGGACGTGCCAGCCTGGACACAGTGAGCAGTTAGGGGGTGTCGGCCAGCACTGGTGTTCTCACGGCTGCCTGCGCAGATTCTCACCGTGGAAAGATTTTCATCCTGGGCTTACAAACTAATACCCCCTCCCCTCCAGCCAGCACCCAAGTTATCCCCACATGGAAATAACACAGAGCAGTATGTGCTCCATGCTACAGTCCTGCGGGCTGAGATTTCTGTGTGCCATGTAGGCATAGAGGCCTTTGGGGAGATGTCAGCAGACCCTGATGAGCAGGAGGAAGATAGGAATCCTCTTGTCAAAATCCCTTTGTTATGCATCTGATTTTGGGGGGAATTACTGATATTCAAAGTTCAGTTTCTCATCTATAAAATGGGACTAGTACAGTTATTGCCATGATTAAATGAGATGATGCAGGTAATGTGCCTGTCGGATGCCACCAGCAGAATTGGTGCTCCAGGAACACAAACCAGCAAACAAACGCAGAAGTCGAGCTGCGGCTGAGACGTGGGCGGGTCTTAGGATGGGCTGCGGGGGCCTGAGAGCAAAGCTGCTCCTACAGCTGAGTAATCCCACACCCGAGCACAACGACCAGCTTCCCGGCGATGACACAGAAGCGCGGGGACCACACCACCCGGGGGACCTCTCCTGCAGCTGCTGCGGCTCTCAGAAGCAGCTGGGTTTCAAGTGAGGCTGGTCTTGAAATGTGGCCACAGGGGGTCAGCAGCGGGCTGTGGGTCTGCAAAGAGGCAAAACAGAGCTGCCTGCAAATCTTCCATCCATAAATAACCTTGTTCTAAACTAGGATCAGGGTGTTCCTCCCATCCTTTCAGATAAATTGACAGGTTGGCTTGAACAAAGTGTGTCTGCAACTTATAAAATGGGATGGGCACTAACCTCTTCTTAGAGGTTCACGGGCTATGACACCAGGATGTTTCAAGAAATGAGCTTTTATTAAACCTACGCTTTGGTTAGGGTGTCACCACACATATCACATTTAGATCGCAACTTTTCAAAGAAAAATCGTTCAAACGCACCTCTCTTTAGCGTTATAGTAAGCACAGTTTCAGATTTCCTTGGTATTTGGGACGGCCCTTAGCATCTTGGATCTCACCCTTATGGACAATTGCTTATCTTTTTTGAGCCTCGATTTCTCATCTTTAAAATGGGGATGATGCGGTGATGGTCATAATTAAGGAGACAATGCAGTGAGTGCCGTCATAAAGCCCTGAGCATTGCCTGGTTGGATGCCCCGAGTCCTTCCCCTATGGGGAGAATCTAATGATGGATGGGAGACAGGGCCTGTCCACCCAGTGGAAGCCAAGGGAGGCAGACGCTTTCTGTACTGGTGACTCCTGGCTGCTGGAGCACAGGTGGGTGACCAACGGGTGGCCAGTCAGGAACTCCCATGGGGCTGGGCAGCTCAAAAGCTCAGGGCCACTTAGACACCATTTGTGATGGCAGCTCTGAGGCTGGAGGCACAGCAGCGAGGACCCAGGATCAGCAGAGTCCAGCAGGACGTGGCTGGGCTTTGCTGACCTTACTTTCTGCCTAAATACCATTCTCCCAACAATTCTGAGGACTAATTTGTCCTTTGAACAAATTTATGTTTTCCTAAATTAGCCAGAAAATCTGATGTTGTTGGTAACCAAAAACATTGCCGAGTGCAAGCTTCAACTTTAATTTTACAGTAAATGTGCAAAAGTACTAGTTAAAGAAGGATTCTGGCTGGTGGGTAGTTGAGTTTCTCCTGAGTTTTATTCCACACTACAATCAATGATTGTGAAAGAAAACCCTGATAATTCAAAAGAAGATTGGTTTCTTTCTTTCTTTCTTTCTTTTGGTGAGGAAGATTGTCCCTGAGCTAACATCTGTGTCAGTCTTCCTCTATTTTATATGTAGGACACTGCCACAGTGTGGCTTGATGAGTTCCGTGCCGAGGATCCAAACCCAAGAACCCCAGACCACTGAAGTGGAGTGCACAAACTTAACCACTGGGCCATCAGGCCGGCCCCAGAAGGTTGGTTTCTTGATATTACAATATGAATAACATTTCCTAGGCACGGAAAGCAGAGTTTCAACCATATGGGAGTTGTTAGCCAAGAAGACTGTCTGAAAATGGCTGTGGATGCCTATCACCGTGGGTTGCCTGGACGAGCTAGCTGGATCCTGGGTGGCTTCTCCTGCTTCCTGCTTGAGAGGCTGCGCCCAAGCTCAGTGGGACCAGTGCCTTCCTCTGTCGTTCCCCAACCCCCACCAGACCTCAGCTGAGACTGGATGGAGACGCCTCTGAAATCCAGCGTAAGAGAGCAGCAGAAACATTGAGCATGCTGGTGTGTGTGCAGACAAGTTTCGGTGCAGAAACACAGATTCCCAGGCGGAAGTCACGTAACAACACCACATGGCCACCAGCCATTGCATCAGAAGGCAAGCATTTTCTCTTCAAAGGACACTAGAAGGAACTTTTGTTCAGTTTTTTTAAAGTTAAATGTCATCTTTTTTTGACGTTTTTCATTGTGATTTAAGGCCGGTAACTAAAAACAAATGAACAAAAGAAAATAAACCACAAACCACTGCTTCTTGTCTCTCCAAACTGTTCTTAAGGCTGAGACCACATGTGCCACCACAGTTTTCTTGACGGGAGAGCTTCCATTTCCTCCCTCGCTCCCTCCCTTTCCTTCTCGTGGCAAGTCTATTCTGTTTGGTTTAAAAGCCCGTGGAAAGGCGGCTATTTTTTCTCTTCCTTGCTGGCCCACCCTCCTTTTCCTTCTCGTGGCAAGTCTATGCTGTTTGGTTTAAAAGCCTGTGGAAAGGTGGATATTTTTTCTCTTCCTTGCTGGCCCACCCTCCCTTTCCTTGGGGATAGAGAGGTCAGAGAGAACGGTCTGCTCATAGATGTCTGATGAAACGGGTTTACCAACCTGTAATATGGAAGACATTTGTGTCATCTATATTCGAGGTACATGATAAAACCATCTTATAAAATTGGCTAATTATGCTGGGGTTCTACTGTGTATGATGTTGGAAAAGTGGGGGTTTGGAGGATGTCTGAGGTGAAAGAATTGGTGGTAAGGGAGCCTCAATTTATAGCTTCTCCTTGCAGTAAAATCTGAGGCCTTGCAAAGTCTCAGTTGTGCCCAATTTCATAAAAGCAAGTTAACGTCTCTCACACCATCAACATTTAGAGGCCACCTGGTGGCCCCCATTGGGCATCTATGTTTGGAGACTGTGAAGAAACAGGTGTGATCACATTTCCAATATTCCATTGAATAACGTCCTTCAAATGCAAGACGTGCAGCTTCAGATTTGCGATGTTTACAGACATGTTTGCAACACTTGAAAAAGTCAACGTGAGATACAATCAAGGAAACAGGGCTGCAGCTCATTTCCCGTGCCTCCTTGGCTCTGCTAAACCCTCTCTTTGAACTGAACGCTTTGGCACAATGGCCCTTTCCCTCTAATTCTTATGCATTTTGAGATCACTTTAAGGTCTTAGTGCTCCTTTCTGTACCAGAGACGAACTTCGCAGAAGCTCCTCATCTTACCAGCTGTAACGACCAAACCTCCACACTGATGTGGGTCTGGAATAGGGTGAGACGGACGCTGTCTTTTGGCATCAAGCAAAGGAAAAATACAGGTCACCAATCCAATCAAGAGTGTGCATTTAACATCAGAGTGTAGTTGAAACAGTTCTTTTTCCCCCGCATCGCTGATATTTATATCACTTGATGGGCCACTTTGAGACACTCTGTTTGTAGCAAGTGGAGTTAACGGCTGGGTCACAGTTATAGCATTCCTCTCAATGACATGCTTCTGAGTCCAAATTCAGGTTTAGAATGTCAGATTTGCAATTTATAGGCGTACTTACCTCCAGAAATCAGAAGACTGTTTGAGTTGGATGAAATCATAGAGAGGAAGGCATGTCATTCTGCTGCAGCTTTTTTTTTTAAAGATTTTATTTTTCCTTTTTCTCCCAAAGCCCCCTGGTACATAGTTGTGTATTTTCTTTTTTTTAGTTGTGGGTCCTTCTAGTTGTGGCATGTGGGTGGTGTGATAAGCGGTGCCATGTCCACGCCCAGGATCGGAACCGGTGGAACCCTGGGCTACTGCAGCGGAGCTCGAACTTAACCACTCGGCCACGGGGCTGGTCCCCTACTGCAAGTTTTTAAAACTCTTTTTGCAAGTGAGATATTGCTATTAGTATGATAGCTCTTTTTACGTTGCTTTAATTTTGAATAATCCTAGGATCTTAAACTAAACCCTTTCTCCAGTCGGTCACACTTAGTAACTTCTTCCCATATCCTGAAGTACAAAAACACAGCTCTCCAAACAGCTGAAAGTAACTCTTTAAAGTGGAGTATTAGTTGAATTTTAGGATGGATTCTCCAGTCTTTGGAGCATAAAGCATTGGGAAGATCATGGTCTGTGGAGCCTGACCCGTCTGTGTTCAAACAGCAGTTCAGGTTTGACCTGGGCTTGACCTCCTCGAGCCTTGCTTCGTTCTTTGATGAAAGGGGTAAAACAACACCAACTTTACAGAGTTGTTTCAAGGATAAATGAGAATGACAATAATAGCTAAGATTCATGAAGGAATTTCTAGAGGAAAAACTTTTCCTCTATCCTCTTAGGTTCGTATCTGGGGGCCTGCAAATTTAACTGGCAAAAGACAGACTAACAAGGGGAAGAAATACAAATTGATGAATATTTTTATGTGCACAGGAGTTCACAGAAAAGAAGTGAAACTCCAAGGAGTGGTTGGACTTGTGAGCTGATGCAACACTTTTAACAAAGGAAAGAGGGTTTGGGCTTTAAGGGACTAGAAATTGTGGGGAAGTGACTAGGAAATATGTGGGGGAACTAATGGAAGATAAGGGTTACTTTAGCAGAGTTTGTTTCTGCAGACTCGTCTTGGTGCACTCTCTGTCTCATGATGAAGTCGCTTTCCTCGTCCACCTACAGGAGAGTGGGGAACACTTATGCCACCTTCACAAAGAAAATTTATGCCCTGCGTGTAGGCAGATAAGGTGGGACAGAGAACTGTTCCCATGTCTGCTGATTCTTAATTCCTTTAGCTCAAAATAATCTTTATGCCCAAGTGGTGTATTTTGACGTGGCATACCTGACCCCTTCAGTACTGTGCTGTGAGCCTTATGTACACTTAACACTTCCTGCAGACCAAGTGCTCATGCAGAAAGTGCCGTAACGAGGCCAGAGAAATGGGAATTTACTGCCTCTTCCTACCTCATTACAAATTCTTGTAAAAATGATTTTTAATGAGACAAAATAGCGTTAATGGACACATCCTAATGTACTTTACATTTTCCTATGGTTGAAGAGCATTTAGATTGTGTCCATTTTTGGTTTTGCTATTAAAACTTACACTGCAGTGTATATCACTGTGCCTGAGTTTATATCTGCATTTTGAAATTTTCAGTCTTAGTCCAGAGGCCCAGAAGTACAATTACTGAGTCAAGAGAAATGAATACTTTAAAACCAATTAGCTTTCCAAATTGGTTGCCCGAATTTGTTGACCTCATCCCATTCTTGCTATTATAATTTAATCTTTTTCTAGTTGTGTAGAATGGTACTTTGCTTCAATTTAAGATTTTAATGTTACTAATGAATTGAACGATACAAAAATTTACTGACAATTTGTATTTCCTCCTTTGAGAACTGTTTATTTATGTCTTTTTCCTGTTTATCTATTGCTTTGGTGTTTTTCTTGTTGATCCCTAAAAGCTCTTTGTATATTAAGATTATTAAACTCTTTGTTCATTATTTGTTGCAAAAAATATCACACCTTGCTGTTTGTCCTTTAATTCAGTTTATACTAAATTTTATGATTTAGAAAATTTAAAGATTTATGGGGTAAAATTGATCAATCTTTATCTACTATAACTTCTGTTGTTTTTATAATCTAAAACTTTTCACCTTCCAGAGATCATGGAAAATTGCTAAAGTGTTTTCTTCTAAGCTTATTTTTAGTTTGAGACTTTTCAGTTTAATTCTTTGGTCAATCCAGAATTTGTTCTGATGTACGGTGTGAGAGGAAGATCAGAGTTTTCTCTTGCCTGTACCCCAAAGATGGGCCCGCATACATGAGTCCCATTAAAAATAATTGAACAAAGACACCTAAGCCAAGAAATCAATCAATGGATTTTCTTCTTGTAAAAACTGTCTTTATGAAAGAAAGAAACTTAGAAAACTTTCATGTAACCTCAAGTTTAGTCCAAGATTTTTAAAACACAGGAAAATCTCTTTTCTTTTTATCTTAGTTATTAAAGGCATATAAACACTGCTTTTACCTTATTCTAGAGTATCCATATCTGTGTCTTTTGGTATGTAAAGACTTTGGGGCTTATATGTCTGTATCTCTATCTGAATCTATAACTATATCTGTATCTATGTCTATATCTATATCTATATATCTGCATCTGTATCATCTAACTACATACAGACACACAGTCCTCATTTGGCCACACCATCTAGCCTTGTAAAATAACATGACCCTCCAAGTGAATGAGGATCTTGTGGTTGTGATACAAAGGACTTGTTGGGTTAATTCTCTGTCACCTTGCAAGTTAAGACCTCAGGAGGTTGTCTCAGCCTGATTGAGATCGGAGCATATACTTAACTAAATCCCCAGCCAATGCTTGCTTGATTTGAATAGATATATGGTAGTTGGGGACAGAATTGACCAGATGCTGAACCATATGATAAACACAGAGGGTCATGCTGTGGTATAAAAACCCTGCATTTATATGGTACAGCTGGCCGTGCATAATCTCCTGCTAATTTATAAGGCAGGAACATCTGCTCTCAAGCTGCCACCCTTTCCAGTTTTCTAACAGCCTCCTCCTTGATCTCTTGTTTAATCGAGCAGCCCACCATGCTGAGGGAAAGAAGAGGATCACCGCCAGGGAAAACGCCACGGCCCAGAACCCTGCCTCTCGGAGAGGAAAGCCAGAAACACCTCCAGGAAGGGTCTTGGTCTCAGTGTGAGTAAGACTTCTTTATTGGATGGTGGCGTTTTGAAAGTTCTCTCTTCCATGGAGCATCTTGGGCTGCCATCACTGGATCGGGTCTTTCTCCATAAAGAGAGATTTCTCTCTGACCCTTAATCTATAAGAGGAGAATTTAGGCCAAGTGAAATTCTGCACACTCTCAGTCAGAGTTAGTATTAGTCTCTGTTTAATTTGAATCAACTAGTGTTACTGGGGACCACACAGACGAACACAGGAGGCAGGAGCCATGATGCCCCCCCCCCCCCCCCAGCCTACAACCCCCTCCACAAGGAAGATTTGGGAGGGCCTGGCTCCCTGCTCACCGTCCTTTCCCTCTGTTATCATTCTTCCTCCTTCCTGGGGCGGGGAGGGTGGGGCTGTGCTGGTGACATGTCCTTCACTATCTACTAGATGAGGCCCAGCTTTCCACTCCCTCTCTGTTTGACCCCACTGATGTGTTGGTTGAGAGAAACTTAGAATATTTTTGTTTTAAAACGAACTTCTACCGCTGATATTAAAATATTCAAAGGAACGAACATCTTAATGATGGAAATTGGTTTTCTGGGAGACATAGATAATATAATTTAAAGAGAAGGAGCACTTTACCTTCAAATAATACTATTTTGGAAGAAGCTTGTTGGTCTAGGGCTTCGAAGAGGCTCTGGTCCTCATTCTGCCCTAACAGCTTTGTGATGTTGATCGTCTCACTTAGCCACTCTGAGCCTGTGTTTCCAGAACTTCACGGTGCGGGTAATAGGAACTCCAACACATTTTATAAACATACCTTTTAAGAGATAAGACATTAGACAAATGTAAGTGACTATGATTAGATCCAGGGTCATGTGGAATATGTAATTTTTCTAATATATATAAGTAATATAATTTATCATCTAAACTAGGACACTTTTGAGAGAGAATGGGGGCGAGGGCTGCATAGGAAGCTGGGGTCATACTACATTGTCCTAGAAGACCTGGACATGTAATGGCCTTGGCAATAAGAGGTTCTGGAAGCCAACTGCTCAATTAGCCACCAGACCAGCTCTGTCCCTGAACATTGCAGACATAAAAGAGGATACAAAAATACATAAAGAAAAGGCTTGTCTGTTGATATGTCGTTGTGTGTTTGGGGAAACCAAGCACATTCAAAGCACTCAATGTAAGCTACATTTGATGACCTTCCAATACTGCCCTTTGACCCAGTATCACCTTGGTCATCCATCCTCCCTGGATCCCCCTGCCTTCCCTGTTGATGGAGTAGTAAAGAAGCATGCCAGGTGGTTGAGATGATTTCTGCAATGTTTGGCACACTGTGGGCAACAGTCAAGGCAAAACTGTGACCCTGATGACCCCTCTCGCCCCTCGTTCAGCTTTACTCGTTTCTCCTGGGGCCCGCGTGTGGTCGTAGGATGCCGTGATCTCCCCACCATGTCCTTCTCCAACCTGAGACCACAGTCACTGATGGTGCTCTGAGTTTTGATATAATGAAGTTTCCCAAACTCTTCTGATCCTAAGAATCCCCTAGGATGCTCTTCTCATGATTCTGAGGCGGTAGGTTTGGAGTGGAGTACATTTAACCAAGTTCCCAGGGATTCTTGCGGTCACATGAGTCTGAGATACAAGGATTTAATAGATATGAAAGTAGAAAGATGCCCTGGAGACGATTTAAACCAGTCGTTCTCAAAGTGTGGCTTTCCAAACAACAGCATCAACGCTACCTGTTAGAAATGCAGAATGTTGGCCCTATATTGAATAGAAACTCCGGAGGGGCAGCCAGCGACCCCTGTTGTAACAGGCCCTGCAGATGATTCTCCTGTAGGGTAAAGTTCCAGGCCACTGATGCAGACGGTCCTCTCCTGTGTCCTCCGTCTACAGAGGAGGAATGTTGGCACACTCTCTCCTTTGGGACCTTGGGTGTTGAGGTTGGAGAGGGGCACGTGCTATACCCCTAGATGACTGTGGACAGGGTAGGAAGAGAGATGGTAGGGGCCATTGAGGATGGGGCATCCGTGAGCACGGTCCTCAGCTCCCTCTTCCTACTCCCTCAGTGAGGGATCTTGTCTGTGCAGCTAGGACTCATGGCTGCTAAGGGGCCTGCTGAAAGACCCAGGCTTCTGAAGAGCCAGGCCCCTGTGGTCACCGGAGTCTGGGTGTTACTAGTAACTCTCCACCTAAGAAATCCCCTGAGAACCCAGACACCAACAAGCCCCAGTTCCCTCCAGAAAAGGACGTGTTTTACTCTTGAAGAAGTTTCAGCTCTGCTTTCGGTGGTTAGTCTCTGCTCGTTCTCAGGGTGGTTGGTGAAAGTCTCTTCTAGTCAGAGCTGCAGACAGACCATCTGGAATTGTAGCCCGTGGGTGGATATTGCTGTGGTCTGAGCGCACGTCTCCCCCTGTCCCTCTGGTGGGAAGGAATGAGTCTCAGCAGGCAGTTCAGACTTCCCTCATATGTGCAAAACCAGTGTCCCCAGACCTCAGTCATGGACTACAGTTTTCACAGTGTTTTCAATATCCAAATACAACATGTGCTATCATTTATTTAATATTTTTCATTTCCTCAGAAAAAGAAACTCTTTAGTTTTGAATAGTTTTAAATTTATACAAAAACTTGTAAAGATAGTACAGAGATTTCCCATATGCCCCACATCTAGTTTCCTCTATTATTGACTTTTATATTGGTACGTTATATGTGTCACAATTAATGAACCAATATTGATACATTATCATTAACCAAAGTCCATACTTTATTCCGATTTCCTCAGTTTTGACCTAGCCCTGTTTTCTGTTTGTTGATCCCATCTAGGACACCATATTAAATTTACTCATCCCGTTATATCTGGGTCCTCATCCAGACCTACTGAACAGTGGACCAACGCGAAATGACGATACTCTGGCTACTGCTGTTGCTGTGAGTGTTAGAGCCCTTTGTCTCTGACCTGGGAGTCTCCTGTCTCCTGCCAGCATCTAAGAAACTTTGACGGGCTGACTCGTTAGCTTCCAAGAAGGGTAAAGTACCAAACCTCTTACTGTTCTTGACAACTTGTTTGTTGTACAATTGAAGTATGAAAAAGAATATGGAATATTTCAAATTCAGAAATATTTAAAATAATTCACTTTTAGTTGTAAAAGCCATCTTAAAAGTGATTGTTAAAAGTTGCCAGACGTATAAACAGAATAATAAGGTTCGTGAATTGAACTTTGAAGATTCAAAACATAACAAAGGATTTGAATTTGTAGCTTCCATAATTCAATTTTAAAAAAATCAACATCCCCTAAGTAATTTTTTTCTGGCACCAAAGCCCCTGTTAAGGATGCCATAAAACTCGTTTAGATAGTACTGAACTGTGATCTTGAGTTGCCATCATATTAGAACCCATCCTAGAAATGAATTTACCTGGAGTGTTTATGGCCGAGAATGATGAGCTCTGCTGCCCTCAGGGGTATGTGCCTTTTAGCATGAGACAAACAGCTTTACCCAAAGAATCATAGAATTTGGGTGCCGATGCAGGACTAGGACCCTTCAAGTCAAGTTATGAGGCAGGCACCTATTTTGCAGATTCAAAGAATAAAGCAAAGGCCTCATACCATGGTCTCTGCGGAATCCTCAGGACCTACAATTGGCAAATAAATCAGTGCTCGTTAAATCGTGTTAAATGATTGTGGTGGAATGAATAAATCATTTTGAACAAGAGGAAGCCATGATGAGATTTCGGCTTTAGAAGATCACTCGGCTGTCACATGAAAATTAGATGAGAGGAGACACCACCTGATGGGAGACCAAGCAGGACGCCGGGGGCAAGTGGACTTGGCGGCAGACACACAGTCAGGGCTTCCAGGGTTTTGGAGCAAAATCCTACCCTCTTCAGCAAGTAACTAGTCTGGTTCTGGAGAGCAGCTACAGGCTTGTTGCCTGGCTCTGAGGGAAGCTGCAAGCCTGACCACGAGGGGCTGCGGACCATGGGACCCGAGCTTCCCATGTCTGATGGTGTCCTCTGGACCATCGGGCAGTGAGGCAGGAGGGGCTTAGCCAAGATTGGACCCAAATGTGTTCTCAGAATACAGATAGCTGCAGGACCTCGAGAATCAACAGACGAGATGAGCCCTCTGAGGTTGTGTGACCCACTCAGCCTCTTTCCAGACTCGCTGGTGTTTTCTCAATGCACCCCTGCGGTCTGGAGGGAGGTCACTCTTCCTGGCCCACGGGCATGAGCTTCCTCTCGCTGAGGCCGACCTGGCTCCTGCCGGTCTGAGTGCCCAGGAGCCAATGGCAGCCAGCAGCCTGTGAACACCGTGTATGTCACATGTGTTGGAGGGGGCACTGATCTGTCCCCATGGAGTAATCACATCAAGCTGTGGCCCAGCGTGCTCCTGTCCGGCCAGCACCTGTGGACTGACTGAGGGTCTCACTCGCCGTGGTTTCGCCACACTGCACTGCTTCTGACAAAAGAACCCGAACTTCGTTGGCTGCAGGTCTGTCGGCTTCTAGACAGTTACTGAGGCAGCGGGTAGGTACTCTCACACTGCTTCTCTGGACACAGGTGTCCAGGGTGACATATTTCCTGTCTTGTAGGGTTGACACACCTCTCTCTATGTCATTTGAATGGAGGGACTTAGAGGCCGCCTCAAAAAAACCAGCTTAGGTGGATGGCGGCACCCTGAGTGTGCCCTTTGCGAGGCTGCTTCTCCTGGTTGGCTGGGGGTGTGAACACGCCTTTGAGAAAGGCCTGAGCAACAGTCTCATCTCCTGCAGCTTGGCGTGTAGATCAGCCGGCTTTTCAAACCTCAGAAGCCTCACTTTTCTGAATGCTCTCTGTTTTCTTCTGTCTCTGCTGCAAACGCCCTGAGCTAACGTCCTCGGCCAGTCTTCTTCTATTTTGTATGTGAGCTGCTGCCACAGCACGGCCGCGGATGAGTGGTGTGAGTCCGTGCCCAGGAATCGAACCCAGGCCGCCAAAGCTGAGCATGCCAAACTTGACCACTAGGCCACCAGGGCTGGCCTGTTAGTTCGTCACTTTTTTAAAGGCTTTCCTACAGATGGCAAAGAGCAGCCACATTGTGACTCTTTCCAGTAGCTTCCTCTGGAGAAACAGAGGAAGTGGGCTGTGGTCCAGTTATTGTGGATGATCTTCCTACCAAATGTTTTGTGACCACCGGAGAGGAGTCGTCAACCGTCCAGCCTGGCTGGTGTGCTGTGCCTCCTTCACTGCTGCTTTCCCATCACCGTGAGGCCGTGTTTTGTGCTCTAGTTACAGCAGCACCAGCCCATTTCTGTATCATCAGGGCAGGCGCTGGGCCTCCATAAAGAGAATGCAGATGTCCTGGTTTAAACAGGACAGATGTTTATTTCTCTCTCACAGGACGGTGCAGGCTGATAAGTGGGCTCTGCTCCATGAAGTCATTCAGGGAACCATTGGAGTAAAGGGGCACAATCATCTTCAACACATAGCTTCCCAAGGCTGCCCCAGAAATAGGAAAGGGGGAGCAATTCAAAAGTAGGCGTCTTCAAGAGGATGAACTGCAGTTATACACATCGATTTCATTCATTTCCAGTTGGTGAAGACTTGGGGACGGGACTCCACCTAGCTAGCTGCATGGAAGTTTGACAAGTGTCATCTCAGGCCCGGCAGCCCATCTAAGGAAAAGAGGGAGAACAATTTGGGGCCATAACCAACAATCTGCCATGGTTGGCATCCGGCTCCACCTTATTCTTCATAATGTTTATGTAGTCGATGATGGAGCAGATTTACGATCATCTTTCAACCGTGCTGTATTTGTAGATGGTTCCAAATTTATTGCTATAATCAGCGCTCTTTCTGTATAAACATTTGCACCTTGTAATTTTGATGGCTGTGCCTGAACTGCTCTGAAGATGCTCTAATTTATCCCCATATTGAGGGCATTGCATGCACCTGCTTTCCCCACAGCCTGACCAAGGGCAGCTCACCTAATCTTTTAGTCTTTAAGAATTTATTTAAAAAGTGGTGTTCTGTTTCATTTTGCATTTCTTTAATTATGTTGAGCACATTTTCCTTTCTTTATAAACCAATCTTATTTCCTTTTCTGTATCTGCCAATTCTAAATCTGTGCCATTTTTCTGCTGAGTTTTTGATATGTTGTTATAAATTTTACAAACACCTTATAAATGCATAATGCGTTTCCAAATACAGTGTTCCTGGGCCACACTCTCTACCAGGATGGGCAAACTGTGGCTTGTGGGCCAAGTCCGCCCTATAGCTGAAGTCCCACAGGACACAGGAATGCTCACTCTCTCCCGTGTTGTCTCTGGCTGCTTCTGTGCTGCGGGAGAGCTGCTGTGACTGTTGGGGAAGCAAAGCTTTGCCTCTGCCCGTCTTGGGTTTTCAGCTGGACTCTTTAACAAAAAAGCAGATTAACAAGAGAAAACAGTTTATTAACACATACAGTGCACACTGTGAAGGAGAAACTCAAATGAAAAGTAATGGTGGTTTAGAATTCCAGCTCAGACAGCATCCTCTCGACACATCTGTAGGGATAGGGTGGGACAAAGGGAAGCAGTTCTCGGCTTCCAAGGGCGGCAAACTGTGGGAAGGTAAATATCCTGGAGGAAGCAAAGGGAGGAAGGTTTGTGAGCAGATGTCTCTGGGCTGATAAGAGTCTGTCTGCAGTAAAAGGAGAATTTATATCCTGCCTTCAGGCAGAAAGGGGGAAAGTAGAGAGAACTTTTCCTGCATTTGCTGCTTCTTAATTGCCTTCAGCTCAAATGATTTTTATGTCCTCGTAGGCTGAGGCCACCTTATAAACAATTTTCACTCATTTCATCATGGGAAGCGCAGGTCCCTGCCTCTTAGGAAGACGCTCAGTTTTTGAGCTGTGTCTTTCTTCAAATGCAGTAGCCTTTAAGTTTTGTGATGCTGGCCGTCCATTTTGGGATGTAGACATCGACTGCTGATATTTTTAAAAATGTAAGTATTTGTCACTAGTATTTTATTAAAGTAAGTAACTGTAATTAGTAGGAGTTCTCCCTTCCTGGAGAAGGAGAGATGGAACCTGCTGGGCAGCTTTGCTTGTTAGGACTTTTGGTGAACTATCCTTTTGAAAGCAGTTCTCTGACCATCCTGGTAACTGACCTTCCTGGGTCCCCACGGTGCAAGTAACAGGGACCTGCCTCTCTGACCGTGGGAACTCAGCCCAGCTGCCAGCCCTTCCTGTTCTCCGTAAAGGTCCTGCACCCCTGGGACTGTCCGGCTCGCCCATGTATTTTTCTTCTCTTTCCTGTTTCTGCAGATAGAAACAAATCCATGTGCTTCATAGAAGGAAAAAATCTCCTTGAATCTTGGCATTTGCCTATATTTAAAAGTCAACAAAAATTAAAATAACGTATTCCTTTTATTTTTCTTTAGTATTATAACTAATTTTTGTGCATTTTATACTGACTTTTCTCTTTCGAATTTTTTTTTAAAGATTGCCCCTGAGATAACATCTGTCGCCAATCTTCTTTTTTTTTTTTTCTGGCTTCTTCTCCCCAAAGCCCCCCAGTACATAGTTGTGTATTGTAGTTGTAGGTCCTTCTAGCTCTGCCATGTGGGACGCCACCTCAGCATGGCCTGATGAGTGGTGCTAGATCCACGCTGAGGATCTGAAAGGGCAAAATCCTGGGCTGCTGAAGTGGAGTGCGTGATCTTGACCATTCGACCACAGGCCAGCCCCTCCTTTGATCTTTTTTTAGAACCCATTCTCAAATAGGCCTGACTTGGCTGCTGGAACCCCCTAAGACTGCCTTCCACTTCATCCTTTTAGCTCCGACCCTGGGACAAAAATAGGATGTTCCAGATCCATCTTGACATTTTTTCTGTCATAAGCTATAGGATTCTTCAAAGAGTCATATCTGTGCATTGGAGATGAGCCTTAGAGACCAGACTCAGAGGGCGGAGGGTGCGTACAAGAGTTGTGAAGAGCGAGGGTACCGTTACCACTACTGTTGACTGAACAAGGAGTGAAGGTGTTATTAAGGTTAGGGTTTCACATTAAACTTTCAAATTTTGTCATATTGTTATACCTCACTTTTGTTATAATAAATGGTTTCATGGGCCACTAAGATGTCCTTTTACAGCCACAAAGTGTGGAACTCAGTAAAGGGGGAGTGTCTCCTTTCCTTTAGGGATTTGTGAGCTCCTGTATCTTGGAGATTTGGAGAGAAAGGTGTGTGTCTGTGTATGTGTGTGCGCGTGCGTGTGTATGTGTGTGCGTGTGTGTGTGCGTGT